>NC_064633.1:177257682-177888620 GCF_023864275.1 Schistocerca cancellata | reverse complement strand
AAAAAAAACACAAAGCTTCAATCCGACGAACAATAGCGACGCACGGCACATCAAACGCCATATCAATGCACCGCAAGTATAAGCTCCGGTAATGTGCGCGCGCAGACGGAATAATATGACCGTTCGCAACACTAGAGGCCGAAAGTCACCGTGTAACGAAATAATGCAAGCATTCCACCGCCAACAGCCGTTGATGTACGCTACATCCTGTAGCAAAAACATTGTCACCCAGTACTGAAAACATTTTTTGTATATACCAGGAACATTCTGAGAGACTCTATGACAGAGGAAATAGGGTAATTAGTCCAATGACTGATCATTTACGGAAATAAGTCACAAGGTCACCACAGAGTACTGTTGAAATGCTAACTTTAACGAAAGGTCATGATTCAACTGAAAATAACCACACGATAAAACGTAAAAGGATCGAATCCTTTCTCTATCCCATCCCACATATATATCAAATTAGTTTTATAAGCTATTCTGATATAAGATATTTATCTGTTTCATATGTGAAATAATTCAAAGAACCAATATCGAGCCCAGAAAGTGAAAGATACGGACTATCTTGTCGAAGCCATTAGCAGTGGCCACTCTACAATGCAAGTTTATGATAAATCGTGTATGTGCAACAGAAATAAATGCATAATTAAATGCGACTGAGCTAATGAAGCTCGACAAAACGACAAAGCAATAAACTGATAAGAGGATGAAAACATAATAATACCATTAAAAAAATTATGTACCAGTTGTGATTGTCAAATTAGTTTTGCCGTGACGAAAGATGCAGTGTTAATTTTTTTTTCTTGTAACATTTGTAAATATGTATACCTATAGCTTTAATTTTATGAATCATCAAGAAAGACTGAAACCATGCAAAGACTGAAAGGAATACAGAACAAATTCATACTGATCGACGGTCAGTAATTGCAGGTTGTAGCGTCAGTTCTTTTATTATAGAATGAATATGAAATGAAAACCTTTTTTTAATAACCTGTATTTTACATCCGAAAATAAGAAATATTGTAATGGGCATGAGGATGAAAGTAATACCTTCAATATTCCTTCCCTCCGCATGGGAGGCAGTGTAATATTGGTAGTTTTCTCCTCACAGACATTAGTATACGCTCAACAGTAAACGCCTGATGGCCTGAAGTTCTCAAACAATTGTAATGTAACAGAAATGAACGGTTGCACAGCAGCAACAGAATCTATTATTCTTTATCTTTGCCGCTCCTGCGCGGCGGCTGTAAACCTGTATGTACACGTATCTATTGATTATATAAAAAGAATTCTATTTTTTCTAGACAAATGAGGCTCTGAGCGTTTCACCTTTTACTGTTTCTATTCCATGAAAGGCGGACGCAGACTTGCTGCGTTCCGCAATCTGCATTTTATAATTTCTGCAGAAGTCTGTAAATGTGCTAAGTGTATTCTCACTCAGAAAACATATAGTTTTATGTAATTAATTACGGACAGGCACCATCAAGAGAACATTAACCTCAAGCATTGCCTGTAATGTGCAAATCTTTTTTTAACACACACCAGCTATTGAAAGTATAACATAAATAGTTACGTAGCATTAAAAAACGTGCTACGTCGGAAGTGTGCTTCCTCAAACAAATTATCCTTAAGTATCTCGATCTCCAAAATGGTTCAAATGATACAAACGGCTCTAAGCAGTATGGGACTTAACATCTGAGGTCATCAGTTTCCTAAACTTACAACAACTTAAACCTAACTAACCTAAGGACATCACACACATCCATGCCCGAGGCCGGATTGGAACCTGCGACCGTAGCAGCAGCGCGGTTCCGAACTGAAGCGTCTAGAGCCGCTCTGCCACAGTGGCCTGCTCTCCAGTTCTTCATTGCTTCAATGTTAATCATTTTGTTTCAGTTTATCTCCAGAAATTACGATCACGCTAATGGATCGAACGCTGCATTGAGGCAAGAGGAACATTTTCCCATCATTTCTGAAACAATCCTTTTCAACTGTGTAGTGTTGATTTTATTTAAAGTCAGTAAATATTTCGGTCCCTTAGTGTCGATCCGGGTATGACTGCATCGCGGCTATGAAATGCACGGAAATGGTACTGTTGATTCCTTCCAATCTCAAATAAATTAATCTGCTGCGCCATGTCCAAAGAATGTCAGATATAAAGTGACTTGTTACTATAATAAAATCCAATTAATCTCTGATTCTGTCGCCAAGTTACACACAAAACATCTTCAAATATCCAGAAACACACTACGTTGTCGTAACAGGCGGAGAGGTTGCACTACGACGTGGCGCGTCCCAGGTGACGGATATGGGGGCCTCACCGGCTTGCCGGTGGACTTGAGCGAAATAAAATAGCTCTCGATGGCCAAACACACAACATCAAGAAATCCACTAGTATCTGCCGGCCTGTGTGGCCGAGCGGTTCTAGACGCTTCAGTCTGGAACCGCGCGACCTCTACTGTTGCAGGTTCGAATCCTGCCTCGGGCATTGATGTGTGTCATGTCCTTAGGTTAGTTAGGTTTAAGTAGTTCTAAGTTCTAGGGGACTAATGACCTCAGATGTTAAGTCCCATAGTGCTCAGAGCCATTTGAACTATTTTCTCCACTAGAGTCTGTTCTGGTATCTAGCGACTAGTGGTCAGCGGCTGTTCACCCAGTTGTTGCGGCTGTGAAATATGGCTTCATCTCAACAGTCAAATCTGCGATCATTGCAATCTTTTTCAAAGATCACCGCAACTAAACTCAACTCGATGTGATCATGAATGAACAAAAGGAAATGAATCCACTACCCCAGGCCCCAGTCAACGCACTGGACATTCCTGGTCATCGGTTCTGGGGGACCAGGAACATCACGAGGAAAAGAATTGGAGCCTTTCAAAATCTCTTCGCAAACACTACATTGGCACTCTCAATACAAACACACTCTTCAAACTTGGAAAACTGAAAAAAATTCACAGACATACTAGAAAAATTTCATATCAAAATTCTCGCCATTCTAGAGACGCGGTTAAGAGATGAAAACCATCTCAATACTTATAATTACACGATCTACAAAGGGCAACCTGCTGTCAGAAGAAGCATACCATCATTGCTTGGAACAGAATTTGCTGTACATAAATCAGTCATGGATAACATCATAGACTTCAGTTCCATATCAGACCGTATTTCCACACTCTCCTTCATATCAGGTAATAAAGCATGCTCAATTATCAATGCTCATGCACCAACAAATGACCATAATACAAAAAAGGCGCAAGAAGTTGAAAACTTCTGGGAAGACATGGCAGAAGTAACCAACAACATACCAGTATGACAGGTGAAAATTTTAATGGGACATTTTAATGCGCAATTAGGTAAAGAAAGAAAGTACAAACAAATCACAGGTACGCATTCAGCACACGTTCATACAAACAAAAATGGAGAACACCTCATAAAATATTGTCAAAATTTCAACCTCAAAGCTATGTTAACGTATTTCAAAAGCCACGAAGAAAACTTACAACATGGAAAGCACGCAACACCGTGTGGGGAGAATTCCAAAAAGTGGCTCTGAGCACTATGGGACTTAACTTCTGAAGTCATCAGTCCCCTAGAACTTAGAACTACTTAAACCTAACTAACCTAAGGACATCACACACGTCCATGCCCGAGGCAGGATTCGAAACAGCGACCGTTGTGGTCGTGCGGTTCCAGACTGTAGCACCTAGAACCGCTCAGCCACTCTGGCCGGCAAAGGTGTGGGGCGTCTGCAGTTGGAGTGACATGGGACCACCCTGGCCGGCGGAGAATTCCAGATTGATCGTGTGGCCATTTTCACCAAATGTACGCCGGAAATTCTAAATGAGAACTCGTAAGGAATTTTTCGAGTCTGACCATTAGTTACTACAAGTTAAGGTTAGGACAATCGCAAGACGGAAAAAAACGGCACAAAACCAAATAGTCAAACCTGATCCGGAATACATGAAGATAAACAGGGACAGAGTTGTTGAAGAGATTAATAGGCAGTCAACAGACATTTGGACAGACTTTGCGAAAATAATTCAGAAGGCAATGCGATGGGGGCAACTTCCTAGGAAACGATAACACAGATGGTGGAACGCGAACTGTGATCTAGCCATTGAAAGAAGAACACAGGCATAGAAGAAATCCAGTAGTTACAGAACATCAGAAACACGGAAGGAATATCACAAGATTCAGAAACAATCAACAAAGGAAATCAGAATAGAAAAACGGGCACATGATAACAACAGGTTGAAAGAAATTGACGAATATTTCAAGAGAAATAACACTAGAATTTTTTACAGAACATTCAAAGAAAATGTGAAGGTTTATAAACCTCCCATCCTCTGTTTCTGAAGAACAGGTGGATCCCTCGAAACGAACTCGAAAAAAAATAGCAAAATCCTCAAACAATGCTTTGATGAACCTCTGAATTGCAAGAAACCTAGAGGAAAATTAACCTTCCAAAAGGCCACAGCCAATCCAGATACTAATCCACCCACAATAGAAGAGAGAGAGAGAATCATCAAATAAATGAAAAATAACAAAGCAGCAGGAGAAGATGGTATTACTGCCGAGATCTGGAAGCTCCAAGATGAAATCATCACCAAGCCAATTTTTAAGATTGTCTAAGAAATTTTCGTCACAGAGAAGTTGCCAGAGGAATGGAAATGTGCTTTGATCCATGCCCTACATAAAAAGGGTGATAAGTCAGATCCAAATAATTACAAAGATTTTTCTCTGGTACCAGTCACATACAAAATTCTCTCAAAGTTGATATTAAACAGACTAGAGCCACGAAGAGATCCGAAAATAGGGGAATACCAGGCAGGCTTCAGAGAAGGGAGATCAGGCACAGAACAGAGATGGAACTTGAGAACACTTTTGAAAGTCAGACAGACAAGAAACACAGTAGTTACCTTTCTTGACTTTAAAAAAGCATACGACTCCTTAGACCGACAAACGATCTTTGACATACTGGAAGAATATGAGGAATATGGCATCGACAAAAAAAAGGGGAATTATACACAGACGCTCACAGACACCACCTCGAAGATTAAGTTCATGGGAGAGATTTCGGAATCCTTCCAGATACACACAGGTGTCCGACAAAGACGGACTTTCACAATTCCTGTTTAACATAGTGTTAGACAAAACTGTCAAACAAAGGGAAGAACAAGTTAAAGGAATACAGCTAGGAAGAACACGTGAAACAAGAACGAACATAAAAAGTCTGGCATTTGCAGATAACATAGCCATACTTAGTAATAACCCACAGGACGAAAAGGGAGCACTGGAACATCTACATGAAATAGCTGCCAAAACAGGTCTACAGATATCGTATGAGAAGACTCAATACAGGGAACGACAAACCAACAATGTACACATCATGTAAACGATGTATGGATCCGTAAAAAGAGTCCAAAAATCAAATATTTGGGGGAATACATACAAATTAGAGGATCGAACAAGGCATCCAACATAGAACGAACAGAAAGACTCCAGAAAGCATACAAACTCACATGGTCAAATTATGGTAAGAAAAGCATATCAAGTCAGGCCAAAATTAACACTAAAACAGTTGTATTACCGGAAGCATTATATGCATCAGAAACGACCACAGTGGCAGCATCAGGCATTATAGAGACAGAAAAAATAGAACGGAAACTTCTCAGGAAAGTATTCGGACCAATACACAAAGATGGGATATGGACGAAAAGACCTACCAATGAGCTATGCCAACACACTGACAGAATCACAGACATGACCAGAAAACGCAGACTAAATTCCTAAGGACACATACAGAGAATGGACAACACCAGACATACAAAGAAAATCTTTCATGTAGTAAAACATTGAACCCTTAAGACAAATTGGTATCATGAAATAGAGGAAGACTTAAGGCAGCTGGGGATCAACAAACAAATGATAAAAGATAGAAAGGAATTCAGGAACAAAATTAGGAAAGCAAAATTTATAGTAAGTGAGAAGAGGGAGACGGGAGCATTATGGACGGAACAAAGGAAACAAGAGCATAGTCAGAGGATGAAGAGATTTTTGGAAGAGAAAAGGAAGAAAGGAAAGAAGTGAAAATTGTGTCATCACGAGATATTTGAGTTCAGACACTGTCCATAAAGGCAACAATGATATATATATACATAATGCTGCCTGCACTATTCTTTGCACACTATCTTCCAGGAATGCTTCAGATGGTCTTTGCATCATTCACACAGAGGTACTAACGTGAGCCATCCGAAGAGACATGTTCCGCGATAACGCCGGGGTAAGCAGGAGAGACGGCATTGAAACCCTGAGGACGACTAGTATTCTGGAAGGTCTTCCTGCGCTGTGAAGTTATTCCACAAACAATGGCAATAAATACACAAAACTAATTCGTTGCCTACTTCCAGGAGGGGTTCGTACCCTGTACTTTGTATGAGAGTGGATTTCATACTAAAAGTGATTTTATCCTTCCTTCTGCAGTTACCCAACGTAAAATATTCATATTTATTTCAAAACAAGAATTAAAGGTTTTATTGACGTATGTAACAGTGAGAATATAAAATTAATTATACTGCTGAACCGTATTTATTACACTACTGGCAAGTAAAATTGCTACACCACGAAGTTGACGTGCTACAGACGCGAAAATTAACCGACAGGAAGAAGATTCTGCGATATGCAAATGATTAGCCATTCAGAGCATTCTCACAAGGTTGGCGCCGGTGGCGATCCTACAACATGCTGACATGAGGAAAGTTTCCAACCGATTTCTCATACACAAACAGCAGTTGACCGCCGTTGCCTGGTGAAACGTTGTTGTGATGCCTCGTGTAAGGAGGAGAAATACGTGCCATCACGTTTCTGACTTTGATAAAGGTCGGATTGTAGCCTATCGCGATTGCGGTTTATCGGTTTATCGTATCGAACACGTTAGTCGAGATCCAATGACTGTTAGCAGAATATGGATTCGGTGGGTTCAGGAGGGTAATACAGAACGCCGTGCTGGATCCCAACGCCCTCGTATCACTAGCAGTCGAGATGACAGGCATCTTATCCGCATGGCTGTAACGGATCGTGCAGCCACGTCTCGATCCCTGATTCAACAGATAGGGGACGTTTGCTAGACAACAACCATCTGCACGAACAGTTCAACGACGTTTGCAGCAGCATGGACTATCAGCTCGGAGACCATGGCTGCGGTTACCCTTGACGTTGCATCATAGACAGGAGCGCCTGTGATGGTGTACTCAACGACGAATCTGGGTGCACGAATGGGAAAACGTCATTTTTCCGAATGAGTCCAGGTTCTGTTTACAGCATCATGATGGTCGCATCCGTGTTTGGCGACATCGCGGTGAACGCACATTGGAAGCTTGAGTTCGTTATCGCCATACTGGCGTATCACCTGGCGTGATGGTATGGGGTGCCATTGGTTACACGTCTCGGTCAGCTCTTGTTCGCAATGACGGCACTTTGAACAGTGGACGTTACATTTCAGATGTGTTACGACCCGTGGCGCTACCCTTCATTCGATCCCTACGAAAACCTACATTTCCGCAGGATAATGCACGACCGCATGTTGCAGGTCTTGTACGGGCCTTTCTGGATACGGAAAATTTTCGACTGCTGCCCTGACCAGTACATTCTCCAGATCTCTCACCAATTGAAAACGTCTGGTCAATGGTGCCCGAGCAAATGGCTCGTCACAATGAGCCAGCCACTACACTTGATGAACTGTGGTATCGTGTTGAGGCTGCATGGGCAGCAGTACCCTTTACATGCCATCCAAGCTGTGTTTGACTCAATGCCCGGGCGTATCAAGTCCGTTATTACGGCCAGAGGTGGTTGTTCTGGGTACTGATTTCTCAGGATCTATGCACCCAAATTGCGTGAAAATGTAATCACATGTCAGTTCTAGTATAATATATTTGTCCAATCATTACCTGTTTATCATCTGCATTTTTCTTGGTGTATCAATTTTAATGGCCAGTAGTGTATTTTATGGATGGCGCTTAGCTGTGGGAAAAGGGAAAGAAGAAAAGCTCCCCGTTATGTCACTGTTGGATCACCTAGAGCAGTGGTGGACCGACCGACGGCCGTGCGCTTTCGGCCAATGACGTCTTGGGAAGCTGTATCGAGGGGCGTAACCGCTTCGGTCGCAGGTTCGAATCCTGCCTCGGGCATGGATGTGTGTGATGTCCTTAGGTTAGTTAGGTTTAAGTAGTTCTAAGTTCTAGGGGACTGATGACCTTAGAAGTTAAGTCCCACAATGGTCAGAGCCCTTTGAACCATTTTTTGAGGGGCGTGGGGTCATCACAAGGCTCTCCCAGCCGCTGTCGTCTTTCGTGATCTGGACCCCGTACTTCTCGGTCAAGTAGCTCTTCAAGTGGCACTACGACTCTAAGTGCACCTCGCTCCAGTCCTCCCACGATGGAAATTTCCCTGGCAATACCGGGAATCGAAACAGGGTCCTCTCCGTATCAGCCAGACGCGCTGAACACTGAGCTACGTAGGGGGAGTGAGGGATACAGATGGCTTAAAATGAAACGGAAAGTTACTCATACACTGGTGTGCACACATACTATTGTGTTGACCAAATACACTTGTTGTAAAACACAAATAGGAGCCAAGAAGACTGCACCATATTATCGCAAGTAGTTGTCAAGAAGGGGCCTTTACATGTAGCAACCACTGAACTTCGTCACAACAGCAGAATGTCCGGTATGAAGCTTCTGGGGGGTGATTAGTGGCACAGTCCTGATGCAGTGTTGAAGCGCAATGTTGACAGTGCGGAACTAAATGTAGATGCACTTTGTCTGAGCGCGGCGGTGCATTTGCTAATTCGGCGTCTGGCGAATGGATGTTCGCCTGGGAACCATTTGAGAGATGCTATGCGTGCCCTCTACAGTGTCAGATCATTGTCATGTCGCGCCTC
Source organism: Schistocerca cancellata (assembly GCF_023864275.1). Taxonomy (NCBI): domain Eukaryota; kingdom Metazoa; phylum Arthropoda; class Insecta; order Orthoptera; family Acrididae; genus Schistocerca; species Schistocerca cancellata. The sequence continues at coordinate 177,879,679 of NC_064633.1, read as the reverse complement.
TCTGGAGGCTGGCCTTGCCGTGTGGAGACCCTCTATATATAACTTTGTACCCTATACCTGTAGGGCGTAGCACATAACGGGTGCAGCTACTCACTGATGTCCAATGTGGAGAGTAATTGTCGTACAACAGGTAGATATTCTACTGATTCACAGCAGAACCGTTTTACACAGCAAAAAATTAACTCCAGTTTTGGCCAGCAGGTGCAAATCTGGCACTGTAAATGCAGACATATAAGGTTTTCCGTGTTTAATGGACTAAAAACGAGAAGTGGGTAGAAAAGATTAAACAAGTGAGAAAGGCATAATGTTGATTTTACTATTAACCACAACTTACACAGTTTCTTCAGTATGAGACCCGGAGACGTAGACTTCATGCTGCATCCGTGAAATGACGTCCTCAACAGCTCCGGCAGCTCTGGGGGCAACGTGGTCCTACATACTAGCCTTCAAATTGAGACCGAACGTGTCTCTGATAAACGCATTCTTTTGGATATCCCCATTGCCAAAATATACATGGATTGAGATCAAATGTTTTTGAAGCCTATGCATCTAGAAAATCCCTGCAGAGAACCCATTCGTGGAAGGCTGCATTAAACCCATCCTTCATTGGGCGAGCGACATGAAGTGCTTCCCCCTCCTGCATGGAAACAGCGGTTTCCACACAGCTGCGCTCTCCCAAAGCAGAAATCACAAGCTGCGCAAGGAGCTTTAATTTGAAACAAGAACAGATGCTAGCATGAGTTTCTTAGAAGTAGATACCTTAGGGGTTGCGAAGCAACGCAAATCGCTTGATATGGGCAAGTCTTCAGGTTAAGATTGTATACCGATTAGGCTCCTTTCAGATTAGGCTGATACAATAGCTCCCTGCTTAGCAATCATATACAACCGCTCGCTCACCCATAGATCTGTACCTACAGATTGGAAAATTGCCCAGGTCGCACCAGTGTTTAAGAAGGGTAGTAGGAGTAATCCATCGAACTACAGACCTATATCATTGACGTCGGTTTGCAGTAGGGTTTTGGAGCATATACTGTATTCAAACATTATGAATCACCTCGAAGGGAACGATCTATTGATACGTAATCAGCATGGTTTTAGAAAACATCGTTCTTGAGCAACGCAGCTAGCTCTTTATTCGCACGAAGTAATGGCCGCTATCGACAGGGAATCTCAAGTTGATTCCGTATTTCTAGATTTCCGGAAAGCTTTTGACACCGTTCCTCACAAGCGACTTCTAATCAAGCTGCGGGCCTATGGGGTATCGTCTCAGTTGTGCAACTGGATTCGTGATTTCCTGTCAGGAAGGTCGCAGTTCGTAGCAACAGACGGCAAATCATCGAGTAAAACTGAAGTGATATCAGGTGTTCCCCAGGGAAGTGTCCTGGGACCTCTGCTGTTCCTGATCTATATAAATGACCTGGATGACAATCTGAGAAGTTCTCGTAGGTTGTTCGCAGATGATGCTGTAATTTACCGTCTAGTAAGGTCATCCGAAGACCAGTATCAGTTGCAAAGCGATTTAGAAAAGATTGCTGTATGGTGTGGCAGGTGGCAGTTGACGCTAAATAACGAAAAGTGTGAGGTGATCCACATTACTCGATAAATAGTACAATTCTCAAGGCTGTCAATTCAACTAAGTACCTGGGAGTTAAAATTACGAACAACTTCACTTGGAAAGACCACATAGATAATATTGTGGGGAAGGCGAGCCAAAGGTTGCGTTTCATTGGCAGGACACTTAGACCATGCAACAAGTCCACTAAAGAGACAGCTTACACTACACTCGTTCGTCCTCTGTTAGAATATTGCTTCGTAGTGTGGGATTCTTACCAGGTGGGATTGACGGAGGACATCGAAAGGTTGCAAAAAAGGGCAGCTCATTTGTATTATCACGTAATAGGGGGGAGAGTGTGGCAGATATGATACGCGAGTTGGGATGGAAGTCATTAAAGCAAAGACTTTTTCGTCGCGGAGAGATCTATTTACGAAATTTCAGTCACCGACTTTCTCTTCCGAATGCGAAAATATTTTGTTGAGCCCAACCTACATACGTAGGAATGATCATCAAAATAAAATAAGAGAAATCAGAGCTCGAACAGAAAGGTTTAGGTGTTCGTTTTTCCCGCGCGCTGTTCGGGAGTGGAATGGTAGAGGGATAGTATGATTGTGGTTCGATGAACCCTCTGCCAAGCACTTAAATGTGAATTGCAGAGTAGTCACGTAGATGTAGATGTAGATGTAGAGGTCTCGATAATGTACAGACGTCACGGTACACCTGATAGGTCCTCTGGACCGAGCACAAAGACTGTTGTGGATATACACCACACAGTCATACGCGGCGTGTACAATAGCTCTCTCTGCACAAAAAGAAAACAGTTTAACGGTACCTCAAAACCGACAGTTCTGTATATTTACTGCACCCTATAGTGTAAAATGTGCCTCGTCACTCCACAGAATATTGCTTCCTGCCGGAAGCCGAAGAGGAAATCCATAACGTTGCTGCGGATCATGACGTTCCAGTTGCTGTAGAATCTGGATCTTTTTCGGGTACCATTTTAAGCCGGCCAGTGTGGCCGAGCGGTTCCAGGAGCTTCACAGGTTCGAGTCCTGCCTCGGGCATGGATGTGTGTGATGCCCTTAGGTTGGTTACGTTTAAGTAGATCTAAGTTCTAGGGGACTGTTGACCTTAGATGTTAAGTCTCATGGTGTTTAGAGCCATTTTTTTATCATTGTAAAATAGACAACAGAATTAAGGATTATACTGTCATACAAACAGCGTAGAGAACCAGATTTGCACCTGATGGCTATAATTGATACTCTTTTATTTTCCGGTGTAAACTGGTTCCGCATTAATGCTTTGGCATATGTACCAAGTATCACTGTCATGCGATATTTACAGTCCACACTGGTTCTGCCTGAGTAGCTGCACTTTAATTACTAGGATAACCACGCGATACACAGACATATAATATACAGAAAATATAGAAACAGCGCATTTCTCTACCACAGTTAGTCATTCCAAAGAAGTAATTTCTCAAAGGGCCTTACCAGGGATGAGATGAAGAGGAGCGCAGCACAGGAAGAACCTAGCGAACGGCCTCATCCATGTGGATATACTACAAGCAATCAGGACTTTAGCGACCTATAAGTATTGAAATAAACCAACAGCGAAGGTTTAATATTTGTACTGGACTGGGATTGGAAGCCGGATACTCCACCTTTACCGCCTTGGTCAAATTCTTAACCTGTCGCGCGCCAATTGGCGCCCCTATGCATTACCCCACAACTCACAGCATTCACTATGTCCCGCAGGGGTTCGAAAGATGTGGCGCATCCACAATGAAAATAGGTAGAGTCATCCTCGCTCACATACACACTGATGAGCCAAAACCTTATGACTACTGCCCACCGCGAGGTTGTATGTTGCCTGGCGGCGCTGAGGGCATGTGACGCGTTAAGAGAAGTACACGAGAGGAGCAGAGACGAATGGGGAATCGTTCTTGCCATAATAAGCGGCACAAACGCGGAAATCCGCCGACTTAAGCGACTTTGACGTTAGACAGACTGTTGCGGCCTTTTGCCTCAGAGTGAGCATTTCGGAAATGCCGAAGTTGGTCAGCTTTTCACGTGCTACTGTCTTCAGCATATATAGAAAGTGACTGAAGAACGCTGAAACCACGACAATTCCAGTAAAAATTTTCAACATTCGCTATTGGTTTATGTCAATACCTATAGACGGTTAAAGTCCTGATTGCTAACATTATATTCTCCACATGAGGTGAGGCCATTCGCTAGTTTCTTCCTGTGCTGAGCTCCTGTTCATCTTATCCCTGGTAAGACCAGTGACAAATTGCTCCTTGGAGTGAGCAGCCGTGGTAGAGAAATGCATTGCTTCTATATTTGATGTAGACTGTGTGTCTCTTTACCAGATAGTTGTACTAGTAATTAAAGTGCAGCTACTCAGCAGAACCAGTGTGGGCTGTAAATATCGTATGTCAATGAAGCTTCGTACATATGCTCGTGAATTAATACCGAACTAATTTACACTGGAAAATAAATGAGTTCCAATTATAGCTACCAGGTGCAAGTCTGGTGCTGTACATTGTTTCGCATGAACAGAAGTTGCATGTCAATATTTCATCATCGAACATACGAGTGTGAGGCCTGTCCGCCTCTAAAGGAGGGCAGGAGGCGATCTGTGGCAGATCTGAAGACGGAGTCCAGTGTTGGTGCACGCGCAAGTTGAGCCGTGGAAAATATTGCTGTTTTGAAGAGCGCGCCACAGCGCGTTGTGTGAAGCGGTCGCCCTCCGTTTCTGGCGGTGGCGCCGCTGTGGCAATCGCAGCTTTGTCTCCCTCTGGTGGAAAAGGGGAAAGGTTGCCTGCTCACGTGCATTTAAGGGGAGCTTTAAGCTCGCCAGTGGCAGTCGGTCAGGCGGGGTGAGTCTGGGTCAGTCACTCGTCACCAGTTGCTGGTGTGTCTCTCGTTCGCATTTGTGCGGCAGTTAGTGCCCGTCTGTCATTCAGAGTGCTAGTATGTCTGTCGTTTGGATCAAACTTTAAAGCCGGCAAAATGAGAGTCTTGCCACGCCGCCAATAACAGAACTCAGCTAGTGGTCGCCCGGTTGGGGCTGATTTCCTGCGCCTGAGTCAGCGCGTTAGGCCGCCAGTCAGCTCGAGTTGCTCTGGCAACAGTCATTTGCGGTTGGATTGGTCGGTTGGTCGGTCGCGCACTGAGAAACAAGATGACTTGTGCGCCTTGAGCATCGGTGCATGTGAGGTCGCCACGTGAGTCCAGTGGGCCGTGCCGTTTAGCGAGGGGTAGTGGCTTCGCGGCCGACACGAGAGCAACAGGAGTCAACCCACGACATCCGTCTGGCCGGTGCCAGTTGCGACGTCGTGAGACGGGAGATCGGCGCGCCTTCCTGCGTCCATTGAAGCGGCTGGCAGCGGACGGTTCGGGAGAGCGTAGGGGGTGCTGCGCCAGGTCTTCGCCAGAAATCGCAGTTTATTAGAAGTTAAGTGATTGGAGATATGTTGTTTCATTTACTTGTTAAATTTTACTTGTTTTCTTGGTGAGGTCACCAGCCGCTTGGTTTTGGGGTCGTCTCACCATTCTTCTCCGTTTGTCCACCCGCGGGAAGGTGGTTATTTATGACTTGGATGGTCCGTTTTTCCCTTGTGGAGTAGGGGCGAGTCAGAGAAACCTGCGGTTCGGGTTGTTCAGTAATCTCCCTGTCAATCTGCCATACGTTAATAGCTGTCTGTCATGTTAATCGGATTCGGTGTTAACGAATTTATTGCTTGAAGGTAACGGCCGAATTCCTGAAATACGTTTTTATCTTGCCTATCATCTTGAGAGGCGGTATATGTGTAATGTAGAGCATGTTTGGCTAACCTTGTATATTTTATGTAAGACTGCATTTCATGGTTTTTTATTTAAATGGTTATTTTAGTATATAAAGTGGCCACCCTTCCACCGTAAGGTTTTTTTTTTAATAAAATCAAGCTGCACTTTTGGTGGCAAGTTAATCTTTTAATGTTGGTGTTTTGTACCATTTCCATCCCTCCTACGGGGTACATAGTTTATGTACTTGTGTGAGTTGTTAAAATATTTTTAGTTTAAAGTAATCTGGTGTGTTGCAGATTTGGAGCAGTGCAGTCTTTCAGAGGTTGTTGTGAGCGGTCATGACTACGGCTGTGTCAAAAGGGAGTGCCATGGTTCTCGGCCCGAAAGCCCATACTGTCAAAAATTTGTTCTTTCTGCCTCTGAGTAAACTGTAACTCGATATTTAGAGGGTGCTTTTTTATTATAATTTTAAATTTGTTAAAAAAAGAGGCTTATAGGAATAAAATTTCCATTTGTTGAAAGAAATTTGATTTGTTTTCATCAGTTACCCACTGGCAACTACTTCCACGCTCACATAGTGTGATTAAATGTATTAATGTTCTTGATGAATCGTTAGTAAATAAAGTAAATTCATAAGAAAAGGTTTTGAAAGTAAATTCACGGTTCACAAGTGTTCCGGGGCACATCGTTCAGAGCACGGTGTTGAACATGGCGTCCTGCAGCAATGGACCCCTACGACTCCCCATGTTGACACAACGACATCGTCAGTTATGATTACAGTGGGCACGAGATCATAGAGGTTAGATTAGTAATACGCCATGCTACGTAAATGTTGTTGTTGTTGTTGTTGTGGTCTTCAGTCCTGAGACTGGTTTGATGCAGCTCTCCATGCTACTCTATCCTGCGCAAGCTTCTTCATCTCCCAGTACTTACTGCAACCTACGTCCTTCTGATTCTGTTTAGTGTATTCATCTCTTGGTCTGCCTCTATGATTTTTACCCTCCACACTGCCCTCCAATGCGAAATTTGTGATCTCTTGATGCCTCAGAACATGGACTACCAACCGGTCCCTTCTTCTTGTCAAGTTGTGCCACAAACTCCTCTTCTCCCCAATTCTATTCAAAACCTCCTCATTAGTTATGTGATCTACCCATCTAATCTTCAACATTCTTCTGTAGCACCACATTTCGAAAGCTTCTCTTCTCTTCTTGTCTAAACTATTTATCGTCCATGTTTCACTTTCATACATGGCTACACTCCATACAAATACTTTCAGAAACGACTTCCTGACACTTAAATCTATACTCGATGTTAACAAATTTCTCTTCTTCAGAAACGCTTTCCTTGCCATTGCCAGTCTACATTTTATATCCTCTCTACTTCGACCATCATCAGTTATTTTGCTCCCGAAATAGCAAAACTCCTTTACTACTTTAAGTGTCTCATTTTCTGGTGATGCTGAGGGAATCTAATTCCCTCAGCATCACCAGACTTAATTCGACTACATTCCATTATCCTCGTTTTGCTTTTGTTGATGTTCATCTTATATCCTCCTTTCAAGACACTGTCCATTCCATTCAACTGCTCTTACAAGTCCTTTGCTGTCTCTGACAGAATTATAATGTCATCGGCGAACCTCAATGTTTATATTTCTTCTCCATGGATTTTAATACCTACTCCGAATTTTTGTTTTGTTTCCTCTACTGCTTGCTCAATTTACAGATTGAATAACATCGGGGATAGGCTACAACCCTGTCTCACTCCCTTCCCAACCGCTGCTTCCCTTTCATGTCCCTCGACTCTTATAACTGCCATCTGCTTTCTGTATAAATTGTAAATAGCCTTTCGCTCCCCGTATTTTACCCCTGCCACCTTTAGAATTTGAAAGAGAGTATTCCAGTCAGCATTGTCAAAAGCTTTCTCTAAGTCTACAAATGCTAGAAACGTGGGTTTGCCTTTCCTTAATCTGTCTTCTAAGATAAGTCGTAAGGTCAGTATTGCCTCACGTGTTCCATTATTTCTACGGAATCCAAACTGATCTTCCCCGAGGTCGCCTTCTACTAGTTTTTCCTTTCGTCTGTAAAAAATTCGCATTAGTATTTTGCAGCTGTGGCTTATTAAACTGATTGTTCGGTAATTTTCACATCTGTCAACACCTTCTTTCTTTGGGATTGGAATTATTATATTCTTCTTGAAGTCTGAGGGTATTTCGCCTCTCTCATACATCTTGCTCACCAGATGGTAGAGTTTTGTCAGGACTGGCTCTCCCAAGGCTGTCAGTAGTTCTAATGAATTGTTTCGACTCAGGTCTTTCAGTGCTCTGTCAACCTCTTCACGCAGTATCGTATCTCCCATTTCATCTTCATCTACATCCTCTTCCATTTCCATAATATTGTCCTCAAGTAAGTCGCCCTTATATAGACCCTCTATATACTCCTTCCGCCTTTCTGCTTTCCCTTCATTGCTTAGAACTGGGTTTCCATCTGAGCTCTTGATATTCATACAAGTGGTTCTCTTTTCTCCAAAGGTCTCTTTAATTTTTCTGTAGGCAGTATCTATCTTACCCCTAGTGAGATAAGCCTCTACATCCTTACATTTGTCCTCTAGCCATCCCTGCTTAGCCATTTTTCACTTCCTGTCGATCTCATTTTTGAGACGTTTGTATTCCTTTTTGCCTGCTTCATTTACTGCATTTTTATATTTTCTTCTTTCATCAATTATATTCAATATTTCTTCTGTTACCCAAGGATTTCTACTAGCCCTCGTCTTTTTACCTACTTGATCCTCTGCTACCTTCACTACTACATCCCTCAGAGCTACCTATTCTTCTTCTACTTCTTTCCCCCCATTTGTGACAATTGTTTCCTTATGCTCTCCCTGAAACTCCGTATAGCCTCTGATTCTTTCAGTTTATCCAGGTCCATCTCCTTAAATTCCCAGCTTTTTGCAATTTCTTCAGGTTTAATCTACAGTTCATAACCAATAGATTGTGGTCAGAATCCACATCTGCCCCTGGAAATGTTTTACAATTTAATACCTGGTAAATGTACTTTAGTCAAAACAACCGATGAGCAGGATTTGTTTGTTAATTTTGTGTGCACTGTTCGCAAGGGACACACTGTTCTCAGTCCAGTTGCGGCCGGCTTCAGAGAGCCACCTTCCAGTCAGCACGTGCCAATCCAACCTCATGCAGCAGCACAGCGATTTTTCGCTACTAGCTCTCCCACTCATTCCTCCCGACTCGATACACCGCAGCCATGGCATGTCTACCTGCGACAGCCGCCACCTATCTGTCCTACAGACTACCAGGCGATGCGATCCAAACAGCGCCGGCAACGTAAACTATCGGGCAAGGTACTAGTCGACATGACTCATTAGTGAAACTGTCTGGGAGATCTACATAAGGAACTTTTTATGTCACTGAGACGCACTCTAGGTCATGCCGAACTTGTAAACATTACGCATCTATAATCCGACGTGAAGCTATGCCTTCGTTACCCATTTCAGTCCTTCGCCGTGTTATTCTAATACATGCAGAGTATTGCTGCAAATAAAGTCACATTTCTTCGTTGCTTAATACTGTGTGAGAGAATGAACAGTTTAATGACACTCGCCACAAGCTGAAATTTCTTGTGAGGGATGAACAGTTATACTGTTGCTCACGAAATAATGGATATAAGGTAATTATACGAATTAGTTCTATAATACCAACTGGAAAAAGGAATATGTGGTGTATAATGAATTGCAGCATGCGAAATAATTAATTGTAGGTGCCTTCCCAACATCCTGCACGAAAGGTACAGCACACATGAGGCGCGTTCTTAGCTTTTGCAGCTAGACTGATGAACCAAAACATTATGACCACGTACTTAAAAGAGGGTCGGTCCACTTCTGGAATTCAATTCAGCAGTGATTCAGCGTGCCATGGGTTCAACAAGTACTTGATAGGTCCCCAGATTTTGTGGTACCAGATGCCTATGCACAGGTCACTCACTTGGACAATTTAGGGGAAGCTGGTTTGTGGGCAAGGAAGTGGCGCCAGATAGCGTCCCAGTTGGGTTTCATCGGATTCAGGTAAGCCTAATTTGATGGCCAAGAAATCAATGTGAGTTCATTATAATAACCCTCAAACCATTGCAGCACGATTGTGGTCTCGTGACACGGAGATTCTACTGGGAGATGTCATCGGTGTTGAGGAAGTCTTCAAGCATAAGGGGTTACACATGGTCCCTAGTGACGTTCACGTACTCCACAGCTGTCATGGTGCCCATGGTCGCCCAGGTGAAAGTCCCCCATAAAATAATACTACGCCCACCGGTCTGCGTTCGTGGAGCGCTGCATGTTTCCATTAACTGTTCCCCTGGATGACCGCCTGTCTGGAAAAGACCATTGACCTAGTTTAACAATAAACGGCATCCATCCGCCCGGGCGACACGATTCCATTGATCACTGGTCCAATCTCGATGACATAAGACCGTCGAGCCTCCATAGCTATCAGTAGTAATCACTTAGTGCATCTCATCACTGGACTCTAATGCCAACTACAGCATATTTATGGGGCACATTTGTCCAACGTCTCATCCAACGCAGCCATAATCACAATTTTTCAGTACTGTCTCAATGGCTTAAACATCAGTAGGATGTTGTCTACATACCGTCGATTTCCTTTGTTCTTCCTCGTTCACTCGCCCATGGTTATGAAAGTGGTTGATACTTACTCAACAAATCTCTTCAGGTGTGAAATGTGCCTTTCGATTTGCGACTCCTCGGGATTTCAATGTCAGCAACGTTATTATAAATAATTCTCCTCACTCTGTACGGTCCAAAAGACGTGTGAAAAAATTTATGGGTAGCAAAAGTGCTCTTGCGTGACCTCCTTCACATTCTCAGCAATATTTTATCGTACATCAACTCATTCATCCTCATTGCGATCTAAGGATATTTTATGGAGTCTTATTGTACATTTCAAGGAAATGGTTATCTTCTGCATCCACTTAAATTTCCGCATTCCTGTTATTAAATACACGCATCCTAAACTAACACATTATATTTTACGGCTGCAGTAGCCCAGCGGTTCTAGGCGCTACAGTCTGGAACCGCGCTGCTGCTACGGTCGCAGGTTCGAGTCCTGCCTCGGGTATGGACGTGTGTGATGTCCTTAGGTTAGTTAGGTTTAAGTAGTTCTAAGTTCTAGGGGACTGATGACCTCAGAAGTTAAGTCCCATAGTGCTCAGAGACATTTAAACCATTATACTTCCAAGGACTAGTAAGTATTTTCATCATTGATGTAGAACAGCGTGGCTCGTTCTCGTCATCCCTATTCAAAGTTTGCTCAGCTTCTATTAAAAGAAGTACCAGACTTCCTGGACCTCTAACAAGCCTTTCCTCTCTTGACGTAATTGTACGTTTTCCGTTCACACATTCAAATTCATCTTCATTGGAGTCGTCATCTTCTTCCAGTAATTGTGAATTTGGGTTTATCCATTTTCTTAGCGTGAAGAAAAACATCATATACTTTCCCAGCCTCGACTAATGTGTTGCAACCCATATCTTCCCAGTCGTCATTGTCGTCATAGTATTCCTCAGACTCTGATATGTTCCCTCCTGTAACAATTTCGGCCATAGCCTCTGTCTTAAAAGCTCCATATCACACAGGTGGTCGACTCTCATTACCTCGTACCCCTAGTTTCCATGACTTATTTACGTTCATCTGACCCTTTCGTTTCGTTGTACTACACTTCGTCCACTGAACAAATTTATGCCTAGGTTTTTAAAATTTTCCTATCTGGAACTTCCCTGATTGTCCATGAAGAATACTTTGAATTCCTCCCATGTCGATGCACTAGTGCATACTTCGCTTCAGCTACAACACCAGCTTGTACATCTTGAGACAGTCGAGATCGAGCAGTGTCTTTACAATCCGGTTCCGTATGATCAAAAAGTTTGCACTGAGTGACTGACACACAAAATTGGCTCTGACTTTACTTTCGCACATTTCCCACGTATTGGGCTGTATGATTTCATTCCTTGCAGGTCAAACATAAGCCTCCTCTTCTTCTTATCGCACTTGTCATAATGTTCTTATCGAGTACCAAAATTTGACTTCCTGCATCTAATATTCTCAGTAAGAAGTGGGACGAAGTATCACCAGAATCAGAGAATTAATTGAAAATGGCGAATCGAAATTCCCCCTCACATCACCACATGACTTCAAACCCCACCACCTGTAAAAGGCGGAAAATACCTCAAATGGGCTATCTCCACAAGCCTAACTCACCCCACTCCTTCCCTCATGCCTACGACGTCATCCACCCACACCACCACACCGCTCCAGGAAATAGTGGAAAACGGTCAGTCTGTGATCAACTGTTGGAGAGGAAGCTACTTCTTTGGCGGCACTGCCAGAGACAGCTACTGTGTGGTATTCAGGGCTGTTGAGGCACTTTTTTTTCCTCACCTTTCGAAGTACAGTTCAACAACGTGGAAACCCACAATGAGCAATCAGTAGCAAAGTGTTTAGTTTCACCTGAGTGCTTCAGTAGTTAGATTTTGAATATCTGCGTATTACTAGACACAGATCGTGCGTTTCCGTAAGAGTCTACGGTAGATTTCCGTAGCGCGAGTCGATAGTCGTTTGTTTACTTGTTTTGAAAATTAGTGTGACCGCTTGTTGGCGTTAGGCAGTCAGTCAGGCAGTAGCAGCCGACCGAGACAGACGCAGCAACAGGAACATAACAGCTTTTGTGACAGTTACAAGTTCCTAACCAGGAGCGAATTTTGTTTGATCATCTATGTGCCTTAATAGTTTAGTTTCTTGAGTTTCTGCGTGTAAATTTAATATCTAATAGCCACAGGGGCAAATTATTTAGTGCGTCGGTAGTTAGATTTTTGAATATCTGCGTATTACTAGGCACAGTTCGTGCGTTTCCGTCACGGTCTACAGTAGAGTTACGCAGCACATGCCGATAGTAGTTTTCACGGTCTTTAGTATGAACAGGGACTGCTGCTGTTGTGTGCGGATGCGAGCTAAGTTGGTGACACTTCGCCCTCAGCTTCAGGTTGTGATGGCTTCGGTTACACAGCTTGAGGCTGCGGTGGATGGGCACCACTGTTGCGGGCCGGCCGCAGGGATCCAACGGACGTAGAGCACGTCAGAGTCCTCCGATCGGTCCTCACCGGTGGCCAACCTAGTTACTGCTCGCACTGAAGCTGACCCCTCACCTGTGGTCGAGTGGGAGGTCGTCCCGGTGCGAAGCAGGCGGTAAAGACTTCCCAGGCGGCCGCACGTAAGTACTGCTCGCACTGAAGCTGACCCCTCACCTGTGGTCGAGTGGGAGGTCGTCCCGGTGCGAAGCAGGCGGTAAAGACTTCCCAGGCGGCCGCACGTAAGGCCTCCCCAGTTTGTTTGACAAACAGGTTCCAGGTGCGGTCTGTGGCTGACCTGTCGCTGAGCCACATGCTGTCGCCTATCCTGTTTCAGAGGAAACCACTCAGCAGGCAATCGCAGACGGTGGTATTATTGGTAGTTGGGAGCTCCAACATTAGGCGTAATTAGGGGGCCCCTTAGGTACTTGGCTGAGAAGAAGGGTAAGAAAACCAATGTGCACTCCGTGTGCAGACCGGGTGGAGCCATTCCAGATGTGGAAAGGGTCCTCCTAGATGCCATGAAGAGCACAGGGTGCAGCCAAGTGCAGGTGGTTGCCCATGTTGGTACCAATGATGTGTGTCACTTTGGATCAGAAGAGATTTTCTCTGGTTTCGATCTGCTAACAGAAGTGGTAAAGGTTATCAGTCTTGCCTCCAAGATGAAAGCAGAGCTGACCATTTGCAGCATAGTCGACAGGACCGACGCGGACCTCTGGTACAGAGCAGAGTGGAGGGTCTGAATCAGAGGCTCAGACGGATCTGCGACCGTGTAGGCTGCAGATTCCTCGACTTGCGCTAAAGGGTGGTTGGGTTTCGGGTTCCGCTGAATACGTCAGGTGTCCACTATACGCAAGAGGCGGCTACACGGCTTGCGGGCGGTGTTTTAGGTTAGAGGGCCTCGGGAAAACACAAGAAGGGCTTCAGTCACAAGGGGTGCAGGATGAACACAGAAACCATTGGTATAACAGTTGTATATTGTTGTAGCTGTGTTGGGAAAGCACCGGAGCCCCAAGCGCTAATACAAAGCACTGATGCTCAAATCGTTATAGGCACTGAAAGCTGGCTAAATCCGAATATAAGCTGAGCCGAAATTTTTGCGAAGAACCTAACAGTGTTCCGAAAGGATCGGCTAAACTACGTTGACGGTGTCGTGTTTGTTGCTGTCAGAAGTAGTTTAACTTGTCGCAAAATTGAAGTAGATACTTCATGTGCGGTAGTATGGGCAGAAGTCATTGTTCGCAACCGGAATAAAATAATAATTGGATCATTTTACCGACGTCCCAATTCAGATAATACGGTTGCTGAAAGGTTCAAAGAAACCTGGAGTTTGATTTCAAACACGTTCCAGCCTCATACGGTAATAATTGGTGGTGACTTTCATTTAACCTCTATATGTTGGCGAAAATACGGGTTTAGTTACAGAGGTACACATGAAATATCATCCGAAATTGTGCTTAACGCATTCTCTGAAAATTATTTCGAGCAGTTAGTTCATGAGCCCACGCGAATAGTAAAGGGTTGTGAAACCATACTTGACCTCTTAGCAACAAATAATCCTGAGTTAATAACGAGCATCAAAACCGATTCAGGGATTAGTGAACACAGGGTTGTTGCAGCGATAATGAATATTGTAATCCCCAAATCCTCGAAAAACAAGTGAAAAATGTACCTGTTCTAAAAAAGCAGATAAAATTCACTTGACGTCTTCCTGAGAGGCAACCTCCTCTCATTCCAAATTAATAATATAAGTGTAGACCAGATGTGGTTTAAATTCAAAGAAATAGTATCAGCAGCAATTGAGAGATTTATAGCAAATAAATTAACAAATGACGCAGCTGATCCTCCTTGGTACACAAAACGGGTTACAACACTGTCGCAGAAACAAGGAAACAAACATCCCAAATTTAAACAGACGCAAATTCCCAAGATTGGTGATCTTTTACAGAAGCTCGAAATTCAGCGCAGACTTCAATGCGAGATGCCTATAACAGTTTCCACAACGAAACTTTGTCTCGAAACCTGGCAGAAAATCCAAAGATATTCAGGTCGTATGTGTAATACACTCCTGGAAATTGAAATAAGAACACCGTGAATTCATTGTCCCAGGAAGGGGAAACTTTATTGACACATTCCTGGGGTCAGATACATCACATGATCACACTGACAGAACCACAGGCACATAGACACAGGCAACAGAGCATGCACAATGTCGGCACTATTACAGTGTATATCCACCTTTCGCAGCAATGCAGGCTGCTATTCTCCCATGGAGACGATCGTAGAGATGCTGGATGTAGTCCTGTGGAACGGCTTGCCATGCCATTTCCACCTGGCGCCTCAGTTGGACCAGCGTTCGTGCTGGACGTGCAGACCGCGTGAGACGACGCTTCATCCAGTCCCAAACATGCTCAATGGGGGACAGATCCGGAGATCTTGCTGGCCCGGGTAGTTGACTTACACCTTCTAGAGCACGTTGGGTGGCACGGGATACATGCGGACGTGCATTGTCCTGTTGGAACAGCAAGTTCCCTTGCCGGTCTAGGAATGGTAGAACGATGGGTTCGATGACGGTTTGGATGTACCGTGCACTATTCAGTGTCCCCTCGACGATCACCAGTGGTGTACGGCCAGTGTAGGAGATCGCTCCCCACACCATGATGCCGGGTGTTGGCCCTGTGTGCCTCGGTCGTATGCAGTCCTGATTGTGGCGCTCACCTGCACGGCGCCAAACACGCATACGACCATCATTGGCACCAAGGCAGAAGCGACTCTCATCGCTGAAGACGACACCTCTCCATTCGTCCCCTCCATTCACGCCTGTCGCGACACCACTGGAGGCGGGCTGCACGATGTTGGGGCGTGAGCGGAAGACGGCCTAACGGTGTGCGGGACCGTAGCCCAGCTTCATGGAGACGGTTGCGAATGGTCCTCGCCGATACCCCAGGAGCAACAGTGTCCCTAATTTTCTGGGAAGTGGCGGTGCGGTCCCCTACGGCACTGCGTAGGATCCTACGGTCTTGGCGTGCATCCGTGCGTCGTTGCGGTCCGGTCCCAGGTCGACGGGCACGTGCACCTTCCGCCGACCACTGGCGACAACATCGATGTACTGTGGAGACCTCACGCCCCACGTGTTGAGCAGTTCGGCGGTACGTCCACCCGGCCTCCCGCATGCCCACTATACGCCCTCGCTCAAAGTCCGTCAACTGCACATACGGTTCACGTCCACGCTGTCGCGGCATGCTACCAGTGTTAAAGACTGCGATGGAGCTCCGTATGCCACGGCAAACTGGCTGACACTGACGGCGGCGGTGCACAAATGCTGCGCAGCTAGCGCCATTCGACGGCCAACACCGCGGTTCCTGGTTTGTCCGCTGTGCCGTGCGTGTGATCATTGCTTGTACAGCCCTCTCGCAGTGTCCGGAGCAAGTATGGTGGGTCTGACACACCGGTGTCAATGTGTTCTTTTTTCCATTTCCAGGAGTGTATGTTAGCGGCAAGAAACAATAATTGCCTTCTCTGCGCGATAGTAATGGAGATACTATCGAAGACAGTGCTGCCAAAGCAGAGTTACTAAACACAGCCTTCCGAAATGCCTTCACAAAAGAAGACGAAGTAAATATTTCAGAATTCAAATCGCGAACAGCTGCCAACATGTATAACGTAGAAGTAAATATCCTCGGAGTAGTGAAACAACTCAAATCACTTGTTAAAAGCAAGTCTTCTGGTCCAGACTGTATACTAATTTGGTTCCTTAAGGAGTATGCTGATGCATTAGCTCCAAACTTATCAATCATATACAACCGTTCGCTCGAC
This sequence comes from Schistocerca cancellata, assembly GCF_023864275.1. Lineage (NCBI taxonomy): Eukaryota > Metazoa > Arthropoda > Insecta > Orthoptera > Acrididae > Schistocerca > Schistocerca cancellata. The sequence goes on along the minus strand of NC_064633.1, from coordinate 177,863,371 downwards.
GAAAGACCCGTACCTAAAGACTGGAAAGTTGCACAGGTCACACCAATACTCATGAAAGGTAGTCGGAGTCATCAACTAAATTACAGGCCCATATCGTTAACGTCGATATGCTGCAGGATTTTAGAACATATATTGTGATAGAACATTATGATTTACCTCAAAGGATACGGTCTATTGACACACAGTCAACATGGGTTTAGGAAACATCGTTTCTGTGGAACATAAGTAGCTATTTATTCACACGAAGTGTTGAGTGCTATTGACAAGGGATTTCAGATAGATTCCGTATTTCTGGATTTCCGGAAGGCTTTTGACACTGTACCACACAAGCGGCTCGTAGTGAAATTGCGTGCTTATGAAATATCGTTTCAGTTATGTGACTGGATTTGCGATTTCCTGTCAGAGAGGTCACGGTTCGTAGTAAATGACGGAAAGCCATTGATTTAAACAGAGGTGGCTTCTGGCGTTACCCAAGGTAGTGTTATAGGCCCTTTGCTGTTCCTTATTTATATAAACGATTTGGGAGACAATCTGAGAAGCCGTCTTGGGTTGTTTGCAGATGACGCTGTCGTTTATCGACTAATAAAGTCATCAGAAGATCAAAACAAACTGGAAAACGATTTAGAAGAAATATCGGAATGGTGCGAAAAGTGGAAGTTCACCATAAATAACGAAAAGTGTAAGGTAATCCACATGAGTGCTAAAAGGAACTCGCTAAACTTCGGTTACACGATAAATCAGTCTATCCTAAAAGCCGTAAATTCAACTAAATACCTAGGTATTACAATTACGAACAACTTAAATTGGAAGGAAGAAATAGAAAATGTTGTGGGGAAGGCTAATCAGAGGCTGCGTTTTATTGGCAGGACACTTAGAAAACGAAGCAGACCTACTAAGGAGACTGTCCTCTTCTAGAATACTGCTGCGCGATGTGGGATCCTTACCAGACAGAACTGACGGAGTGCATCGAAAAAGTTCAAAGAAAGGCAGCACGTTTTGTCTTATCACGAAATATGGGAGAGTGTGTCACAGAAATGATACACGATTTGGGCTGGAAATCATTAAAAGAAAGGCGTTTTTCGTTGTGACGGAACCTTCTCAATAAATTCCAATCACCAACTTTCTCCTCCGAATGCGAAAATATTTTGTTGACACCGACCTACATAGGGAGAAACGATCATCATGATAAAATAAGGGAAATCAGAACCCGTACGGAAAGATATAGTCATTCGTTCTTTCCGCTCGCTATACAAGATTGGAATAATAGAGAATTATGAAGGTGGTTCGATGAAACCTCTGCCAGGCACTTAAATGTGATTTGCAAAGTATCCATGTAGATGCAGATGTAGATGTAGATGAATGGTGTGTAAGCACATACGGGAAAATCAGAACACTTACGCATCTAAAAGTTTATGACATAGTTCAGAACCCACAACAAATCATGAGAAAACCAATGATCACACACAGACACAGCGGATCTGATGTCTGAAACATACTCCTATAATTCGAAACACTGTCCTACAGATGAGAAAAAAAGCTGGAATTTTGGATGAGTTTTTGGTGTCCGCCAGCAGTTGGTCTGGAGATGCTCTAAAGCCACAATGGTGGGTGGGGGACAGCTTGTCGCCTGCCTGAACCAGAGGTGTCTACTCTGTCTGGATTTACCTCTCGGAACATACAAACAAAAATATATCACTTTACTCTCTGTCGTCAAGGAACTTTCCATAGATGCCTTGTTCTACCTGTCTTGTTCGAACCAGACTGCGAAGTTTAATATATTATTATTTGCTTAGTTAATTAAAAGTATTCTTTATTTATTTATTGTTATAAATAAATATTCTTTATGTGTGCTTTTATTTTAAGTATTGGTTTAGTTCTTGGTTTTAATTGGTTTAGTTTAGTTCCTTATTTCCTTTTATCTTCACTTTCCTGAAAACCTGGAAAACATAAATATTTCGTGTCAAATGCCGCAGGAGAGCAAGAGATGTATTCCGCAGCGGCAATCTCGTGGAAATTTCTCCTCGTTATCTGCTCACCTGAAATCTCTAAAACCTTTACTCGCTACGCAGATCGCTTGGTACGACTGTGTGCTTGGTTGTTTGATGAGTCTGGATGATGGGTCCAACAATTTAGCACGTTAAAGTGATGCTGAGGGTATTAGATTAGGAAATAAGACTCTTAAAGTAATAAATGAGTTTTGCTATTTGAGGAGCAAAGTAACTGATCATGGTCGAAGTAGAGAGGATATAAAATGTAGACTGGCTATGGCAAGGAAAGCGTTTTTGAAGAAGAGAAATTTGTCAACATCGAGTAAAGATTTAAGTGTCAGGATGTCGTTTCTGAAAGTATTTGTATGGAGTGTGGCCATGTATGGAAGTGAAATGTGGACGATAAATAGTTCGGACAAGAAGAGAATAGAAGCTTTCGAAATGTGGTGCTACAGAAGAATGCTGAAAATTAGGTGGGTGGATCACGTAACTAATGAGGAGGTATTGAACAGAATTAGGAAGAAGAGAAATTTGTGGCACACTTTGACTAGAAGAAGGGATCGGTTGGTAGGACATGTTCTGAGGCGTCAAGGGATCACTAATTTAGTATTGGATGGCAGCGTGGAGGGAAAACATCGTAGAGGGAGACCAAGAGATGAATACACTAAGCAGATTCAGAAGGATGTAGGTTGCATTAGGTACTGGGAGATGAAGAGGCTTGCACAGGATAGAGTAGCATGGCGAGATGCATCAAAACAGTCTATGGACTGAAGATCACAACAACAAAACAGTTTATTAATTCGGAGATAATCTCTCGACGAATTTTGACCGTGGAAACTGCAGGTCCGTACTATCTCTCCAACTTCCCCTCGGGGCGATCTACGCCTCCTAATATCTGTACGGCGATAATTACCTAATTTCGGTATGGAGATATACACACCTTGAATACATCATGTTAGTTAATGGATTTTATTTTGTGCTTAAAAATTTGAACATTTGCTGTATACCATAATGGTGTCTCACAACAATACCATCTCTCTCCTCCTCTCACACGTCTGATCTCTCAATTTTCTTCACAAAGAGCCCATAAAACAAAATCTTTGATTCAGTAAGACACAGAGATCCGTTCGTAGCTTGGAACGATTTATTCTCGCAGTCGGTACATGCCAGTCACTACAATATAAATTCGTCGCAACTGGTAGTGCTACGTCGCTCCCACGGTACGGGACTACAAGTCCCACCGCCACACCTGCACCTGCCTATGTTAGGCAATAAATTCTGCCTGACTCATGTAGTACTATCACCGTAAGAGGGTGGTACGGGACTACAAGTCCCACCGCCACACCTCGAAAGTGAATTGCAGTGACAAAGTCACTGCACAGTGGAAATTTACTGGCCCACCAACACAGTTAGACCGCAACAGACCGGTGATGCTGTATTGTAACCTATCACCTCGGACTACAAAACAAAAAAAAAAAAAAAAAAAAAAAAAAGGTAGTGCTACGCTCTCGCCTTCAAAAGTTCTCCGACTATCTGTTACCTGAAATGTATTGTATTGATCTCTCTCCTCATAATTCAGTTGCTGGCATGAAATCATTAATTGGAACTGACTACGTATGAATAAATTAAAAGAATTCCAAAGAGAAGCTTACAGCAATCATGTTGCACAGACAATCAAATCTTGCAAAAAAGGCTGACTCTCTACCACTTTAAATGGATTATACTGATCTTGCTCGTCAAAATTCAGTTACTGGCGTGAGATCATTGTTTGAAACTGACTACGTATGAATAAATTAAAACAATGTCATCGGGCAACTTCGTAACACAAGTCCGGAGGCTTACAGAAATCATGTTGCACTGACAACCAAACCTTGCAAAAGAGGTCTAAAGATCATTAACGCTTTGCCTTACGATTTAAGTTCCGTTAGTGTGAGCCGTAAGTGGCTGCAAGGTACGGATGCGCCTTACGATTCCCGGCGCTTACACACTCTTAGGCTGCGCTGTACTACGCCTCGTGGCGTCCGAAGTCGTGCACACGCCCTCAGGATTTGCAAGTACACTATATTTGTCAGCAATTTTAGAGCGTGTGGCCAGAAATGAGGTAATTATCACTTGATCTGAAGTGATATGAAATCGGTAAAATTACGAAAATTGATGGGAAGTGTGTTCAAACTGGGGGAAAATACGCGAAAATATAGGGACATCGAGGGAGACTGCGGTAGCACTTACATATCTGCTTGATTCAGGAAAATTCCTTTACATAGGAAGAGGTGAGTAAAAGCACGAGGAATATGAGAAAAAATTGACGTGGAAGCGCTGGGACCCATGGAAGTGGACAGCGATACGGCAACTGAAATAGATTTTTTAGTGTGGATCATCACCAAATATAGAGTAATAAATTTATATATGTTGGATCACAAGTCCAGGTGTGTCCCCAAATTTATTGGCAAAAATTTTATGGATTTTTATAAGGTGTCCAGACATATGAGTACTATAAACCTTACGTCCTCCTTAGATAAAGAGCTTGCGGACTGCAATATACAACTACAGAAGATATCGTGTGTTCGATCCTGTGCAATACTGTTTAAGTGTTTTAAGCTCTAAGAAACGGTATTTAAAATGTGCTTCTCTGTACGATCTACCAATCACAATAATGCATTGTCAGCTAAAATATACCTTACAGGACAGTTGGAGCGTGGTTTTTAACCACTTTCTGCTGTATGTCTCCTGAGATAACACGAATACACGCAAGTTGACTGCTGTCTTGGATGATTTCCACGAAAAGAGAATCATCTGAATCTAAATTGACATGGATCTGTGTTAAAGACGATAGAAAGTTGATGGAGTAATCGATTGAGTTGAGTTGTAGTGAGGCATGATTCACTTTGTAGATTGATGATGCATTCTAGATATAGGGAGATGTTGTGGTAGATCATTTATCGCACATTGAACCGTTTCTCCGTTGTTCTCTTGTGCTGTATCAGTTGTGTGATATAACCCGTTTTCGACTGATATGCCATTGTGCGTTCTGTGTGTGACTTAAACCACTATCTACCTACAACCGTTAACAGTAAATCACCGCTTACCACAGTCAGCAGAGGATTTCCATCGCATTCGTGATGAATCATGTCCACCAAACCGATGGTAAACCTATTTCCTCTAGATGAACGAAGATGTATGAGCAGCACTTCATTTCCCTCCCACATGTTGGACACGAAACGAGTCTTCAGTTTAATAACTGCAATGATTCTTAGTCAGTAACAGGGTTTCGTGAGGTACTGCAATCCCTGAGTAAGCATTTGCTTGACATATTGTGTGTTGAAGAGAGTGTGTTCTGTTCACGGGGTTGGTGCAGCATGGCATATAATTTCACATGTCAATCACCGCTACTATGCATTTTTGTATTTACTCACTAGATGTTGCTATTTCGTGCGTTTTCCATTGCTGACGACCGTTTATTGGATTGATGCAAGCGTAGCATAATTTTCGAGCTGTAACTGGATGTGAACGATGGGCACTATTCGCCTCCAGAAAGCTATAAAGTGCATGTATCACAACGAATCTTTTTTTTTTCTTTGTTGTAGAAAGAAGAGTTTTATCACCTTAGTGAATAGGGTGTAAAACTTGTAGGGCGAATGCATATCAGGTGTTGGAAATCTATTTCCTACACTGAAGTAATAATAGCGCTGCATTCCATGTGACAAATATATCGGAAATCATGCTGCTTTAAAATTAAAGCATGTGTAATTGCAGAACCATGTAGCCATATGAGTGTGCGTTTGTGTTCTACAATTATTTCTCTCTTCCTAGTACCTTCTTGATATGGAATCCAAACACTACGACAGTATCACAGAATTGATAGCATAAATGATTTACGTAAAGTGTTTCAAACCCCTTCCACCTGGAGCTCCATCATTATTCTTCTTAATCTGTTTTTATATCACCACAGCACTCTCAAAAGTCTGAGGCTCATACCTGCTATACACCAATAGCGATTGTAATTACACTGATAAATAAGTGGTTGGTTTCCTAGGATGACCCCACTTGTTGTCCAGGCACATAGCGAAGGCAGCTGGTGACTGAAATGAATGACCATTATCGGCTTAACTCGCGAGCCCGCTTGAGCCTGCTCAACTGATCGGGCGCCCGGGGTAGAGGGTGCAGTTGACCTAACTGTCAGCAGAGAACTAATAATCAGTATGTGTGGAGCAGCTTTGCGATCACATGTGTTGCGTATATTTTCTGATTCTTACGTTGTAAATTGAGAAAACGCGATATGGCGAGTGTTTCCTTCAGACGGTTGTTTCCCCCACTTAAATTGACTGGTTGACTGCTTGGCATTCACAGTGAGTCTCTCCGCCTCTGACCGGCCGATGTGACCGAGCGGTTCTAGGCGCTATAGTCTGGAACCGCGAGACCGCTACCATCAAAGGTTCGAATCCTGCCTCGGGCATGGATGTGTGTGATGTCCTTAGGTTAGTTAGGTTTAAGTAGTTCTTATGTTAAGTCCCATAGTGCTCAGAGCCATTTGAACCATCTCTACGGCCCTGATTATCCGGTACAGAGATGGGTATGCAACTGCCAGCAATGGCGCATGGAGCCTACGGAAGTTTCCGCAACCTACGACGTCTAACCTTGACACCTTCCATGGAATGGATCATGGCTTAAATGTTTCAAAAGTGCACTGTGCATGTGGTGATGGCTGCTGCGTCTGGCGATGAGTGCTCCCCAATACATCCCAGCAGACACTGTCTGCCAGCAGAAAAGTGGAGTGGTATTTACTTCAATAAAGGTGGATTTAACGTTTTTATTATCCTATCACAAGGTGGACTCTTTCCATCGCCGGCCGCGGTGGTCTCGCGGTTCTAGGCGCGCAGTCCGGAACCACGCGACTGCTACGGTCGCAGGTTCGAATCCTGCCTCGGGCATGGATGTGTGTGCTGTCCTTAGGTTAGTTAGGTTTAAGTTCTAGGGGACTGATGACCACAGCTGTTAAGTCCCATAGTGCACAGAGCCATTTGAACCATTTTTGAACTCTTTCCATCCTTCTTTTGCCTGTTGTTGAAGAGCGAACCAACTTGGGAATTCTACAGTGCTTTAAAAAAAATACACTTAGGAGACCTGTAGGTGGTCGAGAATTGCACAACCATGACGGCATAAATTCCCGCCGAAGTTTGAAATTACTAACATAATAGCATAAAGCACTGCTTCCAATCACGACATCAAAGCCCCGATTGATCAATTTGTCGTATCTGACAGTGGTACTGCGAGCATACTACATTATAACCCCTATGCACTCTCCTGCAAAACTATTAAAGACATAGCGAAACTGAGATGAACTTTGAAATTTTCACTACCACTATCAGCTACCTCCCATGTAACGGATTTACTGTTAAACGAATTAATTGAGCCAGTATCCACCAGTAGGAGGCAAGGAAAATACAGAAGGCCAAAGAGTAGGATTCACACTCTGGGCATTTGTGGTATCGAATTCCAGACAGCCCCAGAATTTCCCTCCAAACATGCCAGTTCCAGTACCCACCAATAGCAAGCAACGAGAAACTGTTCTGCGTAGAGGGTATCGATTTAATTAATTAGGTCCCGCAGATCCAAGAGTTCCAGAAGGGTATTGTTCGATTGTGAGGTATACTGTCATTCTGCATATTTCCTGAGTTTATCTGATTGGGAAACCATCGACTGTGATGTGCTGTTTACCTCGAAATGGTGAAACACCGGTGGAATAGATATTTGCTGGTGCTCTAGACATGAGAATCACATACAGTTGTGAGTATAAAAACCTTAGCTAAGTACAAGAATGATCTGGAATCTTTTGTATTACTGACATCAGTATTCGCTAGAAAATACGAGTGGAACTACCTGTTTCCTCTGTTTTCGTGTTTTCACGTGGAAATCTTCACGGACAAGGTAAGTTCTTGAATATTCATTGTCACTTAATAATCTGCATATCGCCCCGCGTAATGATCTCGCTGAAGTTTTGGCTCTCTAAAGATATAATTCCCACTCTTAATCTTCAGAGTTATACTGTGCAAGCGACCGGAAGCATACTACTGTGTAGATGATACCCAGAAAACTCGATTAAATAGTACGATATTCCGGCAAACCATGTTAAATTACAGAGAATTCTGGAAATTTATATATGCTACCTGATGATTTCAGCACAAAAGTGTCACAAATACCTACGTTTTGGCGTGTAAAATCGGCTTCGAGATGGGTAAATTAATAATTCTCAATGACGAAGCTCAGAAAGTAAGTATGATCCCAGAGTCTGGACCCGTTGCAGAAGTCACGGTATCACGCAGGCTGGGCTGGAAACAACGCCGCTAGCGGTCGCCATTGTCCAGAGGAGCCAATACAGCCTTTGTACACCAGTTTAGAGAATGACTCCTGTCCACGGAGAGCACACCGATCGCGCACCAGGCCAGCGCATTAGGGGGCAGCTGCCTCGTGACCATTGGTCACAATGGATGATTGCTTTCGTGTGTGGGGGATATCTAGTGCTGCAACTATATACTGTGCATGTGGTTCTGTTTTTGGGATGTGTGTGTCTTTGCAGTATATGTAAGAGTGTCTGTTGGTTTATAGCTACATTCAGGAGGCAGAAGTGGTGATTTTTTATGGCGCTGGATATCAAATGTGTTTACTTCAGCGGCGTAGTGATATGAAATGGTTTCAGCCTGGCTGGAGATCGGCTTCACTCCAAAAATGCAAGGTTTCCTCGACAGTACCAGTGCAATGTAATTGATTAAGTGTCTTTGGCAACAGTTTCCGTTTTTCATGACCAACAGAAATATTTTGCAGGGTTTAACTGTCAGTGCAATATGACTCCTGTATGTTTTTCGACCCGTAGAAAATAGTTTTCCGACGAGATTCTCGTAACTTGTCCATCTGTAGACAGTGATAGAAGTTCTCCCATACCAGCAGCAGCATTTTGACTGGTACATTTAGTAAGGACCAATAACGATGCTCCATTCACAGGAAGCTCCATGACGTCAGAAAGTCATGAGGCATCTTTTGTAGGCAGCATAGTAGTCTCTACAGACTGGTTCAAACCAGACAGAGGCAGAACAATGCATTTATGGAAATTTTTATGGCGTCAGAAAGACATATGACACCTTATTTGTTCGAGTGTTCAGAGAGAACGCTACGCAGAGCAGCGTGCTCTGATTGAGACAGGCGGCATGCTATTCCCCCCCCCCTCCCCCCCACCACTGTGACTTTAGAGTATCTACAGACCAGTAGTTGTGGGAAATCTAAAATTCACCAAAATATCCAGCCATTTTCCTCCTCCGTTGGACATTGCTTAGGAAAACAGGGAATCTTTTAGACATCTGATCTGCTGTGTCTGAGTGTAATCTTTGTTTTTTCATGATTCGGTTGCTCCTGTTGTGGCGGTCTGCTGTGCATTTGTACAAAGTGTGCTTGTTCCCTGACATAGGTTTCTCGAGCGTGGCCAAGTTTGTCAAACAGCTGCAAGAGCGTGCCGACATCGCCCATAACACGACCTGCTAACTTAATTTCTTTTTTGAAACCAGTTAGCCAGTTTGTTTTTGCAGAGTCGTGTGAGGTCCTTTTCTTCAAACTGTGCGTCCAAGAAATGTTTTCTCTTGACTACTTCTTTAAGGTACGACGACGGAATTCTAAACTGTGAAACTGTGTTCGACTCCATCAGTACAGTGCGTAGTTTGACACTTTCCAGTTTTCCTATCGCCAAAAATTCGTGCAGAAGTGACTTTTTAATCTTCTCAGACAATCGGCAGTTGACCACGAGCGTTAGTTGTGGCCGACTATTCTAGTAGATGAGCAGAAATAAATTTCGTTTTGTAACAGGTGGACCAAGATCTCGTTAAATCGTCCTGAAACTGTTTTCTCCTAATTTTGGGACGCAAACTGTCCCATGTGTCCGAAAACAGTGCGTACTTCTGAATCGAAACAAAATTCTTTCTTTTTAGAACTTTTCAGTGTCCTGATAATTTATTCCTACTGGCACAGCTGATTGTACGTTCACGGGCGATGGTACAGGATTACTATATATACGACAGAGTCCTTCCATTAATTCACGTAATTCATCCTCTTCCTCATGCCTATCTTCTTTGCTCACCATTGTCTCACCGTTTCGTGTACCGTTTGTTGATCCACTGCATCGTTGGGTCTTTTTGAACGGTTCCATCAACGCTGCACAATCGCGATGGTTGATGTCAGCTTGATTTTCTTTGCACTGAAACAGCACTTTTATTTTTTCTTGATCTTCTAAATTAATTGTAACGGTCCTTTTCGAACTTAAAGCATTACACAATGACAATTGTTCTACCTGCCTCTTAACTTGAGAAATGTCGCCTGTGACTACATATTTCCACTATTTCATGTTGTCAATGTCCTTTCGCAATTCACAGGTTGAGTCTTTCACTTCTTGAGTTGTTGTGCCTCATTTACATTTGCAATTGCTCATTTGGTCCTCAATGACTAGTTTCGTTCTCTTCTTATTTCTTAAGTTCTGTCCTGATCTTTTTGTCTAATTGTTCCATTCATTCGTTACACCCTTGTAAATGACGTGTTAACTGTTGTTGCAATACCTAGATAAGTATATTATGTCCCTTGAACTGTTCTTCTTAACATACGCATCATTCTTCTTTTCTTGACTTTTGGAGTTTTCGTCTGTCTTTTCAAATTCCCGTAAGTCTGAAATTTTTGTCAGCCTTTTTTTAAATTTTCGTTTGTCTTTTTGAAGAATTCTTGTGTCTTGTAGCACTCATCAGCAATCCCTTTCTGCTTTTCCACTATTTTGTGACGTTCGACTATTTTTAAAGCCGTTAATGCCACTTCAGTTAATAATGACTGCATAGAAAAAGGTGACATTGAAGCAGAATTTGGAGGGCGAATATCCACAATCTGTTTCACGTTTCCGCAGCCTGCGACTATGGAAACTTTCGATGACTGATCCATGTCTCAGCTTCGATTCATTCTACGCCGTTCTGCATGATGTTTGCTTCATTATCCGTGTCTAATGACGCGTTCAAATTAGTTTCATGACTTTCTCTCGTTTCAGAACTGTGCGAACTACCTGATCAATGTCAATGTAAAGTTCATGGTTCACGGTTTGACTCACTTCTTGCCTATGTTATTTCCTCTAAACTACGTGCAACAAGTACGGGTTAACCCTGGCATAATCGAATACTGACACAAAAATTTAAACACTCCGTCCCCAATAGCCAAATTCCTAACTTAAACGCCGAAAAGCACAACGAAATCATAAGCAAACATTAACACAAGAAAACGTTCCCCCAAATTGCAACGACTAATACTCAGAGCAACGCTGGACTTTTACTCACCAACTTTTCCTATAAGAAAATACAAATTAGTGAAAGGGCCAACAAATTACAACCATTTTAATTTCGTATGTTCCTTTGTTATTAAGTGTTCGTCTTTACTTCTCCTGTTGAAATTCGATCAATTAAAAGAAAATTTGACTGCGAAAACCAACAGATCGTGGGATTTCGGAAATTTGTTCTGGGCAGGAGTAGCTAAGGGTAGCCAAAGCCCTACTTAGGGTGCCGACTGAGCCATTTAGCGTACCCCAAAGATGCTATATATCTATCTCTGATGATCTACAGTAGCTCCCTATAAGATCGTGTAAATTTTAAGGAAATTACAATGTCAGACAAACGGAAACATCTTATTGAGTGAATATTAAGGGGAGTGGGGCCAAACAAGCATGAAAATATGTGAAGCGCACCACACATGGATATATTGATAAGAAGAAGCATCATCTATCGCAATAGGATCACTACAAAAATCGGGTTTGTTTCCAAGAAGCATCTACGTGTGATTCACGCATGGGCAAAGGAATGCATGCTGGCGTGAGGAGGGAAGAACTATACTGACGTGAGGTCTGGAACATGAGAAGGAATGAGAATTCAGAAAGCGGACATAATTAATTTGATACGTAACTTCAATCCGTTAATGATGAACGGCGCTCTTGTCGGTACCTGATTCACAATATTATCTGTTCAGAATACATTCTCATACACAGTAACTGAATATGGCGCCTTGCTACGTCGTATCAAATGACGTAGCTGAAGGCTATGCTAAACTGTCGATTCTGCAAATGAGAGCGTCTGTAGTCAGTGAACCATCGCTAGCAAAGTCGGCTGTACAACTGGGCGAGTGCTAGGAAGTCTCTCTAGACTAGACCTGCCGTGTAGCGGCGCTCGGTCTGCAATCACTGATAATGGCGACACGCGGGTCCACCCTATACTACCGGACCGCGGCCGATTTAAAGGCTACCACCTAGCAAGTGTGGTGTCTGGCGATGACACCACAAAATCATTGTCTAACAAAAGTGTGAAGCACCCAGAAGATATGGTCGAACGTCAGTGTAACGTCGTTCATGTACACGCTAACTGTGGGTCTGCAACTCATTATTTATTTATTGATTTATTTAACCTGGCAAGATTAGGGTCATCAGGCCCTCTCTTACATCTAACCAGGCATTCTTCTTATTTTACATTCATATGTTTTAGTAGGCATGTTAAACTACATCGAGTACAAAAAGTGAAATAAACAATTACAAAGGCACACCTGGAAAAATATATACATATAGAGTTTATATTCGTAGATCATAAGTACTGTTATAATTAAGCATTATTGAAGAGACAGATTTTAGATAGGAGTGCTAACAGCAGGGAGTATGAGGGAGACTGATGGTGAAGGGAGGAGAAGAATAGAGAGACATGATGAAACATAAATATAAAGGAAAAGAAGATTGCTTGGCTAATAAAGATAGATGAAGAGGAAGGCATCTCAGGAGCAAGATAGGAGACGATAGCTTTCCTATTTGACAGATGAGAGGATTGGCCTTGTACATTAATTTTGTGGAGAACGTTATGAGGATGATAGTAGGAAATGCTTCAACTTCTTCTTAAAAGCAGCAGAGATTGAATTTTGCGCCAGGTATGGGGCAGTTTGTTCCACAGGCGGACAGCGGCAACTGAGAAGGAGTTTGCAAAAGTTTTTGTTTTGTGAGGGGGCACAGTTAGGATACCAAATAAGAGTGACCTCGTGTTTCGATTATGATGACATGACAGGTTTTTAATCTCTGAAGCAAGGTACTGGGGTGCTTGCGCGACGAGGAGTCGGTGAAGTAGACATAGAGTGTGGTAGTCACGCAATTTGTCCGGCCGCAGCCACCCTAGCTCTGAGTATGAAGCACTAACATGATCATATCGGCGAATGTTGCAGGTGTAACGCACACAGGCATTAATGGTTAGTCCTAGCCGTCTTTTGTTTTCACTACTCACGCCTTGTTGAATTACATCACAAGAGAGGAGGTTCGGTAGAACGAGTGCTTGCACGAGCTGGCGTTTCAATTCCTGTGGAAATATGTTTCGAAACTTTTTGAGAGCATAGAGAAAAGCAGACGTCTTGCGGCACACTGCGACTGTATTCTCCGCCCAGTTGAGATGCTCGTCCAAAGTTACACCCAAGTTCTTAACTGTTTTCTGATATGGTATTGGAGTATCATCGAGCAGAATAGGAGGTAGCCGTTCGCGGAAATCTGAACTTATTAATTTCTGATGGGCTATTAAGATTAATTGCGTCTTTTTTGCATTTAGTTTAAGCCCCAGGTTTTTCGCCCATGTCACTACTGAAGACAGATCATCATTCATCTGAGCGATTGCAGTGTTTACATTATCAGGTCTGACGCTTAGGTAGAGCTGGAGGTTGTCGGCATAGAAATGATAGAAGGAACGTGATAGATAGAACGGCCTCTGGATTTCGTTAGTGTTGTTCGTGTTTAGTGTTGGTACCAGGCCAGTTGAGGTTTATAAGAGGCTTGAAGAGTGGTTCAAATGACTCTGAGCACTATGGGACTTAACATCTGTGGTAATCGGTCCCCTAGAACTACTTAAACCTAACTAACCTAAGGACATCACACACATCCATGCCTGAGGCAGGATTCGAACCTGCGACCGTAGCAGTCGCGCGGTTCCGGACTGAGCGCCTAGAACCGCTAGACCACCGCGGACGGCCGTGAAGAGTGTCAGGATGTTGCGTGATCACTGTCAAGGACACATGGTTGCCAGGTACTCAACTTTTTTGTGTGTGTGTGTGTGCGTGCGTGCGTGTGTGTGTGTGTGTGTGTGTGTGTGTGTGTGTGTGTGTGTGTGTGTGTGTGACGTGGTGTTTTACAGTGCCTTCGGCTTCGCCGAATGTACGTGTATTTGTGTGTAGTTTTGTTTGTTATTCTCTGGGATTTATTTTATTTACAAAACAAATCGTGGGCTTTGGAGGGCATAGTCGGTAACAATAAGGCCTTGCGGCCCCAGACTATCCTCGATTCATGGGGCGTGGATACAGGGTTGTTGGTTTTGTGCAGTGGGTGCAGCGGGTGCTGCTTGCCACTGCTTCCTTTTGTGTAGTTGCACCAGTTGGCCGCTCGGAGAGATGATGTCGTTGTTCCGTGGCGGCCACTGTGCTCGTTGTTGCAGGATGATGGTCGTCCCCACCTTGGTGGGGTACGGTGTTCCCCGCCGCTTGCCCGCTGAGGACGGGCGTCGTGCATGCGTAGGTCCGCAGCTGGTCTGCGTCTACACTTTGACTTGAACTCTATACTTAATAGTCTAGCTCTGGTTATCTCTAGGTAAATCTATGTTGCTAAAGGTGGTCGCACAGCTGACAGAGAGTTGGGGGGATTGGACTTGGTCACTACGTCTTTAGGTTAGTTTGGATACTTAAACTACTAATTACTTGGATTTTGCGGTTCAGTTAATTCCCAAGCAAACTTTGACCGTAGTGGTTGTGCCAGGTCTTACTATCTAAACAAAACAAGATATCGCAACAGGGGAACACGAAATCGGCAGGACAAAATAACAAAAGCATATTGTACCAAAAGGGAACACGAAAACGACAAAAACAGATTAAACTTTTACCTATTTACTATTGGTTACTACTCTACAGGTTCTTGAATGATTAGGTGTGTTACTCTCTGCCTGTGCCATGTTCTGGGTATCACAGAACCTGTGTCCCTCAATTGTCTACAACTATATCTTAGAGTTTCTAATTTGTTGTACAGTGTAGTCACTAATCTTTTCACAGTGTCGTGTATGGTTTCAATGTCCACTGTTTCGTGGAGCTCGCGTATGGGTGTCCACGGTGGGGAGTCCAGAATCTACCTTAGGACCTTGTTTTGCACTCTTTGCAGTTTTTTGTGGTTGGTCTGGCACGAGATTCCCCACGTTGAACACCCGTACGTTAGTGCTGGGAGGACTGTTGTTTTGTAGAGTGTTCTCTTGGTTTCCATCCACATCTCCCTGCTGAGGAGGAAGGGCAGGAAGGTTTTTGCGAAGTTTATACCTCTCTTCCTCTTTTCC
Source organism: Schistocerca cancellata (assembly GCF_023864275.1). NCBI lineage: Eukaryota > Metazoa > Arthropoda > Insecta > Orthoptera > Acrididae > Schistocerca > Schistocerca cancellata. Next base: position 177,847,995 of record NC_064633.1, on the reverse strand, counting down.
CCAATGTGGAGGTGGAAGAGCATTTTTTTTGTCTAATGTTACGCCCAGGTATTTTACGGAGTCTCTCCACGGTAATTCCTGGGAGCTTAGAGACAGCTGGTTTCTGATTACCGGGCGCTTTCTTGTGAAGTAGACAGCTTTAGTTTTACCTTCGTTTAATGTCATTTTGTTTCCCCTACACCAGTCTTCTACCATGTCTAACTGCCTTTGGAGGCGTCCTATGTTTGAGTGACGCTGCCTGCCACTCGTTTAAAAGGCTGTATCGTCCGCGAATTGGGCTATCCTGGCATGCGGTGACAGGGGGATGTCGTTTGCATAGATGTTGAGAAATGTGGGTGATAATACCCACCCCTGGGGGATGCCAGCCCTCAGGGTCTTTCTTGAGGAGCGTTTTCCGTCTACCTCAACAAGGAACACGGTCTCTCAGAAAGCTGTCTATCAGTGTCGTGTACACATCGGGGATCGTTGTATTGTGGTGTATCTTGAAAATCAGGTTGTCGTGCCAAACCTTATCGTAAGCCTTTTCCCAGACGAGGAAAACTGCTGCTGTTGAATTTGTGTAGTTGAAGTGTGTAATGTGTTCTGTCAGTCGAAGGACTTGTAGCCCTGCAGAGACCTTTTTCTGGGACCCGGACTGTTCCGGTCTGATGGTTTCATCGTCTATGAGACATTTGTTGATCCTGTCCAACACTACTCTTTCAAGCGGTTTCCCCATTGTGGAGAGTAGGCTGATTGGGCGATGGTTCGCCGGTAGTTTTTGGACTTTCCCTGCCATTGGGATTGTAATAACTTTTGCTGCCTTCCAGGCCACAGGGAATTTTTGTAGCACTATTAATTTTACCTTTTAACAGGACTAGTGGTTTCCTAGTGAGGTTATTTAGGTGTATGTTTGAAATTTTGTCTAGTCCTGGTGCGGATCAACCCTTTCTGCAGGCTAATATTTTTTTTTATTTGTGTCGGTGTTGTGAGTTCTGGTACTGTATGTGTCGGTGTGTCTCGGAGGTTTTGTACTGCTTGTGTTTTCTTCCTCAAGCTGCTCTGCGGCTGTGAGGTCGATCCGTGCTGTTGTGTTTTGCTCCTCGTACGTGTCCGCAAACAGTTCGGCTTTCGATAAGGCATCAAACACGATTCCCTGGGGTCCTAGCATCGCCCTTTTGGCTGGTCGCTGCTGTCGAATATTTTTGACCAGTTGCCATTCGTCCTGGGTTTGGAAGCAGAAGGTCTCCATCTTGCCTTTCCAGGTTTCTGCGCGCCATTTTTTCAGACGTTTCTCAAGTTCTCGAGACAACCTGTTCATTTCTCTCCGCTCCCCTGGTCACTGCTTCTTTGCCACAGTCCTCTGTGTCTGTTTGTCTGGCATCGGAGCTCCCGCAGTAGCGGGGGGAGTTCTGTTTCGTGTCTTTTGGGTAAGACTTTTGTTGTTCTGTTTTGCTTTATGGCTGCCTGTATTTTTGTTGTCAGGTTTTCTACAGCATCGTCCAGCTTTTCCTCTGACGACAGGTCCAGTGTTGGGTTTATTGTGTCTGTGAGGATCCTGCGATATTGTTCCCACTCCATCTGTATCTTTTCTCGGGACGTCCGGGAGAAAGTTCATCCGGCGGAGCCTCACTAGTACCGAGTTGTGGTCAGACGTTAGGTCTTCGATCGTATCTAGCGTGACGTCGTCTCCGATGTTTTTCGTCAGCAGTGCGTCCAGGACGTCCGGTCTGTGTCCAGCTACGACTGGGATGTGTGTCGCGTCGTCGGGGCCGCGGACGATGTAATGGAAAGCGTCCTCCAGCTGCAGGAGTTTTGTTACCTTCGGGCTTGTTGTGCGTGTGTTCCACACTGGATTCTTAGCGTTTAGATCCCCACCCAACGCCACCCTTTGGTGCCTGTCGAAGATCACTCTGAGGTCGTCTTCCAGCAAGTAGCGGTTTGGGGCTAGGTATGCTGCCCCCACCATCAATTTACCTCTCTCTATGTTTATTTTTACCAGAGTGACCTCGATGTCCTGCACCGGAGGTACGATCACCACATCGTGCGGAATTGTTCGTTTTAGGAACACGGCCGTACCGCCTCCTCGTTGGTTTTGCCTGTCGGTGCGGTATTCCGTCTGTTCCGCAGTTTGAAGGTATCGCAGGGCCGGAGGTGTGTTTCGGAGACTAACAGAATGTCCACATTGTGGTCCGATAGAAACGTCTGTAGTTCCATTTTCTTGTTTTTGATGCCGTTTGCATTCCAGATGCAAAGTGTTGTGTCAGTGTTTTGTCTGCCTCGTAGCGCCATCTTTACATGAACGCACAAGCAGACCCTGTAGGATTATGTGTGTTTTTTTCCGTCCTGTCCGACGTTTGACCGAGCGCGTTTGCTGTGTTAAATTTTGTTGTAATTATGTTTGAGTCCTGCTCGAGGGTACGGATTGTGTTTATGATCTCCCAGAGGGCGTTCACGAGCAGTTCCTTTTCATTTGTGTTTGATGTGGCAGTGTTTCTCTGTAGGTTTGGTGTTGTTTCCTTGTGCATCTGAGTTTGGTTTGTGGTGTTTGTTTTGGTGTGGCATAATTTTTTATCGATGGTCGGCGATGTTACCGCCTCTCTGAAGGCGTGGCGGCGTGGTGTTAGTGTGTTTGTGTCTGTGTCTGCCGCCTCCGCCTGTGCGGCTGCAGCAATGTCCGGACGGACCTGTCGTCGCGCAGGGAGAGGTGGAAAATGTGGTCTTGATTGTGGTCGTGTTTGTCGGGAGGTGGGGAGCGTGCACCCTCTGTTGCGCGTGTGTCTGGTCTGTTTGCTACGAGTGACAGTCTTTCTGCTCCGTCATTCTTCGCCTTTTGTATTGTTTGCGTTATCCCTGGATTGGGAACTCTTACTGGGGGTTTCTCTCTGTTTGTTTGTTCGTGTTGTGTCTCTGGCGTGTCTTGTAGCTCTTGGATGAGGTCTGTGCTTGCCTGTGTTTCGACAACTTCCCGGCCCTTTCTTATGTTGTGTCCGAGTTGTCTGTTGCTCGAGGGCGCACGCTGTTTGGGCTGTCCCTCTGTCGGCTGTCTGGGGCGGTGCATGTACTTTTAGTGCTCTGGGCAGCCTTTCCAAGACGCTGGGTGGTCTCCAGAACACAGCACGAACTTTGCCAGCTCACTTTTGGGTTTTTGGCAATCCTTTGTGGCGTGGAGGCTCGCGCACTTTACGCATCGCGCCGGCATGTTGCAATAGTTTGCCGTGTGTGTTAGGCGCTGGCAGCGGTGACATTGTGGGCGACCTTCTTTGGGACTATAGGTTTCTACCGTCACTTTTGTGTGAAGGATGTACCGCACTTCGTAGATCCTCTCACCACCCGTGCCGCTAGGAAAGGGTAACTTTGTAAGTTGGCTCTTTCATGAGCCTCCGTGACTTTCGTGCCCGCTTTTTGAATTGGTGGACGTAGGAAAGTCTGAACCCTTCCTCCATGAGGGCTTCTCTAAGTTCCTCCTCTAGGACTGGGGCGGGGAGGCCGTGAATGACTACGCTAAGTTCCTTTTTCTCGGGCGGTTGGTGTTAAAGTGCGGTACATCCCTTTCTCTTAGAAAGGCTGCCGCGGCAAAATAGTCTCTTAGGGACTCAAAGTGGTACTTAACAGAGTCGCCACGGATGATGGCCTTCAGGAGGACTGCTATTCTACTTTTAATTTCTCTGTTTACTTTAGTGTACCCCTGTAACTGATAAACTACTATTGGTGGTACGTTTTTGTGGTTGGTTTCGTCTTCTCCGCTGTCGGTGGACGGGAGTCGAGTTGTCGTTGTGTGGCGTAACGGTGTCCTCGGTGAGGACTGCTGGTGTATCCCCTGGTGGTGATGGTTGTGGTGGTGGTGGCGGGTTGTCATGTAGGGGGACGGCTGTCTGAGCGTCCTCATCCAAGTCCCCTAAGGCGTCGAACCTGTTTGGTCTCTCGAAGCTGTGTTATTGTTTCCTTGTGGGGTTTGGGACTTTAGTTTCCCTGCCCCTTGCTGGTGTCGTGGGGTGGTGTTTTCTGGTGTGTTTGTCAGTCTGCTCGCAGTTGCAGAGGTCGACGCGACGCGGTTGGTCGGGCTTTTTTGCGTCAGGTTCGCGATGCCGGCGGGGGTGCCGCGAGCGCTCTTTTGTGGCGCGGACAGAGCGCGGTTTTGGTGGCTCTGTCGGGCTGTGTTGTATTTGGCTGTCGCCGATTTGGCGGTTTTCTTTTTAGCCATTTCTTTATCTAGTATTTGTTTCTCTTTTTCTCGTCCCCGCCTCTCAGCGGAAGAGAGGAGTAGTGGTGTTGAGTTGTTTGGCACGGTTTTGCTTTTTGGTTGGCATTCTTCCCCGTCTGGTGTTGTGATGTTGTTAGCCGGTTTTGTGTGGGGTCCTGTTTTCCCCATTTTCATGGCTAGTACAGGTGGTGGATACCTTACGGGGTGGCCATTCTTTTCCAAGGTTGTGCTTGGTGTGGAAAAACTACTTTTCCTGTTCGCGAAAGCTCACTTCTGCCCTACTTTTCTGAGCCTGGCCTGGCAAAGTGCGGGCTTGTCCCGCCGCAGCAGGGGCCCTGAACTTGTTGCAGCGTTCCCTATGTTAACCAGTCCCTACTAATTATGGCTATCCAGAATATCTCGCCTATCATCTATTGTGACCTGACTGGGCACGACAATTTTGCCCCTTCTTTCGGCGTTCCCGGCAGCGTAGCCATCGGCTGAAGCGCCGGCAACTGCTGCTGCGTGGCGGAGCGGCGCGGCGTGGAGACGACCTCACGCTACGGCGGCTCAGCCGCGAATCTACTCAACTTAAGAGACAGCATTGTCAGCGTCTGACCGAGTTTGGAAGGGGCCACACTGTGGGTGTTCACTTAATCGCCCGGTCGAGTCCCACAATATATAGACTGGTCAGGCAGTCAGATGTGACACTGGTCCAGTACTGTACTGCATGGAATTTTGATGGTAGGCATACTTGTCTTCAACATTCCAATCTATCATGTCTAACCGTCACAAAGGGTATCGCCGTATTACACTACAAACATATCCCAAACCCTTCACAGTAGTGTTGCCATCCAAAAATGAAAAATGGAATACTTGTAACATTTTGGGGCAGCCCACAGCATTAGTCAGAGAATAGCAGCAGCTGGGACACACTGCTTTTTTTGGAGTTGTGATGCATGTACACCTGGGAGATGGCGTCGCATTTTGTTCAGTAATTAATAGAGGTTCGGTACTATCCTAGATTTACATGATCAGCAAATACGGCGGCAACCTCAGAAATCGTCCTATTCCTTCCGTGTAATGGACAAGCATAGCGGTGTTATTAGTGATGTTATGGTGTGGGGAGCCGGTGACCTCAGAGTCAGCCTGGTAGTGATTGAGGGAGCTCTGATGGCCCCACAATATGTCATGGACATCTTGCCTCTAGATTTGGATTGTTTCTCATGTGATACTATTGTTGTGCAGATTTGCAACAGCCGACAGTAATTGCTCACATACGGCACATGTCACTACGAACTGCTGGGGTGATGTTGAAGTATATCGACGACTAGCAACGTTTCTCCAGGACATCAAGTAGCAGTTACAATAATTGTAGGCCAGCTTTCCTCAAGAAGTGATGAACTGGCTTTGTGATATGCTTTCCCAATAGAATCGGTGCATGCAACTAGGCCACAGAGGGTGCCATCCCAAACTGATGATTGGCCTCATACTGCGAAATTCTTTGTAAATTTAAGTCGATATTGTAATCACTGAAATAACGTCATACACGCTCTGAACCTGAAACGTTTCAACTGTTTTCTTCCTCTCGTTCTGGGTGCATAACTTTTTGCTCACGCAGTGTATTCATTTTCGACCATTCGCTGGTTTTCTTAAAATATTCAGCTAAATTCCTGTACGATCTTTACAACTTAGGTCCTAATGTTTAGGGCCAGCCTGTAAATCTGTATTAAGGTAATTTCTGTCCTTAATTTTCTCAAGTTAAATAGAATTAATTATTACTTTTATAAGTTTCTTGGGAAGATCAGTTTGGTTTCCGTAGGAATACTGGAACACGTGAGGCAATACTGACCTTACGACTTATCTTAGAAGAAAGATTAAGGAAAGGCAAACCTACGTTTCTAGCATTTGTAGACTTAGAGAAAGCTTTTGACAATGTTGACTGGAATACTCTCTTTCAAATTCTAAAGGCGGCAGGGGTAAAATACAGGGAGCGAAAGGCTATTTACAATTTGTACAGAAACCAGATGGCAGTTATAAGAGTCGAGGGACATGAAAGGGAAGCAGTGGTTAAGAAGGGAGTAAGACAGGGTTGTAGCCTCTCCCCGATGTTATTCAATCTGTATATTGAGCAAGCAGTAAAGGAAACAAAAGAAAAATTCGGAGTGGGTATTAAAATCCATGGAGAAGAAATAAAAACGTTGAGGTTCGCCGATGACATTGTAATTCTGTCAGAGACAGCAAAGGACTTGGAAGAGCAGTTGAACGGAATGGATGGTGTCTTGAAGGGAGGATATAAGATGAACATCAACAAAAGCAAAACGAGGATAATGGAATGTAGTCGAATTAAGTCGGGTGATGTTGAGGGTATTAGATTAGGAAATGAGACACTTATAGTAGTAAAGGAGTTTTGCTATTTGGGGGGCAAAATAACCGATGATGGTCGAAGTAGAGAGGATATAAAATGTAGAGTGGCAATGGCAAGGAAAGCGTTTTTGAAGAAGAGAAATTTGTTAACATTGAGTATAGATTTAAGTGTCAGGAAGTCATTTCTGAAAGTATTTGTATGGAGTGTAGCCATGTATGGAAGTGAAACATGGACGGTAAATAGTTTGGACAAGAAGAGAATAGAAGCTTTCGAAATGTGGTGCTACAGAAGAATGCTGAAGATTAGATGGGTAGATCACATAACTAATGAGGAAGTATTGAATAGGATTGGGGAGAAGAGAAGTTTGTGGCACAACTTGACCAGAAGAAGGGATCGGTTGGTAGGACATGTTCTGAGGCATCAAGGGATCACCAATTTAGTATTGGAGGGCAGTGTGGAGGGTAAAAATCGTAGGGGGAGACCAAGAGATGAATACACTAAGCAGATTCAGAAGGATGTAAGTTGCAGTAGGTACTGGGAGATGAAGATGCTTGCACAGGATAGAGTAGCATGGAGAGCTGCATCAAACCAGTCTCAGGACTGAAGACCATAACAACAACAACAACATAAGTTTCTTATTTATATCTAATTTGTTGATAATTTATTTCTACTTTCTGATTATATGTACACGACAGGCCATTAAAATTGCTACACCACGAACGTGTTACAGACGCAAAATTTAACCGACAGGAAGAAGATGCTGTGATATGCAAATGATTAGCTTTTCAGAGTACTCAAACAAGGTTGGCGCCGGTGGCGACACCTACAACGTGCTGACATGGGGAAACTTTACAACCGATTTCTCATACACAAACAGCAGTTGACCGGCGTTGCCTGGTGAAACGTTGTTGTGGTGCCTCGTGTAAGGAAGAGAAATGCGTACCATCACGTTTCCGACTTTGATAAAGATCGGATTGTAGCCTATCGCGATTGCGGTTTATCGTATCGCGACATTACTGCTCACGTTGGTCGAGACCCAAGAACTGTTAGCAGGATACGGAATCGGTGGGTTCGGAAGGGTAATACGAAACGCCGTGCTGGATCCCAAAGGCCTCGTATCACTAGCAGTCGAGATGAGAGCATTTTATCCGCATGGCTGTAACGGATCGTGCAGCCACGTCTCGATCCCTAAGTCAGCAGATGGCGACGTTTGCAAGACAACAACCATCTGCACGAACAGTTCGACGACGTTTGCAGCAGCATGGACTGTCACCTCGGAGAGCATGGCTGGTGTTACCCTTGACGCTGATTCATAGACAGGAGTGCCTGCGATGGTGTACTCAATGACGAACCTGGGTGCACGAATGGCAAAACGTCATTTTTTCGGATGAATCCAGGTTCTGTTTGCAGCATCATGATGGTCGCATCCTTGTTTGGCGACATCTCGGTGAACGCACATTGGAAGCGTGTATTCGTCATCTCCATACTGCCGTATCACCCAGCGTGATGATATGGGGTTCCATTGGTTACACGTCTCGGTCACCTCTTGTTCGCATTGACGGCACTTTGAACAGTGGACGTTACATTTCAGATGAGTTACCACCCGTGGCTCTACCCTTCATTCGATCCCTGCGAAAACCTACATTTGCGCAGGATAACGCACGACCGCATGTTGCAGGTCCTATACGGGCCTTTCTGGATACGGAAAATGTTCGACTGCTGCCCTGGCCAGTACAATCTGCAGATCTCTCACCAATTAGAAACGTCTGGTCAATGGTGGCCCAGCAACTAGCTCGTCACAATACGCCAGTCACTACTCTTGATGAACTGTGGTTTCGTGTTGAAGCCGCATGGGCAGCTGTACGTGTACACGCCATCCGAGCTGTGTTTGACTCAATGCCCAGGCGCATCAAGGCCGTTATTACGGCCAGAGGTGGTTGTTCTGGGTACTGATTTCTCAGGATCCATGCACCCAAATTGCGTGAAATTGTTATCACATGTCAGTTCTAGTATAATATATTTGTCCAATGAATACTTGATTATCATCTGCATTTCTTCTTGGTGTAGCAACTTTAATGGCCAGTATTGTACTTATTATTTATTATTTGTTATTTTTGTGAGGGAAACCTGAAGGCACAACGGTACTTTACAGACATCTTACTGCATCATAGGTTGCTTCTCATGTGGTAATATGGTAATGCTATTTTTCAACAGACTATTCTGGTCCACATACGGCACGAGTGTCTCTGAACTTTCTGCATGATACTGAGATTTTGAGGACATCGACTCCATCCCAGTGCCAGTATCCACGATATAAATAAACATTTACTACAGTTGTGGCCAGGTTGCTGCAGGAGAGGATACGGCAGCTTTATGACACCCTAACCCAACCGAATCAGTATATGAATCCAGGCCAGAGAGGTTGTAAGACCCTGCTGATAAGTGGGGCTGTACTGACACGTCCCTGTAAATCTGAGTTCATATTGCAGTCATAGAAATAATACCACAAACTCTCTTAATTCATGATGTTTCATTTCGTCCCTTCGCCCCCTTCTGGGTGCTTAATATTTTAGTCAATTAGTGCTTTCATTTTTGACCATTCGTTTCTTATTTCAAATCATTACGTTTAGATTCTTCTACCGACTTTATAAATTAGACCCTGAAGTTTTAGGACCATCTATATATTAATATTAAAGCAATTTCTATAGTTATTTTCCCCAGTATAATAGGGAATTAAAAATCTTTTTCGTACATCTTGCATCTACATTTAAGAGTTTTATTCTTTCTTATCGTAAATCATGTTTGATCATGGTACTGTTATTTGGCCAGTTGTAACTGCACATTAGCGGTAAATAATCGTAATGCATGTAGGATATTAATGAGACGAGCGGGACCAATGGAGAAGGAAGCCACGTCGTTACCTGAAATGGGAGCTGGACGTCGTTAACGCGCGCCGCTCGTTACGTTCCGACTAATGGCATTCCCTTTGTCCGCTAATGCCGCCGCCGGTTTTAGTTGCAACATTCCATCTCACGCCGGTCAAAGACAGCTTTCCTTTCATGGACTACCGCAGAAATGTGCTGACTGCCACGGTCACAGTTCGGACATTCAGAGGAGGAGGTGAGCGTCTTATCGATCGACAGTATATTTGTTCTGATGGTTTGATCGCCATAAGACGCTCACAGCAGCGAAACAGCCGGCTCAAAGTCTCCACGAACAGGTGAGATACTTTAGCAGTATCACACAGGAGACACTTAATTCTACAGATAGGAGTTTTGTTTAGTTGTCGTCCCATAAGATAATTAAGATGTCCGATTTGCCTTATATCTATCAAACTACCGCGTGTATGAAGATAAACATCGTATTTATCAAACCAACAGCTGTATTCATGATAATGATCTGGAGCCAGATTTAACTTACATATTCCAAGATATATTTAAAAAAAGACAAAAAACTCGAAAAATATTTTCCACCAGACTATTATAATGCACAACAAAATCCTCAATGAAATTAAACACGCAGCAAGATCTATTTAAAATACACGTGTTAAATAAAATGCACTGAACAATAAAGAAGAATTACTTAAAGAACTTGAAGTATGGGCCCTTAAAAATTGTTAATGTTATTGTTGTCATATGGTTTCAGTCTCAAAACTAGTTTGATGCAGCTAGTTTATCCTGCACAGCCTAATCATCTCTGGGTGTCTGCAGCAAACTGCATCCACATGAGCCTGCTCGCTGCACTCAAAGTCTTGCTCTTCCACGACAATTTCAAAACACCAAATTTTCTTCTGTTACTAAATTAACAATTCCTTGATGCCCCAGGATGTGTCACATCTATTATCCCCTTCATTTAGTCAAGATTTGCCATAAATTCTTGTCTTTCGCCATTTCGATTTTGTACCTCCTCAACTACTTATTCGATCTACCCATCTAATCTCCACCATTCTTCTGCAGCAACTCGCTCAAAGAACTTCTATTCTCTTCTGGTCTCAACTGTTTATGGTCCTACAGATACCTTTGAAAATGAGTACCTGACATTTTAACTTATATTCTTTGTATACAAATTCCTATTTTTCAGAAATTCATTTCTTCCTATTGCCACTCCGTATTTTATGTTCTCTCTACTTCTGTTAAGGTCATTTTGCTGCCTAAAGAGGAAAACTGGTGTTTTAGTTTTAACATCCCATTCTTTATCTAGTTTCCTCAGCATCACCTGATCCCATTCCAATACAATCCTCTACTTCGTTTTACTATTATTGTAGAGAAATGTGAATAAATACGATAACATTAGTTTTGGTATTAACTAGAGCTCTATGTGTTTGCATCCCTCCATGTCTGTCAACTTTCAATTATGTTTTCTTGTTGAATTGAAATTATACTTTACGATCTTTTTAAAACGATCTGTGTATGAATAAACAACCAATTTATACATGTCCAGTCGAATAACAAGAAAACCAAGTAATCTCAGATTTAAACTAAACCCCTTTTCTTATCAGGACTGGAGTTGGTCTGGAGACTTTCACGTTGCTGTGAGTAGTTATTTTTCGTGCATTTGGTGGGATACAAACCACATAGTGACGTTCTGCACCTTCTCTGAGAGCGAAGAGCTTGAACTCCGGACCCAAGCTTCTTTACTGAAGACTGACTCTAAGTTTTGTGACACTGGAATGAAATCTGTCAAGGATCTGCCACGTATCGAAATTCTCTGTATGTCCAAGAGGAAACGTACCGGGCAGAATTACGCAGTGAGCTCTGACGCAGTAATTTTGGTCTGGGACATTTTGCGACGTTTCTGCACACGCCCCTTGTGTTGGTAGAAAATTATATATTTCGCTGCTGTCTGATACACCAGTAAAATTTGTTACAGTCTTGACCCTATCTCTAGTGGTTGCAATTTCCAAGCGAATTTGTGATAGTTTTGTTGAGGTCCTACACTGACAAGACTAATCAATGTAGATTACAGTTATTAATATAATATGTAACATTTGAGTGCACCATCTGCAATTCATTATGAATAAAAGAATTAAGAATGCCAGAGAAGGATAACTGACATTACAGTAAGGTATATCCCCCAGGATATGCAAGAATGAAGCTTACCAATAGATTTACATACCTGCACGAATGGATTATGTGAAATGGAGCAGGTAAATAAGTCTTGAAAGCGAGTGCCAGGAAAATGGAAATGCTTTGCAAATATCACGTAACATTTAAAACAAAAAGGGCTCTTCCATAAATATTATATTCAATATAACTGCACTCCCATAAACGCAGTGCATCTTCAGGGTTAGTCACTAACTATTGCCAATTAGAGTAACTAGGGAACTAAAAACTTTGTGGGACAAAAGTTGCATAGGACAACTGGGGTCATAATATGACGATGGTTTTTTGTTGCTGAGTGGAGTCGCGTCATAGATATGAAGGTCAACTTTGATTTTTTTTAAATGCAATGCTATAGTTTGGTACTTGTTTTCTGATAGCAGATATCGAGGCGAATCCAATTATATGTAACAGTAAGGTCTTTGAAGGTCACAAAGGTTACATGAAAGTCCATTTACAGAAGGTGTTCGAAGTGATGTCCATTGGTATCAATGCGGTGCTGCAATCTTCTCATCGTGGGTTGAGTGGTATTCCTTATCACATCGGCACTTATCGGAGCACATGCTCTGACAATTCTCTCTCGCATATCTTCAGGTTTAGTTGGAACGTCTTTATAAACAATGTCTTTTACGAATCCCCACAAGAAAAGATCCGGAGGCGTCTAGTGTGGCGAACGAGCCGGACACGACACATCTTCTCAGCGTCCAATCCAACGATTTGGGAAATGTCTCTGCAACTCATTTCTAGCCATCAGCGAAAAATGTGCCGGACACCCATCGTGTTGATACCACATTCTGTTCCTTGTTCCTAAAGGTATTTATTTCAATAACAGACCTAATGTTTCTTGCAGGAAAGTGTTTTACTTCCTACCATTAAGATTTCCTTCAGTGAAATAGGGGCCTATAATTCTGTCCTCCATAATCCCACACCATGCATTCACCGATCACGGTTTTTGGGGTGCAACTTGCCGCAGCCAACATGGATTTTCAGTTGCTCAATAATGCATGTTATGCAAATTAACATTTCCATGGTTCGTGAATGTAGCCTCGTCAGTAAATAAAATCAAATTAAGAAATGTGTCATCACTCTTAATCTGAAGTTGAGTCCATCGGCAGAATTCAGTGCGACGCACACAATCTGTACCAGTTAATTCTTGGTGAAGACTGATGTGGTAAGGATAATATTTATGGCGAAGCAGAACACGAACTACACTACTCTGGCTCATGCCACAACCACACAACCACAGTGGCAAGAGTGCCAATTTCCGTTTCCTCGTTAGTACCTTTCGTTTGCCGGATATGTTTCCGATGCGTTAAAGATCCAGTTATTCTCAATTAATCATACACAGATTTAAATGTGTAGGGTGAGTATGTTGAGGATATCTTGCAGCGTATAAGTCTCTAACTCTCACTGAATAACGTCGCATTTAAAAACACAAAGCTGATATTCATATCTCTGACGCGACCCTACATAGCAATAAAAAACCAACGTCATATTATGGCCCCGTTGTCCCATGGAACGTTTGTCCCACAAACGTTTCAGCTACTATCATACTTTCGGAGTTATTCTAGGTGACAATAGTTAGTGACTCACCCTGTATATGTACCTTACACAGAACCCGTAGAGTGCAAGGTCGCAAAAGGCCAAAGATGTTTACGACATTTGACATCTCATACAATGTCTATCATGCAACCACAATATTGGCTGTTAATAACAACAGGAGGTTGAACAGAAGATATCTAGCGCCGAACACAGCATGAGGCTACGGAGCGTAGTTGAACTGCTTAGTCGACGAGTAACTCACAACAGTGATACAATGCTAGCGATGTTGTTATAAAGCAGTGGAGCGGTAACGATAAACAGAGAAAACTCTGTATTATATCAACAAAAAGTTACCATAGTTGACGTTTCGCCAGAAAGGAAGCCACGCAACTTCGCAGAGTGAGAAAGAAGTGGCAGACGAAACATTAGCGTTTCTGCAAGACGAGTCATATGCACAATTGGGCGGACAATGTACACTCTTTGACATAAAACTCGACCGGCGGCCGGCCGCTTCAGAGGCTAATTCCGCGCCGATCGCGACATGGGACAAAAAAACTGGCCAACTCGCTAATTCTCTAAGTCCGGTTATCTGCACAATCTGGCAACACTGTAGACTGCGGCACTTCCTGGAGGAAAACTTGTCCCAAGATAGAGAGACTCTAGGCTGATTACGCCTGTGGTCTAGCGGTAGCGTGCGTCGTTTCTGTTCATAATGTCAGTGGATTGAGAGCAGCTGGCATAAAATATTTTTATAGCTTCTTCTGTCTGAATGCTGAAGACGTGAATGTAATGGTAGCGCAGATTCAATCTATTTCGCTTTGTGACACACCGATATCAAAATTTTATCTAGTAACGATTTTGCGGCAGATTTCCTGCAGACTGTCCTCCTCTGGACGCCGTATGCGGCAAAGCTCCGGGACCCATTTGCTGGCTACTGGCAGCGGCCGTGGCGACAGCAGCGGCGCTGCACTCCCCCGTTCTTTATCGAAAGCGCCTGCTACCGCTCATCGCTTTTGACGATTTAAAACGCTTTATTATTAAATGTTGCTCCACAGAAAATTTCTACAATTTCCATTCACGCTCAAAAGCAACGGAGACAGACGCCTTGATTAGTAGGCGGGTAATCGGCACGAGCTGAGTATGGCCCGAAATTAATTTTATAGACTGGGACGAAATTAAACCACATCACTACATTCGATGAATTTATAAATGCTTCATACCTCGTTTCTTTTCCTTTCAAACTTAATTATTTGTGCAACTTTTGGTCAATGTTTGGATTGTTTCGTCAAGCCAGAGTGAGCGTCTGTGGTGTATAGTGTATTGTTTCATTCCTTATGGTAAGTCTATGCGATAAACCGTGTGAATACCTTGCAATGCATGCTCTGTAGCAGTGCAGGCACACTGCACATTTGGAGTTCCATGTATGGGTTCATGAAGTATTTATTGTTGATCGGAAGTGATAGTTAAGGTCATCAGATTTAAACCAGAAAAATGTGTCGTTTTGAAGGTTTCAGAGAACGGAAAGGAATTGCTAACGCCGGTGTTAGAAAACGTCTACAGTTAAATGCTATTGCAAAAATTTAGAAGATGGGAACTATATTAATGAACATGTGCACTTCATAAACAACCTTCTGACATGTTAGACCTATATGACGAACAAAGCTCAAATTTATATCGTTGACAGTCGGTTTGAATCTTTTCAGGACCTATTTTACAGTGAAGCACCTTGGAATTTGCAAAGCAGAAATCCATGATATTAACTTAATTTGCTAAGTCGAAATCGGACGAAGATTGATGTTTAAAGGTATTCTTCAGATTTCGCATAAGAAATTTTTACTAGCAGTTTGCAACTCCATTAATTAAAATGGAAAATAAAAGGTTGTAGGCAGCGGCTTCTACCGTGATTCGAACTTATAGTACAAGCACTGCAACGCACAAGGGAACCTCTGAGCTAACGACACACTGGCGGCCAGAGGCGGACTATAGTCACTGCGATGTTGCCTGAGCCTCAAAACGCAACCTTAAACACACAAACAGAGGAGGTGGAGATTACTGTTTTAACGTCCCGTCGACAACGATGTCATTAGAGACGGAGCACAAGCTCGGATTAGGGAAGGATGGGGAAGGATATCGGCCGTGCCCTTCCTAAGGAACCATCCCGGCATTTGCCTGAAGCGATTTAGGGAAATCATTGAAAACCTAAATCAGGATGGCCGGGCGCGGGATTGCACCGTCGTCCTCCCGAATGCACACACAAACAGGTGTTACTTATGTGAAGAACGCCGTTCTTGGAGTCCAGAAATTAAATATACTTTCTAATTGTGTCATCTTGCAGTGGATTATATCGTACGAGTCTTCGATGTGGAAAACGAATGTCAAGTGAATTTAGCGAGGTAACGCCGACCTACACCCGGAAGTAAATGCACTATCAGAGTGTTGACAAATACTTGCTACGACGCTGCCATTTCTCGGCTCTCTGACGAGGCAGCTCTTCAGCGAAATGCTTGCCGTGATTCTCCGATACGGTTCTTCAGAGTGGAGACGCGCGCGCACGTTTGGTTTTTATGCGGCGTTCTCCCCTGATGGTTTCTGACGTCGCCTTGTGAGCTATGTATACATATGAGACATTCAATTATCATTAATCCAGAATGATACAAGTTTCAGCTTCCGGCGTGGAAGAAGGCTGTTGACGCCGACATTATATCATTTCAACGTAGGGAAAGCAAAACGGATCATTCAATGTTTCTCATTCAACATAAAGCATGTGAGATAAATTTCCGTAACGTTCATAATCATCTAAAAATACAAACGAAGTAAAAATACAACGGAAGCTTATTCGAATTGAATATAATGTAAGATACCAAACGCTTTGCACCCCTCGATGTCGAATTTGTCCACTTGCAATCGTTTGCAGCATGCACATAGAATGTCATGATTACCACGAGAATGAAGAAATATGTTGGTAAGGATGGAAGCAAGAAGAGACGCAGTCAACAAATATTCTATTCCTCATGGCATTCATTTCATTTGACACGTAAGAAGAGGTAAAGCGGGAATTTACTTTCGTTAACACGAAAGATATGCCGCACATATTGATAACGAGGAAGTCTGCGTCTTCATACGTTTCCTCCTTGAAATCTGTATGCTCTATTATATACTAAGTAGCCCGATCATTGTTTCAGTAATGTTACCCTCTTGTTTGACCCTGTAACGATGAACAGATTCCAAATGCATGTCTCTGCGTGAAAGTAGCTGTTCGAACCCTTCCTGGGTTGTTTTTTTGTGTTTTATTGCTTGGAATTCCTGAAGCAGACCACTGTGCCTTCCCCCCTCGTGGGTTAGGTCTCAAAACTAAACCGCTTTGTATCCAATGGCATAATTTATTCATACTGCATCAGCATAAGACTCTTGCGAGTGAGAGAATGACAATAACAATCGTAACAAGAACAAGCAAATAATGAATGATGTTTATTCCAACGCAGAACGAGAATGGCTTTAAATATAAAAATCTATATCTATATCCATATCTATTGATCTTTGAGTTGGCACAATGCAAATATATTCTTAGCATTTAGTTACTGAATTTAGTTCTGGATGTTTGAAGAGAAAAGGAAAAGTCGGTACTTCTCGCTAGTGTAATATAATGTGAACCAGCAACTACCCTTTCCTTAGATCATGACTCAAGCAGGTCCTCAAGTAGGCACTGCTGCCTTCTGTTCCCTGACATTGCTCTGATGACGGTTAATGCAGATAGTTCCGATTATGAAATACAAAACGTATTGCAGATTAGTTCCTAGGATAGTAACATTAAATTTGCGTTGTAGACGGCACATGAACGTGACGGCTATCCATATTACTCATCAATATAAAAAGACAATATTTTGGGAATTTAGCAGGATTACTCAAAATGAATTCTGAAATTGGGTGACTGACCGCACAGGTGCTAAACGTCGTCAAGAGTATACGATGTCCTAATCGCATTAGGAATATGAAGATCGTCTTCGACAGCTCGCAACTTTCACATTGCTATCTCCACCCTACTCCAGACAGCTCTCGGTGGAGTTGCACTACGTTGCCGATGTTATGGAAGGCCTTCAAACCGACAACAGACCACATATTGAAAAATACAAGCGAATTCTCTTGCAGCGTAAGCTTATTGTAACTAATCTAAAAATTATTGGAGAGGAACATTCAAGAAAAGTAAAATGTTACACACTGTTGACGTCAAACGGACATTATCTATGTCCTGTCTTGTGTCCTACTCAACTATAAGTGTACTATGAAAACGATTATATATAATGGATTATAAGGTAATGCATTGATACCAGATGGCGGGGGCCGGCCGATGTGGCCGTGCGGTTCTAGGCGCTTCAGTCTGGAACCGCGTGACCGCTACGATCGCAGGTTCGAATCCTGCCTCGGGCATGGATGTGTGTGATGTCCTTAGGTTAGTTAGGTTTAAGTAGTTCTAAGTTCTAGGGGACTGATGACCTTAGAAGTTAAGTCCCATAGTGCTCAGAGCCATTTGAACCATTTGAACTATTTAACACAAAATGACATTAAAAATTTAAGTTATTCACGAGCAGCTAGTTGAGAATATGTATGAACATTAAATGACACGACGAACCGTCTTGTTCTGCATATGGATTCAAACCCAGCTCATGCAGACTAAGCAAAGATTTAGTGACTGACGGAAACTAACAGTCATTCCTGATTAGGCATACAGAGAGTGATATACCTCGATTTTAGACAGTATCAGTTAGCAAATATCAACTTTAAATTGCATAACGCAAACATTTTTAACAGACGCGAATTCCTACCCAGCATCTATTGTCCCTGTTAACGAACTACGAGAGACGTTAAATATTGCTTCTTCACAAGTAACTTACTTGAAATGCCGTGAGGTAAAGCTGTGTGTTGGACACGGATTCGAACCCGGAACCTAATCGGATTGCTATCGACGCACAGTCAAATGTGACATATCGGAATTTCGCGGCAGTAACTAGATGTTTTAACTGAAATGACGAGACGAAACATTGATTTTTTTCCTTCCCAGGACTCCAACCCGGCACCTATCGCTGTTATATTCTAGAGAAAACTAACGTTAAATATGGGTTTGTTGCACCAGCAGTGACATGTGAGCATGTTTGAACTGAAATAATATGACGAAGAGTTCAGCGCTCACTGGGAATAGAGCCCCACACATATCGTTGTTGACTACACACAAAGAGACGTCAGCTACCGAATTTTTCTCCACCAGCTGCTCAGAATAGCATCTTGAACTTACAGTCATCTCGCAAATAGTTCTGTGTCTCACTGGGAGTTAAAAATGTCAGATATCGTTAGTGTTGACAGCGAATGAAAATACATTAAAAATCAAAATTATTATCCACCAGCAGATAGGTGTTCGCATGCTAGAGCTTGATAATACATAATTAAATCTTTAGTGCCGGGCCAGGATTCGATCCCATTCACGCATAATATGTGAAGGTGTTGAGGAATCTGCAGTTTTGAACAAACAACAAATTGTAGCCGAGCTGTATTGCCACGAAGGGATCAAATTCCGCGTTAAGGGCGGTCTGAGTTGCATTCCCAGTTCAGAACCAATTTTATCGACATACAGAAGCTCAAATAAAAGATGGAATAAGTGTCCTGTGACCATACATAGCGTTTGTGTCGTCACTTGAAATAAATAACTAGTATAAGAAAGGTTACTGGTGATAGAGCTTCTACATGTCGCCACTCCAGACTTTATTGTGGTTCAACCTACCGTCTACTTGGTAAAGAAGGAATATCATCTTTAATGTGAATTTTCAGACCACGCAGCCATTATATCTCCTTCACTTGGTGTAGTCAGGAGAGAATGGAATCTGTCTCTCCCTATCTAAAATCATTGACAGAAGTGGGAATCGAACCCAGACCATAGGTATAACAACAACCATCCGTCCAACAGACCACGAAATCCTCTTCTCTGCGAGTCATTTTTCTATCGTAACGCAGTTGCGCCACACTGGATGAGAATTCTGACACACAGGCTCCCTGTAGTAATTTGCAGCATGTTCAGTAAATTCATTTACTTGGTTGACCGAATCACCATGAACTAGTTGCCTCGGCTACCCAGTGCATACATTCGACTATTTTGTAATCACAGAAATAAAATCACGTTACTGCCACCTACACACAACTGCCAACATTGTAGGATGCAGAAGTTTAAATAGGAAGTGTTCCTTTCCACTTGAGCTATTCTATTGCGCTATCTGTTACTAGAAAACGTCGTTCAGTCCAAAAGAAAAGCTGTAACTGTTTGTCTCTCATATGCATAATCTCACAGTGCTGTGGAATCCAAAAGTTCTGGAGGAATAGTTGCCGAGCTCTGGAGCTGTTGTAGCTACGTGTCAGCTTGTAGCATAGATAAGATGTCGCGAGTTCGAATACATTCAGTGCTACATTTTTTAAAACGCAATTCTGCTCTCTGCTGAAGTTATCAATCTAATGGAACTTTGAACATAATTCCCTTCACTTCTCAACCCAAAGTAGTCGCATGTGGAAAAAGGACTAACTACTGTGACATTTTGTTCTATTCAGGTTTAATAGACAGCAGGCAGCAGATGCATCTCGAAGATGTGCAGGGAGAGCGCATCGTGCCATAATATGTCAGAAAAGTATTTTCTACATTAGCCGTCGTGTGGTAGCGATATTTTATTCTTCTTCAAACTTTGATTGACAGCTTTAACTCAGAACAAATTTTCTACATGCATGTAATCAATAAACTGCATGTGCATTGTCAGACTGTCATAGGTAACATCAGAGAATTCGCATATATCGTTGATGATTAATTTCTCTCTCATGTTTACTATTGTTTTAACAACACTAAAGGAAACCTTACGAAAATTGTGCACTGTATTATAAGAACTGAAATAAAACTAACCATGATAACCTTACGACGAAAGTATCTGTACACAAGCATGCCTCTATCGACACGAATTAGTAAAATACTACTCACTTAGATTTTGATTGGGTCTGTGTTTAATTGGTATGCTGTGTCATACTCAAGAGGTATGCAAATGTGGCATTTCATAAATATAGTTACGTATTCCTAGAAACCCAAAATTCGCTTGTCAGCAGCGGAAAGAGGCGTTACCTGTTGTGCAGCATTGTAAGTTTTTCAACATTGCACTATGAGCTGAAAGCATTTTCTTGCGACTTCCTTATTGATGTTTGATCTGACTGCTTGTAGCTCTTTCACAGAATGGATAAAAACGTTTCAGTCAGTGAGACTGGAACTGCAAACCGTAACAGACGCTGTTTCACAGGTCAGCACGTTACCACAGAGCTGGCGAGGAGGTATGGGTCTCTGCTTCCTATTACGACGGCAATAGTAACTAGAACTCGTAAACCGCTATTTAAAGGTCGGGATTAGTTGCGAGTTCCACCTGCAACGACTTTCCTGGGCTGAAAACCGTAAATTTTCAATCTTTTGTTACCCTTCAAGCTATAATAACTCAGATTATTCAATGGAAATGACAGGTAAAATCAAGTGAACTTTGAGGCTTAATTCCGTGCACACCAGGAAGTAACTCGTCGATCACAGAGTTGCCAAACATACGTTGCCTTGTTGCCAAATCTCAGTTACAGTACCAGCAGGAAGGAGACGAACCGATGTGATCCTACAGCGGTCTGGGAAGTGACCATAGCTGGTGTCTCCAAGTCGCGGCTGCTACGGCCTGGAATACGTAATGCGTCTGATTCGCTTTCTGTAACTAGGTTTAGGGACTGGAGCGTAGTTACTAATAATACTCAGAACTGACTGCAAACTGAGCATCATCAATCAGTAACTCTCATTGTTGTTTTTATATTTCTTTCGTAAGTGCACTCAAAACTAAGAAAGTCATTCACAGGCGTTTTCGTGCCTCGCTGATAGTCGAGCACAACATACAAATAAAAATAAAAAAGAATGTGTGTGTGTGTGTGTGTGTGTGTGTGTGTGTGTGTGAGAGAGAGAGAGAGAGAGAAATAAAAAGCAATGAGAGAGAGTGTAAAAAATTGTTGTAAAGAAATTGAATCATGGTATTTAAAGAAATCTTTCATTAAAATGACACGTTCCACATCATTACGAAATGTCGTATTCATGATCTATGGAACAAGAGTTAATCTAATGTAATCTAATCACATCATATTGATGATTAGCCATGAAGAGTCATGAATTACCGAAATTTTTGCCAATACCAGTAACCAAATCTAAACTTGAAAATAAAAGACGACAGTTTTTGTAATAAACCGTGACTCCTATCAAAACCCTTTCATCTAACCACGAAAGATGTCGGATATACCTCCATTCTGAAGTAACAAAGTGTGCATGCATTTAAAGATGAAGTGCATGATGTGAAGTTCTGTGACGGAGATACGAACCCAACACGTAATCCGATTGTTAACTAAGAAAAATCAAATGTTACGTATCGGTTTTTCTTACGAGCCGCTAGGTGTCTGAATCTAAAATAAGGATAGAAACTTTTGTGCCTAAGCGACAATCGAACTGCACACCTACCGTGCATCCACGAATATAGCTTAAGTATCAGTTGCTTACTCATGAACAGTAAGATGTGTGCGTGTTTGACCAGAAATAACGACACCTGTTGTGATTGTTGGCAACACATGAACAGACATTGAAATTGCGCGTTAATTTTCACTAGCAGGTGAGTGTGCACTTGATAAAGCTAGAAATGAAATTATGAATATTTTTGTACTGGATCAGGTTTCAGACCCTCATACTTACCTTTGGAGGAGACCTAGAGAAGATTGCAGTCTTGGGAAAAGGAACGAAATGACTGAACTATACTGTTCCGAGAGATTCAGATCCTCGAAAGAGGAGATACGAATTCGAATCACAGTCCAGCACCAAATTTTTAAACGTCTCTAGTTCAATTAAGTACAAGTAAAATAAGAGCCCTGTCCCTTTAAATGGCTATCGGTTCATCAAATAAAATAAAATTTTCTAATGTAAGTAAGCTTACTGGCGACTGTATTTCTTTTTACCATGACTTCCGCTGTGTCATTTCCCAACGTAAACCGGCTCTGCCCAGTTGATAATGAAGGAGCGTGATGTTTAATGCGGATTCTGGATTATAACGTCTTTCTCTTGAGGTAACCAGAGGTAAAATAAATCTGTTTGTGCCTCTTAAAAGTAAATGCCTGAACCCACGCATTGCACCTGTGATAGCTCGTTCCATCAGACCATTGTGGCCACATTACCCAACCCCAGGAGTGTGCTGTAACGGATGATGTGCTAGCTTACAAAATTAGTCACGGTGGAAAAAATGCGAGTCTATTAAATGGTCAAGTAGAAGCAAGCTTCTGACGCAGAGATTATGCTATTCTCATGTCAGCAGGATGTAAAGACTCTTCTAGGCATCATAGGCTGGATGTGAAGCCATTTTGATTTTTCACAAATTCAGCAAATTTCTTAGTTCGAGAAAATCCACTGTGAAGTGTGAAGTTGCCGGATAATTCGATTATTACTGTTATTATTAATATCATTTTATTCATACTGCTGCTGTAACACAAGTGCTTGAACATCATTTAGTGCCTTTTGGTCACTATAGAAGTAGTTTCCCAAGAACAGGTTCTTTCCCTGTCTACGGAATACTTTTCATGTTAATATCAAACACCAGCAATTACTCGTAGATTACATTAAAACTAAAGTAATTGACGAAGACGTTACTTGGTAACAAAAACGCACTGCCTTTCTTCATTTACTTTCGCCTAGAAATGGCTATCGAGTACTGACAAACCAAAAGGCAAGAGATCTTACTGCCTTCCGATATACGTTGCTGTTAGTTCTTCCACATGATTTGGTCGACATGACCTGTTTCAAGTAGTGTATGACAGACAGTGTTTTAGAAAATCTATTGTTTCCCTTTGCAATAAACAGAAGTATTTTCATTCTAAGCTGTCCAAGTACATAATTTTCGCAATATTAGTGCAAATTTAATATTCGCTTCTATAATGTATAAAAGTATTTCACAGTCGCAAAACTCGCATCCGAAACGTTGACCTTACACTTAGTCGCTGACCATAAATTCTAGCTCAGAGTGACAAAAGTTTAAATAACCTAATGTAGCGAAGGCTGTTTGCCAGTGCTCTTTATCGCCGGAAAATACGCAATTGACTCATTTGGCTCCATAAGTACACTGTAACACTAATTTCTGTGTGAAATTTGTCAGTAAGCTTTCGCCTTCCAACCGGCAAAATACGGAAGAGTACGGCCGGTAAACAATTCACAAACCACGATTTAGTGCCGATAGGACGATTTCTTTAAACATTGTCGAAGCTGAGGGAATTTAGTTTCTGCTTAAATCGTCTTAAGCAGCAACGTTCACAGATATCTCAAATAGGAAAAATCTGAATATCCAGGTACGAAGGTTGTAAAACAAACTTCCCACAGTTTGTGTCAGGTTGATCTTTTCGTCTGGTAACACTGCTTAAGTATTTTGTCTAAGAGGTATCACAAGTAGTATCCCTGTAGCTGTGGGAATCATTGGTTGAAAACGAGTTTAACACCAATAGGTACAGTGCTGCTATATTTTCACAATTATTATCAACCTAAGTCTGAGTTCATCCACAAACTGAGGCGTATTTATAATATTGAAGCTAGACTGTGTATCCTTGTCTTTCTTGAGTGGTCATTGAAAGGCGTTTACACACACGTATACAATACTATGAATACTTCGAACGCTATGGTTAACGTTGCTCTCATAAACTACTTTTTTTTTAAATTCTTCTGGGTCTTAAGCGTGCAATATGTGTTGTAGATACAGTCTCAGACCAAAAAATTGACCGCCGAGTCGTTCACGTAAGGTGGACAATACAGTCATGCTCCTCTCAGAATTCTGTGTCTGGCAATATGCTCGATCTAGCAACAGGTAGACTGCGGCACTTCCCAGAGGAAGTCTTGACTCCAGTCTTAGTACATTACTCTTGACTACGACCGCAGTCTTGAGGTTAAACGCGAGACCAGCTAATATGATATTGTAGATTCGCTTGAATTACACTCATAGCTTCAGCACCGAGAGGAAAGGGGCGATAAAAATTTTGTCGATATGTGCTTTCGGTCGCCAGACGTCATATTAGCTGGTCTCGCGTTTTAGCTCAAGACTACGGTCGTGTTCCATCAGCGGTATGAATAAAATGATAGTAATAATAACAGTAATAATCGAATTATCCGGCAACTTCACACTTCACAGTGGATTTTCTCGAACTAAGAAATTTGCTGAATTTGTGAAAAATCAAAATGGCTTCACATCCAGCCTATGATGCCTAGAAGAGTCTTTACATCCTGCTGACATGAGAATAGCATAATCTCTGCGTCAGAAGCTTGCTTCTACTTGACCATTTAATAGACTCGCATTTTTTCCACCGTGACTAATTTTGTAAGCTAAGCACATCATCCGTTACAGCACACTCCTGGGGTTGGGTAATGTGGCCACAATGGTCTGGTGGAACGAGCTATCACAGGTGCAATGCGTGGGTTCAGGCATTTACTTTTAAGAGGCACAAACAGATTTATTTTACCTCTGGTTACCTCAAGAGAAAGACGTTATAATCCAGAATCCGCATTAAACATCACGTTCCTTCATTATCAACTGGGCAGAGCCGGTTTACGTTGGGAAATGACACAGCGGAAGTCATGGTAAAAAGAAATACAGTCGCCAGTAAGCTTACTTACATTAGAAAATTTTATTTTATTTGATGAACCGATAGCCATTTAAAGGGACAGGGCTCTTATTTTACTTGTACTTAATTGAACTAGAGACGTTTAAAAATTTGGTGCTGGACTGTGATTCGAATTCGTATCTCCTCTTTCGAGGATCTGAATCTCTCGGAACAGTATAGTTCAGTCATTTCGTTCCTTTTCCCAAGACTGCAATCTTCTCTAGGTCTCCTCCAAAGGTAAGTATGTGGGTCTGAAACCTGATCCAGTACAAAAATATTCATAATTTCATTTCTAGCTTTATCAAGTGCACACTCACCTGCTAGTGAAAATTAACGCGCAATTTCAATGTCTGTTCATGTGTTGCCAACAATCACAACAGGTGTCGTTATTTCTGGTCAAACACGCACACATCTTACTGTTCATGAGTAAGCAACTGATACTTAAGCTATATTCGTGGATGCACGGTAGGTGTGCAGTTCGATTGTCGCTTAGGCACAAAAGTTTCTATCCTTATTTTAGATTCAGACACCTAGCGGCTCGTAAGAAAAACCGATACGTAACATTTGATTTTTCTTAGTTAACAATCGGATTACGTGTTGGGTTCGTATCTCCGTCACAGAACTTCACATCATGCACTTCATCTTTAAATGCATGCACACTTTGTTACTTCAGAATGGAGGTATATCCGACATCTTTCGTGGTTAGATGAAAGGGTTTTGATAGGAGTCACGGTTTATTACAAAAACTGTCGTCTTTTATTTTCAAGTTTAGATTTGGTTACTGGTATTGGCAAAAATTTCGGTAATTCATGACTCTTCATGGCTAATCATCAATATGATGTGATTAGATTACATTAGATTAACTCTTGTTCCATAGATCATGAATACGACATTTCGTAATGATGTGGAACGTGTCATTTTAATGAAAGATTTCTTTAAATACCATGATTCAATTTCTTTACAACAATTTTTTACACTCTCTCTCATTGCTTTTTATTTCTCTCTCTCTCTCTCTCTCACACACACACACACACACACACACACACACACACACATTCTTTTTTATTTTTATTTGTATGTTGTGCTCGACTATCAGCGAGGCACGAAAACGCCTGTGAATGACTTTCTTAGTTTTGAGTGCACTTACGAAAGAAATATAAAAACAACAATGAGAGTTACTGATTGATGATGCTCAGTTTGCAGTCAGTTCTGAGTATTATTAGTAACTACGCTCCAGTCCCTAAACCTAGTTACAGAAAGCGAATCAGACGCATTACGTATTCCAGGCCGTAGCAGCCGCGACTTGGAGACACCAGCTATGGTCACTTCCCAGACCGCTGTAGGATCACATCGGTTCGTCTCCTTCCTGCTGGTACTGTAACTGAGATTTGGCAACAAGGCAACGTATGTTTGGCAACTCTGTGATCGACGAGTTACTTCCTGGTGTGCACGGAATTAAGCCTCAAAGTTCACTTGATTTTACCTGTCATTTCCATTGAATAATCTGAGTTATTATAGCTTGAAGGGTAACAAAAGATTGAAAATTTACGGTTTTCAGCCCAGGAAAGTCGTTGCAGGTGGAACTCGCAACTAATCCCGACCTTTAAATAGCGGTTTACGAGTTCTAGTTACTATTGCCGTCGTAATAGGAAGCAGAGACCCATACCTCCTCGCCAGCTCTGTGGTAACGTGCTGACCTGTGAAACAGCGTCTGTTACGGTTTGCAGTTCCAGTCTCACTGACTGAAACGTTTTTATCCATTCTGTGAAAGAGCTACAAGCAGTCAGATCAAACATCAATAAGGAAGTCGCAAGAAAATGCTTTCAGCTCATAGTGCAATGTTGAAAAACTTACAATGCTGCACAACAGGTAACGCCTCTTTCCGCTGCTGACAAGCGAATTTTGGGTTTCTAGGAATACGTAACTATATTTATGAAATGCCACATTTGCATACCTCTTGAGTATGACACAGCATACCAATTAAACACAGACCCAATCAAAATCTAAGTGAGTAGTATTTTACTAATTCGTGTCGATAGAGGCATGCTTGTGTACAGATACTTTCGTCGTAAGGTTATCATGGTTAGTTTTATTTCAGTTCTTATAATACAGTGCACAATTTTCGTAAGGTTTCCTTTAGTGTTGTTAAAACAATAGTAAACATGAGAGAGAAATTAATCATCAACGATATATGCGAATTCTCTGATGTTACCTATGACAGTCTGACAATGCACATGCAGTTTATTGATTACATGCATGTAGAAAATTTGTTCTGAGTTAAAGCTGTCAATCAAAGTTTGAAGAAGAATAAAATATCGCTACCACACGACGGCTAATGTAGAAAATACTTTTCTGACATATTATGGCACGATGCGCTCTCCCTGCACATCTTCGAGATGCATCTGCTGCCTGCTGTCTATTAAACCTGAATAGAACAAAATGTCACAGTAGTTAGTCCTTTTTCCACATGCGACTACTTTGGGTTGAGAAGTGAAGGGAATTATGTTCAAAGTTCCATTAGATTGATAACTTCAGCAGAGAGCAGAATTGCGTTTTAAAAAATGTAGCACTGAATGTATTCGAACTCGCGACATCTTATCTATGCTACAAGCTGACACGTAGCTACAACAGCTCCAGAGCTCGGCAACTATTCCTCCAGAACTTTTGGATTCCACAGCACTGTGAGATTATGCATATGAGAGACAAACAGTTACAGCTTTTCTTTTGGACTGAACGACGTTTTCTAGTAACAGATAGCGCAATAGAATAGCTCAAGTGGAAAGGAACACTTCCTATTTAAACTTCTGCATCCTACAATGTTGGCAGTTGTGTGTAGGTGGCAGTAACGTGATTTTATTTCTGTGATTACAAAATAGTCGAATGTATGCACTGGGTAGCCGAGGCAACTAGTTCATGGTGATTCGGTCAACCAAGTAAATGAATTTACTGAACATGCTGCAAATTACTACAGGGAGCCTGTGTGTCAGAATTCTCATCCAGTGTGGCGCAACTGCGTTACGATAGAAAAATGACTCGCAGAGAAGAGGATTTCGTGGTCTGTTGGACGGATGGTTGTTGTTATACCTATGGTCTGGGTTCGATTCCCACTTCTGTCAATGATTTTAGATAGGGAGAGACAGATTCCATTCTCTCCTGACTACACCAAGTGAAGGAGATATAATGGCTGCGTGGTCTGAAAATTCACATTAAAGATGATATTCCTTCTTTACCAAGTAGACGGTAGGTTGAACCACAATAAAGTCTGGAGTGGCGACATGTAGAAGCTCTATCACCAGTAACCTTTCTTATACTAGTTATTTATTTCAAGTGACGACACAAACGCTATGTATGGTCACAGGACACTTATTCCATCTTTTATTTGAGCTTCTGTATGTCGATAAAATTGGTTCTGAACTGGGAATGCAACTCAGACCGCCCTTAACGCGGAATTTGATCCCTTCGTGGCAATACAGCTCGGCTACAATTTGTTGTTTGTTCAAAACTGCAGATTCCTCAACACCTTCACATATTATGCGTGAATGGGATCGAATCCTGGCCCGGCACTAAAGATTTAATTATGTATTATCAAGCTCTAGCATGCGAACACCTATCTGCTGGTGGATAATAATTTTGATTTTTAATGTATTTTCATTCGCTGTCAACACTAACGATATCTGACATTTTTAACTCCCAGTGAGACACAGAACTATTTGCGAGATGACTGTAAGTTCAAGATGCTATTCTGAGCAGCTGGTGGAGAAAAATTCGGTAGCTGACGTCTCTTTGTGTGTAGTCAACAACGATATGTGTGGGGCTCTATTCCCAGTGAGCGCTGAACTCTTCGTCATATTATTTCAGTTCAAACATGCTCACATGTCACTGCTGGTGCAACAAACCCATATTTAACGTTAGTTTTCTCTAGAATATAACAGCGATAGGTGCCGGGTTGGAGTCCTGGGAAGGAAAAAAATCAATGTTTCGTCTCGTCATTTCAGTTAAAACATCTAGTTACTGCCGCGAAATTCCGATATGTCACATTTGACTGTGCGTCGATAGCAATCCGATTAGGTTCCGGGTTCGAATCCGTGTCCAACACACAGCTTTACCTCACGGCATTTCAAGTAAGTTACTTGTGAAGAAGCAATATTTAACGTCTCTCGTAGTTCGTTAACAGGGACAATAGATGCTGGGTAGGAATTCGCGTCTGTTAAAAATGTTTGCGTTATGCAATTTAAAGTTGATATTTGCTAACTGATACTGTCTAAAATCGAGGTATATCACTCTCTGTATGCCTAATCAGGAATGACTGTTAGTTTCCGTCAGTCACTAAATCTTTACTTAGTCTGCATGAGCTGGGTTTGAATCCATATGCAGAACAAGACGGTTCGTCGTGTCATTTAATGTTCATACATATTCTCAACTAGCTGCTCGTGAATAACTTAAATTTTTAATGTCATTTTGTGTTAAATAGTTCAAATGGTTCAAATGGCTCTGAGCACTATGGGACTTAACTTCCAAGGTCATCAGTCCCCTAGAACTTAGAACTACTTAAACCTAACTAACCTATGGACATCACACACATCCATGCCCGAGGCAGGATTCGAACCTGCGATCGTAGCGGTCACGCGGTTCCAGACTGAAGCGCCTAGAACCGCACGGCCACATCGGCCGGCCCCCGCCATCTGGTATCAATGCATTACCTTATAATCCATTATATATAATCGTTTTCATAGTACACTTATAGTTGAGTAGGACACAAGACAGGACATAGATAATGTCCGTTTGACGTCAACAGTGTGTAACATTTTACTTTTTTTGAATGTTCCTCTCCAATAATTTTTAGATTAGTTACAATAAGCTTACGCTGCAAGAGAATTCGCTTGTATTTTTCAATATGTGGTCTGTTGTCGGTTTGAAGGCCTTCCATAACATCGGCAACGTAGTGCAACTCCACCGAGAGCTGTCTGGAGTAGGGTGGAGATAGCAATGTGAAAGTTGCGAGCTGTCGAAGACGATCTTCATATTCCTAATGCGATTAGGACATCGTATACTCTTGACGACGTTTAGCACCTGTGCGGTCAGTCACCCAATTTCAGAATTCATTTTGAGTAATCCTGCTAAATTCCCAAAATATTGTCTTTTTATATTGATGAGTAATATGGATAGCCGTCACGTTCATGTGCCGTCTACAACGCAAATTTAATGTTACTATCCTAGGAACTAATCTGCAATACGTTTTGTATTTCATAATCGGAACTATCTGCATTAACCGTCATCAGAGCAATGTCAGGGAACAGAAGGCAGCAGTGCCTACTTGAGGACCTGCTTGAGTCATGATCTAAGGAAAGGGTAGTTGCTGGTTCACATTATATTACACTAGCGAGAAGTACCGACTTTTCCTTTTCTCTTCAAACATCCAGAACTAAATTCAGTAACTAAATGCTAAGAATATATTTGCATTGTGCCAACTCAAAGATCAATAGATATGGATATAGATATAGATTTTTATATTTAAAGCCATTCTCGTTCTGCGTTGGAATAAACATCATTCATTATTTGCTTGTTCTTGTTACGATTGTTATTGTCATTCTCTCACTCGCAAGAGTCTTATGCTGATGCAGTATGAATAAATTATGCCATTGGATACAAAGCGGTTTAGTTTTGAGACCTAACCCACGAGGGGGGAAGGCACAGTGGTCTGCTTCAGGAATTCCAAGCAATAAAACACAAAAAAACAACCCAGGAAGGGTTCGAACAGCTACTTTCACGCAGAGACATGCATTTGGAATCTGTTCATCGTTACAGGGTCAAACAAGAGGGTAACATTACTGAAACAATGATCGGGCTACTTAGTATATAATAGAGCATACAGATTTCAAGGAGGAAACGTATGAAGACGCAGACTTCCTCGTTATCAATATGTGCGGCGTATCTTTCGTGTTAACGAAAGTAAATTCCCGCTTTACCTCTTCTTACGTGTCAAATGAAATGAATGCCATGAGGAATAGAATATTTGTTGACTGCGTCTCTTCTTGCTTCCATCCTTACCAACATATTTCTTCATTCTCGTGGTAATCATGACATTCTATGTGCATGCTGCAAACGATTGCAAGTGGACAAATTCGACATCGAGGGGTGCAAAGCGTTTGGTATCTTACATTATATTCAATTCGAATAAGCTTCCGTTGTATTTTTACTTCGTTTGTATTTTTAGATGATTATGAACGTTACGGAAATTTATCTCACATGCTTTATGTTGAATGAGAAACATTGAATGATCCGTTTTGCTTTCCCTACGTTGAAATGATATAATGTCGGCGTCAACAGCCTTCTTCCACGCCGGAAGCTGAAACTTGTATCATTCTGGATTAATGATAATTGAATGTCTCATATGTATACATAGCTCACAAGGCGACGTCAGAAACCATCAGGGGAGAACGCCGCATAAAAACCAAACGTGCGCGCGCGTCTCCACTCTGAAGAACCGTATCGGAGAATCACGGCAAGCATTTCGCTGAAGAGCTGCCTCGTCAGAGAGCCGAGAAATGGCAGCGTCGTAGCAAGTATTTGTCAACACTCTGATAGTGCATTTACTTCCGGGTGTAGGTCGGCGTTACCTCGCTAAATTCACTTGACATTCGTTTTCCACATCGAAGACTCGTACGATATAATCCACTGCAAGATGACACAATTAGAAAGTATATTTAATTTCTGGACTCCAAGAACGGCGTTCTTCACATAAGTAACACCTGTTTGTGTGTGCATTCGGGAGGACGACGGTGCAATCCCGCGCCCGGCCATCCTGATTTAGGTTTTCAATGATTTCCCTAAATCGCTTCAGGCAAATGCCGGGATGGTTCCTTAGGAAGGGCACGGCCGATATCCTTCCCCATCCTTCCCTAATCCGAGCTTGTGCTCCGTCTCTAATGACATCGTTGTCGACGGGACGTTAAAACAG
Organism: Schistocerca cancellata; assembly: GCF_023864275.1. NCBI lineage: Eukaryota > Metazoa > Arthropoda > Insecta > Orthoptera > Acrididae > Schistocerca > Schistocerca cancellata. The sequence continues at coordinate 177,816,160 of NC_064633.1, read as the reverse complement.
TAATCTCCACCTCCTCTGTTTGTGTGTTTAAGGTTGCGTTTTGAGGCTCAGGCAACATCGCAGTGACTATAGTCCGCCTCTGGCCGCCAGTGTGTCGTTAGCTCAGAGGTTCCCTTGTGCGTTGCAGTGCTTGTACTATAAGTTCGAATCACGGTAGAAGCCGCTGCCTACAACCTTTTATTTTCCATTTTAATTAATGGAGTTGCAAACTGCTAGTAAAAATTTCTTATGCGAAATCTGAAGAATACCTTTAAACATCAATCTTCGTCCGATTTCGACTTAGCAAATTAAGTTAATATCATGGATTTCTGCTTTGCAAATTCCAAGGTGCTTCACTGTAAAATAGGTCCTGAAAAGATTCAAACCGACTGTCAACGATATAAATTTGAGCTTTGTTCGTCATATAGGTCTAACATGTCAGAAGGTTGTTTATGAAGTGCACATGTTCATTAATATAGTTCCCATCTTCTAAATTTTTGCAATAGCATTTAACTGTAGACGTTTTCTAACACCGGCGTTAGCAATTCCTTTCCGTTCTCTGAAACCTTCAAAACGACACATTTTTCTGGTTTAAATCTGATGACCTTAACTATCACTTCCGATCAACAATAAATACTTCATGAACCCATACATGGAACTCCAAATGTGCAGTGTGCCTGCACTGCTACAGAGCATGCATTGCAAGGTATTCACACGGTTTATCGCATAGACTTACCATAAGGAATGAAACAATACACTATACACCACAGACGCTCACTCTGGCTTGACGAAACAATCCAAACATTGACCAAAAGTTGCACAAATAATTAAGTTTGAAAGGAAAAGAAACGAGGTATGAAGCATTTATAAATTCATCGAATGTAGTGATGTGGTTTAATTTCGTCCCAGTCTATAAAATTAATTTCGGGCCATACTCAGCTCGTGCCGATTACCCGCCTACTAATCAAGGCGTCTGTCTCCGTTGCTTTTGAGCGTGAATGGAAATTGTAGAAATTTTCTGTGGAGCAACATTTAATAATAAAGCGTTTTAAATCGTCAAAAGCGATGAGCGGTAGCAGGCGCTTTCGATAAAGAACGGGGGAGTGCAGCGCCGCTGCTGTCGCCACGGCCGCTGCCAGTAGCCAGTAAATGGGTCCTGGAGCTTTGCCGCATACGGCGTCCAGAGGAGGACAGTCTGCAGGAAATCTGCCGCAAAATCGTTACTAGATAAAATTTTGATATCGGTGTGTCACAAAGCGAAATAGATTGAATCTGCGCTACCATTACATTCACGTCTTCAGCATTCAGACAGAAGAAGCTATAAAAATATTTTATGCCAGCTGCTCTCAATCCACTGACATTATGAACAGAAACGACGCACGCTACCGCTAGACCACAGGCGTAATCAGCCTAGAGTCTCTCTATCTTGGGACAAGTTTTCCTCCAGGAAGTGCCGCAGTCTACAGTGTTGCCAGATTGTGCAGATAACCGGACTTAGAGAATTAGCGAGTTGGCCAGTTTTTTTGTCCCATGTCGCGATCGGCCTGGAATTAGCCTCTGAAGCGGCCGGCCGCCGGTCGAGTTTTATGTCAAAGAGTGTACATGAGGAGTACCACGATCAGGACACGTGTTTAACAAGGGAAAATGATACAGAACTAAGTGTCGAGCCGTGCGGTTCGTCATACTCGTCGGACAGAAAACCACAAATTCTGTCTCCAGTGAAACGCAGTAAAGGACAGTCGTTGTTCAAAGAGCGGGTACTAAACATGATTACGTACATGAAGATCATCCGCAGCATAGTAAGAAAAGGAAGAAAAAAAGAACAATAATGTAGAGATTTCGAGTAAGTCCGCAGCAATATGACCGTGTATTGTATAATAAAAACTACGGATATTGAAGGGAAGACTTGTTACAAAGCCGGAGTTCGCGCGTTTCAAAGATGCCCGATAAATTTTACCGGATGTGCATGATAGTGTCCTACAATGTTATGCCCATCACATTGCACTCGACATAGATTACAGTGAATGGTAAATTGGCTTGGACGTTGTTCAGTGTGCTGCGAGAGGTTAGGCGTGGTCTGCCACCTACGATTCTTCCTAGTGTGGGAGATCTTGTAAGGGCAGTGGGGAGTATTTATGTTACTGCAAGCAAGAGTGGGAAAATGGGCTTGAGATAACTATAGTATGAGCACTGATTTTAGCAAATAGCTCATCAAAATAACACGCATTAGCTTGATTCCTCGTCTGATTCCTTTAGAGCAAATTATCCTAAGAAGCGTGTGATAGTGTATTTCGTATCACCTGGAACCACTGGAAAAATTCACCCTCTGGATATATGTTTTTTCCCTGCGTGCAAATGGTATTATCGCTCTAACAGCTGCTACGCCTTAAGGGATAGCGAGTTTCACAATAAGGTCCACGACAGACTGTTCCGCATTCGGTTGCATTCCATCACATTGCATCTGTTCTCATCACCCTGTTTTACCAATATGACTGTACATGCCTTCTTTAAGAGTGGATACCAAGCTGAGCGTCCTGTATGACTCGTATCTCCCAGGGAATTGTACTTTGATTATCATGGGACGATCCTTTGTGGGCACTCACAATTTACAATCGGTGTTCGTGGTACAAGTTAATAGTTCGTTTTGAACATTCCTTGAATGTCGACAGTGTTCATTTTCTGAAGCGTAACACATACCTCCTATAGAAGGTCGATCTTTGCACCTCGAGGGTGTTCATTTTCTGTCGGTCTCCTAATGCACATGGTGAGCCATTAGAAAATTATATTTTTCCTCTCATAACTGTTAATGCATCACTTTCAAATGAACCTCACTAAAGATTGAACTTCCGAAATCACGCTCAAGATATTCCGTGTTAGTGACTTATCGTCTCCATGAAATTTTTGCTAGCATAATTACAATCACAATAGTGAAACAACTCATATAAAATACTGGTGCACAAATTATACAAAATAAATACACATACAAAAGTGGAAACCACAAATATATTCTAAAACACAACAACTCACAGACACAATGTGAAAACGCAGAGTCCGGCTTTGTGACGAAATGCGTAGCGTTACGTCAGCACTTACCCAACGGACTCCACAACTCAAGGATAGATAGCTCAGTTGCTGCCGATGCGTCGGGCAGAAGAGCCTTTGAGACTTTATAGCAAAAATCTCCTCTCCAGCAATGAGGTGTGCACGGCTACAGTACTCCACACCCCGACATGGCCACCCTGCACCATCCCACGGCTGTCTGTCCAACATGGCATGTTTCTGTTTCTGGCCGCCTCCCACTGCCATGCGCTGAGCCATGCAGGCACGACTGCCCGGGGTCATCGTAAGCTGTAAGAACACCTACTGCTTTGAGTGTATGAGTTCTGTTAAATAGATATGTTGCTGTTGTCGCCTTACTCGTGGTCGCTCAACAGCTGAGAAACTGATTCTTCATAAATTCTGACCACTCATCCCTTCTACATCGACGTCACAACTTATTTCAAAGTCATCAAAGCTCTGACCTTCCCGACTTGTAATAGGAGCAAGAATGATTCAAAACCTACGAATCGTATATTTAACCTCCTTGAATGAGAACGAAAAACAGAGGACGATGGTATATGTTCATCCAAAAAGATCTAGAGGAATAGGAATAGGTCTACAAACAAAACCGAAACATTTTCAAAGCAGCTGTAGTGGCATTTGGGACTTTCCAATGTGTTGAATTGGACAACTGCAGTCAAATTACCTGATAAAAAGTGTAAAATAATATCCCTTATTCCCATATAGATTCCTAATCCCATTCAGAAATTTTGAAAATTTGTGATTGTGGATGTTTAATAGCTATGACAATGTTTTGTAAGATTTATAACGAAAAGCCTGAAGTATACGTAGTACTTAAATCATGAGTGAGTAGTTAAGCTCCTATCTATTACTCATTGCATGAAACCAACGGTTTTCTTTGCCAGTCTTACAAGTATTGATATAGCAATTGAAAATCACAAAACATAATTTTGAAAACTACGTGTGTGCGGTTACAAATCTGTTTAGGGCTGGGAGAAATTATTTTATACTTTTTATTCCAACATAAATTATATTATATGAAATATGCTTCTATTTAAGTAATTACGTTCCAGCTTTTAGTCTTGTGTGTGTAAAATTTCACAATGAATATTAAAAATTTTGATGAGATTATACTTTTTATTTATATTAATAATATTAAATATAATAGCTTATATTAATACAAATAATTATATTAATTATTTATTGATATAAATTAACTGGTTTTATATCTGTGGCTTCTCCTGTGTACGAGTGTTGTTGTTGTGGTCTTCAGTCCTGAGACTGGTTTGATGCAGCTCTCCGTGCTACTCTATCCTGTGCAAGCTTCTTCACCTCCCAGTACCTTCTCCAACCTACATCCTTCTGAATCTGCTTACTGTATTCATCTGTTGGTCTCCATCTACGATTTTTACCCTCCACGCTGCCCTCCAATACTAAACTGGTGATCCCTTGATGCCTTAGAACATGTCCTACCAACTGATCCTTTCTTCTAGTCAAGTTGTGCCACAAACACCTCTTCTCCCCAATTCTGTTCAATACCGCCCCGTTAGTTATGTGATCTACCCATCTAATTTTCAGCATTCTCCTGTAGCATCACATTTCGAGAGCTTCTATTCTCTTCTTGTCCAAAATATTTATCGTCCACATTTCACTCTCATACATGGCTAGGAAGATATAGTGGGAATTAGTGAAGTTCGGTGGCAGGAGGAACAAGACTTCTGGTCAGGTGACTACAGGGTTATAAACACAATGTCAAATAGGGGTAATGCAGGAGTAGGTTTAATAATGAATAGGAAAATAGGAGTGCGGGTAAGCTACTACAAACAGCATAGTGAACGCATTATTGTGGCCAAGATAGATACGAAGCCCACACCTAATACAGTAGTACAAGTTTATATGCCAACTAGCTCTGCAGATGACGAAGAAATTGAAGAAATGTATGATGAAATAAAAGAAATTATTCAGATAGTGAAGGGAGACGAAAATTTAATAGTCATGGGTGACTGGAATTCGAGTGTAGGAAAAGGGAGAGAAGGAAACGTAGTAGGTGAATATGGATTGGGGCTAAGAAATGAAAGAGGGAGCCGCCTGGTAGAATTTTGCACAGAGCACAACTTAATCATAGCTAACACTTGGTTTAAGAACCATGATAGAAGGTTGTATACATGGAAGAACCCTGGAGCTACTAAAAGGTATCAGATAGATTATATAATGGTAAGACAGAGATTTAGGAACCAGGTTTTAAATTGTAAGACATTTCCAGGGGCAGATGTGGACTCTGACCACAATCTATTGGTTATGACCTGTAGATTAAAACTGAAGAAACTGCAAAAAGGTGGGAATTTACGGAGATGGGACCTTGATAAACTGAAAGAACCAGAGGTTGTACAGAGTTTCAGGGAGAGCATAAGGGAACAATTGACAGGAATGGGGGAAAGAAATACAGTAGAAGAAGAATGGGTAGCTTTGAGGGATGAAGTAGTGAAGGCAGCAGAGGATCAAGTAGGTAAAAAGACGAGGGCTAGTAGAAATCCTTGGGTAACAGAAGAAATATTGAATTTAATTGATGAAAGGAGAAAATATAAAAATGCAGTAAGTGAAGCAGGCAAAAAGGAATACAAATGTCTCAAAAATGAGATCGACAGGAAGTGCAAAATGGCTAAGCAGGGATGGCTAGAGGACAAATGTAAGGATGTAGAGGCTTATCTCACTAGGGGTAAGATAGATACTGCCTACAGGAAAATTAAAGAGACCTTTGGAGATAAGAGAACCACTTGTATGAACATCAAGAGCTCAGATGGAAACCCAGTTCTAAGCAAAGAAGGGAAAGCAGAAAGGTGGAAGGAGTATATAGAGGGTCTATACAAGGGCGATGAACTTAAGGACAATATTATGGAAATGGAAGACGATGTAGATGAAGATGAAATGGGAGAAACGATACTGCGTGAAGAGTTTGACAGAGCACTGAAAGACCTGAGTCGAAACAAGGCCCCCGGAGTAGACAACATTCCATTGGAACTACTGACGGCCTTGGGAGAGCCAGTCCTGACAAAACTCTACCATCTGGTGAGCAAGATGTATGAGACAGGCAAAATACCATCAGACTTCAAGAAGAATATAATAATTCCAATCCCAAAGAAAGCAGGTGTTGACAGATGTGAAAATTACCGAACAATCAGTTTAATAAGCCACAGCTGCAAAATACTAACACGAATTCTTTACAGACGAATGGAAAAACTGGTAGAAGCCGACCTCGGGGAAGATCAGTTTGGTTTCCGTAGAAATACTGGAACACGTGAGGCAATACTGACCTTACGACTTATCTTAGAAGAAAGATTAAGGAAAGGCAAACCTACGTTTCTAGCATTTGTAGACTTAGAGAAAGCTTTTGACAATGTTGACTGGAATACTCTCTTTCAAATTCTAAAGGTGGCAGGGGTAAAATACAGGGAGCGAAAGGCTATTTACAATTTGTACAGAAACCAGATGGCAGTTATAAGAGTCGAGGGACACGAAAGGGAAGCAGTGGTTAAGAAGGGAGTGAGACAGGGTTGTAGCCTCTCCTCGATGTTATTCAATCTGTATATTGAGCAAGCAGTAAAGGAAACAAAAGAAAAATTCGGAGTAGGTATTAAAATCCATGGAGAAGAAATAAAAACGTTGAGGTTCGCCGATGACTTTGTAATTCTGTCAGAGACAGCAAAAGACTTGGAAGAGCAGTTGAACGGAATGGATGGTGTCTTGAAGGGAGGATATAAGATGAACATCAACAAAAGCAAAACGAGGATAATGGAATGTAGTCGAATTAAGTCGGGTGATGTTGAGGGTATTAGATTAGGAAATGAGACACTTAAAGTAGTAAAGGAGTTTTGCTATTTGGGGAGCAAAATAACTGATGATGGTCGAAGTAGAGAGGATATAAAATGTAGACTGGCAATGGCAAGGAAAGCGTTTTTGAAGAAGAGAAATTTGTTAACATCGAGTATAGATTTAAGTGTCAGGAAGTCATTTCTGAAAGTATTTGTATGGAGTGTAGCCATGTATGGAAGTGAAACATGGACGGTAAATAGTTTGGACAAGAAGAGAATAGAAGCTTTCGAAATGTGGTGCTACAGAAGGATGCTGAAGATTAGATGGGTAGATCACATAACTAATGAGGAAGTATTGAATAGGATTGGGGAGAAGACAAGTTTGTGGCACAACTTGACCAGAAGAAGGGATCGGTTGGTAGGACATGTTCTGAGGCATCAAGGGATCATCAATTTAGTATTGGAGGGCAGCGTGGATGGTAAAAATCATAGGGGGAGACCAAGAGATGAATACACTAAGCAGATTCAGAAGGATGTAGGTTGCAGTAGGTACTGGGAGATGAAGAAGCTTGCACAGGATAGAGTAGCATGGAGAGCTGCATCAAACCAGTCTCAGGACTGAAGACCATAACAACAACAACAACATGGCTACACTCCATACAAATACTTTCAGAAACCACTTCCTTACCCTTAAATCTATACTCCATGTTAACAAATTTCTCTTCTTCAGAAACGCTTTCCTTGCCATTGCCAGTCTACATTTTATATCCTCTCTACTTCGACCATCATCAGTTATTTTGCCCCCCAAATACCAAAACTCCTTTGCTACTTTAAGTGTCTCATTTCCTAATCTACTTCCCTCAGCATCACCTGATGTAATTCGACTACATTCCATTATCCTCGTTTTGCTTTTGTTGATGTTCATCTTATATCCGCCTTTCAACACACTGTCTATTCCGTTCAGCTGCTCTTCCAAGTCCTTTGCTATCTCTGACAGAATTACAATGTCATCGGTGAACCTCAAAGTTTTTATTTCTTCTCCATGGATTTTAATAACCACTCCAAATTTTTCCTTTGTTTCCTTTACTGCTTGCTCAATATACAGATTGAATAACATCGTGGATAGGCAACAACCCTGTCTCACTCCCTTCCAAACCACTGCTTCCCTTTCATGTCCATCGACTCTTATAACTGCCATCTGGTTTCTGTACAAATTGTAAATAGCCTTCGCTGCATGTATTTTATCCCTGCCACCTTCAGAATTTGAAAGAGAGTATCCAGTCAACACTGTCAAAAGGTTTCTCTATATCTACATATGCTAGAAACATAGGTTTGCCTTTGCTTAATCTATCTTCTAGGATAAGTCGTAGGGTCAGTATTGCCTCAGGTGTTCCAATATTTCTACGGAATCCAAATTGATCTTCCCCGAGGTCGGCTTCTACCAGTTTTTCCATTCTTATGTAAAGAATTCGTGTTAATATTTTGCAGCCGTGACTTATTAAACTGATAGTTCGGTAATGTTCACATCTATCAACTGTGTACGTGTATGTCACATATATTGACACATCTACTCCTCACCGTCTGTCCGTTCATCTCCTCATGCTCCCTCTCTCTACCCAGATGTGCCCTTCCACGTGCTTACTATTGCATTATCGTCCACATTTCAACTATGTATAAAATTTCAAGTCTATGGCTCACAGGTAAGTTAATTTGAAATCAGTTGCAAAATGTTTTCTGAACAGAAAGACAGACAAAAAAGCGACCTAATAAAAACGTATTAAAATGAGAACAACTATCATAATAGTTGTAAGTTTATTGTGGTTTTCTTATTAACGAAAAATAAATAAATAGCAAAGTAAAACGAATTCATAATGCCAGTAAATGTCTATAAGCGGCTGTATCCGAGTGTTCGAAATGTCTCCATGGAGAATAATGTCCTTTCATATTGCGACATTCTGTTTATAGCAACAAAGGCGTATGAGCACTTCGCCAGCTGTTGATCCCGGCTGTGTGGCGAGATTTTATCGTTTCGGATTATAGCGCAACGGTAAAGCTCTTCCCAGTGGTTACATGTAGTGAGCATTCGAGTGTGACGGGAAAACGATAGGAACTATCAGTGTTTACTAAAGCGCTCATCGTGGTCGTCCAGAGGACTAGCACATACGTCGAACAAAGAGCTCTGCATGCCGATTAGACTGGCACCGTTTGCTGCTGCCAAAATGAATGGAGATTGTTGTCAGCATAGGCGAAATGGCAGTCTCCCGGTCCACGGCAGAGATAATAGACAGGTGACCGATAAGCTCAGGGCTGGCATTAGCGACTGGTACAAGCCATGAAACACTGCTCTTTGGTGTAGATCGGATCCCAGTTGACGTCCGCTGGGTTACTAGCGTCACTCCAAAGCCCCTTCGTGAAAATGAATGCCTGTAGCGTGTTGGTTTGACGGTTGTCAGCTGTATAGTGAATATTTTCCTCTCACAAATAACTTCCTCTTTACGTCTGACTATAGATGGGTATTTACGCATAACATTCTAGTTTCGTCATGGATTAGGGAAGCTTGGGGTAGTTGGAGTTAGATAAGGATAAGGTTAAAAAAGACAAACCTATAGCCGAAATGGTTTATCAGATTTGTCATTAATTAGTCTATACATTCTTCACCTTTCATATGAATCACATACGAACTTAAAGAAACAGGTCAACGCTAGTAACAGCTTTTAAGATATTACTATATTTGCTCTTATTACCTTACATAGCGTGTTATGAAAATCTAAAGTTTTCGCAACTGTAAAGGGCAGCGTCATTGTTGAATAAACACTTGGTTGAATTCTAGTCATTAGTTTATCAACATTGAAATATTTGGTAAGGCGATTAGCACCTAAAAATCACGAATGTTTTCATGAACTTCAGTAGCGCAAGAATAAAGCTCTTTTAGATTTCCAGACAAATAATTCAGACATAAACCTAGGGTTAGTCAAAACCTTTGCACTTAACGAACACCGATGCTTCCCAGGCTCTACAGTAGTTCTGTAGTTCATTATTTTTCCAGATGTTATAACAATTAATGGCTCGGTTTCTTCTTCTGAATGTTCAGGTCGGAGTCAACAAAATATTTTGGCATTCGGAGGAGATAGTTGGTGATTGTAATTTCGTGAGAAGATTCCGTCGCAACGAAAATCGCCTTTCTTTTAATGATTTCCAGCCCAAATCCTGTATCATTTCTGTGACACTCTCTCCCATATTTCGCGATAATACAAAACGTGCTCCCTTTCTTTGAACTTTTCCGATGTACTCTCTCAGTCCTATGTGGTAAGGATTCCACACCGTGCAGCAGTATTCTAAAAGAGGACGGTCAATCGTGGTGTAGGCAGTCTTCTTAGTAGGTCTGTTACATTTTCTAAGTGTCCTGCCAATAAAACGCAGTCTTTGGTTAGCCTTCCCCACATCATTTTCTATTTCTTCCTTCCAATTTAAGTTGTTAGTAATTGTAATACACAGGTATTTAGTTGAATTTACGGATTTTAGATTAGACTGATTTCTCGTGTAATCGAAGTTTTACGAATTCCTTTTAGCACTCATGTGAATGACCTCACACTTTTGGTAATTAGGGTCCACCGCCACTTTTCGCCCCATCCAGATATTTTTTATAGATCGTTTTGCAGTTTGTTTTGATCTTCTGATGACTTTATTAGTCGATAAACGACAGCGTCATCTGCAAACAACAGATTGTCTCCCAAATCGTTTATATAGATAAGGAACAGCAAAGGGCCTATAACAGTACCTTGAGGAACGCCAGAAATCGCTTCTGATTTCCTCGATGACTTTCCGTTAGTTACTACGAACCGTGACCTCTCTGACAGGAAATCGCAAATCCAGTCACATAACTGAAACGATATTTCATAAGCACGCAATTTCACTACGAGCCGCTTGTGTGGTACAGTGTCAAAAGTCTTCCGGAAAACCAGAAATTCGGAATCGATCTGAAATCTCTTGTCAATAGCACTCAACACTTCGGGCGAGTAAAGACGTAGTTTTGTTTCACAAGAGCGATGTTTTGTAAATTCGTGTTAACCCTGACTCAGTAGACCGTTTTCTTCGACGTAATTCATAATGTATGAACACAATATATGTTCCAAAATCCTGCTGCATATCGACGTAAACGATATGGACCTGTGATTTAGTGGATTACTCCTAATACTTTTCTTGAATATTGGTGTGACTTGTGCAACTTTCCAGTCTTTGGGTACGGATCTTTCGTCGAGCGAACGGTTGTATATGATTGATAAGTATGGAGTTAATGCATCAGCATACTCCTTAAGGAACTAATTGGTATATTGTCTGGACCAGAAGACTTGCTTTTATCAAGTGATTTGAGTTGCTTCACTACTCCGAGGATATTTACTTCTACGTTACTCATGTTGGCAACTGTTCTCGATTCGAATTCTGGTATTTTTACTTCGTCTTCTTTTGTGAAGGCATTTCGGAAGGCTGTGTTTAGTAACTCTGCTTTGGCAGCACTGTCTTCGATAGTATCTCCATTGCTATCGTGCCGAGAAGGCATTGATTGTTTCTTGCCGCTAACATGCTTCACATACGACCAGAATGTCTTCGAATTTTCTGCCAGGTTTCGAGACAAAGTTTCATTGTGGGAACTCTTACAGCCTCTCGCATTGAAGTCCGAGCTAAATTTCGAGCTTCTGTAAAAGACCGTCAATCTTGGGGATTTTGCGTCTGTTTAAATTTGGCATGTTTGATTCATTGTTTCTGCTACAGCGTTCTAACCCATTTTGTGTACCAAGGAGGATCAGCTCCGTCTTTTGTTAATTTATTTGGTATATATCTGTCAATCGCTGCCGAAACTATTTCTTTGAATTTAAGCCACATCTGGTCTACACTTATATTATTAATTTGAAATGAGTGGAGATTGTCTGTCAGGAGACCGTCAAGTGATTCTTTATCTGCTTTTTTGAATAGGTGTATTTTTCGCTTATTTTTCGAGGATTTGGGGATTACAATATTCAATCTCACTACGACGACCCTTTGTTCACTAATCCCTGAATCGGATTATTTTGCTTAGAGGTGAAATGTGATTTCACAACCGTTTACAGTTCGCGCGGGCTCATGAATTAAATGATCGAAATAATTTTCGAAGAATGCGTTTAGCACAATTTCGCATGATATTTTATGTATGCCTCCGGAATTAAACATGTATTTTCGCCAACATATCGAGGGTAAATTAAAGTCACCACTAACTATATCGTATGAGTCGGGAACGTGTTTTAAATCAAACTCAAGTTTTCTTTTAACCTATCAGCAACTGTATCATCTGAACTGGGAGATCGGTAAAAGGATCCTATTATTATTTTATTCCGGTTGCCAACAATGATCTCTGCCTATACGGAATCACAGGAAGTATCTACTTCAATTTCGAGATGAGTTAAACTACTTCTGACAGCAACATACGCGCCACCGCCAATCGTGTTTAGCCTATCCTTTCGGAACACTGTTCGGTTATTCGCAAAAATTTTGGGTGAGCTTAAATGCAGCTTTAATCAGCTTTCAGTGCCTGTAACGATTTGAGCATCAGTGCTTTCTATTAGGGCTTGGAGCTCTGGTATTTTCCCAACACAGCTACGACAATTTACAATTGTTATACCAATGGTTCCTGTATCTACGTTCTTCCTGTGTTCAGCCTGCACCCTTTGTGACTGAAGCCCTTCTTGTGTTTTCCCGAGATCCTCTAACCTAAAAAACCGCCCAATCCACTCCATACAGCCCCTGATACTCGTGTAGCCGCCTCCTGCGTATAGCGGACACCTCACCTATTCAGCGGAACCCGAAACCCAACCACCCTTTGGCGCAAGTCGAGGAATCTGCAGCCTACACGGTCGCAGAACCGTCTGAGCTGATTCAGACCCTCCACTCGGCTCTGTACCAGAGGTCCGCAATCGGTCCTGTCGACTGTACTGCAAATGGTCAGCTCTGCTTTCATCTTGCAAGCAAGACTGGCAGTCTTTACCACTTCTGTTAGCTACTCGAAACCAGAGAGAATCTCTTCCGATCCAAAGTGACACACATCATTTGCACCGACGTGAGTAACCACCTGCTGTTGGTTGCACCCTGTGCTCTTCATGGCATCCGTGATGACCCTTCCCACATCAGGAATGGCTCCACCCGGTCTGCACACGGAGTGCACATTGGTTTTCTTGCCCTCCTTGTCAGCCAAGTTACTAAGGGGCCCCATAACGCCCCTAACGGTGGAGCTCCCAACTACCAATAATACCACCCTCTGCGATTGCCCGGATCTTGCAGGCTGAGTGGTCTCCTCAGAAACAGGACAGGTGACCGCATCTGGCTCAGCGACAGTGTCGGCCACAGACAACACCTGCAGTCTTTTTGTCAGAGAAACCGAGGAGGCCTTATGTGCGGCCTCCTGTGAAGTCTTTCGCTGCCTACTTCGCTCCAGGGCGGCCTCCCACTCGACCACAAGTGACTGGTCAGCCTCAGCGCGAACAGTAACTGGGCTGGCCACCGGTGAGGATCGATCGGAGGACTCTGACGCGCTGGACGTCCGTTGGTTCCCCACGGCCGGCCGACAACAGTGGTGCCCATCCACTGCACCCTCAGGATGTGTAACCGAAGCCATCACACCCTGAAGCTGAGGTCGAAGTGTCACCAACTCGGCTCGCATCCTCACACAACAATCACAGTCCCTGTCCATACTAAAGACCGTGGACAACTAAACTATGCAGATAAACGGACTATCGGTACGTGCTACGCAAATCTACTGTTGACCCTGAGAAAAACGCACGAACTGTGTCTAGTAATACGCAGATATTCAAAAACCTAACTACTGAAGCACTCAGTTGAAACTAAATTATTTGCTGCTGAATAGGAACTTTTAATATGTCACAAAATTGGTATACTTTCTGGTTCAAACGAAAACGTGACAACTGTGGCTATTAGATATTAAATTTATACGCAGAAACTCAAGAAACTAAACTATTAAAGCACACAGATGATATAATAAAATTCGCTCCTGGTTAGGAACTCGTAAGTGTCACAAAAGCGGTTACTTCCCTGTTGCTGTGTCGGTCTCGGTCGGCTACTGCTACCTGACTAGTGTAGCTATATGCATGTCGGAGTAAGTCTCTAGTAGCCCTCTTAAACTTCTCTGTAGATGGCTTGTTCTTAGGCTTACGTTTTATTCTGCTTAATTGTTTTGTTCTTCTTAGTGCGTTGGTTCTTTTTGTCAATTAGTACTGTCATCAGTTTACTGGTAAGGACTTCAGGCGGCTGTTTATTATCACCAGCCTTCGTGGGCTTGTTGATTATTTGGGGATGTGGCCTCACTGCCTTAAAATGTTAGAGATGATTGTAGAATGGTTGTGGAAAGTCCCTACTGTTGTGACATTAGCAGTTGGTGGTTGGTGCTGCTTGCATAATCTCCCACTGTTGAGAAATGATAGTAGATGTTGGTTGCGGAGCGAGAAGATGGTTAGTCTCAATGGCTATGAGCTTAGTGTACAGTGTATGTGGCTCACTGTCATCGGCAATAAAATGATCATCAGAGGAAACAGCTGGGTTGATAGGAAATATTTCTCTTACGTTAAGCCCATAGCGTGTTACCCTAAGGGGGGTTTGTACAACAGTCCAGCTATTCCACAAGCAATTGCTTCAATCAAATTTATGTATTTCAGATACATGTCGCACACTCTTTTACATGCCGTTTTGAGGTCTAAGGAAAGTCTCATCCAGAGATTGCAAAGGAGGTGGTGAGTGTAGAGGAACAATCAATATAGTTATATTATTGCTACTGGTCCTCTCGTGTGCGTGTAGTATGGCACGACTGTTGTTTCCGTCCATTACTACCAATACCAGTTTCTCAGCCCGAAGGACCAATAAATTTACAGTGTAGAATCCTACTTTGTACATGTAGTCAATATGCTGACATTTGAACTTCTTTTGGTCATTACTGGCTCATGATTATTAAAGAAGCGAGTCAGCAGGGTCTCGTTAAAGCCAATACCTCTACTCACACAGGTTACTTTCGGCTTTATAATAAATAAATATTTTAATTTTGTTATTTCAGCCCGTCGGGGCATGTATACCGGATTTCTCTCCTACAAGTCCTCAGGACCATTACATCTGATGTTTCCGCATATTCGCAATTTCGTTTTTGAATAGCGTAGCTGAAGTCGAGGGTTCGAGTCTGCATTAAGGCGTATTCGTTTTATTTCATAAATCTAGTCTGCATGTTACAGTATCTGATGTGTTAATCGTCATACAGCGATTGCTGTGGGTCTTCTACAAAATATTTTCTCTTACATGCTACGAAAACAGGTATGGAAGTACAATCGTTTTCATTAGTCAGCTTTCGAGGAAGCCTTTTGGACGCCGTGGACGCAAATTGTTCCGCGTCGCTGCATCTACTAGATTCCGAACCTGTTTTCTGTGTACCCTCCCCCAATGGTTCCATAGATTAGTAGCAGCTAATATTCTTGCCACCTTCAGGTCCATTATATTTCGTTAGGGCCTTATGTCACCATGGAACCACTAATTATGCCTTTCAACATTGAATGTAATAAGCGCAATCTGTTTAATAAGAATCTCCATGTATTGTTGTCATTATTACTGTTATTATTATTATTATCATCGATGGAAACGTAGGAACACGACGTCCGTTGCCGTTAGGGAAGCAGTGTATTTCTAAAACGAACATTTCGCAGTCAGCAGTATCGGGACGAATCATGCAGAACAAAGGCTGTAAGAGAGGTGATGCACTTTAGGTGGAACAGCTTGCTGCGACAAAGGACGTAATTATACTGTATGCGCTGTTCACCAGACAGGGACTAGTCTGCCAGCAGAGTAACTCGCCCGTGGCAGACTCCATGCACATTCTTCTTCTGTTATTCTAAAACAGTGTGGCAGACGTGTGGCACACACTAACGATGAATTTTTGGATATTCATCTGGTACTTGCTGCATCTGATAATAGGACTGGTGTTGCCGCTCGCGCCGCTGGTTGACGTCACCCAAATAGTAGTTCGTCGTCTGGAGCTTTGCCTTGGGGAGACGGGGTCTCTCGTGCCGCTATCGCCTGATAGAGGTCGTGCACGGAGTCGCCGTACTCCAGCTACAGAGGAAGCTATTCTGGAAGTCATAAACCAAGAACCCCAGCGAAGTACACTTAGCTTAGCAGGGCAATTACGTGTCTCACAAAACACGTTCGTTGACATGATGCACAATCACAGGTTACACTCTTGTCACTATTTTTCAAAGCAACACTACTTCATGCAGACCGCCGTCTGCGGATGCAATTCTGTGAATGGTTCCAACAACACCAGGAAGCCAACGACGACTTCATAAAAACTGTAATATGGTCGGATGAAGCTGCGTTAACCTTCGAGAGTGTCTTCAATATGGATACTGTCCACCATTGGTGTGACGTTAACCTGCATGTCACCCGCGACCGTGGATATCAAGTTCGCTTTGGCATCAATGTCTGGGCCTGAATATTGGGAGACACTAGTTGACGTCCCCACTTTTTGCCTGACCGGTTGACAGCATGAAGGTATCATCCATTTCTCTCAAAGTATTTGCTTGACGCACTGGAAGATGATGTACTTAACGTTCGGCATAGCTTATGGTTCCAACATGAGGCTGCACCTCCACACATTGGGATTAATGTGCGACGGTATTTAGGCGGAACATTTCCAAACTAATGGCTCGGAAGGATAGATACAGCCGCATAGCCTCCCCGTTCACCTGACCTAAATCCCCTGGATTTATCTGCGTGGAGACGCTTGACGGAGAACGTGTATTCTAACCCAACGAGACACGTGGGAGAAGTCATAGCACGTGTTCATGCTGGTCTCGTATCTGTAGATGCAGCAATGTTGCGAGGAGTCCAAAGCTGTACGATCCAGCGATTCGCGCAGTGTTTAGACGTGCAGGAGGTCGCTTTGAGCATCAGCTCTGAGGACGACGTACTGTTTTGTCAACGGCATGCGGTCATGAATATGACAATTATTACTGTCACTGTCTGCTGATGTGTTACATCTGAGCGGACGTACTGCATGTAGTACAAATTACTAGCACATTTTGGGGCTATTTAACTGTGCAGTCATCTTTAGCATCCCGAAATTAATTTTTTTTATTCTGTCCTATGATAGGATATTTGTTTCAACTATTTCTGACGTGTCTGACAACGTTTTTGTTGTGTTCACCGTTACAAAACACAGAACTACGTAAATCACGGATACATGTAGCTAAAGGAACGCCGTATACTTCATTATTATTCGGCAGAACGAAATTAGCAAATAGAAACAAATACTCCTCAACCCAGAATGTAAACCCTCGACCGCCTGTGTGCTAACCGAAAACGCTAACTACTGCACCAACCGCACAACCCTATTCCTATACGCTAACAGAGGTACTTACCGTGCATATTATTACAGTGTTGCTAGACCGCCAATATTTAACATCCACCAATGGCGGAAATATGCGCTGGTCGAAATTTTGTGGGAGACATTTTTGTGTTGTTAGTATGTGTGGAATCACGTTGCGAAATCCGAGTGCGCGAATTCTTCTTCACCTTGTATAACATTGATGACTACACAGTTTGTGTTTATACAGTGTCAGTATCTTTACATTACAACGTTCTTCCGACTCCCATGCACGTCTGAAGAACATTGTACTGTAAAGACACAGACACTGGATAAGCACAGACACTGTAATCATCAATGACATAGAATTCGACAGGCACCTTGTTACGTACCTTAAAACTGGTTACTATTTGGAATGTAAAACACAATGATCATCTCTAGAAGATGGTTAAGAAGTATCAGTTCTTATTCATTAGTGAATACATGATTTCCGTCAAACATTTGGGGACGGTAATATGTAGAAACACTAGAAATTGCTCATCTGTAAAGTTTCTTCAAGGTGTTATAGGATATGATCAATTCCCGCACCTGTTAGCGTACAGATTTTCCGTAATTTTTCAAGCACTGTTTATTACCTTCTACTAACACTCCCGTTACCAGTATTTTTTGTCTCACTGGGTACCACTGGGGTCATATAGACCCAAAGTAATTCACATCTTATATATCGCAAGTATTTTGATGGATTAACATAGAAACATACAATGCATGGGTTCAGTGTAACAGTGATGATTCTATATTCATAAATATTACGTTCAAGAAGCAAAAATAAATTGAAGTTGGGGTCATATTGACCCCAGTGGTACTCAGCGCGAAAAACCATGAATAAATTTTAACATGTTGTATACTGAAGAAAACATCATTGGGTATTTGATTTACCGGTTTTCCGTTCTGGTTTGAGTATATCAGCCAGCAGACAAATAATAATAGATAATGATAATAGTATGTGATCAATGTATATATTTCTAATGGTGCTTAATACACACTTTTGGCACTTGACAGTGCCTTTTTGTGTAAGATGCGTCGTTGTAAGTTTGACCGTGAGTAACTGTTCTGAAAATATTTATTTTTCGGACTTCGTAGATTGAATAATTCCAAAGCATTGGGTTGAGCTGGACCATTCATAAGATTTGTAACACGGAACCTTTAGCCATTACCAAGACGCCGTTTAATTGGAACAATAGCTTGCAGCATAAATGAAACACAAGATTAAATATACCACTGTATTAAATTACATAGACACATTAATTCTGTTGCTGTGTGTAACTATGAGTACGTCTAGTCAGATTGCGTCTCAATAAAATAGAATAATGGTGGTGTGCCAAATAATTATCTGCAGTGATGGCAGATATGCGTCCGATCTTGACCGTTACAAGAACAAAAAAGGTGCTGTCTTCTCAGCAAGACAACTGAACTGCGTAATTAATCTAATGATTATTCAGTGTCTTCACGCCACAATCGATACTACCTGCTTATAATAATTAGTATTTAAGTATTTCTTTATTTATATTCTCAACTTATATGTGCGTTTTTGCAATCTATCAACGCCCATCTTGCAAATGTGCCTTTGAAAGTGGAATTAACGCTGAAATAGACATTTACGTATTTAGAAAAACAGCTTTGGAAACAAGGGAGAAATGATTTTCCAATGTGCTTATAAGGTAATATTGACCCTAGTGGTACTAGGAAGAATAAAACAACAGCTGATACAAGAAACCCTAACAATAGGTACAAAAACAAGCGCTATATAATATTTTATTTGTTGCAGGCGTTTCGTCTAACAGCTGTTCAATATCACATTCATCATTCTATTTTCATTAATATTACGTTCAAGAAACAAAATAACAATTTAATCCTCGAGCGGTCGAGCCTCTGTATAAAGTGTGTTAATCACAAGAACATTGTTTTGTACTATTCCATTGTTATTTTTCAACTGTGAGCCTGTACCTATACCTCCATTATTGCTTAAGCTAGCATTGTAATAAGTAGTATTGTCGTAGGTCCAAGTGAGCAGCAGTAATATAAAATGAACAGCGAGCTAGGTGAAAAAATTTTACGATCTGTTCAAGAAAATGAGCCAAATTCCGAGTTATTAGCATAATCCCACAATGAGACAGTTATCTGTGAGGTAATTACTAATCATAAAAGCAATTGGTAGGGATCTGATGCAACTGTGCTATTTAATACCTCGAGTAGGTCCATTACTGTAGGGTAACATTTGCGTGCAGCAACAGAGTGGTAGAGTTAACGGCTTATTTTATTACAGTTTAATTAAATAGTGGTTTAACTCATATAAGGTTAGGTCAAACAGAAAATTTGTTGATACATCTTTGCCTTTGTAGTGCAAAGACTATTCTTTACACGCTACAAACTGCACCACGCACCCGCTTGTGTTATGAAAAACGGCGAACCCTCTTGGGGGTTAGGTTGGGTTTATAATGACCCCAGTGGTACTTATTGCCTAAACCACGAACAAATATTAATGCATAGTAAATATAAAAATGAACCAAGTATCACTGGATGCAACTGATTCAGAGCGAGAAAGAAGTATATTTTGAAAATAACAATTTTGAAAACAAAGGAGACGTATATTTCTAATATGGTTATGGGGTCATATTGACACCAGTGGTACAAGGAGGGTTAAGGCTATACTTCCGACCATCATTCAATGTCATTCGTTCGTAATTCTTGGCATTCAAAAAGCGAATTATGGAAGTTCTGAATAATAATACTGAAAGTTCCGAATGGGTAATGAAAGCCATAACAGGGTCAGAGCTGATTTGAGACCTGAGCGACACAATCTTTCGCTTGGGGCATTAAACAGAGAGCGGTGTCAGGGAGGCCCAACTGCAAGATTTGTATTCAAACCGTATCACAATTATCGGCAATATCTGATACGGGAGAAGGTTTACGACGGAATAGGGGGGATACGGGGAATGTGTTTGTGTCATAAAATGTTGTCGAACCAGTCCTGAGAAGGACAGTAATAAGCGTTATGGAAGAATGATTGTTGTTACTTCTGTCCTTGCACTTACATCCAAGCATTCATGAAATGAAGTATAATATGTACACAAATCGTAATGAAATAAGAAGATTGAAGCTACTTACATCGACTGTGAGAATTTAATTTTCATTTGAACAGAAACATGAATAAGAAACATGCGCTAGCTGTGGCTTCAGTCCTGTTACGGACATGACTGGCAAGGCTGTGTGACGTAACCATAGATAGACGTCGCTCAGATTGTTTGCAATCGATTCGAGCATCTTAAGACGATAAACTGCTGAAGTCAGCATTACCATCTATCACTACTCTTCTCTCCCCTAAAGTGGATTCACAAACGCTTGAAAATTTCTACAATACATGTAAACATTTATAGGCTCATCACTATCATAAATAATTTGTATAATACATCCAATCTGTTGCCACAATGATTTAACTTGACTCGGTTTCCACACCGAATATGGGAGACTTCGTCACAGAAACCAAAAAATTCCACGTAGTGACAATTGAAAACAGATTTAAGAGCAAAATGTACTCGCCATACAGAAAGACTTCTTAAAATCATATTTAAAACCATACAAAAGTTATAGATATTGGAACTGTTATACCAATGGTACTTCTCTGTAAAAATTATAGCTATATGACTACCTTAAATGAAATTCTTGCTACGCTTCCCGGTTCAGACTTTTCAAAGAAATGCAGTTGTTTCTTGACGTTCCTTTTAAACTGTGCCATCGTTTGGTAAAGCGCATTTAAACGCGGTTGTACACGGCAGTGACACGATCCTCGCGATCAACTGTTAAAAATAAACTACAGATGTTACAAATTTAAGTTCTGTTTTTGACGTTCACTGTGCAGGGCAGGCGCATGCTGCAAGTGACAGGCTTCATTTTATAGGTAGAAGACGCCGCTGATTCCTTGAAGTCACCACCCGGAAGCCCAGGACACTGGCACATATGGGCTTCCGCGAGTAGCAACGACCCCTAATGACGCTTCAAGGGATGGGTAGCAATGACTGCGCGCCAAATGCTGTATCAGAAAATCGGAATATAGAGTAAGAAGCCAATAATTATAAGTAAAATTGTAAGAGATAAATCATAGTGTGAGATCAAGACAAGACTGACTGATACGTCAAGACGAAAATGTAATCTAACCAAAAAGTAAAACGCAACAGCAAACGTAGGCACCATGGCGCGGTGGCCGCCCTGTGCTTGGCTGACACTTATTAAGGAACGCTAGCCTAGGAGGCCGTGATCGCTGGACGGCAGCTGCCGACTGTAGCTCCTGCATCTCCCACCATCGACAACAAGCTGGAATTTCCCTGCCAGTCTACTAGGACGATAGCGCCTATAGCTACTGCACGGCCCCAGAAACAGAGATAGAGGACGTCAACCAGATATGCCTCGGCACCTCTGGACTATTCGCTTATTCTGATCTAACAAAAATTTTCATCGGCATTACAGAATTTCTGTCAGCATTGAGACAGAAGAACATCGTTCAAATCCTAGAAGACGCCTTACAGGAGTAGTGCACCAGACATGTTCTCCATAGTCAATTGAAAGAGCCACGAAGATCGCATCCAGCCCGTAGATCTCCACGAAAACCAGATCTCATAATGTGTATGTTTAAAGCTATTGGCGTATGCACCAGAAAAATTTAATAACGGAATTTCCTTCTCCAGCAAAATGCCGACGTCCTGTTTTCGACGTAGACCCATCTGCGATCAACATACTCATTTAAGACGTGAAAATATGATTCGATACCTGATCGACCAAGACAATGGCCACGGGGATGGCACTGCTATTTTTCTGAAGAGGTCAGTCACGCACGTTCCAGTTGCACTGCCGCCATTAACATCTCTAGAGGCTACAGCAGTAAATGTAGCAAAAGTGAATGGGTACATTACGGTACGATGTTTTCGGCTTACATAAGCTTTCAGGCTGTTTGATGAAGCGAACCTCATCACCATCTTAGACCACTCTGATAAAATACTCGAGCACAGCTAAATGGCTCTGAGCACTATGGGACTTAACATCTATGGTCATCAGTCCCCTAGAACTTAGAACTACTTAAACCTAACTAACCTAAGGACGGCACACAACACCCAGTCATCACGAGGCAGAGAAAATCCCTGACCCCGCCGAGAATCGAACCCGGGAACCCGGGCGCGAGAAGCGAGAACGCTACCGCACGACCACGAGCTGCGGACCGAGCATAGCTACCCCAGTGCAAAGAAACATGGCTGGAATTCCCGACGAAAAAATCCTCTAGGGGTACGACTACAGGCATTGTAAAACGTCTAGAAGCTACAACCAACTCACACCATAGACCTGAAGTCTTAGATATAACCATGTCGAAGAACTTACACTTTGACCTCCAAGGTACTTCCCGTCATCAACTTAGTTTTCGATCATCATACTGTCACTGGCACCATCAGAGAAGGAATGGACTCTATACCCCACCCAACTACCACGATCATCAGCTGGGATTAATTCAACAAGTGACTCAACAACAACGTTCGGCGCACGGTGGATCTTTCTACCACTGCTAAGATCGACGATACCATTGTAACCTTAACATGGAAAAGAAAACGTGCATTCTGACAAGAGTCGTCAAGACCATGCAACAAAGAAGATATCACGAAACATTCTCGTCACTCTTGTAAGATCTGAAAATACTTAAGAATAGGAACTGTAGGGATGGCAACAATTCAGGAACGCAACAGACCGCAGGGAAATGAAAAGGGCTAGACAACTTCATGTCCGTGCCATAGAGTACCGCGTTGAAGTCTGGGAGGATAAGATAGCAACTTTGGTCATATAATCAATGAACGAATGGAACCTCCTCAGATACTTGAAAAACCCGAAGGCACTTAAGCTAGCCGTCAAAGGTCATGTCGGTCAACTATACGGCCCACTGGGAACGACGGAGGTGTACCTCAGCACACACGAAGAACAGAAATCCTTGGACCTCGACAAAAATGACGTAGAGATAGTGTGGACTGAACAACGGGCACAGGAAATCTGCGAACAAGCAAGACAAATGGTACCTGACCTTAGATCGCCTGCAGAATTAAGTGAGATCATTAGCTCACTCGAAAACCCCTTAGCTCCAGTCCCAGATGGCATCCTTAACAAACGGCTGAAGCATCTTCCGAGAAAGCTACTACTACTCTTAACGCGGTTATTTAATAACTGCATCTGAGTAGGCTACTTGCCGACTGCGTGGATGATCCCCCAGGTTGTGCCACTACCTAAACCTGGCAAGGACTTGAGTATCTCAACAAACCACAGGCCAATTTTCCTGCTATCTACACTGTCCAAGATCATCATGCGCATCCTCGTGACACGAATTCGGCCTCCAATCTTGAACCAGGAAATCAGACTAAACCAACTGGCTTTCCATCTCAAGTTATCAGTGGAACTGCAACTACTGCGCGTATTAGAATATATCACACCACTTAAATGTCTCCAAGTATACTGCTGCAGTTTTCTTCGATGTTAAGAAAACTTATAAGGGACCGTGCAGAGATAATCCCCACATTAAACTGCAAATTTAAGGACATTCCCGGACTATTGCGTCAAGGTCATCGCCAGCTTGTTACAGGACAGACGACTAATAGTGAAGACAGAGGAAAAATGCTCCAGCATTAAACCACTCACCGACGGTATTCCTGAAAGATGCATATTATCGCCCACATTATTTGTCATATACGTGAAAGATCTTCCATGAATGCCACTTGTTGGCCTGGCTCAATTCGCGGATACCACCACTCCCTTAACAAACTATCGCAAGGTAAAAGCCGCGATCGTGCATCTGGAACGCCAAATTACGCTGATTGAGCAGTGGGCAAGGAACAACTCCACTACCATTAACACTGACGAAACACAGACGTATATATTTACTCACCGACGCCCTGATCTGCGTGACCGACTGATCCTTCATGACGCGGAAATTACTTGGAACGACAACGTTAAGTTTCTCTGAGTCATTCTTGGCACACACTCTTGTTCAAGCAGCTCATATGGGACAAGAGGGTGAAAATCCTTCACCCAATCGCACAGCTGTACCCTCTATTTGAAAACTTCCACATGCACGTACGAACGAAAGTGAAATTATGCCGAGCAACGGTCCTTCCGGCTATCCTATACGCTTGTTCTAATGGGGGACAACTAGCATCTATAATGTGAAACTGATACAGCTTCTGCAAACAGGTGCTTACTTCTGATCGATGAAATTCCTACGTGCGCGAATACCCGGAACACACGTCAGAAGCTTAATCAACTCACTTTTCGGGAATGCATTAGCCAAGTTACGTAAAAACTTTTGGCCGAAATTGAAGCCTTGCGTGCCACATCACGACATGTTGAACACAGAGGGTGCGTCGCATTGCAACGCTAGAACTCCCAAAATAAAAATTGGAAGAACCAACACATCCTAAAGGTTAGAGGACCATGAGCCCAGAGTCCTTAATAAGAGTCAAATGAAGAGCCTTTCTTATATTTCCACTAAACACACATAGTCCAGCCACAAAGTTAGCAGTACCGACTTCAAACGGAGACTGCGTGACACTCACAGGGATTAGTGGACTGCAGATGACAGAAATTGGTACCGTAGTATGTCATCTTGGTAATTGGTAGCCGTGTTAGAAATCATTTCTGCCTGCAAAGTTCAAGCCACATTAATATTTCTGCTTCAGATATAAAGTTCATGTGCATGGTGTTATCAGTAACGTATTAGGCTGCTGATGCTGACGTTCTGCGAAAATCATTAGTAATGTGAAAGTTATAAACTTTAATGTAAAGAAACACATGATTTATTGGAGTATTTACTTCCGTCGCGACCCACCCTTACTACGAATATTAATGCATTTGTCATGAAAAAACCTATTTGACAGTTTCCTCTCCTTGTGTGGCGATCACAGCGTACATGAGCCGTACCAAATACACTCCAAGACAAAAACGAAGAAGACAAAAACAAATCGCCGCACCACGAAGGAATTATCGGTAAATGTGATGCACATATGCAGTCAAACCAATGATTACAATTTCATAAAAATCGGGTGATTTATTCAATAGAAACAGCTTCAGAAACCGAGCAAGTGAAGAACTCATTCACCTGTGGCCCTTATGCAAGTAGTTACTTGGCTTTTCCCTGATTAATAGGGCTGTTGGATGTCCTCTTGAGGGATGTCTTGCCAAACTAAGTGCAATGGGCGCGTTAGATCGTCAGAATCAATAGATGGTTGGAGTGCGCCGTCCATAATGCTCCAAACTTTCTCAATTAGGGAGAGACCTGGCGGCCTTGATGACTCAGACAGAGCTTACGAAACCCGAAGACAAGCAATAGAAACTCTCGCCACGTGTGGGCGGGCATTATCGTGCTCAAATGAAAGTCCAGAATGGCTCGTCATGAAGGGCAACAAAACGGGGAGTAGAATATCGTAGACGTACCACTGTGCTGTGAGACTGCCGCGGATGGCAGCCAAATGATTCCTGCTGTGAAATGAAATGGCATCCAAGATCGTCACTCCCGATTGTCAGGCCATATGGTGGACCTCAATCATAATGGTATTCCAACGCTGTTCGGAGCAGCTCAGGGCTCGTCTTCGGCCTGGAATCTTATTGACTGGGGTAGAACTGTCTTCAGTGATCAGTCCCGTTTCGAAATTAGCGTCGATGGCAAGCGAATGATATGGCCCCTTTGGTTGTCAACCGCGGCACCCTTACAGCACAGCGTCACATCGACGACATTTTACACCCCGTTTTGTTGCCCTTCACAGCGAGCCATCCTGAGCTTCCATTCCAGCAAGATAGTGCCCGGCCGCACACGGCGAGGGCTTCTACTACAGCTTGTCGTCGTGTTTCAAAAAACTGTACCTTAGCTGGTAAGGTCGCGTTATCTCTCACCAGTTAAAGAACATTTGGAGCATTATGAGCAGGGCCCTCCAGATTTCTCGGCATTTTGACGATATAACGAGTCAGTTGGATAAAATTTGACAGGATATCCCTCAGGAGGACATCTAACAATTCTGGCAATCAAAGCCAAGTCGAATAACTGATTTCATAAGGGACGGAGGTGGATCAACGCATTACTGACTTGCTCAATTTGTTAAGCTCTTTCTCTCGAATAAATCATTATTTTTTCTGAAACTATAATGATTTGTTTGTCTGCACATATTCATCATATTAGAATAATTCCTTCGTAGCGCAACTTTTTTGAGTGTGCAGTACGCAGTGATCGTCACGCAATGAGAGGAAACTGTCATATAGGTATTTTCATGAGGAGTACCTTATAATTTGTGTTATGTCTGCATCGCTAGAAACATAATGACACCAATGAAACATGTGTTTACTTACATAAAAGCTTATAACTTAACATTACTAATGTTTTTAGCAGTGCGCTAACCCAGTCTAATTTTTGAACAAACAACTCAAAAATTTTTTTTCTGTTAGCTCGCAAAGTGTCTTAGAGTGTGCAAGCACATGTATTCTAGACGCAGATATTTTTTCTCACCAGTGTCACAAACATTTATAGTGTTAAACGTCGATTTTCCCCCCTAATAAGGCTGATGTTTTTGTCTACTTCTGTTTATCAGTCAGACGGTTGGGAAAGAATCCTACAAGGAAATTTTTGTTTTGTTTAAATAGACTGATGAATAGAGGTCAGTGAATTTGGTGGCATTCATGTGTTAGCAGTTGCTCCCACTAATGTTAAAAGATAGTCTGATTTATGTGTGTCTGTTTGATAGGTCTCTATATGAACCGTTTCGTTATGTTTCACTCAAGTTAACTTTATTTTCCAAATCAGTAGCAGCTCCCACATTCTGTGCATTTTGTAAATGATGTCTCGATAAAATGTAAGCAGATAAGTGTGTCTTTATAAGTCACTGTTTCACAAATTTTCTGCAACTATCTTTGTTCTGTTACTGATTTACAAGTAGATCCATCAACTGTCAGTTCCCACTACCTTCCACACTCCTGTTTACCATGTTCTAATGTTGCATGCCTACGTTTCTTTTCCATTCCACCGCTCTTTGAATGAGAGAGTGAGCTTTTGCAAAGTGTTGGTGAGTGTGGGTTTTGCCCGCTCTTCAAAATGTTCAAATGTGTATGAATTCCTGGGACCAAACTCCTGAGGTCATCAGTCCCTACACTTACACACTGCTTAAACTAATTTATGCTAAGCCCGAGGGAGGACTCGAACCTCCGGCAGGAGGGCCTTGGCCGCTCTGGTCGAAGTCCTATTGTGTTTAAGTTGGCATCTGCTCCACCGCACATACTCCACAAGCCACCGTACGGTGCATGGTAGAGGGTTAACTGTACCCCTACTGCTCATATCCTTTTCTGTTCTGCATCAAAATAGAGCGAGAGGAGCACAACAGTCTATCTGCTTCCGTGTGAGCCCCAATTTCTCTCATCTTTTCTTTTCCGTCCTTATGTTGGCAACAGTAGAACTAAATGTATACCCTGCAAACTGCAGAATAGGTCGCTAATGAAACAGTCACTGACTGAATGGAAAATGATTTTATTAAGGCAGTATTACACGTTTCAGCGTTTGCTGTCATCAAATATCCTGGAACTGCAAGCAATCAGCAGATGTAGTATTTACATGTACCAGTGGACATAATAGTTACATTTTGGAAAGGTAACAGACTTGAGCAGATTTCCAGTTCGAGGATATCTGATGATGAAAAACGCTGAAATGCGTAATACTGGATTAATAAGTTCATTTTGCATTTAGTCAATGACTTTTCCCTTAGCGATCTGTTCAGCAAGTTGCAGATTACTCATATCTTTCAATATGGTCGCATACCTCCATCGTGACTTTATGTCACGACTACGTTACTGTAACACAACTGTTCTGTAGTCAGCTTGAAACGCCGGTCCTCAGTAATTTCCTCAGTAGTGTTCCTCGCAAAGAACGTCGCCTTCCGTCCAGGGACTCTGATGTGAATTTCCCAAGCGTCTCTGTAATAGTAACGTGTTGTTCGAATCTGCCTGTAACAAATCCACCAGCCGCCTCTGACATGCTTGATGTTTTCATTTATTCTTACGTGGTGCGGATCGCAAACACTCGAGCAGGAATCAAGAATGAGTCGCACTAGTGTCCTACATGCCTTCTCCGTTACAGATGAGCAACACTTTTCAAAAATTCTTCCAATAAACCGAAGCAACTATTCGCCTACTACAATCCTGACATGCTTATTCGATTTCATATCGCCTTCCAATGCAACACCTAGGTATTTAATCGATGTGACTCTGTCACGCACCGCACTAGTAATGCTGTATTCCAGCATTACGAGTTTGTTTCTCCTATCCATTTGCTTTAACTTATATTTTTCCACTTTTAGAGGTACCTAACATTCAGCACACCAACTACAAATTTTGTCTAAGTCATCTTGTATCCTCCTACAGCCACTCAACCTTTTCGTACTCCACAGCATCATCAGCAAACAGCCTCACATTGCCACTCACCCTGTCCGCCATTCCATTTACGTGTATAGAACATAATAGCGGTCCTATAAGACTTTCCTTGGTAACTCCTAACAACACCCTTGTCTTGACTGAACACATGCCGTCGAGGAAAAGCATACTGTTTTTATTATATATCTGGGAACCTGTTCCATATGTTCGTACCTTTGTATACAACCTTCGGTGTGGTACCGAGTCAGATCCTTTTCGGATATCTGGGAATATGGAATTTGCCTGCTGTCCTTAATTCATAATTCGGAGAATACGAAATGAGTAAAGTCGAAGCTAACTTTCGCAAGATCCATGTTTCCTAAAACCGTGTTTATTCCAGGACAGAAGCTTTTCCGTCCCAAGGTTATTTACTGTATTCGAACTCAGAATATGTTCTAGAATTCTTCAGCAAACCGATGTTAAGAACACTGGTCTGTATTTTGCCGGTCCGTTCTTTTACCCTCCTTTTGTATAGTAGTCACCTGCACTTTGTTCCAGTCGCTGAGGACTTTGCGCTGTTCAAGATACTCTCGAGAAATACAAGCTATGTAAGTGGCCAGTACGGCCAGTGCCGTAGAGTACTCTTTGGATACCATACGGACCTTGGAACTTGCTTGTTTCAATTCTTTCATTTGTTTCTCTAAGACGGGGATACCTGTTACTATATATCCCCTATTATGGAGTGTGTGCAATGGTCAAATGACGTTATGTATGTACGATTCTCTTTCGTGGACGATTTCTTAAAGGCGAAATTTAAAACTTTGGCATTCCTTTCGCTACCTCTTATTGTCACACGAGACTGATCAGCGAGTGCGATTTTACGACGGACCAAAATTTTCTCGATTTCTCGGGAGGATATTTTCCTAAGCTATGACCGTGTAGTCGTACGTTGCGCGCATCGAACATTTTAAACACGAACGAATCTCTGTTAACGTTAGTCTGCCATCACTTGCGCGTTCTCATTTTAACTGAGAGTGTGAAGGCCTTTGCTTGCCCAGCATTTTTCGAATTTCGTTGTCACATCACGGTGGGTCTTTTCTGTCTTTAATCCACTTACTCGGCATCCACTTCTCCAGAAAACGATTTACAAGCCATTTGAACTTTGCACTGTGCGGGAAGGGTTTCTCTGGCCACTTCCGCTACGTGAGTAGAGCCCGATTTTGTTAGCATGCTGGCTACTCATCCCAGGGAAGTCGGTGAGATAGACTGCTCCCGAAAACTCGCCTACCGTAGCTTTGCTACAATAACTGAGATTGGGTAAGTTTCAGCCTGAATGAGGTATCAATCAATTTCCTTTACAGCTTTGGGAATGTTGTTATTATTAGGTTCTTATACGTCAGTGTTTTGTTTAAGCATCGTAGGAATGTGGAAGCGTGGTGGACGAATGGTCGCTGGTTTCAGCTAGTACTCTTGTTTTCTCAGTGTGAATGTGTGTATGTTTGTGTTTCTTCCATTATAATCCTTCCTTTTTCGTCATTTTCATTTCATTCTGCAAATTATGTTTCGCACGTGAGCCTTCGTCTGTTAGATTTCATGTGTTCGTATATGGTTTCAAGAGTCTTGACTTCACCGACTCTGCTTTCTTTGTAATTACCTTGCGGTATGTGGATATCTCTTTCTGCGGAATAGCCAGTTTTACAGGAATTTCATGCTTCCTCATGATCTTGCTTTGTGTAACTTTGACGAAGTGCTTATAAAGCGAATGGGCCTCCAGTTCCTCGTTCTTTCAGTTTCTTTCTTTACAGATAAATCTTACACTAAATTCCATTCGCATATATGTTATTTCCTTTATTTCTCACCGTTTGTAACTTTCCCTCGTGTTGGCGCTGTGTGTTATTGTACCACCGGATGTGACTCGTCCATGTCTGAGGTTGTGGTTATTTCAACATTTCAGTGTTCATTTACGTTTGCAGTTTCCTTTCTTTTATTTTATTACTTTCGAAATTGTGGAGATTCAGCAGTTTGCTCTGCATGTTAACCTGTTCGGCAAGTTGTTTCTTTAGTGGACATTTAGATAAATCCATGCTTCTGTTCCTTACTGTTATGTACGCCGGTGGGAACATGACTTTTTGGAGATTATATGTCATTATGATGTAGGTTTAAGATATTCTTGTTTCTTTTCTTGTCACTGTATCTTACTAGTGTGAACGAGGAAGTGCATGTTTGATACATGTGCATCAAACTATCCTTATTTTACAAGTTATCAGTTATTCATGAGCCCACGAGGCAAAGTACTAGTTAATTTTTTCATCCACTTGCTTAGCAAAACGGGCGCCCGAAACTCGTTATGTTCTAATGTCAATGTTTCGTGCTTCACATCTGGAATGAATAAACGTTCACTGCAATTTTAATTGAGTTCCACTCTCATAGCTGGTAAATTATCCCTCCCATGCCGATCTCTGTTTCGTATGGTGCCTCACACGCCGTCTTCCATGGCATAAAGGAATAGAAATCCATTCATTTTCCGTAGTTAATTCTTTATACTGATCCTAGAGGGAGACTGATTATCTGAAAAAGTAATGTGCTCAAGCTGTTAGTCACCTGCTTTCAGCCTTCCATACGCCCAAAAGAAACAGTCATTTCGAATGTGCACTGTCTTTTGCTTACAGTGCCTTATTCTCTGCTCGTTGGTTTTTTATCGTTATTTGTTAAAGTATGGGAGTCAAGTGTCAGGAGATACTTTCTATTGATGCTAAAGATAAATTAAGTAATTGTACCTATGAGTCAATTTGACCTTCCACGTTTGATTAATTCAAGTTTTGAGCCAGCTTTTATCCAATTTAAATTCCTCCAACACTTTTACGCGGCGACTCGGCCGACAATAAATAAAACGTAACCAAAACTATATACTAATATCTGTCTTTTATGTCTAAAGATTCATATTTTATGAATGCGTTTCTGTCACCATCTGTGCTCTGACGAACACCATGGATCTATGATGATACCAGCAGAAAACTATACTACGATTCTTGTGTTTTCGCCTAACGAGATCTCAAACTCCGACACAGACATCGATGTTGACATAGCACAATCGATGGCATAGCTGTGGCCCGCGCTGAGACGAGCTCATAACACAGCAAGTGGTGTGGTGTGCCAGTACACAGTATATGAACCAGCGCCGGCCACGCTAGACCTCATCAGGTCATCAAGTAGCTAGCGACAATGCTGAAACTGATCGAGAAAATCTCCGTTGCCTGTTTATTTGATCCCGTAACGGATTACCACTTTGGAGGTTTTCGCCGTTGCATGCTAGGACACATCTTCGGATCCCTGGACGTTCTAGTCAAACTATTTCACTTGCTGTACTGAGAATAAGTCATAGTATTTGTCAACTGATGTGCCGAATACTTCAATAAAATACAACTACTGCGAGGAATGTCACGTAAAGCATTGTGGATATCTGTTAGATTTTTGCCGTATAGCGTCTCAGCCGGAATTGGTGGCATTCCACATATTTCTCATAATAACCTCAAATTACTTAAAATCAGTGTACACTATAAATGAAATTAAGGACTCGCTTCTTCTTCAAATCAAATAACTACAAACGTAATTGTCATTCATCTTGCGTTATCCAACTGTCAGTGTTGCCACGGAATACATTATTCACGAAATTACCCTCTAAGAACGACAATCTAATCTGAGAAATAAACGATTGTTAGTAACTATAAAACTTTTATTGCAATACATAATAGTGGGTAACGTGTTTTTCACGTTAATTGTCAATTTTAAATTCAAATTAAGATAAAAATATGCCAAGGGAAAGTTATATAAAATCAAAATGAGCAAGGAAGTCCATCAGTCGCAGCTCCATGGCCATCAAGAAAGTAGCACGATCGCTCGTTTTAACTGCTTTTAATTAATGCACAAGTCTGTGGCAGGTCTAAGAAAACGTCAGGAATGTCTCGCCATCTACATAATTTTCTTTAGTGGGAACAAGTAATTCATCACCATCGATTCCCACTATCCTCCCAGAATATATCCGAGCCTTACAACCCACCATTAGAAAATCATCCTTGGGCTGCTGCGCCAAATTACCTCCACAAAATACGTTTACAACGTCCTCCTTCGTCCCGAAAGCTAGCTTGGCTGTTCATACCTAAGGGGAATCCAAGACTATCCTCGTTATCTGTTTTCTGATTTTCAGATTTTGTTTCAGAATCATTTCCCTGCGATTATATACTCTCCTTCTTATTTTGACGTTTAATAGGAACGTTATCCTTGGCTAAAATAGTACTAACTGTCATTTTCTTGGAATAGGTACATGACGAGGAGCTATGATGGAAGGTCAGTAGCGAAGAAGCATATCATTTACAAAGCCTGAAAACAATCGTTCTCTCTTTCGGACTTTACTTTTAACTGCTCATGACAAACCTGCAAGTAAAATAAGAGAAAAGAATTTAAAATCAATTATTAGATACCTAAGAACAAAAAAAAAAACTATTGAGATATAAGCTGGTATACGACAAATGCTCCGGATCATCATGCCACTGCGTTAAAATGCCGACTTGCTTCGAAAGGACTTTTTAGACAAGAAGACTGCCTCAGTGTTGCACGGAAGTTTTATGAACAGTTAAGAGTTGAATACAATTAACATTAACCCTTCTACCTCTTACAACCGTCCAAATACGGCGGCTGGTAGTCATGAAACGTGCAGTCCGTAGTCTCTGGCATTCTATTCAAACTGAAGCTGCAATGGTAATAGACTGTGAAGATAGTATAAATCAATGATTATAGCATTGGAACAAAAACATGCTAAATAGCATCCATCACCGTTATTTATTTCGTGATTATTGCAACAGTACACAGCTTATAAAAATATTTCACCTGTGGCCAGATAAGCTAACAACAGACAAAACCAAAAACGAAACATGCAGTTAAAACTAATAACAGAGAACAAGGCAACAGCCCATGACGGAATTCGGGTTGGATTTTACATTGAATACGGCACACAATTAGCTCAGACTTGCCGAGTTTCTATTATACACCGATTATTCCAGTTAACTGTTCAAGAACACAAGCCACTCCTCTTTATAAAAACGGTAAAGGATCATATGTACAGATTTATAGGCAAACTAGCGTGAGCACCTGGCGTTGCCTGGGTGTTTGTTTATTCCTGTCTCCCGTTACTCCATTTCCTTCTCCTCCCCTCAACCTCTCTCCACATCTTTCCCTCCCCACTGTCTGTCTATCTCCTCCTGTCCTTTGTTCATCTCCCCCTCCCACCCTTCTGTATCAGTCTGCTCTTTTCTTCCTCTGTCCATTTACTCCTTCTTCCTCTGTCCATCTCCTCCTCCCCATCTAATTACATATCTTCCCCCCTCTTTGTGTCAATTTCCTCCTCCCTCTCTCTCTGTCTCCATCTCCTCCCTCTCTCTGGCCACCTCCCCCTTCTCCCTCTCCTCCCCTTGCCCTACTGTGTCCTTCTCCTCCTCTAACGGCTCTCTGTCCATTCCCTCCTTTTCCCTTCCTCTCTTCATTTCTTTCTCGTCCTGTGTCTGCTCATCTTCTCCTCTCTCACCTCTCTTTCTGTCTCTTCCTCCCCTGTATCTAACCGTCTCCACTCCCTTATCCCTGTACGTCTCCTCGTCCTCCCTTTCCTCTTCACGTTATCACACTCATCTCAACTGCATGCAGTGTTTCTTATCTCAACAGCATTTCTTTCCAGTTTGAAACCAAAACGTATACCAAAGTTGACTGTAATCGTTCCAGAGCTTTCATATGAGTTTACAAGCTTTTTCTATCCATATCTTTGCTCGCTTACGCACATTTCAAATATATTTCACACATATGTAACATATTTCACATGTATTTGTACACATATTACACTCCTGTGTGAAGAGAATTTCGCTCTACAGTTTCGTTTTGACGCATCTCAAAGTTTATGAGGTCCTATCTACTGAGCTATTAGCTGTACAATGATATAATTTAGCAGGTGCGTCCAGTGGTATACGAACCTACTGTCTGAAAAATATGCTGCGAGTAGAGTCGATAGTAAAAACATAATACATCAAAATGTCAGGCGTGACGCTGCAGATTCTCATGGATCT
This sequence comes from Schistocerca cancellata, assembly GCF_023864275.1. Classification (NCBI taxonomy): domain Eukaryota; kingdom Metazoa; phylum Arthropoda; class Insecta; order Orthoptera; family Acrididae; genus Schistocerca; species Schistocerca cancellata. The sequence continues at coordinate 177,781,358 of NC_064633.1, read as the reverse complement.
TGATGTGTGGTACAAAGATATATTTTTTTGGGCCCAAGCAGTGGTGTATTTGGGTACTGTCTGCGATAAGTACGTACTGCGAACAGAGTTAGCAGTGAAGTAACAAATTAAAACGTCATGCTTCATGTGGCTGTTTCACTGCGTGAACATTGAAAATATTTTGTGGGGTCTTAAGAAAGAAGAAGTTTTGTAAAGATTTGAAATTATGTCTAATGTTTGTTGCAAGTCCCTAAGTATTCTTACACTCGTATACTGGATAACTAAATTATTGGTACTATCACTGTATGGGCTACAGTGCTTTTTCATTCCCATGCCCACCCCTTTTGTTAGGTGAGCTGTTCTTATCCCTACAGTGACTAATTCCAGACAGTAAATGAAACGTGGACCAAGTTTGGTGGATATCGGCCCAGTGATTTAGAATAAGAAGTAAAACATACATACATAGTACATATATAACACACACACACACACACACACACACACACACACACACACACACACACACACACACAAACACAAACACAAACGCCCGCGCCCGTCAGCTGCAGGATATTCTAAGTTCAAAATTATAAATTTCCTCGGAGAAAACAAGTGTCCTTGAAAGAACCAGCACAGATTCTAACCTAACCACTCGTGTAAGATATAGCTCGATTTAATCGTAACATAAAGTCACGCAGAAGGAAAGCGTCCATGGTAAACCATATATGTAGTCTGTGAGAAAAATGAGGTGGTCGCAACGTAATAAGTCATAAATGAATACAAAATGACGTAACTGATCCAGAATGACACTTTTCGACCTATGCTATCATAAGATAACCTGTCAGAAATAGAACATTACATGAAAGTTACAAAACACTAAGCACAATTCCTTATAAATGTAAACATAAAGCACATATCCTGGTGCTGATGGTGACCAGTAGTCCCTAGAGTTACATTATATTAACGCAACCAACATGAACAGATTGAAAAGAATCATGATCTGTGTACAAAGTAAATAAATTTTAACACTAGATTACGTTTCGTGAATGGCTATAGGATATCACAGCGCCATCAAGCCTGGCAAAGACTTTATTATAAATAACAATACATAAGTACTAACAGCAAATAAGAACAAAACATTTTTTTTTACAGTGGTCGCTGCAATATAAGTGACCTACAGTACAAGTTCACAGGGTGAGAGAATCCAACGCCACACTACATTAAGTGCATTACCTAACGCATTAGGTCAAGAAAACTAACCATACAATGTCAGACAGTTCAATATATCATAGAAAAATGAACCGTCAATAGCAAAGTTTTGGCATGTACTAGTGATTGCACATACCCTGCACAGCAACGCAGTCTGAGTAGGCAAGTTATATCATTAAGCCGTAAGCGAAAACAATACACAGCAACCATGTGACACCGATCAAAGAATAAACGACAAGTGTTACCGACCATTACAGGATGGTATGCTCAAAAAGTAAAATTAAATGTCCTCACCCCCTGCCCCCCCCCCCTCTCCACATTAAGTTTTCACTGTCCAGCCTATGTTTTATTACTGACACTGCAAACAAGAAACATCTTTTGCTCTGAATACTATTGTTTCTTTGTATTATAAATATGAATTATTTTACTGAATACGCAGTTCTGCAACCGTGTGGGTTTCAGAATCCGCGACGTGCGCCATCGGGTGGTAGGTTTACGTATTCCGCTTAATAGGTCAGGGGTCCACTACGTCCAGAGAGCGGCTAAACGGGCAGCAGGGCCTCTGTGGAGGAGACTGGGTTGTTTGTAAACAAAGTTGCAAACCAATCTCGAACACTCGTGTCCAGTGACGTGGCACATTGCAGTCCATAAAGATTCCGTCGGTGTTTGAGAACATGAAGTCCATAGCCCACATCATTATGGAGCCGCTACCAGCTTGCACGGTGCATTGTCGACAACTTCGGTCCATGGTTTCGCGGGGTCTGTGCCACAGTGGAACACTTCCGTCAGCTCTTAACAACTCAGTCGAGACTCTTCCGAACAGGCCATGATTTTCCAGTCATCTAGGGACCAACCGATATGATCACGAGTCCAGCAGAAGCGTTGTAGGCGACGTTATACTGTTAGCGAAGGCTTTCGCGTCGATCCTCTGCTGCCATAGCCCATTAACGCAACATTTCGCCACACTGTCCTAACAGGTACGTCCCATGTTGATTTCTGCGGTTATTTGACGCAGCGTTGCTTGTCTGTTGGCACTGACATCTCTACGCAAATGCCACTGCTCTCGGTAGTTAAGTGAAGGCGGCCGGCCACTGGGTTATCCGTGGTGAGAAGTAATACCTGGAATTTGGTATTCTCGGTAAACTCTTGACACTATGGATCACGGAATATTGAATTCCCCATCGATTTCCGAAATGGAATCTCTCATGTGCCTAGCTCCGACTATCATTCAGTTACTTCACGTAATCACATCGCAAACCATTTCACATGAGTCACTTGAGTACAAGTGACAGTTACACTAACGTGCTGCCCTTGAATACCTTGTGTACGCAATGCTACAGCAATCTGTATATCTGCATATCAATATCCCATAACCTTTGCAACCTTATTGCAAAGCTGATGTGGTTTGAATTCAACGAAATAGTGTCGGCGGCAACTGAGAGATACATTTGTAAGTAGACTGTTTAGGTTTTTATGTTGGTAACGTCACGTAGTGCTCTGTATGAAAATCACTGACTGTGCTGTGTGCAGTCTGTGGCTGGTTTAATTGTTGGAATATTTGCAATTGTAGTGTTGGGCAGTTAGAGGTAGGCCGCCAGCAGTGGTGGATGTGGGGAGAGAGATGGCGGAGTTTTGAGAGCGGATATATATATATATATATATATATATATATATATATATATATATATATATATATATATAATGACTTTTGAGCACTATTAAGGTAAATATATTGTTTGTTCTCTATCAAAATCTTTCATTTGCCTACCTATCAGTAGTTAGTGCCTTCAGTAGTTAGAATCTTTTATGTAGCTGGCAGTAGTGGCGCTCGCTGTATTGCAGTAGTTCGAGTAACGAAGATTTTTGGTGAGGTAAGTGATTTGTGAAAGGTATAGGTTAATGTTAGTCAGGGCCATTGCTTGTAGCGATTACTGAAAGTCAGATTGCGTTGCGCTAAAAAAATATTGTGTGTCAGTTTAAGTAGTGTTCTGTATAATTTTTCAAAGGGGACGTTTCAGATTGCGTTGCGCTAAAAATATTGTTTGTCAGTTTAGTGTTGATCAGAATAAGTAAAGAGAGAAATGTCTGAGTACGTTCAGTTCTGCTCAGCGTAAGGGGTTTCCCAGCACAGTAATTCCTTACTTTTTCTTAGGGGACGTTTCATATGAAATGAAAGATTTTGATTGGGAACAAACAATGTATTTGCCTTAATAGTGTTCAAAAGTCATTATATATATATATATATATATATATATATATATATATATATATATATATATATATTACCAGTTTCTTTGGGCTCTTCAGTGCGTAAGTAGGTTGTTTAGGTTTTTATGTTGGTAACGCCACGCAGCGCTCGGTATGAAAATCACTGACTGTGCTGTGTGCAGTCTGTGGCTGGTTTGCATTGTTGGAATATTCGCCATTGTAGTGTTGGGCAGTTGGATGTGAACAGCGCGTAGCGTTGCGCAGTTGGAGGTGAGCCGCCAGCAGTGGTGGATGTGGGGAGAGAGATGGCGGAGTTTTGAGAGCGGATGATCTGGACGTGTGTCCATCAGAGACAGTAAATTTGTAAGACTGGATGTCATGAACTGATACATATATATCCGCTCTCAAAACTCCGCCATCTCTCTCCCCACATCCACCATTGCTGGCGGCTCACCTCTAACTGCGCAACGCTACGCGCTGTTCACATCCAGCTGCCCAACACTACAATGGCGATTATTCCAGCAGTGCAAACCAGCCACAGACTGCACACAGCACAGTCAGTGATTTTCATACAGAGCACTACGTGACGTTACCAACATAAAAACCTAAACAGCCTACTTACACACTGAAGAGCCCAAAGAAACTGGTGCACTGGTACAATATCGTGTGAGGCCCCACGAGCCGCAAAACGACGTGGCATGGCCTCGACTAATGTCTGATGTAGTGCTGGATGGAACCGATACCATGAATCTTTCAGGGCTGTCCATAAATTCGCAAGAGTACGAGGGGTGGAGATTGCAAGGAATCCCAGATATGTTCGGTAATGTTCATGTGTGGGGAGTTTGGAAGCCAGTGAAAGAGTTTAAACTTAGAAGAGTGTTTCTGCAGCCACTCTGTAGCAATTCTGGACGTGTTGCGTGTCGCATTGTCCTGCTGTATCTGCCCAAGTCCGCCGGGATGCACCATGGATATGAAAGGATGCTGGTGATCAGACAGGATGCTTACGTACATTTCACCTGCCAGAGTCATATCTAGACGTATCAGGGGTCCCATATCACTCCAACTGCACACGCTCCACTCTAATAAAGAGCCTCCACCAGCTTGAACAGTACCTTGTCGATATGGAGAGTCCTTAGATTCATGAGGTTGGCTCCATACCCGTACACGTCCATCCGCTCGATACAACTTGAAACGAAACTCGTCCGACCAGGCAACATGTTTCCAGTCATCAACAGTCCAATGTCGGTGTTGGCGTTTCCAGGCGAGGCGTTTGTGTTGTACAGTCATCAAGGTTGCACCAGTGAGTCTTCGGCTGCGAAGCCTATATCGATGATGTTTCGTCGAATGTTTCGCACGCTGACATTTGTTGATGGCCCAGCATTTTAATCTTCAGCAGTTTGCGGACGAGCTGCACTCCTGTCATGTTGAACGATTATCTTCAGTCGTCGTTGGTCCCGTTCCTGCAGGATCTTTTTCCGGCAGCAGCGATGTCGGAGATTTGATGTTGTATCGGATTCCTGACATTCAAGGTCATACGGGAAAACCTCCACTTTGTCGCTACTTCAGAGAAGCTGTGTCCCATCGCTCGTGCGCCGATTATAACACCACGTTCAAACTCAGTTAAATCTTGATAAACTGCCATGGTAGCAACAGTAACCAACTTAACAATTTCGTCAGACAGTTTTTGTCTTATATAGTTGCCGATCGCAGCGCCGTATTCTGCCTGTTACATGTCTCTGTGTTTGAATACGCATGCCTGAACCCGTTTCTTTAGCACTTCAGTGTATGTAACACATAAATTAATAAACGTTGGTACTGATCCACCTTGCTACAGAAAACGGGCCAGAACACTGATGCGGGAGCAACAGGAAAAGAATGCTAAATTTAAAAGGAAGCAAAGCGCCCATGATTGGCGAATTTTTACAGAAGCTCGAAATCAGGTGCGAACTTCCGTACGAGATGCTCTTAAAAGTTTCCATAACGAAATTCTGCCTCGAAACTTGCAGAAAGCCATAAGACATTCTGGTCATATGTAAAGTATACCAGCGGCAAGACACATCAGTACCTTCTTTCCGCGATAAAAATGGAAATGCCACTGACGACAGTGCCACTAAAGAAGAGTTACTAAACACGATTTTTCAAAACTCCTTCAGCGAAGAAGACGACGCAAATGTTCAAGAATTTGAATCTAAAACAATTGACAACATGAGTAACTTAGAAATAGATAACGTCGGAGAAGTGAAGAAGCATATATCCCTTAAAAAAGGCAATGCCTCCGGTCCAGACTGTGTACCAGTCCGGTTCCTTTCAGAGTATCATGACAGAATAGACCCACACTCAAAAATCTTATACAACCACTCGCTCATCGAAAGTTACGTACCGTACCTAAAGATTGGAAAGTTGCGCAAGTCCCACTAATACCCAAGAAAGGAAATAGGAGTAATCCTCTGAGTTACAGACCCACTTTACTAACGTGGATTTGCAGGATTTTGGAACATGTATTGTGTTCGAACATTATGAGTTGCTTCGAGGAAACTATTTATAGACCAATAGGCAGGGTGAATTCACAAGGTATCTATCTTGTGACATACAACAAGCTCTTTATTCTCATGGAGCAATGAGTGCTATCAACAAAGGGTATAAAATTTATTCCATATTTTTAAATTTCCAGAAGGCTTTTGACACCGTTCCTGACAATCTGGTGGCGTGCCTGTGGAGCACCGCCTCAGTTGTCCGATTCGGTTCATGAGTTCCTTTTCAGACAGGTCACGGTTCGTAGTAACTGACGGAAAGTCATGGCGTAAAACAGACCTAATATCTGGCGTTCGCCCAGGAATTGTTGTAGGTGCTCCGCTGTTCCTCACCTACATAGGTAACATAGGAGGGAATCTGAGCAGTCTTCTAAGACTTTGTGCAGACGATGCTGTCATTTACCCTCTTGTATAATCATCAGATGATCAAAAGCGACTGCAAAATGATTTAGGCAAGGTATCTGTATGGTGTGAAAGGTGACTGTTGATTCTAAGTAATGAAAAGCGTGAAGTCATACAGATGAGTACTGAAAGAAAATCACTAATTTCGGTTACGTGATAAATCAGATAAATCTAGAGGCTGTAAATTCAATGAAGTACTTAGGAATTACAGCTATGAATATCTTAATCTGGAAACATCATATAGATAATGTTGTGGGTAAAGCAAGGCAAATATGGTGATTTATTGGCAGAATAAATAGATAGTACAACGGGTTTGTTAAGGAAACTGCTTACACTACGCTTGTCCGCTCTCTTCTGGTGTACTGCAGTTCGGTGTGGGATCCGCATTAGCTGGGACTTATGGAGGACATCGAAAACGTTCAACCAATGGCAGCTCGTTTTGTCTTATCGCGAAATAGGGAACGAATGCCACGAATGTGATACGTGAACTGGGATGCCAATCATTGAAACAAATGCATTCTTCGTTACAGGAAGATCTTCTCGTTAAATTTCAGTTGTGAAAACATTATGTTGGCACCCACCTCCATAGGGAGGAATGATCATCATGATCAAATAAGAGAAACCAGAGTGCACACAGAAATATCTACTCGTTTTTCCGCAGGTCGTTTGTGAGTGTTACTGTAGAGAATTAGCCCGAAGTTGGTTCGATGAAGCCTCTGCCAGGCACTTAATTCTGAATTGCAGTGTAATCATGTAGATGTAAGTGTATATATCCCTCAGGAGGACATGCATTAACTCTATCAATCAATGCCAACCGAATAACTGCTTGCATAACAGCCAGAGGAGGACCCAGACGTTATTGACCTGTTCGGTTTGGGAAACTCTTAGTCTTGAATAAAAAATCGAGTTTTTCAGAAATTGTAATCATTTGTTTGCCTGTACATGTACATCACATCTATTTATTTCTGTCCCATTCTGATAATTCCCCTGAGGTGCGTCCTTTATTTTTTCTTACAGTATATATTGTATCTGATATACGAGAAAAAGATCACAAAGATTAGCGCGATCTACATCTACATCCATACTCCGCAAGCCACCTGACGGTGTATGGCGGAGGGTACTTTAACTACCTCTAGCGGCTCTCCCTTCTATTCCAGTCTCGTATTGCTCGTGGAAACAAAGATTGTCGGTATCCCTCTGTGTGGGCTCTAATCTCTTTGATTTTATCCTCATGGTCTCTTCGCGAGATATAAGTAAGAGGGAACAAAATACTGCTTGACTCCTTTCAACAAAAGCCCGTAACGAGCTACTGAGCGTCTCTCTTGCAGAGTCTTCCACTGGAGTTTATCTATCACCTCCGTAACGCTTTCGCAATTACTAAACGATCCTGTAACGAAGCGCGCTGCTCTCCCTTGAATCTTCTCTATCTCTTCTATCAACACTATCTGGTACGGATCCCACACTGGTGAGCAATATTCAAGCAGTGGGCGAACAAGTGTACTGTAACCTACCTCCGTTGTTTTCGGACTGCATTTCCTTACGATTCTTCCAATGAATCTCAGTCTGGCATTTGCTTTACCGACGGTCAACTTTATATGATCATTCCATTTTAAATCACTCCTAATGCGTACTCCCAGATCATTTATGGAACTAACTGCGTCCAGTTGCTGACCTGCTATTTTGTAGCTAAATGATAAGGGAACTATCTTTATATGTATTCGCAGCACATTACACTTGTCTGCATTGAGATTCAATTGCCATTCCCTACACCATACGTCAATTCGTTGCAGATCCTCCTCAATTGCAGTACAATCTTCCATTGTTACAAACTCTCGATATACTACAGTATCATCCACAAAAAGCCTCAGTGAACTTCCAATGATATCCACAAGGTTCTTTATGTTTATTGTGAAAAGCAATGGTCCTGCGACACTCCCCCACGGCATACCTGAAATCACTCTTACTTCGGAAGACTTCTCTCCATTGAGAATGACATGCTGCGTTCTGTTATCTAGCAACTCTACAATAAAATCACACAATTGGTCTGATAGTCCACATGCTCTTACTTTGTTTATTAAACGACTGTGGGTAACTGTATCGAACGCCTTGCGGAAGTCAAGAAACACGGCATCTACCTGGGAACCCGTGTCTATGGCCCTCTGAGCCTCGTGGACGAATAGCGCGAGCTGGGTTTCACACGATCGCCTTTTTCGAAACCCATGCTGATTCCTACAAAGTAGGTTTCTAGTCTCCAGAAGAGTCATTATACTCGAACATAATGCGTGTTCCAAAATTCCACAACTGATCGACGTTAGAGTTATAGGCCTATATAGTTCTGCACATCTGTTCGACGTCGGATGACCTGTGCCCTTTTCCGATGCTTTGGAACGCTACGCTCTTCTAGAGACCTACGGTACACCGCTGTAAGAAGTGGGGCAAGTTCCTTTGCGTACTCTGTGTAAAATCGAACTGGTATCCCATCAGGTCCAAGCGGCCTTTCCTCTTTTGAGCGATTTTAATTGTTTCTCTATCCCTCTGTCATCTATTTCGATATCTACCATTTTGTCATCTGTGCGCCAATCTAGAGAGGGAACTACAGTGAGTCTTCTTCTGTGAAACAGCTTTGGAAAAAGACATTTAGTATTTCGGACTTTAGTTGTCATCCTCTGTTTCAATATCATTTTGGTCATAGAGTGTCTGGACATTTTGTCTCGATCCACCTACCGCTTTGACATAAGACCAAAATTTCTTAGGATTTTCTGCCAAGTCAGTACATAGAACTTTACTTTCGAATTCATTGAACGCCTCCCGCATAGTCCTCCTCTCACTACATTTCGCTTCGCGGAATTTTTGTTTGTCTGCAAGGCTTTTGCTATGTTTATGTCTACTGTGAAGTTCCCTTTGCTTCCGCAGCAGTTTTCTAACCGGGTTGTTGTACCAAGGTGGCTCTTTTCCATCTCTTACGATCTTGCTTGGCACATACTAATCTAATGCGTATTGTACGACGGTTTTGAACTTTGTCCGCAGATCCTCAACACTATCTGTACTTGAGACAAAACTTTTGTGTTGAGCCGTCAATTACTCTGAAATCTGCTTTTTGTCACTTTTGCTAAACAGAAATTTCTTTCTACTTTTTTTAACATTTCTGTTTACGACTGAAATTATCGATGCAGTAACCGCTTTATGATCGCTGATTCCCTGTTCTGCGTTAACTGTTGCACAGACATTTAGACAGTTGCTTTTTCCCCTCGTTCTATACGCGAATTGAATAGGAAATAAAATTGGTAATGTTGGTACGATGTAACCTGCACCACCTACTGCAAAGTGCCTTGCAGAGTATTGTTGTAGATACGTTGATGTAAAAATATGTGTAATTGCTGTCTAATTCTAAAAGAATCGAGTAGTCAGCACGATGAGAGCTTTAGTTATTTGAATTACAATTATTTTCGAATAATGGTTTGGTTCTGTTTATAGCGGTTGCTGACAATAGTGTTAAAGTGTCTCCGTTTCATTGCAGCGACCTTGTGTTGAGGTTCCAGCGAACGGCGACGGCGGCTCGGCAGCTGGGCGGACGCCGGCGCGTGCTGTTTGCAGTCTGACGTCGGCCGGAAGATTGTCGGCTGTTCTTCCATTACCCGCGCTCGCCTCCGCTCTAATTCCATTGCCAGACGAGCTCCGGGGCTGACGTCTGAGAGCAGACGAGACGACACGGGGCGGCGACTGCGCCTGCGCGGCAGATTGGCTGCGACGCTCCGCCGCCGCGCCGCCGTCACCTCGCCGTAACTTTTAATTATCGGCGCGTCACGGATTGGCCGCACATCACGCCTGTCTCAGGCCCCAGACTACGCCGGGGCCCTAAATAACTTGGATGCTCCGCAAAGAAATTTCAAGGTGGTGCGCAAACTTGGAGACAAGAAAAGCAGATCTCAACACTCGGTGCTTATAGTTCAATTCTTTTATCTTGACGGCTCGCGCATGCTCGCCCAGACGCGGGAGACTGCTGCGTTGCCAGTTGCAAACGACGCACGCACCAAGAGTAGCAGCGCCATAGTATAGTATAGTTCGCAAACTTAGGTTAAGGGGGGAGAACGCAGTTTATGAAGTAAAGCCATCACGGCCGCATTAACCCTTTCGCTGCTACAGAGACGTGCTCCCCGCATTCCGCGCTGTGCGCCATTTTGTCATCATTGCACCGCTCGCCTGTGCAGACACGTGGAGTTCCGACAGCATTGACACACTTATCATTCGATTTCACAAAAACTATTTGGCCCAAAAATTTGATTTTTACGCATCTTCTTGACTGATACCTTCCCCCCATAAATGACTTAATTTTGTTTCGATGTTCAACGCAGTTATTGTGCAGCATTTATTGTAGTAAACCATTGCACGAAATTTTGAAGAGTTTGCAGAAGTAGAAGTCCATAGCGTATACTTTCCTTATGGTCGATCTTAGGTGCCACAATGTTAAGAATGAAATGTGGACAAGATACCTAAATTTCATATAAAATTTACTGTATTACAATATCTCATTTAATTTAAATACCAGATAGGTGTCGTATTTAATACCCAGAAATATACCGTCTTCGCGACTGTAATAAAACTTTTATTTATACCAAAGTCATTTCGCTTTTTTCGAAAACGTTCTCATTAAAACAAAGTTGGCGAAGTACACAAAACTGAACTGTAGACGCAATAAAACATAGAAACTAAAATATGTTGTTAGTTAGGCGCGGTGGGCAAACAATTTGTGTTTGTCACAACAGACAGCAAATACGAGCCAAAACATAGATCAGTCGACGAAAACACTGAATATGATGTTGCCAAAGCAGCGAAGCAAAGAATTGCATTAGACAATTAAGTAGCTCGGCAATGTACGAGCTGAAATTCTGCTCTATATAATACTTCTAACACTGTCGCAAAGGAATATATCTCAATATGAATAGTAAAACAGCGACTGCGGAAGAGAAAATATACAAACAAAACAGATAACATGAATATTGTACGTGTGCCTTTTCATGGTTTTTAATTGCTGTGAAAAGAAATATTGGAGGACAAAATTAGAAAAACCGAAAACTTATTATAATTATAATGAAGAGAGAAAGCACTAGAAATTTCAAAAAATTATATTCAAACGAATAAAATTCATGAAGTAAGACACTTCGATATTGTTATTAAATAAAGAAAATATTAATCAGCGAGCAAGATTTAAGCCGAGAACCTTCCACTTCGCAGCCGAACACCTTAACCATAACGCTAACACAGCTTGACATTCAAGAGAACTCCAGGACGACTCTAAGATATCACGCAAAATACCGACAAACACCGTTGGTATGACTATGAATTACTCACGTTTCGTCGAAGCACAATAGGAAATAAACAATTACCGCTGTTCTTTATTGCGAAAAAGCAGTTCGTGAGAATGATACAAACACCCTTCCTTGCTATCGCCTGAATTAGGAGGCTTATTGTTTGTTTGATTTAATTAATTAATAGAATATGAAGCAACTGGTGTAAAGAATGCTTTTTCCAAACTTTCTATAAAAGGAAGTCTGCTACCAAGACATTGCTTTTCTTCAATTACTTTATTTATGACTGAACGTTTCTAAAACTGAAGACACTCGTCCGTGCTCTGCACTGCAGTCGAGCTCTGGCAACGTCGTTCTTTGTTCATTGGCTGACTGTTTTTTTGTGACGTCAGATGCGCAGAACGAAGCTAAACTCGGCCGCCGTCATAAATGACATGCGCTATAGTAGTAGTGCGGGTACAGTAATAATATTACGACCAAATTAATACTTTGCTTCCGGCTACTGTGCCGAGTTATTGGTTACATTTTATGCACAATATTTCAGCGATCGACGCAGCCATCTTCTTCGGGTGCTGCGAGCTTTGCTGTTACATATACTCGCTGCCTGGGCTCCGAGCAGACAGTGAATTATTATTGGTCTCATGCCGCTATTTATATGCGAGTTCGATCAACACCACCTACAAACCGTTCAAATCGCTCTGAGCACTTTGGGACTTAACATCTTAGGTCATCAGTCCCCTAGAACTTAGAACTACTTTAACCTAACTAACCTCAGGACATCACACACATCCTATCCCGAGGCAGGATTCGAACCTGCGACCGTAGCAGTCACGCGGTTCCGGACTGAAGCGCCTAGAACCGCTCGGCCACACCACACCATCTACAGACAAGGCAAAAAATCCGTACTGCGACGTCATTGCCAAGCGACGATCGTAATACAGGGCAATTTTTTCACGGTATACAAGCTCTAGGGATTGATCGATGAGAGGATACAGAACAAAACAGGTCTAATGAACTCTTGTGCGGAAATGCATGGTTTCCGTGCTAAAGACCATTTATTGAATCATACTTTGTTACACAGACTGCGGTCTAATACCTGCTGTATCATGCGGCCACAGTTACAGTATGCAGCGTTCCCTACTAGAGGGTGGTACTGTTCCTCAGACGTCGTGCCCTCGCACCCTCTCCTGCCATAGTAATTGGTAATGTAGAGTCCGATTCAAGTCTCTTGCTGACTCACCTTGTAGTTGATGTGTTACAGTGTTGTACGCAGTGGTACCGTATTCGAATCGAGAGCTTTTCGACATGGTGTTTACTTGCGGAAAGGCAAATAGCAACGGGCTGCGGGCAGCAAGGTTGTATCAGGAGACCTAGACCGCCGACAACAACAACGGCATTCAACGTTTGCAACAGTATATCGCCGTTTTTCTGAGACTGGGTCGTTTCAGGAAGCAGGTAATCAAGAAGGACGTACCGAAATGTTCGGACACCAGACATGGAGGAAAATTGGATTAACACTGTGGATGGTGACCATTGTATCAGCACCAGGCAGTTGGCCCACCAGTATAGAGTAAGCCAACGACTGTATGGAACATTCACCATAACAATTGTTATTACCCTTACAGCGTGTGCAGGGGTTACTAGCGACAGACGTTCCACACGGGAGCTGTTTTGTCACTGGTTTCTTAACCAAGCAACTACGGTTCCGGGATTTGTCATCCATCCTATTCACAGATTAGGTCACCTGTACGCGGAGAGATATCTTCAGCTTTCGCATCAGTTGTAAGTAGGCTGTTTAGGATTTTATGTTGCTAACGCCACGTAGCGTTCTGTATGAAAATCACTGACTGTGCTGTGTGCAGTCTGTGGCTGGTTGGACTTATTGTCGGAATATTCGCTTTTATAGTGTTGGGTTATTGGATGTGAACAGCGCGTAGCGTTGGGCAGTTGGAGGTGAGTTGCCAGCAGTGGTGTATGTGGAGAGAGAATGGTTCAAATCGCTCTGAGCACTATGGGACTCAACATCTTAGGTCATAAGTATCCTATAACTTAGAACTACTTAAACCTAACTAACCTAAGGACATCACACACACCCATGCCCGAGACAGGATTCGAACCTGCGACCGTAGCAGTCACGCGGTTCCGGACTGCAGCGCCAGAACCGCACGGCCACCGCGGCCGGCTGTGAAGAGAGAGATGCCAGAGTTTTTAGAGGTTACTATAAGCGGACGATCTGGACATGTGTCCGCCAGAAAAAGGAAATTTGTAAAGATGGTTGTCATGAATTGATAGATGTATGTGATGACTTTTGAACATTATTAAAGTAAATACATTGTTTGTTCTCTACCAAAATGTTTCATTTGCTAACTATGCCTATCAGTAGTAAGAATCTTTTATTTAGCTGGCAGTATTGGCGCTCGCTGTACTACAGTAGTTCGAGTAGCGAAGATATTTGTGAGGTAACTGATTCATGGTTCAAATGGCTCTGAGCACTATGGGACTCAACTGCTGTGGTCGTAAGTCCCCTAGAACTTAGAACTACTTAAACTTAACTAACCTAAGGACAGCACACAACACCCAGCCATCACGAGGCAGAGAAAATCCCTGACCCCGCTGGGAATCGAACCCGGGAACCCGTGCGTGGGAAGCGAGAACGCTACCGCACGACCACGAGATGCGGGCACTGATTCATGAGAGGTATAGTTTATTGCTAGTCAGGACCACTCATTTGTAGGGATTATTGAAAGTCAGATTGCGTTGCGCTAAAGATGGTGTGTGTCAGTTTAGTGATGATCAGAATAAGTAAAGAGAAAACTGTTTGAGTTCGGTGAGTTTAGCTCAGCTGTTTGAAAGTCAAATAACGTAGAAGTTTACCAGCACAGTCATTCATAATTTCTCAAAGAGGATGTTTCACAGTCATCTGTGGGATAGTACGGAGAACCCCCACGGTATGGTGACACCGAATCATTAGCATTGATGTAGCCGGAATGTGTGGGCCGGGATAACTGGCGGCCATATTTTGGTAACAGTCTTCTTTCCACGTCGCCTAACAGGCCGAAAATACCGGCCTTTCTTGTGGGTGACTTTGTCTCCTCGGCTGCGTGAAGTGCATTAAAAGGGTTATGTGGCTGCTACATGATGGTGCTCCAGGTCACTTCGCCATTAACTTCCGGACTCATATCTATCGCCGGCCGGAGTGTCCGAGCGGTTAAAGGCGCTACAGTCTGGAACCGCACGACCGCTACGGTCGCAGGTTCGAATCCTGCCTCGGGCATGGATGTGTGTGATGTCCTTAGGTTAGTTAGGTTTAAGTAGTTCTAAGTTCTAGGGGACTGATGACCACAGCAGTTGAGTCCCATAGTGCTCAGAGTCATTTGAACCATTTTTTCATAACTATCGTGTCTTCCCCGGTCGATGAGTCGGACGAGGAGGTTCAGTTGCATGGCCTGCTCGTTCATCGGTTCTCAACCCGTGAGATTCATGGCTATGGGGCCATCTCCAACGTATCGTATATGCAGAGGCCATGCCAGGCGTGGAGAGACTGGGACAGCGTATCCACGTTGCGTTTGCAATTGTTCGGATGCAGCCTGGCCGGTGTGAACGTGTGCGATAGAACATGGCTAGGCTCGTACACTCATGCGTTGACTAATATGCAAACTTTTTCGGCAGTTACTGTTACTATGGTTGCATGGTACAGCCCGAATTAGACCGAAATTTCTGTAACAATATGTGATTGAATAAAAGGTGTCTAGCATGGAAAACCATCCATTTCCGGACATAAGTTCATTTGACCTTTTCTGTTTCGTATCCACTCATCGATCAGTCCCTACAGTGTCTACACAATGGAAAAATCTCTCCCTACAAAGCCGTCAACGCCAAAACAGTTGTGTGGCTCGTAAAATTGGCGACTTCTTCACTTGATACTTGAATGAGGGTAGTTAACAGAGAAAAAACGTGTAATTATTTATATGAAAATTACGAACAAACTACTACGATTAATTTCGCGCATAGCATATACATGACTAGCACATTCGTAAACAAAGCTGCTGACGTCGTTAAAAATGTGTTATTTTATGCGCATGAACTGTTAGGAATGTCTGCGGCATTTTTAAATGTAGTTTGGTGAAACCTTCACTAATTCGCAAGTATTATTTTTATGCAGAAACAAAGAGGCACACACATCACACTCTGGTGTAGTCACAGAAATTTTTGTTGCCAGAATGACTTGAAAAACAAATACAGTGACTACAATTTTGTTTAATGAAGCACCTTTTGAACAGACTTCCACTTTCAAATGATTGTTAGTCACAATATAGAGTATACTATTGGTGGGACGGCACAGATAGATCGATTTACATACAAATAATACACTATTCTTTCATTATTTCCACCAGTGTTCTGTAAAGATGTTACTGAGCTTCATCTTTCAGTTCTTGAAACTTTGAAATGATTTTTTTTTTAAATACTCATTATGGCCGGCTACACTGATCTCGATTCTTTCTACAGTACTGCTGCCTCGAACATGCTTCTTTTTTCTTCTGGTCCCTTTCTGGATGGTGGTGCAAATGACGATAGGTAGGCTGTACAGATCGGAAAATTGTCTGCATGTTATTTGAATCAAGCTCATTTGAACATGGAGCAGTTATGGTTTCCCCGTGTGTGGCAGATACTTCCCAGATATTATCACTAGCTTTGAAATACCAGTAACGCGTCTGAAAAATGAGCATTCAGGTACACTGATCGTAAAAAACTCTCACCTTGCGAAGTAATCTGCGAATCTGCAAACATTAATATACCATAATCTTAAAAAAGTTAGTAAATTGCATTCAAAACAAAACTTACCACTGAATAACTAGTAACTGCAAAATTTGCCATTAAATTGAATGGAGCAATGTCTCTCTCATTACCTTGTCTTTAGGAAACTTGAGTACATGAGTCTTGTTTCCAGACGGGTTCTTTTGGTACACAACACCTCATAAGCGAAAAAGCGAAATGAAGATGAAACTGCATAAACGCGTTTTACGTTGTGTTAAACTTACACAGGCATAACTCAGCAACACACAATATGATTTCTGTGTACTTAAGTAACAATCTCGTAACGATCACGTAGCACAACGAGTATTTTATACCCAACACGTTGTTGAAACAACAAAACATAGCTGTTGCCTTTCACCGCTTCTCGCTGCCGTCACAATTTTCGATTCTCACTTTCATTCGGCTTTTCCACCTAGATGGAGTTAGTTCGATTTCCTACGTCCAGTACCACCTTTGATACTCCTTTGTTTTTTAGAACTCGCATTGATATCCCTGAAACGTAATTTATATTTTTCCAACTCTTGTGGATGTAATAGCCTATGAGATTTTAGTAAACTGCGTGCCGGACCATGCGTTGTTCAAATTGAAACTGCCGTCCCTGTTCACTATGTTTTCTGATATTTTAATTTCAGTAGGCTCCTTAAGTATGCTGTCCTAGAAATTTGGCGTTTACATCGTGATACTCGTCCTTCCGTATTTCATTTCAATACTTCATCCAAGGCAGTCCACGGCGACGGTTTATTAACTTGGCTGTTACAGCATGCTACATCTACATAGACACACGGCAAGCCACCGTACCCTGTACCACTACTAGTCACTTCCTTTCTTCTTCCACTCGCAAATAGAGCGAGGGAAAGCGATTGTCCGCAGTTCGTGGTCGTGCGGTAGCGTTCTAGCTTCCCACGCCCGGGTTCCCGGGTTCAATTCCCGGCGGGGTCAGGGATTTTCTCTGCCTCGTGATGACTGGGTGTTGTGTGCTGTCCTTAGGTTAGTTAGGTTTACGTGGTTCTACGTTCTAGGGGACTGATGACCATAGCTGTTAAGTCCCATAGTGCTCAGAGCCATTTGAACCATTTTTGGAAAGCGATTGTCTACAATCCTCCGTATGAGTTATAGTTTCTCGTATCTCATCTTCGTGATACTTGAGCCGTGCTCTGCTAGCAATTATCCCATTTATTGTTGGTCATCTCCCATTACGGTACTACCACCTCGTTTTCTTATTCCATTTACTGGCGTCGCTAACTTCCTGCCTTACTTTCCCGTGAGCGGCAGCAGCAGCGCGTATCGGTACATGCACTGTCGTACCATCTCTGGAATGACCGATCGTATTTCCGGGTCGTCGTGTGTCTGGCAGTCAGTTCGGGACGTACCTGCAGTGCAGTCGGGACGCAGCAGCAGTGAAGTCGGGGCCAGAGCGCTGGTGAGGCGCCAACAGCCAGAGCTCGCCGACCGCTGGCGACACACATGAACTGTCCGACGGAGGGTGATTGGAGCGGAACGACCGTTGGTTGATCGTTCGGTCAGTCGTCTCATCGGCCGACGTATATTTGGTCCTTTCACCATTTCCGGGCCTGGCAGTTGGTTGGTTAGCGTGGAGAAGCGAGGAAATCTCCGCGGCGCATAGTTTGGCCGAAACCGCTGGCGGCCCTTATGAGGTGTTGGAGTGTAGGGTGCTGTTCCCATTGCTACGAGTTTCGTGGCTCACCGATCCTGGAAATGAAAGTTGAGTTTTGACTTAACCTACCAGCAACTCACGACTTTTCACACTGTGTCGTTGGGACTTCGTTGTCGGCTGTTGGGATATTCCCGTGAGCAGCAACATGTGTTTTCAAGTTGAAAAATTTTAGACACCCTCCAGTGGAGTTTAACTGTACTTGGTTGTTTGAATTGAATTGCACCAGCGGAATCTTCTGCCTTTTGGCCGTAAACGTTCCGGTTACCTGCCCTGGCCATTGACGTAAATTCAGGCAGTGTATTTTCCTCATCATGTTGTCGCTGTCCAGAATGGTGTGTAGTTGATAGTTCAATGTATAATTGGTTGTGGGTGCCAATACCTTCTACATTGTTCCATTGAACTCCTTGTTGTGTGCTGGTCGGGTGAAGCGGAGGTTAGCTTGTCGGTGGGTCCGTTGACTCTCTGTCGGTTGGGTTGTCGTCAGATCGACAATGGTTGGCCCGACTGCCTGTCTCACCTAAGCGAGCGTTATTGTTTGAATTCCAGGCCGACTTCTGAGCGCCCTTGGGTGTACTGCCTTTTCTTGTTTGTTCTTGTTGTTTGCACTTGTATGGCTTCTAGCCTATTTTTAGATTAAGGTTGTTTTGCCCTTAAGGCGCTAGATGGTTTGGGCCTTCAGTCTACTTTGAGAACTGTTTTACGTAAAGCCTTTGCCATATTTTAAATTAATGTTTTTGATTCTTAAGTGTTAGGCCTTCAGCCGATTTTGAATTTAAGTTGTTTACTCTTAAAGTGTCAGATTCTTTGGGCCTTCGGCCTAACTAAGAAACTGTTTTAAGATAAGGCTTTACATTTAAATTTCTGAGTTTGGTTGAGTTTTAAGTTATTGGCTTTCAGCCGTTTTTAAATTAAAGTCGTTTTAAACATAAGGCATGAGACTGAAGGGCGCATTCATCCGCTAATTAAGTCCCAAAACTAAAGCTGTGTTTTTTTTTAATTTTTTCTTGGTGCTTGTTATGCTTGATCAAATAAAAGTTTTATGTTCGAGTGTAACTAACACTCCTTTACTTTGGCACCTTTTCCACAACTTAAACTACCTGTCCTCTCCTGCGCGTTTAGCAGGGCGTCTCAATACTTAACGCGCTGTGTTGGTTGGCCGTAGTAGAATCGTTCGACAGCCAGCTTCAAATGCCGATTCTCTAAATTCTATCAAGAGTGTTTCTTGAAAAGAACTTCGCCTTCACTCGAGAGATTCCAATTTCATTTCCTTAACGCTTACATGTTGCTCGAACCTACCGGAACAAATATAGCAACTCGCCTCTGAACTGCTTCGATGTGTTCCTTCAGTCCGACCCGGTACGGATCTGAAACACTCGAGCAGTATTCAAGAACAGGTCGCAACAGCGCCATATATGACGTCCCCTTTGCAAGTGAACCACTGTTTTCTAGATTCCCCCCAATAAACAGGATCGCCCATTCGCCCTCCCTACTACAGTTCTCATATGCTCGTTCCTCCTCATATCGCTTAGCAACACTACGAACAGATATTTAAACGACTTAACTGTGTCAGGCAGGACACTTATAATATTGTATCCGAACATTACAGGTTTGTTCTTCCTACACATCCGAATAACTTACATTTTCACGGACTGTGCGGCTGATCCCGGCGGAGGTTCGAGTCCTCCCTCGGGCATGGGTGTGTGTGTTTGTCCTTAGGATAATTTAGGTTAAATAGTGTGTAAGCTTAGCGACTGATGACCTTACCAGTTAAGTCCCTTAAGATTTCACACACAGTTGAACTTCCATTTTCCCACGCTTAAGACCAACTGCCATCCATCACACCAATTGTAAATTTTGTCTAAGTCGTCTTGTATCTTCCTACAGTCACTCAACTTCGGCACCACGCCGCTTATTTGCTGTCCACTCTGTCCACCAAATCATTTACGTATAGAGAGAACAACAGCGGTTCTATCACACTTCCCTGGGTCACTCCTGATGATACCCTTGCCTCTGATGAACACTGGCCGTCGAGGACAACATACTGGGATCACTCATTTAAGAAGTCTTCGAGCCACTCAAGTAGCTGTGAACTTATTCCATATGCTCGTAACTTCGTTAGCAGCCTGCAGTGGGGTACCGTGTCAAACGCTTTCCGGAAATATGGGAATGTGGAATCTGCCTGTTGCCCTTTATCCCTATTTCTCAGTATCTCATGTGAGAAAAAGGCAAGCTGAGTTTCGCACCGGCTATGCTTTCTAAAACAATGCTGATTCGTAGACATAAGCTTCTCAGTCTCTAAAAAGTTTATTATTTTCGAAATGAGAATATGTTCAAGGGCTCTGAAGCAAACAGGAGTCAGAAACATTGGTCTGTTATTGTGTGGGTCCGTTCATTTACCCTTCTTATATACTGGAGTCACCTCCGCATTTTGCCAGTTACTTGGGACTTTGTGCTGGGCGAGAGATTCACGATAAACGCAATCTAGGTAAGGGGCCTGTGCCGTAGGGTACTCTTTGTGAAATCCAGCTGGGATTCCATCGGGACTTGGTGATTTTTTTGCTCTCAAATTTTTCAGTTGTTTCTCTACGCCAGGTCTGGTCATTACTACGTCGTCCATGCAGGAGGCTGTCCGATGATTCTCCTGCATGAAAGATTTCTTGAAAGTGACATTTAAAATTTCGGATTTCGTTTTGCTATCTTCAACTGACCACCAGACTGGTCAATAAGGGACTGAATGGAAGCCCTTGACCCGCTTAGAGATTTTACGTAAGACCAGAACTTCCTCGGGTTATATACTAGATCTTTTGCAAAGGTGTGGCGGTGGTTATTGTTGTTTCCTTCGCTGATATATTTTGTCCCAGACGCACGAATCTCTACTAACCTTTCCTTGTCGTCATTTGTGCGTGGCCTTTTGAACGGAAAGTACAACAGCCTATGCTTCCTCAGCATGCGCCGAATTTCGCTACTAAACCATGGTGTGTCTTTCCTATCCTTTATCCACCTACTAGGCGCATAACTCTCTAGTCCATGATATACAATCTGTTTAAATTTCATCCATAATTCGTCTACTTCTATCTTACTGGAACTAAGTGATGCCATTTCACAATCTAAATGAGATGCTAGAAACAGCTTATGTGTGCTATTTAGCAGGAAAATTCTCCTAGCCGTCTTGACTGATTCATTCACTTTCGTATCATAGTTGGTATAATGGCACCATGATCGCTAATCCCTGTTCCTAAACTGACATTGTCGATAAGGCCTGGCCTATCTGTGGGTACAAGGTCTAAGAGTTTCCTATTGCGGATGGGCTGCCGATCTAGCCGCTCAGGACAGTTTTGAGAAAACCTGTTCAAAAGTGTTTCACCTGACTGTCTGTCTGTACCACCCGAAATGAACTCAAAGACATCCCAGTCTATACTCGGCAGGCAAAAATCGCCTACCACTAGTATTACATAATTTGGGAATTAACACGCTATTGACGGTAGACATTCTTTGAATGACCAAAGAACTGTCACAGCAGAATCGGGTGGCCGGTTCATCTACACCTCTGTTTCACAGAAGAAGGCCGCACTGCAGTTACTTCTGTAAATCCTCGCACAAACGAAAAAGTGGCTGAGATCGAAATAAGTGTCCAAGGAATAGAAAAGCAACTGGAATCACTCAACAGAGGAAAGTCCACTGGACCTGACGGGATACCAATTCTATTCTACACAGAGTACGCGAAAGAACTTGCCCCCCTTCTAACAGTCGTGTATCGCAAGTCTCTAGAGGAACGGAACGTTCCAAATGATTGGAAAAGAGCACAGGTAGTAACGGTCTTCAAGAAGGGTCCTCGAGCAGATGCGCAAAACTATAGACCTATATCTCTGACATCGAGCTGTTGTAGAATATTACAACATGTTCTTTGCTCGCGTATCATGTCGTTTCTGGAAACTCAGAATCTACTCTCTACGAATCAACATGGATTCCGGAAACAGCGATCTTGTGAGACCCAACTCACTTCATATGTTCATGAGACCCAGAAAATATTAGATACAGGCTCCCAGGTAAATGCCACTTTCCTTGACTGCCGGAAGGCGTTCAATACAGTTCCGCACTGTCACCTGATAAACAAAGTAAGAGCCTACGGAATATCAGACCAGCTGTGTGTCTGGATTGTAGAGTTTTTAGCAAACAGAACACAGCATGTTGTTCTCATTGGAGAGACGTCTACAGACGTCAAAGTAACCTCTGGCGTGCCACAGGGGAGTGTTATGGGACCATTGCTTTTCACAATATACATAAATGACCTAGTAGATAGTGTCCGAAGTTCCACGCGGCTTTTCGCGGATGATGCTGTAGTATACAGAGAAGTTGCAGAATTAGAAAATTGCAGCGAAATGCAGGAAGATCTGCAGTGGATAGACACTTGGTGCAGGGAGTGGCAACCGACCCTTAACATAGACAAATGTAATGTATTAGGAATACATAGAAAGAAGGATCCTTTATTGTATGATTATATGATAGCGGTTACTTCTGTACAATATTTGGGAGTATACATGCGGAAGTGGAATGATCATATAAAATTAATTATTGGTAAGGCGGGTACCAGGTTGAGATTCATTGTCAGAGTCCTTAGAAAATGTACTCCATCAACAAAGGAGGTGGCTTACAAAACACTCGTTCGACCTATACTAGAGTATTGCTCATCAGTGTGGGATCCGTACCATGTCAGATTGACGGAGGAGATGGAGAAGATCCAAAGAAGAGCATCGCGTTTCGTCACAGGGTTATTTGGTAAACGTGATAGCGTTACGGAGATGTTTAGCAAACTCAAGTGGCAGACTCTGCAAGAGAGGCGCTCTGCATCGCGGTGTAGCTTGCTGTCCAGGTTTCGAGAGGGTGCGTTTCTGGATGAGGTATCGAATATATTGCTTCAGCCTACTTATGCCTCCCGAGGAGATCACGAATGTAAAATCAGAGAGATTCAAGCGCACACGGAGGCTTTCCGGCAGTCGTTCTTCCCGCGAACCATACGCGACTGGAACAGGAAAGGGGGGTGATGACAATGGCACGTTAAGTGCCCTCCGCCACACAACGTTGGGTGGCTTGCTGAGTATAAATGTAGCTGTAGATATAGGTACGTGACCAGATGACGTCAGTATCATACACAACTTCGAACGCAACAGAGAATTTTTTTTTTTTTTAAATGCAACGAACATTCACCCTCCTCTGGTCTCTAATCCGTCTTCCCAATACACGTTCCACGGCTCTCCAGATATCTCAAAGCTTTCCACATCGGGCCTCAGCCACCTCTCGGTCCCAACAATAATTTGAGAGTAAGAACTTTCCTGGAGGTCAGTAAATTTGGGAACTTTATTACGAATATTTCGACAGTTTACTGATAAAATTGTGACAGTCGAAGTGTCTTTATTGTGAACATCGTTTGATTTCCCTTGCTGCATATTGACTAACAAATGTTCACCAGAGCACCTCCAACTACTGCTTTGCCTAAAAAAAACCTCATGTGCGCTCCACAAGTACTCTGCTACCTGAGTAGGTGCTTGCTTTGCGTAGTGCACGTTTGACCTATCAAAGTAAGTCCTAGAAATCCTCATACGATAACGCAGATTAGAAATCTGCAGCCAAGACAATCACAGAGTCGACGAAGCCTTTGGTTGAGACCCTCCACTCGGCTCCACGCCAAGGGACCTTGATCAAATCTCTGAACGATGAGTCAAACTGCGAGCTCTGCTTGCACCCCGGCTGCGAAGCCAACAGTTTTCACCACCACCGCCAGCCGACTGTACGAGCTCAGGATCGCCTCAAAACCCATGCAACAATCATTAATATTCCGTTGCTATTACACGGAAGCAACAGAAACTACACCAAAAAAGGAATTACTGAAGTATGCATTACCTTAGTGATGCAGTAGGCGTTTCACAGTAAGTGCAGCGTTCGCAAGAGCGATCGACATACAAAAAATTTAGAAGGAACTCAAGATTACTTATTGAAGTAAAGAAAACGTAAAATCTCCATCCTTGAAAGGCAGTCACATAGCAAGATGTGTAGTGTATACTGGCGCTACTTGATCACTTTGGGTGATTCAGAGACAATCTGCATTTACGGCTGTATAACCTGATAACCAGTTTAACGAAATACATAGATCGAAGGACGACAAGGAGCAAACGTTGTGTCACCAGCGCAAACCGAAGAAATAGAGCAACCGATTATGCAAAATTTTGCGCGCAATACTAAACACAACAGTTGAAACAATAATCCCATGGACAGTCGTATGATGGATTCCTGCATTGTATCTAGACCATGAAAAAATTAGTGAGGCTCGAGCTCACACGGTAGGTTACCAACTGTTGTCTTCCTCGTTCACCATTCCCTATTGATATAGGAAAAGTGGTGGGTGGAATGACCATCGAAACAAAGTATATACCATACCGTGGTTTGCTGTGTATAGACGTAGATGTGTAGTATTATTGTACAAATATCTGAATAATTTCTAGATAATATTGACATTTCGGGTCTATCAATATCTTTGGTCATCGGTGATACAGAAATATTTGCAAAGCAGTACTGCAGAAACTAGGGTTCTCTGCCATCTCCAGCCTTTGTGGAAGACTGGCAGGAGTGTAAAGTGAAGGCTAGAGGGAACAGGAGCTCTGCCGACGATTCTGATGCTGCTGCTGCTGCTGCTGTTGTACAGCGTTGCTGTTAATGAGATATCGGAAAGCCATCGTGACCACTCGATGAATACCTGCGGCTGGCAGTTAGCAAGTCCATTACGTAAATTACGCTATTCCCCGCCCACAATTTTCCACGGCAGTGCTATCAGTTAACATGTAGCGCCCCTAGGGCTCGCCGGCGTATCGCTGCCGGCACAGATTACGAGCTTCGATCTACACAGGCATGAAGCGTTGCATTCGCTCGGTCGCGTAATTGTCTAATTCTGCGATGTACGTGGAATAGTAAAAAAGTATTAAATATCACCTCGAAAAAAAATGTCAGGCTGCGACGCTGAAAATAAGTGGTGTTGTTGTCCTGCTTTACGCATTCATTCTTCAATAGAACAGATTTTTCTCAACAATGGATGACTTGAAGGAGATACTGGCTGTAAATATATACAGGGTGTATCATAATTAATGGAGTAAACGCGTATAGTTGAAAGTACACGATACTAGAAGCAAAGAAGTCTCAGTAAATATAGGGTCGAAAATGCATACCTGAAGAGCTACGCGTAATTTTTCATCCTCGATACTGTGAAACAGATCTCTTCTATTGAAAGTTCTTTGCTTTCCATATTTTGGGAACAGGTAGTATGGACTAAAACAAGGAAAAAAGGTCCAGTAAACATGTGCTCTAAAATACATGTCTTAAGAGCTATGAGAACTTGTTCATCGTTACTGCTTTAAAACAACTCTTCTAATATGTGACTGTAGGCTTTCCCGGCGTAAACTATTGAAGGTTTCTCGTGTCTCCAGCCGGCTGGTAGCGTTAATATCTCGCGACGTTTCGGGAAGTGTCATACTACCCATCTTCTGGCGAAGATGGATAGTATGACACTTCCCGAAACGTCGCGAGATATCAACGCTACCACCCGGCTGGAGACCCGAGAAACCTTCATCAACTCTTCTAATGTTCAAGTACTCGTAAATTTTAGGGTAGGCGTTTTAGAGCACATGTTTGATGGACTTTTCTCTTATTTTGGTCCATACTTCCACTTCCCAAAATATGCAAAACAAAGAACTTGCAGTAGAAGAGATTTGTTTCACAGTATCGAAGATGAAAAAATACTCGTAGCTCTTCAGGTCTGCATTTTCGACCCTATGTTTACTGAGACTTTTTTGCTTCTAGTATCGTGTACTTTCAACTGTATGCGTTTACGCCATTAATTACGATACACCCTGTATATCTATGAACAGCCCGATTTGTTTACATTTGCGACGTCACGTGACCTATGTCATTAACCTACCCATGACATCATCAGTCCCACCCTCTTTATCACTGGTGCTATCACTGTTAACAGCTACGTAATCAATTTTATCTGTAGTGTCATCATCAAAATCAGTACCATCATCACGCTACGCCCCTTCTTTCCACCTCATCCTCCTCCCTATACCTTCGATAAAAATACAAGCTAAGTTGTGTTAGCGGGAAATTAAAAAAAAAGGAAATGCATCCAAGATGGCAGAACTATATCAGTTGTGGTTTGCACTCCTCCTCTTTCCCCTTTTCCTGCCCGTCTCAGCGAAGTATTAAAATTAGGCAGTCAATTGCTTAAAAATGGCCAGAGTTCAAAGATACGCAGGAAATGCTGCAAGTTACTCATTTTACAACACGCCACCATGCTGAGTCACGAGGCAAAAGTTACTAAGCATTAGTCAGCAAGTTGTTTATGCAGCATCATACAGGGTGTTTCAAAAATGACCGGTATATTTGAAACGGCAATAAAAACTAAACGAGCAGCGATAGAAATACACCGTTTGTTGCAATATGCTTGGGACAACAGTACATTTTCAGGCAGACAAACTTTCGAAATTACAGTAGTTACAATTTTCAACAACAGATGGCGCTGCGGTCTGGGAAACTCTATAGTACGATATTTTCCACATATCCACCATGCGTAGCAATAATATGGCGTAGTCTCTGAATGAAATTACCCGAAACCTTTGACAACGTGTCTGGCGGAATGGCTTCACATGCAGATGAGATGTACTGCTTCAGCTGTTCAATTGTTTCTGGATTCTGGCGGTACACCTGGTCTTTCAAGTGTCCCCACAGAAAGAAGTCACAGGGGTTCATGTCTGGCAAATAGGGAGGCCAATCCACGCCGCCTCCTGTATGTTTCGGATAGCCCAAAGCAATCACACGATCATCGAAATATTCATTCAGGAAATTAAAGACGTCGGCCGTGCGATGTGTCCGGGCACCATCTTGCATAAACCACGACGTGTTCGCAGTGTCGTCTAAGGCAGTTTGTACCGCCACAAATTCACGAAGAATGTCCAGATAGCGTGATGCAGTAATCGTTTCGGATCTGAAAAATGGGCCAATTATTCCTTTGGAAGAAATGGCGGCCCAGACCAGTACTTTTTGAGGATGCAGGTACGATGGGACTGCAACATGGGGCTTTTCGGTTCCCCATATGCGCCAGTTCTGTTTATTGACGAAGCCGTCCAGGTAAAAATAAGCTTCGTCAGTAAACCAAATGCTGCCCACATGCATATCGCCGTCATCAATCCTGTGCACTATATCGTTAGCGAATGTCTCTCGTGCAGCAATGGTAGCGGCGCTGAGGGGTTGCCGCGTTTGAATTTTGTATGGATAGAGGTGTAAACTCTGGCGCATGAGACGATACGTGGACGTTGGCGTCATTTGGACCGCAGCTGCAACACGGCGAACGGAAACCCGAGGCCGCTGTCGGATCACCTGCTGCACTAGCTGCGCGTTGCCCTCTGTGGTTGCCGTACGCAGTCGCCCTACCTTTCCAGCACGTTCATCCGTCACGTTCCCAGTCCGTTGAAATTTTTTAAACAGATCCTTTATTGTATCGCTTTTCGGTCCTTTGGTTACATTAAACCTCCGTTGAAAACTTCGTCTTGTAGCAACAACACTGTGTTCTAGGCGGTGGAATTCCAACACCAGAAAAATCCTCTGTTCTAAGGAATAAACCATGTTGTCTACAGCACACTTGTACGTTGTGAACAGCACACGCTTACAGCAGAAAGACGACGTACAGAATGGCGCACCAACAGACTGTGTTGTCTTCTATATCTTTCACATCACTTGCAGCGCCATCTGTTGTTGAAAATTGTAACTACTGTAATTTCGAAAGTTTGTCCGCCTGAAAATGTACTGTTGTCCCAAGCATATTGCAACAAACGGTGTATTTCTATCGCTGCTCGTTTAGTTTTTATTGCCGTTTCAAATATACCGGTCATTTTTGAAACACCTTGTATTTCAGGATTTGTCACATTTGCAAGAAACACTCCCATTTAGAAATCCAAGCTTCGAGACACCCTGGAACGCTGTCTCCGGAAAAGGAAACAGATAGGACGATCTCGCGTCTCTACCACAATTTTGTGGTAAAAAAATTTTCCGCTGTTTATGGTGCGTGTAATAATGCAAGGTGGTGTGCGTGTGAAGACACTGCTAGACTATTCAGCAGTAGCTCGCATCCTCTGTAACAATATCCACCTGGAAGCTGCTTGCTGCACTCCGCGCACATAATACTTGCTCTGTAATTCGGCCTAAATACTCCATTCTTATGCTCAAGGAAATATAATACCGATCAATATTCTCTCAATATCCACTGCATGTTGTTTGATATGCTAAATCCCCACTGTAAGTAAGTGGTTTCCAAATCAGTGAAATGGTCTTCTTGCTTCCGTCTTTCAACCGATGGAGTATTCTGATGTGCAACTTCCCATTCTGCAGGTAAGCATTTTACCTTATTTTCAACAATCATCGTAAGTTTCAAGCATTAATCTATACTTCCTCTTGAATACAGTATCACTTCATTATCATATGAGCTATTGCCCACTGCTTTCGAAGCTAGTAAGAATACTTATCGCTCCGCCAATTCATTTGAATTATTCCACTGAACAAAATCAATCTGTACTGGCGATTCATTGGAGATGGTCCCCCAGTGACAAACTTCAAAGTTATTTCCGTTCTCTCCTATACCGATATCAATCCCATCATCTGTCACTATTGATCCACAAGTTTTATTCAAAGCAGGCTTAATGATTTGAGCGTACTTACGGTCTTAATTTGAGTTTATTGACTCGTGAGAGAGATAGTTTTGCTTTTGAGTGTTGCTACCCTTGAAAATTTAATCACGTTTGCGAATATCTCATGTTGTGTAACGCGTTTTAGAAGGTGTTTTTAAACAAGAAATCATATAAACCTCTCACTCAGGTTATCTTACATTGTGAGTTTCTAAATAATCTCCTTTGAAGGTTACTTGAAAATTATCAGTTATCCATTTTTGCAACTAGATCAAACCTGATGCCGTATAAATAACTATGCGTTCTGCCAACTGGTTTACTAAAGCGATTATGCTAGCAGTGTACCTCCTGTCTCTGACGTAATTTCCTTTCGTGACTCTTCTTCTTTTAAACACCATCATATTCCTCATATTCATCATCATCATCATCATCATCTTTTTTTGCTTCTTCTTTTGCAGCTTCTGTTTTCATAAATACTCTGCTGTATTTGGTTTCATTTCCTTCATCTTGGTCTGTCTTATTCTCCTTTCGAAATAGGTTCCCCAATCTCTCTACCGGTCAAGAAACATGCCGAAATGTTCTTTACAGTACAGAGTCAGCTAAGCTTGCCCTCCTTTCAGCAAAGCCAGTTTCTTGCGGATATTTAGTCGAAATTTCAACGCCTGACTCCTAAGACCAATATTTCGTCCAAGGGAGTTAGAAGATATGTTGATAACTTCAATGCTTAGTCACGAGTTGAGGCGATTAGAAGTGAAGTTCTTAATATTTACCACTGCTCGCGTGTAGCGGGTGATGCATACAGAAGTATTTACTGAAATTAATACGACAACACTCGTTATTTAAATCGTCATCTGTACTTGTAACCAGAAAATTGTATGCATCTTCACTCCATGGTAGATTACACATTCAAGGAATACATTAAAATTCATGTCTTGGTTACCATAATCGCCAAGTAATGGCTCGAATCACGTTCGTCTTGTTCGGAAAGAATAATTACATCGCAATTGCCTCAAATTAATTCCATTTCAGAATTCAGCTGTACGTTTGATTTATACGAAACTTTCTGTGCCACAATGGATACCAACACAAAATTGCGCCCTTATGAGATTTTCGTATCACAATCAGTATTGCCAAAAACAAAACTCGTCAGCGATAGTGCTTAATTTTGCTACATTACATTCATATTACTTGAAAATACGAATTATCCAATGTCATT
This sequence comes from Schistocerca cancellata, assembly GCF_023864275.1. Taxonomy (NCBI): domain Eukaryota; kingdom Metazoa; phylum Arthropoda; class Insecta; order Orthoptera; family Acrididae; genus Schistocerca; species Schistocerca cancellata. The sequence continues at coordinate 177,751,296 of NC_064633.1, read as the reverse complement.
CCTGTTTTCAAACACTTGTGCTAGAATTTTATACATATATTGCTGAACGGATTTAGAAATATGTGTACATATTCTTAAATTTGAGACCATTTTCACGAAGGAGAAGGTTAATAATCACAATCATCTTTGCACAGCTGCAAGGAACAGATACATGATCTAGTCACATTAATGTGACCACCTCCCTATGTTCAAGGTCGACGCGCAGTAATCACTCACAGGCGCAGGTGTCAACACTAACTGTATAAAATGTATCGGGGGGGACGCGGATAACAGTGCAGTCGTCATAATACGGAAACTCTGTCCTCCTGTATTTGTCTGGTGTCTAAAAGGACAAGGACAAGGTCATTCGTTTTCTGGACGAGGCTGCACGTATTTCTGGAACGGATAAGTCTGTAAACTGTTCGCATGCCACCGCGGTTTTTTTTTTTGTTTTTTTTTCGTCAGGTCAGCACGAACGCAATCCCGACTACCAAAAATTACGCGTCCTACAGACGTGCATTTTTTTTAAATTTGTTTATTCATTAATACAACATCGTTACAATAATACACGTACAGAAAATTGTAACTGTGAATATCTGAAAGTATACCGTGCATATGAAAGCGGTGCCGTGCAAAAATGGCGCCGAGGCAATTGTGGTGCACCACCGGCCACAGATGGCAGCAGTGAACAATGGCTACGGAGATGTACGTGGGCGAACAGAAGTGCAACTGTTGAGCACCTAGATCAATCAAGCGGCTGCCAACAGTGTCTTCTCGATGACTGTTCGGCAAACATAGCTGTGTGTGGGCATCTGCAGCAGGCACCTGGTTCATGCACACACGCTGATTTATTTATCGGTGACGAAGTGTACAATTAGCACTCCAGTACCGCAACTGGACGTCCACTGAGTGACGACCGGTGGCCTCTTCACATAAATCACGTATTATTCTCCATCAGATTGATGACCATTGTACGATGTGAAATGTGTGAAAGCAATGAGGTCATTTTCTTTATATGTCAACGATATTTCGTCGGTTCTGTCCTCCTGTAAATATCATTTCTATGCCGACAACCTCTAGCTCTACCTAAGCGTCAGACCCAAAGATATAAACACTACAATCGCTCAGATGAGTGATGATCTGTCTTCAGTAGTGACATGGGCAAGAATCTGGGGCTTAAACTAAATGCAAAAAAGATACAAGTAATCTTAATAGCGCATCAGAAATTAATAAGTTCAGGTTTCCGCGAACGGCTGCCTCCTATTCTGCTCGACGGTATTCCAATACCATATAAGAAAACAGTTAAGAACTTGGGTGTAACTTTGGATGAGCATCTCAACTGGGTGGAAAGTATTTCCGCAGGGCTTGAAACGCCAGCTCGTGCAAACGCTCGTTCTACAGAGCCTCCACTATTGTGATGTAGTTCAACAATGCATGAGTAGTGAAAACAACCGACGGCTAGAACTAACTATGAATGCCTGTGTGCGTTACACCTGCAACATTCGCCGATATGATCATGTTAGTGCTTCATACTCCCAGCTAGGGTGGCTGCGGCCGGACATATTGCGTGACTACCACACTATGTCTACTTCACCGACTCCTCGTCGCGCAAGCATCCCAGTATCTTGCTTCAGAGATTAAACACCTTACATGCCATCATAATCGAAACGCTAGGTCACTCTTATTTGGTATCCTAACTGCGCCCACTCAAAAAACAAAAACTTTTGCAAACTCCTTCTCATTTACCGCTGTCCGCCTCTGGAACAAATTGCCCCTTACCCTGCGCAAAATTCAATCCCCTGCTGTTTTTAAGAAGAAGTTGAAGCATTTCCTACTATCATTCTCATAGCGTTTTCCACAACATTAGTATACAAGGCCAATCCTCTCCTCTGTCAAATAGCAAAGCTAGTGTCTCCTATCTTGCTCCTTTCTCTTCTGCCTCTTCATCTATCTCTATTAACCATGCAATCTTCATTTCCTTTATATTTCCTTAATTATGTTACATCATGTCTCTATTCTTCTTCTCCCTTCACCATCAGTCTCCCTCATACTCCCTGCTGCTAGCACTCCTATCTAAAATCGGTCTCTTTCATAATGTCTAATTATAACAGTACTTATCATCTACGAATATAAACTCTATTAGTATGTATTTTTTCAAGTGTGCCTTTGTAATTGTTTATTTCACTTTTTGTACTAGATGTATTTTAACATCCTACCAAAACATATGAATGTAAAATAAGTAGAATGTCTGTTTAGATGTAAGAGAGGGCCTGATGGTCCTAATCTTGCCAGGTTAAATAAATCAATGAATAAGTAAAAATAAAAAATAAATTTCGGACGAGGGCGCACTACGTAGGGAATGTTTTCTTGGCATTCCGTGGGTGAAACCGTCATCTCGGAAGGCACAATGGATCGACGCAAGTCATCATCTATCCTTGGGGTCCATGTCCACCCGTACATGCAGTTTTTTTCTCCTCGGTACAAGCCATCTACCGGCAGGAGAATCCAATATATCGCACTGTTCGCAGTGTACGACGGGGGACTCTAAAAACCGAATTTTGTTGTAACAGATTTATTTATTAACCTTTTTACAATAATCCTTCAGTCACCTTCAAAGTACTCTCCATTAGACGCGATGCAACTTGTCAAACCTTTTTTCCCATTGTTTGAAGCATGCCTGGAACACTTCAACTTTGATATCATCCATTTTTCTTTGCGACGCTGTTTTACCTCCTCCACGTCATACCTTTTAGCGTTTTTTTTCATTCGTCGGAATAGAAAAAAGTCGTACGGGCCTAGGCCCGACGGATACGGTGGGTGGGAAACGCCTGACCATCCCCGAGAGGCCGCATATTGCAGGGTGTCCAAAATTATGTTGGCCGTCAAAAGTTATGCCACCACGTTGAAAGCGCCCAAACCAGTCGAAAACATGTGTGCGGCTCACAGCATCCTCCTGTAAAGCATTCAGAAGTCTCCGTTACTCAATTTTTAAGCAGGAAGCATAACGACTCCGCAAACGGAACACGTCAAAAGTCAAAGAAACAGTACACTACGCTCACACGTTGACCAACACACTGAAACTGTCTGCACAGTTATTTCATGAAGATCTCTACTAACCCTTGCAGTGGGAAAATTCCGTACTACGTTACGAAGGGCAGCACCCTCACAGTCCGGTTTCTCTTGAGTCCTTCTCGTATGTGCATGGTTCGAAGAGCACCCCAATGAATTTACCGTCATTCTCTTGCCATCAAAGTTCCCAGATTTAAACGTAATAGATAATCTGTGGGTTCACATCGATTGGGCTGTTCATGACATGGATCCTCGACCAAGAAACCTAGCGCAGCTGGCCACTGCAATGGAGTCGGCATGGCTGCACATACCTGTCGATACCTTCTACAACCTCACTTACTCTCTTCCTGCGCGTGTTGCAGTGGTCCACATTGTAAAAGGTGGTAATTCAGGCTTTTGATATGTGCTCACATTAATCTGACTTGGCCAATTGATACCATATTTAACATTTGTGGTTTTCAACAAAGTTCATCAGTACTAGGAACAGCAGAGAGCTGAACTGCATAATTCTTGAATCGCATTTTCTAGCACACTAAGATCACTTTCGCTTTGCAGAAACTACTTATAAGAGCATTGTATAGATTCTAGTACTTCACTCATGATGTGGAATCAGAGTAATGAACAAGAAGAAGAAGACGCAGAAAGGTGGATTTCCCCTTAATTGTGTTATTAACAATTTACCCGTAGAACTTTATTCCTGGTTAGTCATACAGCGGGCTGGAAAGGAAGCTAATGGAACGCCTAAGCAGAGACGACGCCAGAAATAGTTCATCATAAGTAGCGTGCAAGGAGAATGACATACAGTGCATGTAGACAATTTGTCAGGTATTTACCAATCATAACAGATTCTAGTTGAAAGTGTATGACGTAGATTGAAAGCAAAAGACACTAAGGTTTGTTTAGGTTTTTATATTGGTAACGCCACGTAGCGCTCTGTATGGAAATCACTGGCTGTACAGTGTGCAGTCTGTGGCTGGTTTGCATTGTTGGAATTTGCTTTTGTAGTGTTGGGCGGTTGGATGTGAACAGCGCGTAGCGTTGCGCAGTTGGAGGTGAGCAGCCAGCAGTGGTGGATGTGCGGCGAGAAATGGCAGAATTTTGAGAGCGGACGATCTGGCCGTGTGTCCATCAGAGACAGTAAATTTGTAAGACTGGATGTGATGAACTGATATACTCGTATACATTATGACTTTTGAACACTATTAAGGTAAATACATTGTTTGTTCTCTATCAAAATCTTTCATTTGCTAACTATGCCTATCAGTAGTTAGAGACTTCAGTAGTTAGAACCTTTTATTTAGCTGGCAGTATTGGCGCTCGCTGTATTGCAGTAGTTTGAGTAATGAAGATTTTTGTGATGCAAGTGACTCATGAAAGGTATAGGTTATTGTTAGTCAGGACCATTCTTTTGTAGGGATTATTGAAAGTCAGACTGCGTTGCGCTAAAAATATTGTGTGACATTTTATTGATGACCAGAATAAGTAAAGAGAGAAATGTCTGAGCACGTTCAGTTTTGCTCAGCTCTTTGAGAATCAAATAATGTAAGAGGTTTACCAGCACAATCACTCATAAATTTTTCTATGGGGACGTTTCAAGGTCAGTGGAAAGTAACGTGCTTTAACAGAGAATGGTGCAATGAAAGCGAAAGATAACACTGTCAAGGCCATCAAAAAGAGAAATACGAAGAAGAACGCACATAATTTGATGAACTGAAAATTAAAACAATTCGAAGTGGTCTTAACTTTATAAAGCCTGTAACTGCTGTATAAACAGCCCATAAGATTACTTCATAGGTTTCTCCAAAAGCGAAATCGCTATTCAGATAGCGGTTAATACCCATCACCAAAACAGCTCAACTATTACCACTCGTTCCAACACTGCTGCACTCTCACTTCTTCGAAGATAACGTGCTGGAGAGTCATGCACTGCTAAGGCATTTCATACTGCAGAGGTTCGTTGCAAACGATGCTCACAACAAATTAAAAGTCATATTCATGCAGTGCACGCAATAGCATTTAGTGAAAGAGGCGACTAGAAATTAGGACTTGACCTGTATTTGATGAAAAAACGTCCCTAAGCAGTCTTCGAGCAAGAGCACTTTTTACTATACACTCACAATATTATGTTTAAAAAAACGGTAAAAGCCACATATAAGATATGTGTTTGCCGGCCGCAGTGGTCTAGCGGTTCTGGCGCTGCAGTTCGGAACCGCGGGACTGCTACGGTCGCAGGTTCCAATCCTGCCTCGGGCATGGGTGTGTGTGATGTCCTTAGGTTAGTTAGGTTTAAGTAATTCTAAGTTCTAGGGGACTTATGACCTAAGATGTTGAGTCCCATAGTGCTCAGAGCCATTTGAACCATTTTGATATGTGTTTATGAGAGATAATTTACCCAAAATAGCTTAATATGTGATCGTACAGTTGGTAATGTAGAGATGGAATGTAAATTTGGTTCACATTGTTCATCTTACAAGAAAAAGGGTGATGTTGTACATTACTTCGATAGGTTCAGCAGTTTACCGCCTACTCCGGGAATAGTGAGGTATTTCAAAAACTATACGATAAAGAGTAATCCATTACTTTTCAATCGCCTACAAGTCGAGGTGTGATTGCCTTTGTTGAAAGTTTCGGAACTCTAGATAAATTAGCAACTCTTTTAGCACCACCTGACAATATCACTACAAATGCCATAGAACATAGGGTAACGTTTAAACTATACAGTAAAAACTCAGGTGCAATTGCTGTCTTTAACTCTAAGCTAAATTTATCTGATTGTGCAGACGAAATTGCCATACCCATTATACGAATATATAACTACAATTCCATTCTAAATATAAAATCGACAAACAATAACTTCTGCTTTTATAATCATATAGATGATCAAGAAATTCTGCACATAGTTACTTTAAAATGTGCATCTTATAAAGTCGATGACATTATTTCTGCGTTTCTGAGGGAGAGACCCTCAACAACATCCAAAATGTCAGATAATGTGATGTAGAGAAAAGAAAAAACTGAGCGCCAGTTAATAAATAAACTCTCTTAATGTATATGTTGATTTTAAGTAGAACGAAAATAAAGGTACTGTCTTGGGTTTTGAGGGAGCAACGGCCTTGCCGCAGTGTATACACCGGTTCCTGTCAGATCACCGAAGTTAAGCACTGCCGGGTGTGGCCGGCACTTGGATGGGTGACCATCTGGGCCGTCATGCGCTGTTGCCATTTTTCGGGGTGCACTCAGCTTCGTGATGCCAAATGAGGAGCTACTGGACCCAATAGCAGCGGCTCCGGTCAAACAAAACCATCATAACGAAAGGGAGAGCGGTGCACTGAGCACATGCCCCTCGTATCCGCATCCTCAGATGAGGATGACACGGCAGTCGGATGGTCCCAATGGCCTGAATACGGAGTGCGGAGTGCTTAGGTTTTAAGAGAAATTTGCCCGCGAAAAGCAAAGGTCCCGAGTTCGAGTCTCGGTCGGGTACACAGTTTTAATCTGCCAGGAAGTTTCATATCAGCGCACACTCCGCTGCAGAGTAAAAATCTCATTCTGGAAACATCCCCCAGGCTGTGGCTAAGCCATGTCTCCGCAGTATCCTTTCTTTCAGGAGTGCTAGTTCTGCAAGGTTCGCAGGAGGGCTTCTGTAAAGTTTGGAAGGTAGGAGACGAGATACTGGCAGAAGTAAAGCTGTGAGGACCGGGCGTGAGTCGTGCTTCGGTAGCTCAGAAGGTAGAGCAGTTGCCTGCGAAAGGCAAAGGTCCCGAGTTCGAGTCTCTGTCGGGCACACAGTTTTAATCTTCCAGAAAGTTTCATATCAGCGCACACTCCGCTGCAGAGTAAAAATCTCATTCTATAAACATTCTTGAATGTTAGTTTGGGAACGATTAATGAAGTAAAGAAATATTTTGCTGGTGATGGACGTTTCTGTGCGGTACTTGTGTTGACAGAGAATTGCAGAAGATTAGTTTAAAGGTTCACCATGAACCTCTACTGAATAGCTGCAGAGAAGACGCTAAATTTATTGCGTCAAATAATGCAGACACCAAGTCGAAAACTGTGATCGAAAAAATATAATGGGAAATGGCAGAGTGCCCAAGCAAGAGCGAATATGGAACATGTTAAGCGATCTAAGCCTAACTCTAGCTTTCCAGACCTGGGATTTAATTGAATGTGTTGCAGTAGGATTTAGTACATGGACGTGGCAGGTTAAATTAAATACAGCGCTCCAAAAAACTAGCTATATTATTTTAGGTTCTCAGACCAACAAGAGTCCGTTTTCCAGTGACTGCAGCATGTTCGATGCAACAGACACAACTATGTTGAAGATATATGTGAATTCACCTAAATATCCCGAAGAAAACTATTCAGTCGATTTTAGTACAAAGAATATCGCGCAAGCGTATGAAATATACCGACTGTATTACTAAGAGAGAGGAATAAGGAGAAACCCACTCACAAGCTGTACAGTGCTCTAGAAGTGCCTCATACATGTCATCGACTGTTATCACGAAGGTGAAGAAACAGTGAAATCGTGTGTCAGACATAAGAATTGAAATTCAAACAAAAACACTGTTTCCAAAAAATACGTCAGCATACGGCCCATTAGTCACGATTCTGTTCCAGATATGTCACTTTCACCCAACTGGGTAACAAGGCATACCCATAAATGGGAGATTTAATGCTGCACATATGAAAGGAAACTCACAATTTCTCGAACGACGGTGACGTCATGATCACGTGATCTGAAGTGCTGGAATCTTTGACGTTTAGAGTATATTACAATCCATGACAGCTATAACTGATCAGTTTTCTGTCTGACATCTCACTCACGGTAAGGGGAAACACTTACCTCATGCTTAACAAAAAAGTTTGACTGGTATGTTTTCGTTTTTTTTTCAGCTAATCTCATTGTTTGCCGAGGACTACGCTGCTAAGACCTTCCCAGCAGCGGAAGAATCTAGAAGCAGCACGTAAGCTGTAAGTTCAAAAATTGTTCAAATGGCTCTGAGCACTATGGGACTTAACATCTGTGGTCATCAGTCCCCTAGAACTTAGAACTACTTAAACCTAACTAACCTGAGGACATCACACACATCCATGCCCGAGGCAGGATTCGAACCTGCGACCTTAGCGGTCACTCGGTTCCACACTGAAGCGCCTAGAACCGCACGGCCACACCGTCCGGCATCTATGATTTCACAGTTGTGTGCTTATAGCAGGAGGTAGACACGCAGAGCGCTATAGACATGGGCGGTGAGGTTGATGCCGCGTTTCTCCACATCAGGACGGCGTTAGAGACTGTCCCTCAGTGCTGTTTAGTGAAAACAGTACAAACTTATCGAATCTCGGGCGAGATTTGAGACTGAGTTCAAGACATCCTTGCTGACACCACTGAACACGTCGTTCTTCACGCAAAAAAGTGGACAGATGTAAAGGTAATTTCGAGGGTACCCAGAGGAAGTATGATAGGGCCGTTACCGTTTACAATGTACAAAGTGATCTAGTAGAATGCGTCGGGAACTCTTGGAGGCTCTTCGCAGATGTTGCGCTTCTCTAGAAGAATACAGTAACGATTTGGAGGAAGACCTACAGAGGATTGGAGGATGGAGAAAGCTCTGGCAGTAAACCCTCAACTTAAATAAATTTAACACACATAAACAAAATAAAACCACTACTGACCAGCTGCACTATTGATGACAAGTTGTTGGACACAGTAATCACCGTAAAATACCTAGGAGAAACTATCCTGAGTGACCTTAATGGATTGACCACATAAAACAAATAGAATAAGCAGATGCGAGACTGGGAGTCACAGGGATAATCTTACGGAAAAGTCAAAGTTCATAGTAATTGATGAAAAGCCGTCTAGAAAAACGGAAGTAATGTGTGGCAATCCCAAAGGAAGTGCTCTACGCCGTCTGCTGCTCCTGATCTGTATAAAACGTTTTAGGAGACAATCCGAGGAGGCTTCTTAGATTGTTTTCAGATGGTGTCTTCTACCGCCTTTTAAAGCCATCACATGATCAAACCAATTGGAAAATGATTCAGAGAAGATATATGTATGGTTCGAAAAGTGGCAATTGACTCTAAATAATGAAAAGCGTAAAGTCATCCGCTAATTTCGGTTACACGGTAAACCAGATAAATCTAAAGGCTGTAAATTCACTTAAGTACTTAGGGTTCAAATGGTTCAAATGGCTCTGAGCACTATGGGACTTAACACCTATGGTCTTCAGTCCCCTAGAACTTAGAACTACTTAAACCTAACTAACCTAAGGACAGCACACAACACCCAGTCATCACGAGGCAGAGAAAGTACTTAGGGATTACAACTACGAATATCTTAAGGTGGAAAGATCAAATAGATAATGTTGTGGGTAAAGCAAGGCATGGATTATGATTTATTGGCAGGATAAATAGAAAATAAAACAGTCTAGTAAGGAGACTGCTTGCTCTATGCTTGTCCGCTCTCTTCTGGTTTACTGCTGCGCGGTGTGGGATCCGCATCAAATGAGACTTACGGAGAACATCGAGAAAGTTCAAAGAAGGGCAGTTCGTTTTGTATTATCGCGAAATAGGGCAAAGAGAGCGATGATTATGACATGCGAATTTGTGTGGCAATCGTTAAAACAAAGGCGTTTTCCTTTGAGGCAGGATCTTTTCGCGAATTCCAGTCGCCAACTTTCTCCTCCAAGCGCGAAAGGCTTGCTGCCTACCTACACAGGGGAAATGATCATCATAATACAAGATGAGCAATTAGAACTGCAACGAAAAAGATTTAAATGTTCATTTTTTCTCCGTTTGGTTCTAGAGATCACAATAGAGTATTCACTGGTACCATCTGAAACTTATTGCCGATCTCAGTTAATCTTCCTCCCCTATAATTCCTACTCTAAACCCAATTCTCTCATTACCCTTTCTTCTGTTCCCTCCTCCTACCGCCGCGTTCCCATCTCCCATGATTATTAGATTTTCATTTCCTCTTATGTACTGAAGTACCTGTTCTAGACATTCATATACTTCCTCTATCTCTTCATCTTCCGTTTGCGACGTCGGCATCGCAGCATCCACTTCCTTAGAAAACTTCCAATGTTTCTCATCATTCCTCAGTGCTTCAGAATCTCACTTCCTTCAACACTGGTTTTTCCGTAAGATTCTTCTGGACTTTCAGTCTGCTCTTCATCATTACCACATTGTGATCTGAGTCTATATGTGCTTCTGGGTACACCTTGCGGTCCAGTATTTGATTTCGGAATCACTATCTGACGATGATGTAGTCCAGCTGGAACCTTCACGAGTTTACTGGTCTCTTCCAACTATACCTCATCCCTTTGTAAGATACGGTTTCTGTGGAACAAATGCTACGTAGTAACAGACAGCATTATAAAATTCACGGACATGTTTTACCTGAAAATTCAATCGATAAACATTGGCAAACGGAGCAAAACGTGAATGTCTACACTGCGTGAGAGATAATCAACACAATGCGCCGAACAAATAACACGACACGTTCCTTTGAATATTGGAAAATCACGATATCCAAAAGGACTCGCACATGCAATCACCTACTACCGTAATCAAAAAATGAAATACTTCCATAAAAAACGACTAGACAAGTGTTTCACTCGCTTAGCCATCATTATGGAAAGGGGAAAGACCTGAGCGACGTAGTATGTGTTGCAGAAGACACAGCTATTCAGGATCCGATTTTCTGAAGTAAATCAAGGGAATGCTGTTCATGTTACACTTCCCCGTAAGCGATTTCCAATTAAGTGTAGCTATATTAATTGGAGAACGATAAATATTGACTCCCAAAGACTTATGGTGATCGCCGACCGTTACCCAAGAAATGACAGCATGATGAAAACCCCGTAAATTCATTAAAACATTAACAGATATTTGCTTCGTTAATGCAGGCACCAGATACAATGCAAAACGCATCCTCAGTAGACTTCAGCAACAGAATCTCAGCAGGCGGTTATAGTGACACCATTACGTCGTCCGTGCATGCGCGCTCCTAGATCGTTTCTCCCTAGAGTGTCCATCCTTGCAATGAACAGCCAACCTTCAAAGAAAGTGCTCAAGTACGATATCTATAGTGGATTTCCCTGAGGAAAAATCCTGTGGATGGTAATCGGGGATGTCAGCTGCCCACTGAACAGCGGCAGAAGTTTGTAAAAACGTTAACAAACTCGACAAGCCCCTTCGCGCGTCCACAGTGAACCCAGAGGGTTCCAGTACCTGCAACACGAAGCCATGGCTAACCCGGTCGAATGCTTCATGAAAATCCAAAAGCGCCAGAGCACAAGGAACAGAAGTAATAGCGGCCACTGATACGACGTCACTACGTTCAGCCTCTTGCGTGAGAAATACAACTTTGATGGTCAGCAACAATTTTTTCCGCCCCTCACCGCCTCCCCCCCCCCCCCCCAACTCCAAAGGCGGAATCGTCAGTGGTCTCAGGCAGTGAATCTTGACACTCACTGATAAAGTAATTAAGCAGGTCATCATCTCGAATTTTGTTGCTAGGTATTAATTTCTTTGACTGATAATCGGGTGAAACCGGAAATACGGATCACCTCTTTGGACCAATCTATCTGTGATTTCTGTGCAGAATCGGGCGAAATTTATTAGTTGATGCCTGGCCAGAACTTTAAGGAATTAACAAAATCTTACCTACCTTAAAAGAGTCGGCCAACCCTCTCCACCTTTCCAACAATTTGATCAAAAGCAGTGTAAAAGTAGTACCTAACGCAGGCCAGACCATCCAGTATTGGTGATTTACAACAAAGCGATCTGTTAATAAGGTCATAAACATTTTACACTAAAAAAATCTAAACATGCAGCATTAAGTCCCGGAGTAAGTCTGTGATCCAGTGTCGAACAAGCAAATCGGATGAAATATTACAGGAAAGGTTGCCTCATACAGCATAACATAAAATTGATGTAAGCTACGCATAATGTCCTTCTGTGCCATCACAACATTGTCGTCCTCCATCTTGAGAGACCCGCAGCGGGGTATCCGTGCAGTCTCAGGGGCCGTGCCACGGTTCGCGCGGCTCCCCCCTTCGGAGGTTCGAGTCCTCCCTCGGGCTGTCCTTTGCGTAAGTTACTTTAAGTTAGATTAAATAATGTGACGCCTAGGGACCGATGACCCCAGCAGTATGGTCCCACAGGAACTGACAACAAATTTCCAGTTTCCATCTTGAGAAATGTAATACACGCACGTCTACGAAACGTCTAAGAGAATCATTTCACGTGAACCCTCAATGGTTTCTTCATTTGTGGAGGTAAACGGTCGTCCGGTTCCTTCATCGTACGTAGCACTTGCGGGATCATTTGGGAATTTTTCAATCCATTCGTAGACACTTCGTTGTGGCAAAACACTGTGGAAACTGAAACCTAGACTGCGCTCGAGGAATATACGGTCACATGGCGGAGTGTCCCTACAAAAACAACGAATTGAACTTAATTTACGAATATGACGACCATAGGAATCGCAGATAAATTAATGAAACGAAGTGAGCCGCAGTTCCGATTCCACCCGATTAGCTCACAATTGGTTCACCTCCACTTTAGCAACAGACAGCAAAAGGTCATTATTCACAATGTTGATAACGGCTGTGACGTGGGGTCTGAGTGGGGTACTGTCAGGTGTGTGTGTGGGGGGGGGGGGGTCCTCAGGGATCAGTGTTGGGGCCAATCCTGTTCCTTGTTTATGTAAATGATATGCCCTCTAGTATGACGATAGTCAAGGATGTTGTGTGCAACATTGGCTCGGTTTTAAATAGCGCTCGGTTTCAAATAGCGAAGTACATCACCTAAGTTCATGGCTTGTAGAAAATAAACTAACGCTAAATCACAGTAAGATTCACTTTTTACAATCTCTAACACAGAATTGAACAAAACCTGACGTTTTAACTTCACAGAACGGGCATTTGATTAGTGAAACTGAACAGTTCAAATTTCTAGGTGTTCAGATAGATAGTAAGCTGTCGTGGACAGCCCACGTTCAAGATCTTGTTCAAGACTTAATACTGCCATTTTTTTTATTCGAACGGTATCAGAAGTGAGTCATCCTTCGACATGAAAATTAGTCTACTTTGCTTGTTTTCATTCGCTTATGTCGTATGGTATTATATTTTGACATATAGTGTTTGTAACTAATTATTATATAGTTTAACTTGCTGTAACTGTACTTTATAAATTGTATAAAGTTAAGTTACCTCCCTATCTTATAAATCAACATTACTGTGAAAGAGTTGGGCTGTTAGAAAATTTTTCTATTAACAGAGACACAAAAATTGGCTGTGGGTAATTAAAAGTGACTACTTTGCTCTATATTGACTACTTCTACAGTGTTTAGTTCAGATAAATGCCTCCTGTAACACTAAGAACGATATGCCACATTAGATCGGGTTATGTATCTATGTTTTTTTTCGAGAATGGACACTATGTCATTACCTCATTTTTTTGACTACACCAAAGAATATTTGTACTTCTAGGTATTCACACTCTGTCTTTGTTTCAAATGATTTCCCTAACGATTATATAACATTTCCACCTTTGAAAATTATAATGTGTCAGTGAAGTTCTCACCAAGCACACATTACTGTAGCTGTGCTAAAATACAGGTTATTTAGATGGCTACTTTTCAGACAGACTCTTAGGACAGTTGTGTGTGTTCTATTCATACATTTTTTGGGTCGTATTTGCGAAAAATGTACTTTTGATCTATTTTTGTACACTGTATAAGTACTACAATTTTAAAAACCTTTTTGAATTTCCTCTTATTCTTTTTGTTGCCTGTATACATTTTATATTCGTTTCTCTTTTGTGCCTTACTGTTGTCTCAAGTAAAGATGATTAATATTACTGAAACCGCAACAGAATACAATGGTACTGATGATGTCGTAAGTATAATATTTTTTTTTCAAAAATACTAACAGTCGTATACAGTCACTAGAAAAAAATTTTAAACTCAGTTTCCTTTCACCGTTCAGTTAACTTACTTTTAGTTAAAATATTCGATTAAAATTGTAAATTTTACTTTATTTTTCTTCATTTGTTAAATGAGTTTCCTCATAAGAATACCTTACCAGTAAGCTTTCCTGTTTAGCGTTCCATACCTCAGTCGGTAAAAACGGAATCCTTATAGTATCACTGCTGTCTTTCCGATAGTTAAGATCCCTTTGTTCTCAGGAACAGACAGAAACAGCAACTTGAAATATACATCATACATTAAGGTGCACGGACGCTTGGGGATGTAAGTAATTGAAGTTTCTAAAAATTCAATCAAGAGATAGGGCTATTATGTCACATATTTTGATATTCCAAATCTCACTCAGCAAAACCTATAGATAATGTATTTCTATGTATGTTGGGCCTGGTGTTCTAGCAATAAGGCAAATGCATAGAAATCTAGAGGTAGCGGGATCGAATTTCGGTCGACTGCAGAGTTCATAGACTGCTTTAAACTCCGCAGTATGAGGAGTGACCAGAAACAACACTTGATTCGGATTTCACATTAAACTGTAGGCCCCCTCTTCCTGGTTCGATAACTGGGGTAGGTTAAGGACGCACAAGTTGCAGAACTGGTGTCCAATTAAAATAATTGCACTAAGTAATTGAGGCACATGAATTTATTTTTATTGTCTATACACATAATTAGGTTTGTTCGGCCCCACTCGCATTTGTCAAGTTGATAAAATAATGTAACTATTTCTGTGTGATACGAAAAATATGTACTACTCTGCTATGTAAATATTCTACATGTCAGCCTTCTTGTATCTTTTGTATCTTGTAACCTCCCCACAAAAAATAAATATAAATAATATGGATAATGACTCTAATTTTAGTGCAACCTCAAAACAAAATTCTTTCTCATTTGCAACCTCCCTACAAAATTCTTTCTGATTTAATCTAAGCTCAAAATTCATTCACATTTAGCGTAACCTTACAACAGAAAAATTCCTAAACCTGGTAATAAAACAATGTAACTAACCTCTCAATTAAATTGTCGCTCACTTATGGCTTTTTCAATAATTCACTGTGAATTTAACCTGGTAAATTTTGGACGACAGCAGTGCTGCGTCATGGCCCTGAAAGATCATTCTGAATAAAAAAAAGGAAAAATTCTTACCTCAATGAAGTCGCCGAATATATCTGCTCTTACAATAAATTTTTCCGCCACAGCTCTGTGCAATGCTGGCCGACCTATCTGTCATTTACGAAGGAAAGCAACTGATTTTTCTATTGCAATAATCGGGATGATCATGGATGGGAGAAATTAGTAAATTCTTTAAACTGAAATGAATGGTTGTTAAAAGTTACTTTTTACAAGGAAGATTATTATTACGAGAGTTTTAAAACATTTACATGCGACTTGAGATAACATTACTACGTATGCGCGCGGCTGCTTTTTTACCTTATACAATAATACTGAGGCTCCGGCATCGCTGCACCGCGATCGGGCCAGCCAACACGATACACCAGACCAGACTAGAGCAGACTCCAGACTAGCGCAGACTAACAACAACTTACTGCTACAGCTACACAGTTCCTACTGCGGTCAACACTGCTCTCTGGTCAGAGACCTTGCATATCGCAGGCAGCGCATGAACAATACATCGAAATTACATCTGCTCGGACCTCTAACATTAAATTGCATCTGCTCGGACCTCTTACAACCTTCTGTATCAATATTATTGGTCTAAATGGCTCCTCATTTTATCTGTATTTGCCACACTGAGTTGTCACTTGACTGGTTTTTGGCCAAATACACTACTGGCCATTAAAATTGCTACACCAAGAAGAAATACAGATGATAAACAGGTATTCATTGGACAAACATGTTATACTAGAACTGACATGTGATTACATTTTCACGCAATTTGGGTGCATAGATCGTGAGAAATCAGTACCCATAACAACCACCTCTGGCCGTAATAACGGCCTTCATAGGCCTGGGCATTGAGTCAAACATAGCTTGGATGACGTGTACAGGTACAGCTGCCCACGCAGCTTCAACACGATACCACGGTTCATCAAGAGTAGTGACTGGCGTCTAGTGACGAGCCAGTTGCTCGGCCACCATTGACCAGACGTTTTCAGTTGATGAGAGATCTGGAGAATGTGATGGCCAGGGCAGCAGTCAAACATTTTCTGTATCCAGAAAGGCCCGTGCAGGTCCTGCAACATGCTGTTTTGCATTATCCTGCTGAAATGTAAGGTTTCACAGGGATCGAATGATGGGTAGATCCACGGGGGGGGGGGGGGGGGGGGGGGGGACATCTGAAATGTAACGTCTACTGTTCAAAGTGCCGTCAGTGCGAACAAGAGGTGACAGAGACGTGTAACCAATGGCACCCCATACCATCACGCCGGGTGATACGCCAGTACAGCGATGACGAATACACGCTTCCAATGTGCATTCACCGCGATGTCGCCAAACACGGATGCGACCATCATCATGCTGTAAACAGAACCTGGATTCATCCGAAAAAAATGACGTTTTGCCATTCGTGCACTCAAGTTCGTCGTTGAGTATACCATCACAGGCGTTCCTGTCTGTGATGTAGCGTCAAGGGTAACCGCAGGCATGGTCTCCGAGCTGATCATGCTGCTGTAAACGTCGTCGAACTGTTCGTGCAGATTGTTGTTGTCTAGCAAACGTCCCCATGTGTTGACACAGAGATCGAGACGTGGCTGCACGATCCGTTACAGCCATGCGGATAAAATGCCTGTCATCTCGACTGCTAGTGATACGAGGCTGTTGGGATCGAGCACGGCGTTCCGTATTACCCTCCTGAACCCACCGATTCCATATTCTACTAAAAGTCAATGGATCTCGAACAACGCGAGCAGCAATGTCAGGATACGATAAACCGCAATCGCGATAGGCTACAGTTGGACCTTTATCAAAGTCGGAAACGTGATGGTACGCATTTCTTCTCATTACGCGAGAAGACATCACAACAACGTTTCACCCGGCTACGCCGGACAACTGCTGTTTGTGTATGAGAAATCGGTTGGAAACTTTCCTCGTGTCAGCATGTTGTAGGTGTCGCCACCGGCACCAACCTTGTGTGAATGCTCTGAAAAGCTGATCATTTGCATATCACAGCATATTCGTCCTGTCGGTTAAATTACGCGTCTGTAGCGCCTCATCTTCGTGGTGTCGCAATTTTAATGGCCAGTAGTGTAAATATAATTTAGCCGATCATTAAGAACTGTTTCCTGTTTAATGTTGTAATCGAATTTAACTGAGTTCGTGATCGACTTCTATTTAGGTAGAGTTGTGTTGTCCCCTTCCGTCCTTAATTTATCCATTGTCGTTGTGAAGAAAAGCTCTAGTGGCGCTGGTGGTAGAAAATGTATTCAATCCCTTAGACAATGACAGCGCAAGAATGAGGGTAATGGGTGCTCGCAGTGACGTCACATAGCTGGGGAACGCAGTTTCCCCTTATCACATGGTCTCCTTTTGGACTGCTTCATGAACCAAGGAGTGAGTAATCCCGCTAGTTAGCTGCCCCATGAAATCTCTACCGGCATCCAAATGGACCAGTAGCTTCCAAGGTAAACTTTTAGTTTCGATGCGAAACTTAAAGTTCACCCCAAGCATCTGCCTTCTCTCATTTATGGGGTAAAGTCTCGTCTAATAGTATGAATCTTTGTGGAAAAACTATGTATTTAGGAACTTATGTATACAAGGACATTTTCTCAACCAATGGCTTCCAATAAAGTGCATTTACAGACAAACTGTATACTGCGTATGTGGTGTGTTTTTATATAAAAATATTTCTGTTGTCCTTTACGCTTCCTTTCAATTGTCTTGAACTACGGAATCGTTTAATGAAGAAGCAGAATCAGTGATAGAGTATAAACATGAATGTAAGTAAGTTTTGAGAGTAAACGAGTTTAATTTTGCAAAATATCTTTAATGTAATTGTGGTTTTGATATACTTATTATTTCTGTATAACTGACAAATAAATACTACTACTACTACTACTACTACTACTACTACAGATACCCAACAGTTATGGAAACTACAGGATCTTATTTTAAAATTTGTTGTGGACAGGCAAGCATGACTAAAGAGAAAAGTTAAATACATTACTGTGCTAAGTATTAACTTCTGAATTAATGGTTACGTAAACACAATGTTGTTAATTTTGTAACTGTCACACTCATCTTGGAAGAACTGAAGAGTAACAATGAAAACCAATGTGATTGCATACAAGCAACAATGCATAACGAATCGGACGTGCAGCAAATTTTAATTTTTTATCATAAATCCTTTAAATCTGTGCGCAATAGACGTAAAAAATAACACCTTTTTTGGTTTGGCAACTAACAGCCGAGAAATGGTAGCAACCAGAAACGTAAGTAGTGAGAGGTGTGACGTGTATTCATGCGTTTCATGTATTTTAATTGCCTTCTGTCTCTGTGGGCGTTGTAACATGTCTTTACAATAATGGATAACTATCATGACGCATTCATCACATGTATTTTCATTATTTTTAAGTACGATCGAAACGTGTGCCCACGACTGTTAATTGAAGTTTTTTATACTTATCTGATTCTGTTACTGACCTCATTGTTTGCTTTACGGCAGGGCTTCCCAACCTTTTCAGCTGGTGGACCCATTCTTCAGTCGAAAATCCATGGCGGACCCCTAGTCAGTCAAGAGCACAGTAACTACCAATTTCAGAGCGAAAACCATGGGAATTGAAAACTTCTTAATGCAAGTACCAAGATTCCCAATGACCCCCCCCCCCCCCCCCCGCTCATTCATGAAGTATCAATAGTCTTTGGTTTAGAGATGAATGAAAACAACTTGAAATTAACGATCCAATTTGAATTCCCACTGTATTCAGACACTTACTAGTGAATTTACTCCCTTTCTTCAACACACTATAGCCTGATTATAATTACTTAGTAATTGACATTTCCCACGTTGGAGCTGCCTTCCTCCAAGAGCAATCAACGCCCGTCTAAACTGTTCGCTGTTGGTCTATTCACTTCCACTGTTCGGCCACTGTTGTGTAAGGAGCATGCATATTTCGTAAGAGTCGTGTGTGTGTGTGTGTACGTGTGTGTGTGTGTGTGTGTGTGTGTGTGGTTTTTCGTGAAATCCCAAGAAAAATGTTCCGATGTATGTAAAGTCTATGGGACTTAACTGCTGAGGTCATCAGTCCCTAGTCTTACACACTACTATTAACCGAAGTTTAACTTACGCTAAGGACAACACACAAACACACACACACACACACACACACACACACACACACGCCCGAGGGAGGACTCGAATCTCCGGTGGTAGCGGCGCGCAATCCACAACATGGCGCCTTAGAATGCGTGGCCATTCAGCGCGGCTATGAAGGAAAGAGGCAGCCCCATGATTCAGGATACAAACACATCACGAAAGAAAAGATGCCAAGGAATTGCCTTTAAGGAACTTTTGTGACCATCTATTGTGCAATGTGTGGGAATACATTCACCCAGTTTGCATGTCTTTCCAAAACTGGATTTCGTAAGCTCATGTCCCAGTCCCGCTTTTGGTTGGTCAGGTAAACACTGCAAAATCGATTCTGGAAACCTGCTTTTATAAAGTCGTTTTCCGGTTCCCCAATCGATTTTTGTGCCCATGTGAACAGCTCGGAAAGTCTAGTTATTTTTACGTCTTTGCGTATCTACTGGACGGCAGCTGTCAGTCCATAGCCGGCAGCTAGCAGGCGACGTTGCAACAGTGTGGTGTCAGTTGGTAGCTGGCAATTGGCAAGTTCTACACTACTGGCCATTAAAATTGCTACACCACGAAGATGACATGCAACAGACGCGAAATTTAACCGACAGGAAGAAGATGCTGTGATATGTAAATGATTAGCTTTTCAGAGCATTCACACAAGGTTGGCACCGATGGCGACATCTACAACGTGCTGACACGAGGAAAGTTTCCAACCGATTTCTCATACACAAACAGCAGTTGACCGGCGTTTCCTGGTGATGTCTCGTGTAAGGAGGAGAAATGCGTACCATCACGTTTCCGACTTTGATAAAGGTCGGATTATAACCTATCACGATTGTGGTTTATCGTATCGCGACATTGCTGCTCGTGTTGGTCGAGATCCAATAACTGTTATCGGAGTATGGAATCGATGGGCTCAGGAGGGTAATACAGAACGCTGTGCTGGATCCCAACGGCCTCGTATCACTAGAAGTCGAGATAACAGACATCTTATCCGCATGGTTGTAACAGATCGTGCTGACACGTCTCGATCCCTGAGTCAACAGATGGGGACATTTGCAAGACAACAACCATCTGAACGAACAGTTCGACGACGTTAGCAGCAGCATGAACTATCAGCTCGGAGACCATGGCTGCGGGTACCCTTGACGCTGCATCACAGACAGGAACGCCTGCAATGGTATACTCAACGACGAACCTGGGTGCACGAACAGCAAAACGTCATTTTTTCGGATGAATCCGGGTTCTGTTTACAGCATCATGACGGTCGCATCCGAGTTTGGCGATATCAGGGTGAACGCACATTGGAAGCGTGTATTCGTCATCGCCGTACTGGCGTATCACCCGGCGTGATGGTATGGGGTGCCATTGGTTACACGTGTCCATCACCTCTTGTTCGCATTGATGGCACTTTGAACTTTGCACGTTACATTTCAGATGTGTTACGACCCATGGCTTTACCCTTCATTCGATCCCTGCGAAACCCTACATTTCAGCAGTATAATACACAACCGCATGTTGCAGGTCCTGTACGGGCCTTTCTGGGTACAGAAAATGTTCGACTGCTGCCCTGGCCATGACATTCTCCAGATCTCTCACCAATTGAAAAATTCTGGTCAATGGTGGCCGAGCAACTGGCTCGTCACAATACGCCAGTCACTACTCTTGATGAACTGTGATATCGTGTTGAAGCTGCATGGGCAGCTGTACCTGTACACGCCATCCAAGCTCTGTTTGACTCAATGCCCAGGCGTTGGTTGTTCTGTGTACTGATTTCTCAACATTTATGCGCCCAAATTGCGTGAAAATGTAGTCACATGGCAGTTATAGTATAATATATTTGTCCAATGAATACGCGTTTATCATCTGCATTTCTTCTTGGTGTAGCAATTTTAATGGCCGGTAGAGTACTAATTGGACACTATATCGTGGCAGTCAGCCTCGACTGTAAACAAATTAGGAAAACAAACAAACAGACTCTCTTATTTCTACATAAGAAGACAAAGCATTTCACAGAACGTAAGACTTTTTTTTCTCATAGAAACAATTCTGGCAGAGGAGGTTTACCTTTTACAAGGTGGCAAGTGAAAAGTCATCATTTGTTTACGCTCGGAGCCAGTTGCCACAATATAGTGTCATAGAGTTATAGCAAGTAATTGTAATGGAAATATAGGATATTTTTAACTGAGAGGACGGAATACATTATAAAGAAAAGAAATTAGCTTTAGAGCTTTAGAGATCATTGCAATTTTCGTAACAAAAATATCAATGCCAACAGAATTCAATTAATAATTATTTTGTAAATGATAGAAGACAGAAACAAAATTCCTACAGAGTTATGGTTCAGGTACGTTCACTGAGCATCTACGAAGAAAAATGCTTTCTTCGTTACTGTAGATGAGTCTGTAGGAATAATAATGGAATCCTAATGTGATGGTTGAGGGTGCTTCTGCTGACACGATATTGAATATTTGGGTTCAATTCTTGACAACTGGAGACGGATGTCTGGTTCCACATCTAGACAGTTTGGGTACTTAGTTTTGTGGGCAGCATAGATCGAGAACCCAGGTTCACACATGTATGTTGTGGCAATCGGAAGAAGTACACATTTTGCCTTTTCATCAAGGGGGTAGTATTTCTTGTTATCCAAACGGATCCAAAAGTGTGAGTAACCGTCAATGTCAAAACTTGATTTCAAGATAGGGTCTGTGGCGATTTCTATCAACAACTCATATTCATTTGATGATAGAATGTTCGGCTTTTTGGATACAGTGAATGGATTGAGCACCCATTCGTATTGCTGCAGCTTCTCATCTTCAGCTGTTGGGAAATAATGCTCCAACAATGACATCAAGCTTCGCAGATGTTCCAGGATTTGATGAAACAAGTTCTTCCCAAGCGCCAATGTTTTGTTTTGAAAAAACTCCTTGAGAAGAGGAAAACACTCAACCTTCCCCTCCTAAGCACTCTCTGCCCAAAAATTGTTTTTCTCTTGAATGTTCGAACTTTGTCGATAGCAGTGACCTTTGTTACACTTTGCCCTTGGAGTGAAATATTCATTTAGTTCATTTTGGAGAAAATATCTGACAAATAGGCAAGTATACACTGCCAATTTTTGTCATTAATAAGGTCTGCTAATTTGGTGTTATGCTCCAAAAGGAAAGTTAAGACTTCCAATCTTAAGTCGTACAACCGAGAGAGTGCATTCCCACATGAGAGCCACCTCACTTCTGTGTGGAGAAGCAGGGAACGATGTAGGCTTCCCGTATCTTCACGAAGTATTGTGAAAAGTCTTGACTTCAACGGCCTTGATTTTATATAGTTAATGATTTGAATGGACTCGTCTAAGACTTTCTTGAACGAAACAGGCATTTCTTTCGTAGCTAAAGCGTGTCTGTGGAGAGCACAATGACTACTACTGCAATTCTTGGCGCTTTCTTTTATTTTCGTTATTGCTCCGACTGTAGGACCCGTCATAGCTTTTGCACCATCTGTGCACACATCTATGTAATTAGACCATGGAACTTCGTTAGTCCTTAAAAACTCATCCAATAGACGGAATGTTTCAGCACCTGTTGTGTTGGCAGGTAGTGGTCTGCACAATAAGAGGTCCTCCTCAAAGAATCCAGAATATTCATAACGGACAAAAGCCAATAAAATCGCTAATCCTGCAACATCAGTGGATTCATCTGTCTGCAAATAAAATGAATTGTGTTGGATGCGAGAAACAAAGAGTGTCTTTCACATCATTTGACATGTCAACAATGCATCTTTTGACAGTGTTGTTTGATAATGGCACCGAAGATACAAGCTTTACTGCCTTTTCGTCTAGCATGCAAGAAACAATATCATTAACACACGGCTTTATGAGATTTTCTGCAATGATATGAGCTTTGCCTGTTTTTGCCATTCGATAACTGACGAAGAAAGAAGCTTTTAATGAATTTTCATTAATTGTTTTTGCATGAGTTTCAATGCAATGCTGAGAAGCATCTAGTTCAGCACTCTTCCTTTTGAAAAAATCGATGTCTTTAGCCTGGAAGTCTGGGTGAGTACCTTCAAAATGACGGCGCAACCTTCAAAATGACGGCGCAATTTAACTGGAACCATTGAACTGTTCCGAAGGACTCGTGCACAAATTACACACTGAGCTTTACCCTCCTTTGTCTCCATAAAGTCCATTTCTAAATAGCTTTCGTTGTACTTACGCTTCTTGGTTATTCCACTTCCACAGGATATTGCAACCAGTGGAGTACTTGCAGCGTTTTCACATAATAAATCCAGCTGTGAGGCTTATTGTGATTGTTCTTCCTCTGGTCGTCCTCCCTCCCTCATTCATTTGAACTGGAAACTTCCCCTGTGAAGGCGATGGAGAAACTGCACCCTTCTTCAATGATCCTGAATTCAGCCATCGATCCATGTTAGAAGTAATAAACTGGTCAAAAATCGAATTAGGTAGTGCTCTGACAAAGCAAATCTAACATTTAATGATGCCTGGGGCCGCATACGTGCCAGCGAGCGCTGTGATTGGTCGACAAAGCTCGCTCCGCGCATGCGAAAAGGTTTCAGCGCATCTAGCGCCGTGAACCGGAGCACAAACGACCCCCGTTTGTTGCGAAAAAGTCGATAAGAGTGTAAGTAGGCTGTTTATGTTTTCTTATCGGCAACGTTACGTAGCGCTCTGTGTGCTAGTTTGCATTGTTGTCTGCCATTGTAGTGTTGGGCAGCGGCAGCTGGATGTGAACAGCGCGTAGCGTTGCTCAGTTAGAGGTGAGCCGCCAGCAGTGGTGGATGTGTGGAAGGAAATGGCGGAGTTTTGAAATTACATATATTATGACTTTTGATGATATTAAGGTAAATACATTGTTTGTTCTCTATTAAAATCTTTCATTTGCTAACTATGCCTATCAGTAGTTAGTGCCTTTCGTAGTTTGAATCTTTCATTTAGCTGGCAGTAGTGGCGCTCGCTGTATTGCAGTAGTTCCAGTAACGAAGATTTTTGTGAGGTAAGTGATTTATGAAAGGTATAGGTTAATGTCTGTCAGGGCCATTCTTTTGTAGGGATTATTGGAAGTCAGATTGCGTTGCGCTAAAAATACTGTGTGTCAGGTTAAGCACAGTCTGTCAGGTTAAGCACAGTCTTGTACAATTTTCTAAGGGGACGTTTCATATGTCGACCCTTAGCTTAGGATACCACACTGGAATCATCTGAATTTTTCTTGTAGTTTGTGTATTTAGTGTAGCTTTTGTTTATTGCTAGCGCGTAATTATAGAGAGAATTTCCTTGGTAGTTGTGGTTTTTCATTGTTGCACAGTAAAACAGTTGTGGCATGCATGTAGATTTGCACCAAGTAAACTCCTGGAAATGGAAAAAAGAACACATTGACACCGGTGTGTCAGACCCACCATACTTGCTCCGGACACTGCGAGAGGGCTGTACAAGCAATGATCACACGCACGGCACAGCGGACACACCAGGAACCGCGGTGTTGGCCGTCGAATGGCGCTAGCTGCGCAGCATTTGTGCACCGCCGCCGTCAGTGTCAGCCAGTTTGCCGTGGCATACGGAGCTCCATCGCAGTCTTTAACACTGGTAGCATGCCGCGACAGCGTGGACGTGAACCGTATGTGCAGTTGACGGACTTTGAGCGAGGGCGTATAGTGGGCATGCGGGAGGCCGGGTGGACGTACCGCCGAATTGCTCAACACGTGGGGCGTGAGATCTCCACAGTACATCGATGTTGTCGCCAGTGGTCGGCGGAAGGTGCACGTGCCCGTCGACCTGGGACCGGACCGCAGCGACGCACGGATGCACGCCAAGACCGTAGGATCGTACGCAGTGCCGTAGGGGACCGCACCGCCACTTCCCAGCAAATTAGGGACACTGTTGCTCCTGGGGTATCGGCGAGGACCATTCGCAACCGTCTCCATGAAGCTGGGCTACGGTCCCGCACACCGTTAGGCCGTCATCCGCTCACGCCCCAACATCGTGCAGCCCACCTCCAGTGGTGTGATCATTGCTTGTACAGCCCTCTCGCAGTGTCCGGAGCAAGTATGGTGGGTCTGACACACCGGTGTCAATGTGTTCTTTTTTCCATTTCCAGGAGTTTACTTGGTGCAAATCTACATGCATGCCACAACTGTTTTACTGTGCAACAATGAAAAACCACAACTACCAAGGAAATTCTCTCTATAATTACGCGCTAGCAATAAACAAAAGCTACACTAAATACACAAACTACAAGAAAAAATCAGATGATTCCAGTGTGGTATCCTAGGCTAAGGGTCGACATATGAAACGTCCCCTTAGAAAATTGTGCAAGACTGTGCTTAACCTGACAGACTGTGCTTAACCTGACACACAGTATTTTTAGCGCAACGCAATCTGACTTCCAATGGCGTGAATGGAGGGACGAATGGAGACGTGTCGTCTTCAGCGATGAGAGTCGCTTCTGCCTTGGTGCCAATGATGGTCGTATGCGTGTTTGGCGCCGTGCAGGTGAGCGCCACAATCAGGACTGCATACGACCGACGCACACAGGGCCAACACCCGGCATCATGGTGTGGGGAGCGATCTCCTACACTGGCCGTACACCACTGGTGATCGTCGAGGGGACACTGAATAGTGCACGGTACATCCAAACCGTCATCGAACCCATCGTTCTACCATTCCTAGACCGGCAAGGGAACTTGCTGTTCCAACAGGACAATGCACGTCCGCATGTATCCCGTGCCACCCAACGTGCTCTAGAAGGTGTAAGTCAACTACCCTGGCCAGCAAGATCTCCGGATCTGTCCCCCATTGAGCATGTTTGGGACTGGATGAAGCGTCGTCTCACGCGGTCTGCACGTCCAGCACGAACGCTGGTCCAACTGAGGCGCCAGGTGGAAATGGCATGACAAGCCGTTCCACAGGACTACATCCAGCATCTCTACGATCGCCTCCATGGGAGAATAGCAGCCTGCATTGCTGCGAAAGGTGAATATACACTGTACTAGTGCCGACATTGTGCATGCTCTGTTGCCTGTGTCTATGTGCCTGTGGTTCTGTCAGTGTGATCATGTGATGTATCTGACCCCAGGAATGTGTCAATAAAGTTTCCCCTTCCTGGGACAATGAATTCACGGTGTTCTTATTTCAATTTCCAGGAGTGTATTTCGCAGGTGCGCTTGCAATTACCTAGACATTATTTTCAGTTCTATGTTAATGTGTTCTCTTATTTTTGCTCTTCAAATTGTGTCTTTTTGTGTTATCGTGTGAAATATTGTGACAATAATGGCGTGTGAAAAACGTAATACTAGGCACAAAGTAAACTGAGAAATGACAGTGAAGACGAAAGCAGTGTGTTAGCGCCACCGTGTAATGAAGTAACTAATGTTCAAAGTAGTAATTTGGTAATTGTTCATAGGGAAATGGAGCGGGTGGCAAATAATGGTGTAGACAGTGAAACAGGTTGTGAACAGGGAAGCATTATCGATCGATCGGTCGGCAACAGTTCGCCTCAGGAATCCGAGATGACAGGACACAATTTTACAAATACTGAAGATTCAAGTTTTGCGTCCTCACCGTTTTCTCAAATAAGTCAAGACACATTTTCCGCTTGTCAAAATGTGAATGTTGCCGGTGCAAATTTACTGCCGAAAAGCACTGAGGAACATGTTTCAGACACCAGTGCATTGTTATTACAATTAATGCAACAAATGGGACAAAAGCTTCAAAAGTTAGACACAATGGAACAACACCAGAGACAAACACGGCAACAGTTAGACGCAGTGGAACAAAATCTTAAAAAGTTAGACACAGTGGAACAAAATCTTAAAAAGTTAGACACAATGGAACAAAATCTTCAAAAGTTAGACACAATGGAACAAAATCAGAGACAAACACAGCAAAAGTTTCAAAAGTTAGACACCACACTCGAACAAACACGTGAAGATTTAACTACTGAGTTACATAACATTGAATCGAAATGTCAAAAAGTCTGTAATGACGTAAAAACACAAATTTGTGAGCATTTCCAACCTATTTTTTCGCGGCATGAAAATGCATTACAGAATCACGAAGCAGCCATAAAAGAACTGCAAACCATTGTTAATGAAAATCATGAGACCCTGCAAGCTAAAATTGACTCAGTTGCATCTACCGATTCGGTTACGCAACTTGCAAAAACTCAAGAAAACTTAAAGGATACAGTAGATACTCTGAAAATTAGTTCAGAAAGACACACTGAGGAAATGTGTTCACTATCGGAGAAAGTAGCCGAACTTTCGGATCAGGTCACTAACTTATCTACGAAGGTAGATGATAATCTGAATGACACAAAACCGGTAGTCTTTAATGACACAGACGAGTGCGAACAAATTAGGAAACTGAAACAAAATCTTAATCAAATTAATATGCAACATCAAAGAGAAATCCAGGAAGTAGAAGATCAGCTGACACAGGTAATACAAGAATTACGTATTTCAGAGGACACTCGCGCTTCAATACGGGAAGAGGGACATAGAAATACGGAACAGCCACAAAATAATAACACAGGGCACTTCGGGAATTACGAAAGAAATTGGCAAGGTTCACCGAATTTTGAGATGGAACCACCGAAACGACGTAACAATGACCGACATGCGTCTCACCGACATGATGATTTTGATTATAAGCTGTTCATTACTACACGTAAATTCAAAACGTTTAAGATCTCTGCCAACGACATTCATCCACAAGCGTGGCTCCATCAATTCTCTCATTGTTTTCCTCCCAACTGGTCATTGGAGCACAGATTAGAATTTATTGGAGAAAGAACCAGCTGTAAGAATGCGATCGGTCATTCACGATTGTCACAGTGAAGGAGAATTTTAACATGCCTTCCTCTCAGCGTATTGGTCTCAAGCTACACAAGACCGAGTAAAACATAGCATCATAATGATGAAACGTTTCGAACAATCTGAATTTTCCAGTCTTATGAAATATTTTGAAGACATGTTGCATAAGAATCAGTATCTTTCAAACCCATACAGCCCCTCAGAACTCATCCGCATTTGCTTAATCAAACTGCCTGAACATTTGCGACATATTATTTTTGCAGGACGTTGCAAAGACGACATTGAAGCTTTTCAGGGACTGTTACAAGAACCGGAAATTGACACTGACAATCGCGGAACGCGAAAACAGGAGTACAACAATTACAGGTCACATCTGTCACAATTCCGCGATGACAGAAATAATACACAACAAGGCTATTCTTATAACGTAAATCGTGACCGAAACAGACACCACCCGTATGACAACCGTTGGCAGAATAGTAATAATTACAGGGAAAGATCACATCTCCACGGTAATGACTATCACAGAGACAATCAGAGAAACAGACAATATGGGAACCAAAGTAATTATTATCAAGGGAGACAGAATAACTTTAGACGCAACGGTCCAGCGCGCAGTTATGACTCAGGGAGAAATTCTCCACCACGTGACCTACAAGAAAGAAACTACGGAATCTACCGACATGACGACAGACAATATGATCGTAAAGACAGACCTGAACTGCATCAGAACTGGCGGGATTTAAACAGAGCAGGGCCCTCTCGTCACAGTGAATTTGTAGAAGTTAGGTCTCCAAATCCCAATAACGACGCACGCCAACAGAGAGACAATAGGCAATGACTCATACCGCTGGCAGCCACAAAACGTACGTATGAAACTGACGACGCAGCTGCCGTAGCTAGTAATTACGTAAGAATGGAAGACATTAGAGACATCTTACTCCAGGAACACGACGTAAAACATAACAACATTGCATATCCTGTGATTCACATTACAGTAAATGACGTAAAATTTACGGCAGTACTTGACTCTGGCAGACCCATTTCAGTAATTAGTGAAACAGCTTTTAGCAAGTGCAACTAATCGAACGATTGCCCCACACTTCCGTTACGTAAGATTAAATTACAAGGTGCAATCTTTGGAAAAAGTGTAGATGTACGCCAACAAACCAACTTAGAATTCTTTTGTCAAAGCCACAGCTTCTCTATGAACTTTCTTATTGCTCCATTATTGTCGACGG
Source organism: Schistocerca cancellata (assembly GCF_023864275.1). Taxonomy (NCBI): domain Eukaryota; kingdom Metazoa; phylum Arthropoda; class Insecta; order Orthoptera; family Acrididae; genus Schistocerca; species Schistocerca cancellata. Next base: position 177,721,937 of record NC_064633.1, on the reverse strand, counting down.
AAATTATACTGGGAGTAGACCTTTTGAACGAATACAAAGCAATCTTAAGCTTTTACGATGCTGAAATAAGTTTAGAGAAAGAAGGTAAGTCAATAGCTTTGAAATTGGAAGACTGGCTCTCAAACCATGACGAGGAAATTAATCGGCTTTACCTTCTGTTAGACAACAGTTCGGAATTTTCTACGGAACTAGACACTAACAATCACTCTGCAAGTACTGACAGGGATGGTATCGACGGCATATTTGAAACTAATGAATTAATTGAGAATCAAATTCAAACAATTGAGAATTGTAATGACACTGATAGGCAGGGCCTTTTTGAGATTTTACAAGCACATTCCACAGTTTTTACTCACAAAACAGGAACAATCAAGGGATTTCAATACCAATTTCGTGTTCGTGAGCATACTAAAATTTGTGTTAGACCATACGTAATTCCAGCACATTATAGGGACCGTGTTAGAACAGAAATACAATCTATGCTTAATGAGGGCATTATTGAGCCGGCAGTAAGCTCATACAACAACCCATTACATGTTGTTGAGAAGAAAAATGGATCCATCAGGCTTGTTTTAGATTCGAGACAAATCAATACTATCATCATTGCTGAAACAGACAGGCCGCAGACAATGGAAGAACTTCTTCAAAATTTTAATGGTGTAAAAGTGTTGTCTTCCATTGATCTCAGATCCAGCTTTTATCAGATCGAACTTCATCCAGAATGTAGAAAATGCACAGCTTTCCTTGGTTGCAGCGTTTGTTATCAGTTTCGGAAACTTCCTTTTGGTTTGAACATTTCTTCAGCAGCATTCATTCGCGGGCTAAATTCCATATTACCTGAGTTCTTAAAACGTCACATCACCTTATATGTGGACGATATTCTGATAGCAGAAGCCTCATGGGAACAACACAATCGCATCCTCAACAGCGTGTTACGTATTTTTGCAGAATCTGGAATTACAGTTAACTTGGAAAAGTCTGAATTCGGTAGGTCAAAGGTGAAGTTTTTGGGACATATTATTTCTTCTGAAGGCATTCAGCCGGATCCTGAAAAGTTAGAAGCAATCAGAGCCATTCCAGTTCCATCCACAAAAAAAACAAGTCTGCAGTTTTCTAGGTCTCGTAAATTTTTACCGTCCTTTTCTGAATATGCAAATTCTTGTTACACCAAAACTTTGTTCTCTCACTGGAAAAAATACTATTTGGAACTGGGACGAAAAAGCACAGTTGGAATTCAATTCTTTGAAAGAAGCGTTACTTCACGCGCCAATACTAGCTCATCCAGATCTGTCACAAGATTTCTGCCTTAGCACGGATTCTTCTAAAGTCGGTCTTGGTGCCCATTTATTTCAAGAAGCCATGAAAATGACACTACCATTCAGAAAACCATTGCTTTTGCTAGCCGAGTGCTAACAAAATCTGAAAAAAATTATTCCGTTACTGAATTAGAAGCTTTAGCTATCGTTAGGGCATTTAACAAATTCCGTTTCTTTCTTTCTGGTAAGCACGTAAAAGTATACAGTGATGATCGTGCATTACACTGTCTTATGTCTTCAAAATTAAATCATGATAGGTTAAAACGTTGGGCATTGTTTCTGCAAGAATTCCGCTTCACAATAGTCTACATTCCCGGCAAGGAGAACATTGTCTCGGACGTGCTGTCACGCGCACCGGCTGGGCTTGAGAAAAGTAACACAGAAGGCAACCTCGAGAAAAATTTCAGTAATCTTTACATTCAGAAAGTCGCCTTGGAAACTTCATCACCACATCTTTAAAGGACATAGCTCATGAACAAGATAAAGATCCGATTTGGAAAGACATCAAAAGTAAATGGCATGAAAAGACACACACTCAGATTCGGCATTATTACCTGGTTAGAAACAACATACTCTTCAAACGCTGCACTGTTGATGACAAGCTATGGGTACTGTGCATTCCAGACGATTTTGTTAATAAGTTCATTTGGTACATTCATTTCAGCTACGCACATTTTGGCCCACGAAAATGTTATCATATTCTTCGAACGACTTGTTACTTTAACAATATGGAAAAGCGAATTCGAAGAGTCTTGTCTATTTGTAAACTTTGTCAAAAGGCGAAACCATCTACTATCTCCCATCGTGCTCCGCTGTTTCCTATCATTCCTTCTAAATTAAAAGAATTTGCTGCTGTTGATCTCTTGGGACCGTTTGTCAGAACATCTAATGGATTTGCGTACGTTCTAGTCGCTGTTGAACTTACTTCAAAATTTGTTTGTTTCACTCCGTTACGTAATGCCACTGGACGGTCTGTATCCAACGCCTTTGTTAAAAATTTCTTACGTGAAGTTGGACACGTTAGTAAAGTCATTTCAGATAACGGACCGCAATTCAGATCTGCTGTTTGGTCACGCATGCTTCGGAATCATAAAATCAAACCTGTTTTTATTTCATTGTACTCACCACATTGTAACCCATCTGAACGGATTATGAATGAAATCAATAAGCTTTGCAGACTTTATTGTCACAGAAAGCATCAGCATTGGGACAGATATTTACACTTATTTCAAAATGTGCTGAATGAAATGCCTCATGATTCCACTGCTTTACCACCTACTCTTGTACTAAAGAATGAACAACCACCGAACAGAATCAGAGAGCTTGTACCTTTCCCCAATACACGTAATCTTCGACACAAAGACATAATTGATTTGGCTCTTAAAAATATAAAATCTGCAGCAGACAAAAGGAGAAAACTACACGGTAAAGCAAATGCAAAGAAATTGTATATTGGTCAGAAAGTTCTCATTAAAGCTCATTTATTGTCACATAAGAAGAAACACTTGAGTCACAAATTCTTTCTAGTTTACAATGGACCTTACAGAATCCGACGTATACCACATGATAATTGCGTTGAAGTTGAAACTCTGCGTACTAGGAAGAGTAAAGGTTTACACCACATTTCATATGTAAAACCGTTTATTGAAAGATAATCTGCCTTTTAACTTGGTCTTTGCCATATAACTTTTCACTTTACATTACTAGTATGCTTTGTCAGACTTAGAATCTGTTTGCGGTGTTTCTGTTTCATATCTGCACAGTTTTTCTGAATTATTCTGGAAAGTAAAACATGTTTTAGTAGTAACTTTTGTGGTACAGCTACAATGAGACAGCCTTTTCCGTAGCACAACAATACGTTACAGCACAGTACTTTCATCATCACTACAATAAGCGTAATAACTAAGATATCTATACGCACAGCATTTCACTTTTGTTTATCATGAGGTAAGTACATTGACTTCTGCAGAACTTAGCTTTCGGAGGAAAATAACTATGACACTTCCACAGTGATTATCTTACAACAAGATGCACATTTAGCGCTACAGGACACGCATTTGAGTGCTTAATTTTGTACTTAAACCATTTATTTTTCAAGATTTTTGAAATACAAAGAAAGTTTTCCGTGATACATTTCATTCCATTGCTGTAATCTGTAACACCTGAGGGTATAATTACATTAATCCTCAGGGGGGTACACGCCTACTTTGTGTACCATGTGTTTGGCAAGCACAAGGAACCCTAGCTAATACGGTATTTGCTTATACAACTTTACACATCGGTACCATATTTCTCTAAAACACAAATTACACAGCTATCTGATCATTTAACTGAGAGAGACAAACTTTTTTATTATGTCAGTAACACATGTTTACACAATTACACCGTTGGATAACTTCACACTTACGAAATTGAATTTTGTCTGTACTTTGTGAACTGTTCATATTTTTTCGGACCCATTGTGATATTATGAGAGCTTTGAATGATATATTTGGTATGGGATCACAATTTTTAAAGTACGTTTGAGGCAGATGACACTTTTGACATGAGCAGAGAATTTTTTTTTAATTATTGGAGGAAGCTACGACGATTTTGAGAGTTGACTGAGGTGTTATGATGTTATTATTACGATGACTATGTGTATTATGCTGTTGCGGTATGTTTATGATCAATAAGCTGATGCTACATGAGTTATTTGATTATGCTACATATCTGTTGTGATGAAATATTGAAGAAGTGTCGACGAATATGTATATATGTAATAAGGTAAGGAATAATGAGTAGTGGTTAGGGACTCTGGTTTGTGAATAAGGTTGTTGGAAACCAAGAATCGTACTTTAAGATTTATGAAATGTGTGTATATGTGTAAATGCATCACAATGCCGACGAAAACGTTTTGAACACTGTTATATTCATAGGATTTTGTTTCTACACATTTGCAACGTAAATTCTCGACCGGTGAAATTTTTTTATATGAGACTGCCACTGTAGCAGAAACTGCTGTCATAAATATTTCAGTAAGAAAGGTAAGTGACCTTGACGTAATGCGTTTTGGGCGCCCAGCTGAGAGGTAGTCGTCTGACAAAAGAAAGCCATTAGTGTGTGCGCCTTTCAGAGGCAGAGGTGAAAAAAAAAGAGACCATTAACCTCGCTATTGACATTCCTTTGTAGAAAGCATCGCAAATATGACACGCTCATTACTTGAAAACACATGATTACTCGTACTTTGTGCTAATTACTGAAATCCTTATGAATTGATGGGAAATATTCGTACATCTGCACATCTGATTATGACAAGTGTCTTTCTATGAGAGTTGAGAGCTACTGACTTACGAAATGCCACATAGCTATTGAATGATGTTTTTATGCTTTGGTTTGCGTAATTGCTTATTTCATTTGATATCTGGTTTCCAGCTATGTTGCAGTATTGGTTTTATAAAATAAACTTAAATGCATCTGCTAATGTGAACACTTTCTGTCAACAGATTTATTAAATAATTATTTTCTGACCCACATTCTTCGAAAAAGGAGCTCTTGGAATGGAGAGAACAATAAGAAGGGACTAATAACAGTAACTGCATCTATAATTTTCTTTTCAAGTACTTGGTAATTGTTTTTAGAATTAGTTTTTGTGGTGCACCACTTTAATTACATAGACATTAAGATGTGAATATACATTTCCCTTGTCTGCACTGTTGTCTTTAGTGTAATATTTTTTTCTGCTTGAGCTATGTCATGTTTAGATATAAGTTATTTCATTTGATGCTGCTGTTTGCCAGGCATAGTGTTACTGAATTTTAATTTGTCTTACTCTTCTAAGCTAGTTTTATTACTGATGTATTTTTCTTGTTTGCTGCACAGTGCCTTATCTTAGTTGTAATATTGTTACTTCACCAATTTGCATTTTTTTGTCATTGCTGTTTGCGTTAATTATTTTGTGCTGCTGCATTGCCTCGTCCCTTTGTTTAGCATCTGAGCTCAGTAGATTTAAGTTAACTTAAGAGGGGGTAGACTATAAGATAATGAGTTGCGATTAATTGGAAGAAATGCATTGAGCAGTTATACAAAAAAAGTACAGAAAGCAGGTATAGGTAGGATTTTCTTTAAAATAAATGATGAGGTAAGATAATGAAAAATAAATAATGACGTAAGAAAAATGTGAACAGAATACAGAAAGCAGGCTTAGATAGGACTTTTTGTGAATAATGATGAACGAAGGGAGATCTCCATGCAAAATGCTGCAGTAAAACGAACCCTCTCCTTCCCTTTTGTGTTATCCCACTATGTGTTTGTGTACCCTTGTGTATTTGTTTTCTTCCTGTCTCTGTGTAGTTTCATAGAATATTTTCTTCTACTAATACTAAGCTACATTCACTATGATGAGGAATACTGTTCTCCTCAAATATAAATGGCATTAATAATATGTTATTTACCTTTTAAATATGCTTAGACATTATTAATTCTGTTTTGTTTTAATGCTCATGTGTGAAGTTGTTGTTTCCAAACCTATTCTGATCTTTTATGTATTTACTTATGGCACAATTCCTGTAACACTGATGTATATGTTATTTCGATTCTTTTCTAAAGCCTGTGTTACTACAAATGTTATCTGTACTGTTATGTTCTTTAATGATGTATTTTGTACCTTTTGTAATTGTATTCTTATATTGTAAATTTATAATTTACCAGTTCTTCAAATAAAGTATCATTTCACTGCACACGTTTCTGTTGGTCATAGTATATGGACAATATGTGAGAAGTTGGGACTGTTAGTGTTTGCACATGTGTTAATAATACAGCAAGGGACCGGATAACAGCATTGCTGGTTCTAAGGACATTTCCAAAAAGTTTGTGAGTGCACAAGTAGTGGTTATGGACATCCTATATTATCCGCGAGACTCTTCAATGGTGATTGTGCACCTGCACAGTCACTCCAGATGGCTGCTGGCCATCTCTGCAAGGACTACAGTGGGTCTGCATCTCTGATGGCCCACCAATATCATTATTTCTACAAGGACTGCAGTGGGTCTGCACCTCTGGTGGCCCACCAATTCCACAACCTCTACCAGAACTACAGTGGGTCTGCACCTCTGGTCGCCCACCAATACCGTAATCTCTACCAGGACTACTGTGTGTCTGCATCTCTGATGGCCCACCAATACCATTATTTCTACAAGGACTGCAGTGGGTCTGCGCCTCTGGTGGCCCACCAATACCGTAATCTCTACCAGGACTACAGTGGGTCTGCTCTGTGATGACCTACCTACCAATATTCATCAACTTCGACTGACTCTGCGGTGGGTTTACTCTGTTGTGGCCCATTATCTGTCTGCATGTCAAGAGTCAGCACTGTCTTTCCGTTGGAAGGACAACACTACTTCTTCAAGACTGCATGGAAATCCACTACTTCCGTGTGCATTGTCTTTTACTGCTCAGACTTTGAAAAAAAACAAACACTGAAATTTTACTGTGATGAACAATCTGGACTGTCTTTATGGACTGTGAGAAAATTTTAGCTTTTGACCAACATTGTATCAATAAGTGTGTGCATTTGATATCTTTGTTACTGTAATTATAAAAAAAAATTTATCAAATCATTATTGGCCACTGTCCAAAAACAATTTGTAAAATTTTTTGTGGGGAGCATGGGGGCTATGTAAGTAGGCTGTTTATATTTTCTTATTGGCAACGTTACATAGCGCTCTGTGTGCTAGTTTGCATTGTCGTCTGCCATTGTAGTGTTGGGCAGCGGCAGCTGGATGTGAACAGCGCGTAGCGTTGCTCAGTTAGAGGTGAGCCGCCAGCAGTGGTGGATGTGTGGAAGGAAATGGCGGAGTTTTGAAATTACATATATTATGACTTTTGATGATATTAAGGTAAATACATTGTTTGTTCTCTATTAAAATCTTTCATTTGCTAACTATGCCTGTCAGTAGTTAGTGCCTTCCGTAGTTTGAATCTTTTATTTAGCTGGCAGTAGTGGCGCTCGCTGTATTGCAGTAGTTCCAGTAACGAAGATTTTTGTGAGGTAAGTGATTTATGAAAGGTATAGGTTAATGTTTGTCAGGACCATTCTTTTGTAGGGTTTATTGGAAGTCAGATTGCGTTGCGCTAAAAATATTGTGTGTCAGGTTAAGCACAGTCTGTCAGGTTAAGCACAGTCTTGTACAATTTTCTAAGGGGACGTTTCAAGAGAAGCCGCATTCTCCGGCACTAAACTGTGTAAGCGTTCTCACTTAGGAACCGCAAAGGCTGCTTGGGAATACGACCTGAAATAAAAATACACATGTTTTTCACACGAAAAAAAAAATAGTGATGAATTTGATTTTCACATCTTTATTCAATAATTTTACTCATTATTTTACACGATTTGGTGTAAGGTGGCCGCAGACCCCCTAGAAATAGCCGGCGGACCCCTAAGGGGTCCGCGGACCACACGTTGGGAAGCCCTGCTTTACGGGAATGTGACTCCAGTCTCCGGATTCGACTATACAAAGAAATATACTATTTCCAGGTTTGCTGAGTTGATGGTTTAGTAACTACCAAATAAAACAGATTTTCCATAGAATCTTCTGTATTCATTGATTCGTCGATGACTGTTCAAAAACTATGCCTCACTAAATGTTACACACGATTATACTTTCAACAGCTATACATCACTACTCTTTCCAACAGATTTTCCCACACTCCATCATACTACTGTTCCTGCCACGTGAGAATAACATGAATGACAAAGATCCCGTTATGTATGTAACTTAAAGGACTTACTACTTGCCACGGACATTCAATGGAAACGTTTGAAACTGTTTTCACATAAATTGCGTTTAATTATTATGAATGTTTGCGTAAATATTTATGTAAATAACTTTTCAAAATTGGTATGTTTATGTTAATTACACAAATGTGAAATATGTATTCAATGAAATGAAACTTCACAAGTTCCATAAAAAACAGTTTTATACAAATTTGCTATTTAAATTTATGTGAAGATATCGATACCCATGGTATCATGATTTCATAATACGAAGGACATTCACTAATTGAAGAGACAAACTGGTCTGGAGAAAAAAGCGTTTGTTTTTGCAAAACAATGTTTTTTCTACTTTTCAACATAATCCCCTTGAACATTTATGAACTTGTTCCAACAGGTTATAGGCTTTTTTATTACGGCTGCAAAGAATTCTTTATCTTGATGTTTGAACCAATTTCCCACAATTTTTTTCACATCCTCGTCCTGGAGCCTCTTCCCACGTAATGCCTCCATCAGTGCACCAAACAAATGGAAATCACTAGGTGCTAAATCAGGACTGTAAGGAGGATGAGGCTGTACTTCCCAGCCCATTCCGTCGATGGTTTGACAAGTTATTTGAGCAATATGAGGACGTGCGTTGTCTTGCTGGAGAACCACACCTCTCCTCTGGGATCCATGACGTCTCTCTCTCATGGCTGGCTTCACCTTGTTTAGAAGCAAATCCGAGTAGTATTGGCTGTTCATTTTACGCTGCTCTTCGAGATAATCACAAAAACTTGGGCTTCAGCATCCCGAAACACGGACAACATGACTATTCCTGCTGATGTTTGGATTTTGAATTTTTTCTTGACAGGTGAGTTGGTGTGCTTCCCCTCCATGCTTTGTCTTTCTGATTCTGGCTCATAATAGTGAACCCAAGTTTCATCGCAACTTAAAATTTTGTTGAGGAAGCACCACCTTCTCTTTCATAACTTCCTTTACCTCTGTGTCCACTGTGAACCTCGGTTCCTCGTGTAGCCGCGTCAATTCCTTTGGGACCCATCTTGCCCATGTTTTGCGGTACTTCAGCGTCTTATTGATAAAGTTATGAACTGAACCAGTACTAACTTGAACCTTATCAATTATCATTTCCACAGTCACACGGCGGTCGGCACGAATAATGACATCAATTCGACTTTCAAGTGAGGGAGTTGAAACTGGAACTAGTCGGTCAGAACGGTGTTCGTCAGCTACTGTATCGCGACTATTTTTAAATTGTTCTACGCACATGTAAAAATTTTCACCATTCTTACAACCTCCACTATAAACTTTAGACGTTCTACGGTATTTACTCACTGGTATCTCGTCTTCTGCAAGTAAAAAGCCTATAACAGAACGCTGTTCAACTACACTCCTGGAAATGGAAAAAAGAACACATTGACACCGGTGTGTCAGACCCACCATACTTGCTCCGGACACTGCGAGAGGGCTGTACAAGCAATGATCACACGCACGGCACAGTGGACACACCAGGAACCGCGGTGTTGGCCGTCGAATGGCGCTAGCTGCGCAGCATTTGTGCACCGACGCCGTCAGTGTCAGCCAGTATGCCGTGGCATACGGAGCTCCATCGCAGTCTTTAACACTGGTAGCATGCCGCGACAGCGTGGACGTGAACCGTATGTGCACTTGACGGACTTTGAGCGAGGGCGTATAGTGGGCATGCGGGAGGCCGGGTGGACGTACCGCCGAATTGCTCAACACGTGGGGCGTGAGGTCTCCACAGTACATCGATGTTTTCGCCAGTGGTCGGTGGAATGTGCACGTGCCCGTCGACCTGGGACCGGACCGCAGCGACGCACGGATGCACGCCAAGACCGTAGGATCGTACGCAGTGCCGTAGGGGACCGCACCGCCACTTCCCAGCAAATTAGGGACACTGTTACTCCTGGGGTATCGGCGAGGACCATTCGCAACCGTCTCCATGAAGCTGGGCTACGGTCCCGCACACCGTTAGGCCGTCTTCCGCTCACGCCCCAACATCGTGCAGCCCGCCTCCAGTGGTGTCGCGACAGGCGTGAATGGAGGGACGAATGGAGACGTGTCGTCTTCAGCGACGAGAGTCGCTTCTGCCTTGGTGCCAATGATGGTCGTATGCGTGTTTGGCGCCGTGCAGGTGAGCGCCACAATCAGGACTGCATACGACCGACGCACACAGGGCCAACACCCGGCATCATGGTGTGGGGAGCGATCTCCTACACCGGCCGTACACCACTGGTGATCGTCGAGCGGACACTGAATAGTGCACGGTACATCCAAACCGTCATCGAACCCATCGTTCTACCATTCCTAGACCGGCAAGGGAACTTGCTGTTCCAACAGGACAATGCACGTCCGCATGTATCCCGTGCCACCCAACGTGCTCTAGAAGGTGTAAGTCAACTACCCTGGCCAGCAAGATCTCCGGATCTGTCCCCCATTGAGCATGTTTGGGACTGGATGAAGCGTCGTCTCACGCGGTCTGCACGTCCAGCACGAACGCTGGTCCAACTGAGGCGCCAGGTGGAAATGGCATGGCAAGCCGTTCCACAGGACTACATCCAGCATCTCTACGATCGTCTCCATGGGAGAATAGCAGCCTGCATTGCTGTTAAAGGTGGATATACACTGTACTAGTGCCGACATTGTGCATGCTCTGTTGCCTGTGTCTATGTGCCTGTGGTTCTGTCAGTGTGATCATGTGATGTATCTGACCCCAGGAATGTGTCAATACAGTTTCCCCTTCCTGGGACAATGAATTCACGGTGTTCTTATTTCAATTTCCAGGAGTGTAATATGCACGTTTCGAGCGAACTCGCCATTTTTAAATGTGTTTTTTAGGTTATAAACAAAACAGCGTTGATACGTCAGCTGATCAGAGCTCATCACAGTGATGCCAACTTAAAGCTATAAAAATACCATACTTTCCCTACTAACAGTTTTTTCCCCAGACCAATTTGTCTGTCTAATTACTGAACGACTCTCGTATGTATTAGGTTTGGTTATATCACAGCACCAATAAAGAAGAAGAATAGAGCAGGTATTTCGCTTCGAACCATGCATACTCCTAGTGTTACCACTCACATTTTTGTAAACTGAACGAAGTAGTCAGATATTTTTAAAAATCGTTGTTGTACGTTTACTCAGCTGTTCTGTGACTTCAACATGTACATTTCCTTCATTGTGTGAACAAAATGGTGAGGACAGGCATTTACACGACGTAGTTTCAAACCACACCAAAACTAGTACAGGATTCGAACCCGCCACCTTAGCTACATGAGGCAGCCCGAAGCCACGGAGGTTGGCTGAAACATTTGTAGGAAGCACGCGACAAGCACTACGAACAGTGGCCAACTTTCAGCAGTGTAAGAGTATTGCCCGCGGTTACTGCCACAATGCTACGTTTATAGCACCAACAGCCATTACAATGATTCACGTCAGGGAATAGCTGGATGTCGTAAAAGTCAACAGCACCTTCGGGACCGCTAAAGTACAGCGCAGAAATGTCACACAAAGATGTACAGCGACGCAGTGCAGATCAGGTTACACCCTCCATCACGTCTTGCGCAATCTCGTGTTAGAGAGGGAAACGAGCTGCAGAATATACTACGGCCGTTAATAACTGTAGTCTCTTCATGTCGTTGCCGTATACGTTCTCAACAGCTTAGCAGAAGGTTGTATCTCTAGCGTGTCGCATCGTAAGTTCATACGTGATCTGCATAGAGTCTGTATACCTAGGCTGTAAAATTTGCCGTGTGAGCAGTTTTACTGCTTGAGCTTCCACACAGAAATAAAGACATTTACACTAGAAAAAAGTAACAGCATTTTACCTTCGAGTAGCTATGCAGGAGGGGTATATTTTACCACCGAAGGTGTTTGCCTGATTTATTGCTGGTGAAGAACGAAATTGCAAAACGTATGACTGCTCGTAAATTGCAATAGAATGATTGGGATTTAACATCCCATAAAAACGTGTGTGAAGCTTATTTCTCTGAGAAATGTAGAGAACACAATATGAATGTCAATTAACAATTGAGGAATGGGTGTAGAAATGATCACGTATTGCACCATCTCTAATGCTTTGTGCCATAAGTTTGATTCTCACGAGACACACTTCAACTGAATGAAGATGCAGTAGCTGGCGCATGAAGCAATAAAACGGACTGAGCTACGAACAACACATGGTACTACTAATAATGCATATAATCAGCAATTGTGCATAATGAATAGTTTTGGGCTCTTATCGACTGCCGAAATAAAATATAAAGATATTGCCATCGGGCCTGCATACGAAAGCTCACATTTTTCGTTTAGTAATTGTTACTAATCGTCACAATTTATTTACAATAATAGGAGAAACCTCTTAATACTAAGCTATCACTACATACTCAAAATATCAGTTTATTATCAACATTTAAGATACGGTATATATGTTGAAACCTCCCCTTAGAAAAATTTATGAATTACTCCGCTGGTAAGCCTCTTACGTTATTTGATTTTCAAACAGCTGAGCAGAACTGAACGTACTCAAACATTTCTGTCCTTACTTATTCTGATCAACACTAAACTTACACACAATATGTTTAGCGCAACGCAATCTGACTTTCAATAATCCCTACAAAAGAATGGCCCTGACTAACAATAACCTATACCTTTCATGAATCACCTCAAAAAAATCTTCGTTACTCGAACTATTGCAATACAGCGAGCGCCAATACTGCCAGCTAAATAAAAGATTGTAACTACTGAAGGCACTAACTACTGATAGGCATAGTTAACAAATGAAAGATTTTGATAGAGAACAAACAATGTATTTACCTTAATAATGTTCAAAAGTCAGTTCATGATATTACAAATTTACTCTTTCTGATGGACACACGTCCAGATCCGCTCTCAAAATTCTGCCATCTCTCTCCCCACATCCACCACTGCTGGCGGCTCACCTCCAACTGTGCAACGCTACGCGCTGTTCACATCCAACTGCCCAACACTACAATAGCGAATATTACAGCAATGCCAACCAGCCACATACTGCACACAGCACAGCCAGTGATTTTTATACGGAGCGCTGCGTGACGTTAGCAACATAAAAACCTAAACAGCCTATTTACAATGTGTAACCAGGAAGAACCGATTTCGCTTGTGATCGCCTTCGTGCTGAATGACTGACAAGGAATAATTTGAGTGCGAGGTCACAAGTTCAGTGTTCAGTATGACTTATTTGAGAGCACTGTATTAAAAATTATGGCAGCAGGAGTATTAGCTACTAATGACGCACCATATTCATCAGGAGGGCGATAGAAAATGAGTGACGTGAGGTACAGATATCAAGCTTCTACGGGATTTATTTATTACACTTCACAAAATGGACATTGTCGACATTCAAGAAATGTTCAAAACAAACCATTAATATGTACCATGAACACAGAATGAAGAAAGGTACGCCACAGTGATGACAAAGTTTCACACCAACAAGACGAACTCCTTGGGAGTTACAAACCGTGCAGGGACGTCCAGCTACGTATCCACTCGTAAACAATGCATATAGAGTCATATTGGTGTAAGGAGTGATGAGAACTGATGGCATGTGACGGCAAGCAAACAAATGCTAAATAGTCTGTAGTGGAGCCTTTCGTGAAAGTGGTTATACTTTAAGCCATAGCTGCAGATAGTGCGATAATACGTTTTATAGGCACAGAAACCTCAAACATCCAGAGGCCAGTGTTGTCAAGTGGTTCTAGGTGCTATGAACTGCAGTTTCACACACTTTTCAAGAGGGATAGATTGCACTAATGGAGTATGATTTTTACACGCACACCAGGAATAATGCAAATGAGCCTTTTTACCGCCTATTTGCCAAAAGCAGTGCTCTGCCCATCTTCCCACTATCGCTTACTGTGTCGTAAATATTAGCTACTGCCTTTGCAAGGTCACGCACACAAGAAAGAATCGTAGGGGCAGAGAATTTCCAGGTTCTCGTAGCAAAATAAATAACTTTTCAGCCAATTTACCATCCAGTTTTAACAGTCAGCATAATTGTACACTAAAAGCAGCACTCCGACATCAAGCCACAAGTGGCCCATCGGGACCATCCGACCGCCGTGTCATCCTCACTGAGGATGCGGATAGGAGGGATTTGTGGTCGGCACATCGCTCTCCCGGTCGTTACGATTGTTTTCTTTGACCAGAGCCGTTACTAGTCTGTAGAGTAGCTCCTCAATTGGCATCACGAGGCTGAGTGCACCCCGACAAACGGCAACAGCGCACTGCGGCTTGGATGGTCACCCATCCAAGTGCCGGTCACACCCGACAGCGCTTAACTTCGGTGATCTGACGGGAACCGGTGTTACCACTGCGGCAAGGCCGATGCCATTATTGTATACTAAAGTGTCTAGGTATTGTTATTAGTTAATTTTGATACAACTCCCTTGTTACGTTTAATTCCCAGGGTTCCTTTCATATTCATTACCTCTTCAAATCGCGACTGGTCGCAGTTGAAAAGAAATTCGTTACTGAACGAAGGGATAAGTTGTTTACCTCATCTAGCTGTGCGTATCGTTAAGGCTTATACTTTGGAAAGAGGTAGCAGTTCGAGAGCGGAACGGTTATCATGTGGGGAAAAAATTCCTTCTGGTATCTGTCGTATGTTTTTGTTAGTTAGTTACATGTTCGATAGATCACACCAACGATTCTGTTATCGAAATTATGAAATTAAGTGGTACGAGTCAATTCACAGGATATGCATAAATGACTAATGCTAACTTCAATGAACGCATTACTTTATAGTCCTCTTCATACAACTACTCTAAAAAACAAGATTTTTTTGAGGATCTCAGTAATGTCCTTCTCCAGTTCAAGTTCTCATCAGTATGAACGCCCAAAAATGTGAAAAATGGTTCAAATGGCTCTGAGCACTATGGGACTTAAAAGCTGAGGTCATCAGTCCCCTAGAACTTTGAAGTATTTAAACCTAACTAACCTGCGGACATCACACACATCCATGCCCGAGGCAGGATTCGAACCTGCGACCGTAGCGGTAGCGCGGTTCCAGACTGAAGCGCATAGATCCACTCGGCCAATCCGGCCGCCCCAAAAATGTGAAGTCTTCTACACTATTTCCTAACTTATGTACATGTGCTACGTTAATTGTTGGTATGACGCTATTTGTTATACGGAACGAATGCAGCGTGGTTTTTTGAAAATTTAGGGACAGTCCATTCTCAGAAGACCACTTAATATTCTTTTGAATAACATCATCACCATCCTCTTCTGTTGCTTTTTCTCTAATGGGATTCCTTACGACAGTAGTATTGTCGGCAAGAAGTACGAATTCTGCGTGTTAAATGTTAACTGGAAGGTCATTCACATGTATAATGAATAGGAGTGGGCCCAAAATTTAACCCTGTGAGACTTTCTTCGTAATTTCTCACACAAATTTTCTACCTTTCCAGTATTTTTTGAGTTACTCAGCTCAGTGTTTTGCATTCTGCGCTGTGGTTGTAGATCCATATGACACCTGTTTGCGCAACCTAACTTCTTTATTATTCTAAGTGGACAGCTCCTCAACACTTTTCAGACTACATTTCCTGCATCCAGTCTCTTATATATCGTCTCACAGTGATGTGATGAATGATCTTAAAACGCTCTGAATTTTTATTTATTTTCATTTCGTGATAGATTTCGCTTATATAAACGCCCTCTGACCAATTAGCAACAACAGCGAGGCAGCAGCGTCAGTAATTATCGTCCTTTGTATTACTCTCTCTCAGCGCAGCCGGTCTTTCTAACGTATGACAAATGTGTGGTGCCTTCAATGCGTTATACAGCTCCTTCCTTTTAACAGACCGGTTTAAAATCAACGTAAATAGATGGTTTATTCGAAGCATTTATACTTCCCTAATGAAAAATATTTGAACGGTGTCTCATCTGTTTGATCTAAAACCACATTTTTATTGTCCATTTACATTTTAACCGCAGTATCTCATCTACCGAAATGAATATTTACATTAGCTCTAATATCGGTGATCGGTGCACGAATTACGAGTATGTACGGCGTACTCATAGCAACAGTTATGGAACAATGACGAACACTCGTCTCATTGTGGTTCACAATACATGTTTATATACATCAGAATACATGTTTATATACATCAGAATAATGCTGGAAACCATTGCCATTAAATGGAAAAGAGAGATAATGAATTTGTTTTTAATCACAGTGCTTTGTCACGTACTTCTAATAATTGTGTTTCAGTGTCGCCATTGGCTACATAACTACGGAATTTTTTTATGTAGTTTGAGTGAATCTATAGAATTTAAGTCACGTTTTCAGCATCGCATCTGTGTGTTTCGCAAAATTTCTTTGAAATAACATGGAAGCTTGCCTTCTGCTTTTCTGTATACGTGCGATAGTCCGCAGTTCTATCACTAATATTCGATGATCCCAAAAAGTTAGGAACCATCACCAAACTTTGTGCAAATTACGACTTATTGTCGTTTTGTACCTCGCTATGGCTAATATGTTTTTCTTAACCACACGGCACCACAGGTTTTACCTATGAGAACCACCACTTTCAGCCGAGATCTACAATTATTTCCAGATCTGTGGAGCTATAGAAGTACAGATCCACACATCTGAAGATGACTGTTGATTACAGTTATAACGTATGAACGTAAGCTGGTAAAAGGAAGAGACTTTTTTTTTAATTCTTTATGGTTCGAACCAGACGTAAAGGCCAGACAGTGGGTCTATATTGTGCCTAGAAGAAACTGTATGCGATTTCGTATGTTATAGTACTCTTTTTCGAAGTTTATGCTTTTGCGGACCCCGTGAGGCAGAACGGAGGGTTTCTTTCATTCACCTTTACTCTGATATCGCTACTACGCTCTGAAATGAGAGATAAATCAGGAAGATAGATTCGCTGATTTCAGAGGTACCATTGTACATTGCAGACAATTGTAACAGACATTCCAAGTAGATCGAGGGAGTTGGGGGAGTGCTGAGCACAGTGGACTGGAATTCAGGACGACAACTCAGAGCTTCGTCCGGCGATTATTAGTGATTATTCGTGATTCCCAGGCAAATGCCGGGACGGTTCCTAATCACCGTGCATTCGACAGGACGTTAAACGCTGCTGTTCCTTCCTTCCTTCTGGCCGGGTAGTCCTAGCCGACACCGATTAAGTGCTACATCTCGAAAGCAACGGGTGAACTCACGTCGCAGTCGTGTCTACGCTCTGACGCTTTCCTTTTCAGTCACACTGCAGCGTCCTCTGCCGGCCGGAGTGGCCGAGCGGTTAAAGGCGCTACAGTCTGGAACCGCACGACCGCTACGGTCGCAGGTTCGAATCCTGCCTCGGGCATGGATGTGTGTGATGTTCTTAGGTTAGTTAGGTTTAAGTAGTTCTAAGTTCTAGGGGACTTATGACCACAGCAGTTGAGTCCCATAGTGCTCAGAGCCATTTCAACCATTTTTTTGCAGCGTCCTCTGTATACTTTCCTCATCAGCATGTCGTTTGAGGAGAAAACAATCCAAATTATCCAATCAAAGAGGCACTGGTAAAGAATCATTCTTTCTGTCTCACGTACCTACAAACATTTTTACGGTCTCAGTACTCCATTTCTGCTTTCAATGTACTTGCTCACGTTTTCGTGTAGAACGTATACTGTAGTTACCATTTTGGAGCGTTTTTTCTGTGGCTTTGGGTTAGTACACTTAACTCTTTCAAAGAACAGAGATTCAACTCCTTTTCAGCCACATACCTCACAGAGCTGTTATCTAACTCTTGGCTGACATTTTATGGAGACATTCGACTGGAGTAATAACAGATTGTTGACCGGAAGAGTGAAGACGATACGAAAGCATTACCATATACTCAATATGGTGTCATAGAGAAAGCCTCTCATATGCCTGTTTTCAAAACTCTTCAGATTTTCGTATTTATCTCAAAGGACAACAGCTGCAACAAAGATCTTGGATTGATTCGGGTTTAATCTACAACGATGTTTCGTTACCACAGTTGTCCTTTGAGACGAGTACGAAAAACTGAAGAGTTCTGAAACAGGCATGATATTCCATCGAATACCTTTATAAAAAATAAACGTAAACCGAGTTAGAGCAATCAATCCTTCCTATCATTCGATCACGCCCCGAATTCCTCCGGCGTATCTTACAGGTCGAACGCTCCTGAGAGAAAGGACGTAGCGAAGAATGACGTGACCACTGTCTATGTTTGGTTTTCGTGTTATCTTTAGAAGTCATAAAGAGCTTCGTTGAGTTTGGAAGGCAGTAGTCAGCTACTCGCAGATGTACATTTCAAGGATCGATCATTTTTAGTTTATCATACAATCACACAACAACCACTACTCATCCTCACTGTCTAAAGAAATTAACCGGGAGAACGTTAGAACTTTTGAATTTCGTCACGCTTTTACCGTGATGAGAAGTCTTGTCTTTGTAGAGATCTCTAGTATTTGTCGAAGACCAATTCATCGAGTCCTCGAAAATGATGTATTCTGGTTACAGCAGTGATATCTCCAGAGTGATTTATGCAAAAAAGAAGATTTACGAAGTGTACATGCAAAGAAGTCTCCATGTCAATTATTTTTGATTGTCATCCGCAGAGGCGCTCAACCCGTCAAGTTAGCGGAGAGCGCTAACGCGCAGCTTCCTGGACTCGGGTAGGCGCGCCAGCCCCGGATCGAATCCGACCGGCAGCTTAACGACGGAGGCCAGTGTGCCAGACAGCTTGGATGTGGTTTTTAGGTGGTTTTCCACATCCCCCTAGGTGAATAACGGGCTGGTCCCCACGTCCCACCTCAGTTACACGGCTCGCAGACATCTGAACACATTCACTCTATTCCATGGATTAAACTAGACACAGACTGTTGGGGTACACTAATTCCGTCCCGGGGGGTCCCAGGGAAGAGACAACATATTACAAGCAACGTCAGGCGAGCGCGGACGGCAAACAGAGCACCCAGCGCCCTCTGGGCATAAATACTGGACAAGATCCTCCAATACGGCAGTCTCAGGTAGCACCTGAAGAAGACAACGAATTACGTGGCCGAAATATTGTGCCAGAGTGACACAAACGTCCGGCAGTAGACCCGATTATTCCATATGTCAAGATCTCGCTGGGAAAGCCTGAAGCGTTAAATCGTAATAATGTTCGTTAAAAGTGTTATAAAAGTAAGAACATACTATACAGGCTTTAATAGCTGGTGTTTACTTCAAATGAAACTTCTAGGCTGAGAATCTGTTGTTGTCATATAAAATTGCCCCTGACGTCTCGTCTCGGACTGCGTGAGACACCTTATGAAGTAAAGTGGCAACTGCATCGAGGGCTAGAAGTGCCCCACAATTTATAAAGAGTAAGTAGATATAGATCTTATCGCTTTTATTTTTTCGTTTCTTTCCATGGCTAAATTTCTAATAAGTTCTTTTAACCCTTCGTATACTATGAAGCACCCGAAGATGCAAATTGAATTTGCGAAAGCGATCGTGTTGTCCATTAAAGAATTCTAACACTCGCAGAAATCTTGCTTATTCACATTATTTATCGAGATACTTAAGAGGCACCACCATTTGCCACATGATGCCGAAGGCGTTATTCTCTCGGGAGCCAGAGCTAATCATGCATTCCATATCGCGTGACGAATGGTGATGCTTTCTATACTTCTCAATAAATGCTGGAGTTCCTCGAGACCTGTACGGGGCTGCAGCTTTACCACCAAACATGTCTGCCACAGTCGGAGACAAAACGTTAGGGGACAGTCTTATACAGGTTGCAACCAACTTCCCTTTGCAAAACAATAAAAAACGTCCAGTAAACTAAAATGCATACCTCAAGAGGTATAAGCACTTGCTGAGGAGAACATATGTTTTTCACAGTAGTGGAGATGAACAAGCGCTCCTAGCCGTTGAGGTATTCTTTTTAGAGTCCATATTTACTGGACATTTTTTCTTGTTTTGTTGTAAGGAACCAGCCCTCGAAGTCTGTAAAGTGAATTTAGCTGCACCCTTCACATCGGACACTGCCTCACAATTCGGAAGTTTCCACTGAAACAACTGTCACAGTCATCTATATCCCAAGGTGTTATGCACGCGCTAATTAACGTATTTCGTTAATAATGATAATAGTAACAGAAGCACTTGTTTGGCATTTGAAGATGAGTAGCGTCCTCACGTGATATGCAAGATAGACTAACTCATTATGAAACCATGACCACATGCGTGTCAGACAATCTTATAGGTGGGGCTTATCAGTTTTATGTGAATTCGGCCTATTTATAATATCTTCTGCTATTGTTGTTTTTGTTGTGGTCTTCAGTCCTGAGACTGGTTTGATGCAGCTCTGCATGCTACTCTATCCTGTGCAAGCTTCTTCATCTCCCAGTACCTACTGCAACCTACATCCTTCTGGATCTGCTTAGTGTATTCATCTCTTGGTCTCCCCCTACGATTTTTACCCTCTACGCTCCCCTCCAATACTAAATTGGTGATCCCTTGATGCCTCAGAATATGTCTTACCAACCGATCCCTTCTTCTGGTCAAGTTGTGCCACAAACTTCTCTTCACCCCAATCCTATTCAATACTTCCTCATTAGTTATGTGATCTACCCAACTAATCTTCAGCATTCTTCTGTAGCACCACATTTCGAAAGCTTCTACGCTCTTCTTGTCCAAACTATTTACCGTCGAAGTTTCACTTCCATACATGGCTACACTCCATACAAATACTTTCAGAAATGACTTCCTGACACTTATATCTATACTCGATGTTAACAAATTTCTCTTCTTCAGAAACGCTTTCCTTGCCATTGCCAGTCTACATTTTATATCCTCTCTACTTCGACCATCATCAGTTATTTTGCTCCCCAAATAGCAAAACTCCTTTACTACTTTAAGTGTCTCATTTCCTAATCTAATACCCTCAACATTACCCGACTTAATTCGACTACATTCCATTATCCTAGTTTTGCTTTTGTTGATGTTCATCTTATATCCTCCCTTCAAGACACCATCCATTCCGTTCAACTGCTCTTACAAGTCCTTTGCTGTCTCTGACGGAATTACAATGTCATCGGCGAACCTCAAGGTTTTTATTTCTTCTCCATGGATTTTAATACCTACTCCGAATTTTTCTTTTGTTTCCTTTACTGCTTGCTCAATATACAGATTGAATAACATTGGGGAGAGGCTACAACCCTGTCTTACTCCTTTCCCAACCACTGCTTCCCTTTCATGTCCCTCGACTCTTATAACTGCCATCTGGTTTCTGTACAAATTGTAAATAGCCTTTCGCTCACTGTATTTTACCCCTGCCACCTTTAGAATTTGAAAGAGAGTATTCCAGTCAACATTGTTAAAAGCTTTCTCTAAGTCTATGTCTTCTGCTATTAACAAAAATAAATGAAATATACGAGTAGTGGCGCAGCCACTCAATATACACAAAAGTCCATAGCCTGTCTCCAGATTGCGAAAAGAGACAACATGTGTGATTTCTAAAGTTATAATAAACATAGCAACGAAAGTTTTGTCAGTAACATGAATAAATACACTATATGTATTGGTTTGGATGTTATTATTATTTATAGATATTTCTGTGTAGACAGGACCTTATTGCATTTCAGTAAGTGTGTTTGGGCACAGAATCATTGTCAGATGAAGATTGGAGGAGCGATCAGTACATAGCCTCAAGTCTAAACAGACAAGCTAGCTGTACAACGTTTGATCAGAACTATCTCTTACAAAAGCAGACACTGAACATCCAAAGCTTCTCCGAGGAACGACCGGAACTAGTTTTTATGGGTCCTTCGAGTTCTTCTGCGGTTTCGGCCATTGAAATCTCCTGGAGTTATGTTCGTCGTTAATATCAAATGGTGCTGATGCTTGGTAGACTCGTGTACAACCCGAAAGTGATATACTTCCCAGGAAAAAGTGCGAGTGTCTACACTCTTTCTGATAACAAGCCCAAGATGTTTCGTTATTGTTGAGTCTTGAACCAAGGAAGCAAGGGAGAGGATGTTGTTGTTGGTGGCTGGTATCCTCTTTGTACAACACAAATGCACATCTGGATTAACACGGTTCTTTACTTACATGAACAGATAGCTACTACTTAAGTTGAATAAAGTCCATGAGTTGTGGTATAAGCTCCTTAGTAATATTCCAATAGTCCTCTCGCAGCTAATATCGGTAACCTGGCTTTTACAATCTTTAGTTTCGCTGAGCTGGTCACTATGTAGCCGGTGACGTGAACTGAGCCTGCACTGCAGCTAACTGACAGACGCCAAACTGGATTGTGTCAGTGAGACCCTCTGGCCATCGGCAGCGGCCTAAATACCTGCTGTTGAGAAGGCGTCGGCGGCTTGCTGCTTGTCAGTGTGTCTCTGGCCTCTCTCGTGAGAGGCGCCCTCTAACCAGTGCAAACTATCGATCTTTGCATTAGATCTTTGTCGATCGGTGTGCTGGCGACAGCTTACGCCAGCAAAGTTACTATGATTGAAGAACGTCAAGACTTCACAGTGTATTGAATTCCTGTTCCTCCTACAATGGAAGATGATATACCTTGCCGTTTAACATCAAATAGTCACAGATTCCTGCTCAAACAGTCTGATCGTGTATGTATACTGAGAACAAGAGTGGTCTTATTGCACTTCTCCCAGGGACTGCCGGCGATATCCTTGTCTCTGATGACCACTCGCCATTGAAGAGATATACTGGTTCACATTGATTAAAACGTTTCGAGCCACTCACAAATCTGAGAACCCATTCCGTATGTTCGGATATTCGTAAACAGTCTGCAGTAGGGCACTGTGTCAGACTCTTTCTGAAAATCTAAGAATATGTTATCTCCCAAGAACCATAAATTTTCTTCTTGCGATAAACTTAATTTTTGACTTTTTATAAACACGGTTATTTTGGGAGAAGAACTGCGTGACGTGCAGCAAAGAATGGAATTAACACCAAAGTCAATTTGAGATGAAAACGTTGCACAGTGAACATGAATTGGCTGAAATATAGAGACCCACCTAACAAGGAGAGAGGCGGTGTTGCCTTGAGAGCAGGGGCGTCTTATAAGAAAGTGCTCCAGACAAACTCTGCAAAGCTTTTAAAGTGTGTCCCAGCTGCGGAGAAACGGAATCTGCGCTCTTCTGCTCTTGGCTGTGGGGTAGAAGCAATGGAAGTTGTCACTTGCTGCATACGTTACTGCCGGTTGGCAACGTGCTCATGGAGATTCCATCGCGTACCACAGCTGAAAATTTGGAATATTAAGCAGAGAAAATATTTCTGTATTTATGATCATATCAAGGGAAAAGTTATTTATGTACGATTGGAGATGTGGAGAGAGCAAATAAGAAGGACTTCCGAGATCGAACGAGGCGGCATTTTATCGAAAGGCGAGAGTTCAAAATGAAGGGTAATAGCCAGATGGTATGTCTGTAAAGTGTGGAGCAAGAAGAACTGGTGGAGGAGGATATGGCTTTCCCCTGATAAAAGCCACAATTTTCGTACAAGAATACCAGGAATCAGCTGTCCATCTGACTTTAAATCGCAGCGTATGGTGTTTTATGGGTATCTATTCATCTGCGCTTCTTGTATTAATTACAAAGTCCTGTATTACGTATAGTGTTAAGAATTTAGTGAAAACCAAATATCTTGCGCGCTCCACGGAGCACTGCGTAGCCACTGATTTAAAAGATGTGCTGCAGAAGAGCGGTGCAAGTTTGTAGAACAGCATGTAGAGTCTGACTGTGACGTAGCTGGATAGTAAGAGTGCGACTCGCCTGCTCGCATTTCAGATTACAGACAGACTACAGAATATTAACAAACAGAACAATCCGCTCCTAAATAACTGAAAGAGGTTGTGAGAAGATACAATAAAAATATAGTATGAGAAAACTTCAGAAAATAACGAGAGTATGACTAAAACAAAGCAGAAACTCATGTTGTGTACGCACATCATGAAACACCGAAATGCAGATAAAATACATTCTGTACCATCCAAAATTTTCGCCACTTAATACCCGTTCATAACTTGCACTGCACTTTTGATTCTGAAGCTGTAGGCTGTGCTAAGCAAACTATATTTAACAGTAATCGCTGTACTAGTGCATTTATCTTTGACTGTATATAACTCATTCTACTCGTAGTTATAATGAAAATAAATTTTTGTATTTCAGAATAAGTAAGTGGAAACTCACTACGTTCTGATTCATTTATTTTCTCGTGAACAGTTCTGCTATGGAAAAGCGCCACAACCTTCTGCTGCCACGCTAGTGATTATTTGCTTAAATTTCTTTGCCATTACATTTCTCATGATTTTGGAGATTCATTGCCCTAGAGGGCTGGCGAAGGTTTAATTATACCTCGTTTTAGCTAATCAGTGTTTTCTTTGTGTTATCAATGATTTTTTTTAGTAAATATTACGGGTTACCCTCCTCCCCCCTGTGCGGTTCGTGAGCGGTTGCACTATATTCTACCCATTTCCAAATTATCTAAATTTAGCTTAAATTTAGACTAGATTCTTCCTTCAGAAGAGTCTGTTGTACACTTTCCTCCAACTAAACACTGTTGTTTTCCTTCTGTAACGATAGCCTTATTCACCGTAATACACTCCTGGAAATTGAAATAAGAACACCGTGAATTCATTGTCCCAGGAAGGGGAAACTTTATTGACACATTCCTGGGGTCAGATACATCACATGATCACACTGACAGAACCACAGGCACATAGACACAGGCAACAGAGCATGCACAATGTCGGCACTAGTACAGTGTATATCCACCTTTCGCAGCAATGCAGGCTGCTATTCTCCCATGGAGACGATCGTAGAGATGCTGGATGTAGTCCTGTGGAACGGCTTGCCATGCCATTTCCACCTGGCGCCTCAGTTGGACCAGCGTTCGTGCTGGACGTGCAGACCGCGTGAGACGACGCTTCATCCAGTCCCAAACATGCTCAATGGGGGACAGATCCGGAGATCTTGCTGGCCAGGGTAGTTGACTTACACCTTCTAGAGCACGTTGGGTGGCACGGGATACATGCGGACGTGCATTGTCCTGTTGGAACAGCAAGTTCCCTTGCCGGTCTAGGAATGGTAGAACGATGGGTTCGATGACGGTTTGGATGTACCGTGCACTATTCAGTGTCCCCTCGACGATCACCAGTGGTGTACGGCCAGTGTAGGAGATCGCTCCCCACACTATGACGCCGGGTGTTGGCCCTGTGTGCCTCGGTCGTATGCAGTCCTGATTGTGGCGCTCACCTGCACGGCGCCAAACACGCATACGACCATCATTGGCACCAAGGCAGTAGCGACTCTCATCGCTGAAGACGACACGTCTCCATTCGTCCCTCCATTCACGCCTGTCGCGACACCACTGGAGGCGGGCTGCACGATGTTGGGGCGGTAGCGGAAGACGGCCTAACGGTGTGCGGGACCGTAGCCCAGCTTCATGGAGACGGTTGCGAATGGTCCTCGCCGATACCCCAGGAGCAACAGTGTCCCTAATTTGCTGGGAAGTGGCGGTGCGGTCCCCTACGGCACTGCGTAGGATCCTACGGTCTTGGCGTGCATCCGTGCGTCGCTGCGGTCCGGTCCCACAACATCGATGTACTGTGGAGACCTCGCGCCCCACGTGTTGAGCAATTCGGCGGTACATCCACCCGGGTTCCCGCATGCCCACTATACGCCCTCGCTCAAAGTCCGTCAACTGCACATACGGTTCACGTCCACGCTGTCGCGGCATGCTACCAGTGTTAAAGACTGCGATTGAACTCCGTATGCCACGGCAAACTGGCTGACACTGACGGCGGCGGTGCACAAATGCTGCGCAGCTAGCGCCATTCGACGGCCAACACCGCGGTTCCTGGTGTGTCCGCTGTGCCGTGCGTGTGATCATCGCTTGTACAGCCCTCTCGCAGTGTCCGGAGCAAGTATGGTGGGTCAGACACACCGGTGTCAATGTGTTCTTTTTTCCATTTCCAGGAGTGTATTTCATTAGGCATACGCGATCACGGTCAGTTATATCGAAATCCAGTAGGCCGATTAGGAAGAGGAAGTTACAAACATATCATCAATTTAGATGGCAGAAGGTATAAGTATCAAACAACACTAATGTAAGAAAAGCATTTCATGTCTTCTTTGAATATTTGTTTAGCTAAACAGAGACTTTCGTCGTGGTCTAGGGATAGAAACCTATGTCCTGGGATAGTTTACCGGTCACTGATTGTATTCTGAATAAAAATAATCAGCACTGATGATCGAAGCCTTCTTGTGGAAGGGGAAGACGGAGGACTGGACAGAAACGTAGCGCACCCTCTTTCCCACAGGTTGGAAAACTGCCCCTAAAGAATTAGAATGATAAACTGCATGAGGGAGGCTAAGAAAATGGAAAGATATGTATTGTGTACCATCAGAAATGTGGCTGTAATCTGTGGCATCAAACCAGTCAATCAACAGATTAAACTTAAAACAAAACAGTGTGTAATGAAAATAATGAAACTATAATGATGATGACACTCTAAATTCGACTAATATGATTACAACAGGAAACAGAAATATCTGTTAACAACGATGTTGTAACTGTGACCGGAACAGTCGCGGGGTTGATGTGATGGAAAGCTCTGCAGGACCCATGGAGCGGCCTGTGAACAACAACACAAATGGGAGAGGACGGACATGACCAACGAAAGACCTTACAAACAACAACAAGATCGAAACAACAGAGTCACAAGAAAACCTAACTAGACAACCACGTCCACTCGTACACAGAACAAGAAAGTAAATACGCTGTATAATGCGAGACGATAAATCCAAAGATGTAGGCAAGATTAGTCTGACTGGCTGAGCTATTTTTTCTTTTTTTTTCTTTATTGTGATTTCATTCCCCTGCCCCATATGGGAAGGAAAGGACCGTCAGCGGCACAATCTGCCGCTCTTCAGCTGAGTGACACTACAACTAAAACAAGAATAAAATGATACATACATAAGGAGATAAAAAGGGGGAACATAAAACAGAGTAAGGGGAGAAAATAAAGGTAAAATGTACACTGACATGGAGACGTTCATGGGGGAAAGTTAAAAAAGTCACCAGAAAGTTATAAAAAACACAGTTGGCGATTCTTAAAACACTGAGAAGACACTGAATGTGCAGGCACAGGTTAATAGTCGGCCACAGTAGTAAAAACACTCCGGAACAACACACTTAAAACCCACTTGGAGCACACACAACGAAGAATAAAACTGCCAGGTGGGACCTGCCGAGGGAAAAGGTCGGATAGGATGGAAAAGGAGGGGAGAGCATGGGGCAGCTGGGGTAGTGGCGGGATGAAGAGAGGAGGGGCACCAGTGGGGTCACGAAGAGTCCGGAGACACGTGGGGTGGGAGAGGAAGAGGGTAGACAGGACAGGAGGGAGCACAGAGACACTGAATGGAGGCACAAGAGATGGAGGGGGAGTAGGAGGGGGAAGCCGCTCAGGAGGAGGGAGGGGGAGGAAAGGGAGCCCTGAGGAGGAGGCAGAAAGATGGGGTTACAGTTGGTAGGAAGGGAAGATGTCAGGGCGAAGCTTATCATCCGGGAGGGGTAGACGGTGGAAGTTGTGTTGGGAAAGGAGATGGAGGGTGTGGAGATGGAGAGAGGGTGGGACACAATGGTAAAGGCGCGGCAACTGGTTGGGGGTGGAGGTGATGGGAGAAACCAGGGGGTGAGGGGGATCAAGGTGGCGGACAATATATTGTGTGCGGATGTGTTCAAGGAAAAGGAGAAGGTGGGGGAAGGGGATGAGGTCGTAGAGGATGCGCATGGGGGTTGGAAGGCAGATGCGGAAGGCGAGGCGGAGCGCATGGCGTTTGAGGATTTGGAGGGCTTTATAGAACCAGGGAGGGGCGAAAATCAGAGCGACGCTGTCATAACAGAGGATGGGGCGGATCAACTGGCTGAGCTTTTTTTCTTTTCCTTTATTGTATTTCGATTCCCCCTGAAGGGGGCGGGCTGGCAGCAGCTTATTGTGTTGCTCTGCAGCCTACAGACTTTTTTAAAACGCAAGGAGAAATTAAGAAACAATAAGAGCAGGCGATAAAACTGGGACTTAAATTCTAAAACGGCGGAAAATTGGGGAAAGGTAAAACATAAAGCAAAGGGGTTGGCAAAGCAAATAAAATACACAGGATGCAGACAGGTAACATAGTAGACAGACAATTAAAAAACATGGCGACAGTCTGGTTTCTGTTCGCAAGAGATATAAAATCACATCCAGCGACAGTGTGATGGCCGTTCGCAACACTTCCCAGAAGACACAACACGGAACACTCACTGTAAAACACTGCACGAAAATGGCGGCACAAAGATGACACTCCCTAGCCAAAGGAAGATTGGGGGGGGACCTGGAGGAGGGGGTAAAACAAGGAAGGAGGAAGGAAAAAACGAAAAGGGCGAGGGGAACCAAGGAGGGAGAGGACTCATAAGGGGGGAGAGGCGCAGGGCAGATGCAAGAGGGAATGAGAAGAAGCAGAGGAGGGATATGCAAAAGGACTCGGGGAGAGAAGGGGGCAGAGAGAGGGGAGGTGGGGAACTG
Source organism: Schistocerca cancellata (assembly GCF_023864275.1). Classification (NCBI taxonomy): domain Eukaryota; kingdom Metazoa; phylum Arthropoda; class Insecta; order Orthoptera; family Acrididae; genus Schistocerca; species Schistocerca cancellata. Next base: position 177,693,270 of record NC_064633.1, on the reverse strand, counting down.
GCTGAGCTTTTTTTTTCTTTATTGTTATTTTGAAACCTGTATTATAGGCAGGCCTGCAGCAGCATACTACGCCGCTCTTTGGCTGCAGAGAAACACAAATATACAAATGAAGACATTTAGAGAAAAAACATGGTGGACATATAAACGGAGACAAACAATTTTTAAAATACAAGGTGCCATACATGGGTGTAGAGTCCAAGATAAAATTGTTCAGACACATGGACACAGACAGAGACGAAAATTGTCACACGTGAACGGAGGTGCACGGAACGAATAACACTGAAGCACTTAAGCACAAAACGACGGCACACACAGAACACGAGGCGTTGACCTCCGGCGTGCGAATATTCACTAACCGTGTACGAGTCCGGGGACCTGCCAAGAGAGGAAGAGGGGGGGGTGGGAGAGAGAGAGGGGAGAGCAGATGCCATGGGCAGGGGAGATAGGGAGGAGGGTGGAGGGGAAGCCCGGGGGAAGAGGGAAGCAGGGAGGGGATGGGGGAAAAGGAAAGAGAAGGGAGGGAGGGTGCCTATAGGAAAGGACACAGGAAGTGGGGGGGGAGGACCAAAGCTGATAGGAGGGGTAGATGGAGGGGAGGAGGACATCATCAGGGAGGGGGAGCTGGCGGAAGCCACTTTGGGAGAGGGTGAGGAGGGTGGAGAGATGGAGACCGGGTGGGACGTGGGAATACATGGCTGAGCTTTTTTTTTTCTTTATTGAATTTCAATTTCCCCCTAAGGGGGCGGGCAGGCAGCAGCTTAGTATGCCGCTCTTCAGCCTACAGGCTTTGTGAGAAAGATGAAGAGAATAAATTACAAAAACAGGCGATAAAATTGGAGACTTAAAGAGTAACATGGCGAAAAGAAATCATGGAACTTAAAACAAAGAACAGAGGGATGATGATGCTAATAAAATACATACGAAGCAGACAGGTAAAACAATAGACAGACAATTAAAAAACACGGCGACAGTCTGGATTCTGTTCGCAAAAGACATAAAATTCACACCTAGCGACAGCATGGTTTCTGTTCGCAACACAAGAAAGACGAACAACACTGAATAGTCACTGGAACACTGCACTAAAAAGTTGGCAAATGTGACATACCACAGCCGAGAGCAGGTGGGGGGGGGGGGAAACTGGACAGATGATTGGAAAACAAAAAAGGGGGAAAAGGAGAGTAAAAGCGAAGGGGGGAACCGGGAAAGGAGCTGATGGAGGATGAGGACCCATAAGAGGGGTGGGGGGCAGACGCGACAGGGAGTGGGGTAGGCAGAGGAGGGGAATACAAATGGACTTGGGGAGAGGGAGAAGGGAGGTAGAGAGAGGTTTAGTGGGGAGAAAACAGGACAGAAGGGGGGAAGAGGGATCCCAGGGAAAGGACAGAGGAATGGAGGGAAAGTGAGGATCAGAGTTGATAGGAGGGATAAATGGAGGGAGAGAGGGCATCGTCCGGGAGGGGGAGTTGATGGAAGCCACCTTGGGAGAGGAGATGTAGGGTGTAGAGATGGAGGGTAGGGGGGACACAATGGTGAAGACGTGGCAGGTAGCGGGGATGGGAGAGGAGAGGAGCAACCAGGTGGTGAGGGGATACAAGACGGCGGGAGGTGTAGTGGATGCGGATATGTTCAAGGAATAGGAGCAGATGGGGGAAAGGAATGAGATCATAGAGGATCCACTTGGGGGACGGGAGGCATATACGGAAGGCAAGGCGGAGTGTATGACTCTCAAGGATCTGGAGGGACTTATAATTTGGGTGGGGGGGCAGATATCCAGGCAGGACTGGCATAACAGAGGATGGGACGGATTAAGGATTTGTAGGTGTGGAGGATGGTAGAGGGGTGCAACCCCCATGTCCGGCCAGAGAGGAGTTTGAACAATCGGAGGCGGCTGTGGGCTTTGGATTGGATGGAGCGGAGATGAGGGATTCAGGTGAGTTGACGGTCAATGGTGAGGCCAAGGTAGGTGAGGGTGGGGGTGAGGCGGACAGGACATGCGCAGACAGTAAGGGAGAAATCCAGGAGCTGGAAGGAGCGAGTGGTACGACCAACGATGATTGCCTGGGTCTTGGAAGGATTGAGTTTCAGGAGCCACTGGTTACACCATGCAGCAAAAAGGTCAAGGTGATTCTGAAGAAGGCGTTGGGACCGTTGGAGGGTAGGAGCGAGGGCGAGGAATGCGGTGTCATCAGCATAGTACAAGAGGTGTACTGGAGGGGGGGTTGGGGCATATCCGCCGTGTACAGGAGGTAGAGGAGAGGGGAGTGGACAGAGCCCTGGGGCACACCTGCAGAGGGGTAGAAGGTGTGGGAATTGGCATTATGGATGGTAACATTGGAGGAGCGGTGGGAGAGGAAGGAGGCAACCAGACGGATGTAGTTGATAGGAAGGGCGTAGGTTTGGAGTTTAAACAGGAGACCAGGATGCCAGACACGGTCGTAGGCCTTTTCGAGGTCAAGTGAGACAAAAATGGCGGAGCGACGGGAGTTAAGCTAGAGGGAGAGGAGATGAGTGAGGCGGAGGTGTTGGTCATCAGCAGAGAAGGAAGGTCGAAAGCCACAATGGGTGTTTGGGAGGAGGTGGTTTTGGTGGAAGTGGAGATGGATGCGCCGGGAAAGGATGGATTCCAAGAGCTTGCTGAACACCGATGTGAGACAGATAGGACGATAGAAAGAGGCATCAGATGGAGGCTTGTTGGGTTTGGAGAACATCAGGATACAGGAGGTTTTCCACAGGTCGAGATAGAAGCCAGTGGCAAGGATGACATTGTAGAGGGTGGCAAGGATGGAAAGGAAGGAGGGAGGGAGGGCAGTGTTTGAGGTGGCGGTAGGTAACGCAGTCGTGGCCGGGACCAGTGCTGCGTTTAGTGCAGACTGTGAGGCTGATGTCCTGTGTAGTGATGGGCGTGTTAAGTGCAGATGGTTGGGTGTGGCCCAAGTACTGGAAGCTAGGAGCAAGGGGAGGAACGAAGGTATTCGTACGGTCCATGACATCAAGGAAGAGGGAATAATCAAAGTGGGGATTTTCTGGGATGGAAAAAACATCAGAGAGGTGGGAGGCAAAGTAGTTCGCCTTACTGAGGTTGTCAGGAAAGGGACGGTCATTAAGGAGGAGAGGGTACTGGGGGGTGGGGCGGTTCCCAGTAAGGCGGTGGAAAGCAGACCAATACTTGGAAGAGTTTATGGGGAGCGTGGTGTTGAGTTGTGTACATGTCTGGCGCCAGGCACGGCGTTTCTTCGCAACAACCATGTTGCGGATGTGTCGTTGTAATTGCCAGTGGCGGGTAAGTGTATCCCGGTCACGAGTGCGGAGAAAAGAGCGGTAGAGGCGGCAGGACTCTCGAAGGAGAAGGACCGCCTGTGGAGGCAGGGCGGGGAGGTGAGGGTGGATGGCTTTGGTGGGGATATGGGTGGTTGACGGCGTCAGACAAGGTGTGGTGCAGGAAGGCAGCAGTGCGAGAGATGTCATCATGAGAATGGAGGGTAAGGTCATGGCCGTCAACCTGGGTGTGAATGGAGTCCCGGTAGGCATCCCAGTTGGCACGGGAGTAATCATGGACAACTTTAAGAGGGACGTCAGGGCGAGGAGCGTTGCGGGGATGGCGACCATTAGAGATAGTGAGGAGAACAGGAGCATGGTCACTGCCAATGAGGTCAAGGAAATCTGCGGTGATGCGCCCAAGGAGGTTGGGAGAGGCAAGGACCACATCAGGAGTGGTGTAGGATTCGGGTCGGGTGTGCTGAGGCAGGGGAACCAGGTCTCCCTGGAGAGTGGTGAGAAACTGATACCACCGCTGGAGGTCGTCAGGATCACGGCTGTGGATATTGAGGTCAGCAGCAATCACATAGGTGGAGAAGGTGCAGTCAATGTGGGCCAGGAAATCGTACAGGATGGGGGTGCGAGGGCGGACATAAATGGTGGCACAGGTGATGGTAAGGGTGGGGAAGAAGAGGCTGAGGATGAGATGCTCGGCAGGATTGTTAAGGAGAGGTTGGGGCCAGACAGGGAGGTGCTTGAGGTGGCCTATAGCAACTCCGCCACGCGCCAGAGGGTACGGGTTATCGGTGCGGTGTAGGGTGTAAGGAGCCGTGGAGACGGAGATATGGGGTTGAAGGAAGGTTTCATTTAGGTCGAAGGCATCCATGTAGTGCTGACGGAGGGTGTGGAGGAAGAGGAGTTTGTGGGTGGGCAGGGAGCGAATGTTGTGGACAGGATACAGTAGGGTTGTTGTATCATGGGATGGGGGAGTTAGACGAGAGTGGTGAGGGGGGTGAAGGTGAAGTGGGCCTGGTTGTGGGAGTATGGGGCATAGGTGGTAAGATGGAAGATGGAACGGGCAGCGAGGGCGATTTGGGAAAGAGTGTGTGAGCGCTGGAAGGGGTGGATGTTTTGGAGCACAATGGTGGTGAAACGGATGATGTCCTCAGCAGTAGGGGGAGGACGGAGCGAGTTGTTGGGGTGGAGGGGTCATCAACAGGACGGACAGGGACGGTGAGCTCAGGGGTTACTGGTGGAGGTTTCGTTTTACATTTCGAGGAGTAGGTAGGATGTGGTTTAGTGCAAGTGTTGCAGGAGGGGGGAGAGGTGAGGTTGGGGCAATGCTTGAGGAAGTGTGAAGCTTTGCAGTGGGGACAAGTAGGGGGGCTCTTGCAGGCAGAGGTAACGTGGTCGTTGTAGGTGAGACAGCATTGGCAGCGGTAGGATTGGACTGGGGAACGGGAGGGGTCCACCTTATGGCGCCAATTGTACATGAGGGCTCCCTCGGTGAGGAGGCGGTCAATGGAGGAGGAGGATTCGGTGAATATCCGCATGAGAAAAGTCGGCCCGGCATCATTGGAATTGCGACGGGCCAAGTGGATTTCAATGTCGGGCTGGGAGTTGAGTTCCGCAACACCTCAGCCTCCATGATCACGGGGCTAAGCTTCGTTATCACAGCAGTGAAGGTTGGCGGACGTCGGGGAGGTTGAGGCTGACGGGGAGAGGACGGGGTGTGGTAGGGGGTGAGGGTTGCCCATTGGCCAAATTGGATACGGGAGATGCGGGAGAGGAGATCGGTGTGGAAGGAAGCATTGGGGGATTTTATGAGGACCGAGTCCTTGCGAGGAATCAGTTGGGAGATGGGGGCATTAGGGTAGTATTTCCAGATGGCGAGGGTGAGGGTGCGGGCTTCAAGGAATTGAGGGTCAGGATTGGAGAGGACAAAGGTGTGGGTGGCAGGTGTGGCGGGGGCGGGGGTCGGGGCCCCGTCCATGGGGGTGGGTGGGTCACGGGGATTTTGGGTTTTTTTGGAGGAGACTTCGGGGGAAGGGTCAACATTCGGGTGCTTACAAGGTTTCGTGGGCACGACCGGGTGGAGAGGGGGCAGGGGTAGACGGTGGGGGGCAGGACCACCCTGAGCAGCCGATGTCGCAGACGGAGGGGGCGTGGGTGTCACGGAGACTGTGGAACGTCAAGCAGAGATCCGTGCTGGCTTGGAGCCCGTCGGAGGCGGTGCAGGGAGCGGCGGAAAGTCAGTAGCTGTCGATGGGGCGACAGGGGAGGAGGAGTTGAAGGTGGTTACAGCCGAAAGTGGCGCAGGGGTGGGGTGGACAGGGAGAGAAGGAAGGACGGGAAGTGGGGTGAAGGATGAGCTCCATGTGATGGTGGTTGGAGCAGCGGAGGGAGAGGTGAAAATGGTAGTGGTGGTGGGTTGGGACATGGTGGCGGCGCGCGAGAAGGGCGGCGGCGGCGGCGACCAGATGGCGGCGGCGGCGGCAGGCGGCGCGGCGGCGGCGGCGGCGAGCACCGGCAGGCGGCGACCAGGCGGCGGCGGCAGAGAGGAGGACCAGACGGCGAGCAGACGACACGGCAAGGAAATGATGGGGTTCTTCCACATAGAAGATGCACCCTGAGAGTAGCCCAGGTAGTGAAAGTCTTCGATGAAGAAGTGAGGCAATCCAACCCTCGAATGATGGCTCAGTTTTTTTTTCTTTATTGTGATTTCATTCCCCTGCCCCTTATGGGCTGGGGAGGGCTGTCAGCAGCACAATCCGCCGCTCTTCAGCCGAGTGACACGACAACTAAAACAAGAATAAAATAATACATACGTAAGGAGATAAAAGGGGGAACATAAAACAGAGTAAGGGGAGAAAATGGAGGTAAAAATACACTGACATGTAGACGTTCATTGGGGACAGTTAAAATAGTCACCAGAAAGTTAAAAAACACAGTTGGCGATTCTTAAAACACAGAGAAGACACTGGATGCACATGCACAGGTTAAAAGTAGACCACAGTATTAAAAACACTCCGAAACAACACACTTAAAACCCACTTGGAGCACACATGACGAAGAATAAAACTACCAGGTGGGACCTGCCGAGGGGAAAGTCAGAGAGGATGGAAAAGGAGGGGAGAGCATGGGGCAGCTGGGGAAGCAGCGGGATGAAGAGAGGAGGGGCAACCGTTGGTTCACGAAGAGGCAGAAGACACATTGGGCAAGAGGAAAAGGGAAGACAGGGCAGGAGGGAGCGCAGAGACACTGAAAGAAGGCACAAGAGATGTAGGGGGAGTAGGAGGGGAAATCCGCTCAGAAGGAGGGAGGAGGAGGAGAGGGAGCCCTGAGGAGGAGGCAGGAAGAGGGGGTTAGAGTTGGTAGGAAGGGTAGATGTCAGGGCGAAGCTCATCATCCGGGAGGGGTAGACGGTGGAAGTTGTGTTAGGAAAGGAGATGGAGGGTGTGCAGATGGAGAGAGGGAGGGACACAACGGTAAAGGCGCGGCAACTGGTTGGGTGTGGAGAGGAAGGGAGACACCAGGGGGTGAGGGGGATCAAGGCGGCAGACAATATATAGTGTGCGGATGTGTTCAAGGAAAAGGAGAAGGTGGGGGAAGGGGATGAGGTCATAGAGGATGCGCATGGGGGACGGAAGGCAGATGCGGAAGGCGAGGCGGAGTGCATGGCGTTTGAGGATTTGGAGGGCTTTATAGAACCGGGGAGGGACGGAAATCCAAGCGATGCTGGCATAACAAAGGATGGGGCGGATCATAGATTTGTAGGTGTGGAGGATGGTGGAAGGATGCAGACCCCACGTCCGGCCGGACAGGAGTTTCAGGAGGCAGAGGCGGTTGTGAGCTTTGTTTTGGATGGTAAGGAGATGGGGAGTCCAGGTGAGGTGGCGGTCGAGTGTGAGGCCAAGGTATTTGAGGGTAGCAGTGAGGTGGATAGGATGGCCATAAATGGTGAGGTAGAAATCATGGAGGCGGAAGGAGCGGGTGGTGCGGCCTAAGATGATCGCCTGGGTCTTGGAGGGATTAACACGGAGGAACCACTGGTTGCACCAAGCGGTGAATTGGTCCAGGTGTGTTTGAAGGGTACGTTGGGACCGTTGAAGGGTAGGATAAAGGGCTAGGAAGGCGGTGTCATCAGCGAACTGGAGAAAATGAACAGGAGGGGGAGGTTTGGGCATATCAGCAGTGTACAGGAGATAGAGGAGAGGGGAAAGGACAGAACCTTGGGGCACGCCGGCAGAGGGGTAGAAAGTACGGGAGTTGGAATTGTGGATGGTCACATAGGAGGGACGATGGGAGAGGAAGAAAGCAACGAGATGGACGAAGTTGATGGGGAGAGCATAGGTCTGGAGTTTGAAAAGGAGCCCGGGATGCCAGACATGGTCATAGGCGTTCTGGAGATCAAGGGAAACAAAGATAGCAGAGCGACGGGAGTGAAGTTGAAGGAAAGAAGATGGGTAAGGTTAAGGAGCTGGTCGTCAGCAGAGAAGGAAGGCTGGAAGCCACATTGGGTAAGAGGAAGGAGGCGGTGCTGGTTAAGGTGGCGGTGGATACGGCGAGAGAGGATGGCCTCAAAGACCTTACTGAACATGGAGGTGAGGCAGATGGGACGATAGGAAGAGGTAGCAGAGGGGGGTTTGTTAGGCTTAGGAAACAGCAGGACACGGGAAGTCTTCCACAGGTCAGGGTAAAATCCAGTGGAGAGGAGGACATTGTACAGGGTAGCAAGGACAGACAGGATGGATGGAGGGGATTCCTTGAGGTGACGGTAGGTGACGCCATCATGACCAGGGGCGGTGTTGCGTTTGGAGCGGAGGACGAGTGTGATGTCTTGCATGGTGATGGGAGTGTTGATGTCGGAGGGGGGTAACCGACCCAAGTACTGGAAGCTAGGGGCGAGCGGGGGGACAGAGGTGTCAGTGCGGTCAAGGACGGTGGGGAAGAGGGAGTAATCAAAATGGGGATCGTAAGGAATGGAGAAGACCTCGGATAGGTGGGAAGCAAAATGTTTAGCCTTACTGAGGTTGTCAGGAAAGGGTCGATCGTCATGGAGGATGGGGTAATGCGGGGTGGGATGGCTACCAGTAAGGCGGTGGAAGGCTGACCAGTACTTGGAGGAGTTGACAGGGAGGGTGGAGTTGAGTGAGTCTGACGCCAGTCCCGGCGTTTCTTTGCTGTAAGGAGGTTCCGGATATGTCGCTGTAATTGCCGGTGGCGGGTGAGAGTATCCCGGTCACGAGTGGGGTGGAAGGAGCTGTAGAGCCTGCAGGATTCACGCAGAAGAAGGACGGCCTGTGGAGGAAGCGTAGGGCGGTGAGGGTGGATGAGTTTGGTAGGGACATGAGCCTCCACAGGGTCAGTGATGGTCTTCTGAAGGAAGGAAGAGGCATGGGTGATGTCATCAGGGTGGTGGAAAGTGAGGGGGTGGCTTTCGACCTGTAAGGCAATGGATTCCCGGTAGGCATCCCAATTGGCACGGTGGTAGTCATGGACAGACTTTGGAGGGGCAGTTGGGTGGGTGGCTGCAGTGGCAGGACGGGTAGAGGAGATGGTGAGAAGGACAGGGAGATGGTCACTACCAACGGGATCGAGGACATCAATGGCAATGCGACCAAGGAGGTTGGGGAAGAGAGGATAACATCGGGGGTGGAGTTACTTTCAGGACGGGTATGCTGTGGGAGAGGAACAAGGTCACCATGGAGGGTGGCAAGGAACTGATGCCACTGCGAAAGGGTGGCAGGGTCATGGCTGTGGATGTTGAGGTCAGCAGCGATCACATAGGTGGAGAAGGTACGGTCAACATGGGAAACGAAGTCAAAGGGGAGAGGAGCTGCAGGATGAATATAGATAGTGGCACAGGTGACGGTGAGGGAGGGAAAAAAGAGGCTGAGGAGAAGGTTTTCGGTTGGGTCATTGAGGAGGGGTTGTGGCCGGACAGGGAGATGCCTGAGGTGGCCTATAGCGACCCCACCTCGAGCTAGGGGAAGGGGATTGTCAGTGCGGTGAAGGAGATAAGGGGAGATGTGGACCACATGGTGGGGTTGGAGGAACGTTTCATTAAGGATGAAGGAGTCAACCTGGTGCTGAGAGAGGGTATGCATGAAGAGGTATTTGTTTGCAGGGAGGGAGCGAATGTTGAGGTAGAGGAGACGATACTGTTGACGAGCCATGAGGTTGGGTGTGGGAAGATTGTGGGAAGGGGAGAGAGGGGCTTAAAAAGAGGGGCTTAAACGAGGGTGTCTAGGTGGGTGAAGGTAAAGTGGGCCTGGTTGTGGGAGTATGTGGCGTAGGTGTTTAAGTGGAAAACAGAGTGGGCAGCGAGGGAAATCTGCTGAAGTGTGTGGGGGCGCTGGAAGGGGGCGATGTTCTGCAGGACGATGGTGAGGAACTGGATGATGTCTTCTGCTGTAGGGGGAGGGCAGAAGGAATTGTTAGGGTGGATGGGTGGGTCAATGGGGCGAACGGGGACAGTGAGTTCAGGGTTGGTGGGAGGGGGCTTGGCTTTGCATTTGGAGGAATAGGTGGGGTGAGGTTCATTGCAGGTGTTGCAGGATGGGGGGGGAGGCGAGGTTGGGACACTGTTTGAGGAAGTGGGAGGCTTTACAATGGGGGCAGGTGGGTGGGTTCTTGCTGTTTTGGGTGAGGTGGTCATTGTACAGAAGACAACGCTGGCAGCGGTAGGATTGAGGAGGGGAACGGGACGGGTCAACAGGGTGGTGGCGGTTGAAAATCAGGGCTCCCTGCGTGCGGAGGTGGTCGATGGAGGAGGCGGACTCTGTAAAGATACGCATGAGGAAAGTAGAGCGAGAGAAGTTGTAAATACGGCGGGCAGAGCGGACTTCCAGGGAGGGGCAGGCATTCAGTTCCGCCAACACCTCAGCCTCCGTGATCACAGGGCTGAGTTTTGTGATGACGGCAGTGAGGGTCGGTGGACGACGAGGCGGTTGGGGTTGACAAGGAGAGGAGGATGTAAGGAATGGGGTGAGGGATGCGTGGGGCCCAAGGTGATGCGGGGAAGGCGCCGGAGGAGATTAGTATGGAAGGACGGAAAGGGAGACTTGATGAGAACAGAGTCTCTGCGAGGGATAAGTTGGGTGCACTGGGGATGTACTTCCGGATTTCAAGGGTGAGGGTACGGGCATCCAGGAATTTCGGATCAGGGTTGGCTAGGACAAAAGTATACAGGGAGGGGCTGGAGAGGAGGGAGGTGGGGTGGTATCCATAGCGGGGTCAGTGGGAGATGGGGTGGGCAGTGGCTTTTTGGAGGAAGGAGTAGAGAAGAGGTCGCCACTGGGCCGTTTGGAAGATTTTTTGGCGGGTGTTGCCTGGGAGGAGGGATGAGGGACTGGATAGATGGGGAGGTGATGGGAGGCAGGGCCCTCCTGTGAGGCAGTAGCACCGGATGAGAGGGTAGGGCGCTCTGTGGCGGCGACTGTAGCGCGGCGGGCGGAGACTCTGGCAGGGGAAGCAGCAGTATTCGCAGGGGGGAGAGGGAGAAAGTCGTCTCGGAGGGCGACAGGAGCGGGAGGGGGGTTGGGAGCAGGGACAGAGGCAGGAGCGGGAGAAGCAGCAGGGGCAGTAGCAGGGGTAGGAGCAGGAGTGATGTACAGGTGGGGATACAGCGATGGAGAGGAGATAGATGGGGAGGAGACTGTGAGTAGGGGAGGTGCATGAGACGGGTGAATCCCAGAGGAAGCACTCCATGACGTTACAGTGGGGGCAGGTGAGGGAGAGGTGTAGATGATGGTGGTAGTTGGGGCGTCCATGATTGCAGGTGGCAGCGAACACCGAGAGACGGCGGCAGCGGCGAGCACCGAGAGACGGCGGCAGAAGAAGCGGCGAGCACCAAGAGACGGTGACAGCGGCGGCGGCGGCTGAAGAAGCGGCGACCAGGCGGCGGCGGCGGGCAGCAGTGACGGCGTGCAGACGGGCAACAACGCGACAAGCACGGTTGGGGCTCTTCCACGTCGAAGATACACCCTGAGAGTAGCCCAGGCAGTGCGAGTCCTCGATGAGGAAGTGAGGGAATCCAACCCTCGAATAGATGGCTGAGCTTTTCTTTCTTTTTTTTCCCTTTATTGGGTTTCGATTCCCCCTAAAGGGGGCGGGCTGGCAGCAGCTTATTACGCCGCTCTTCAGCCTACAGAATTTGTTTTAAAAAGATGAAGACAATAAAAAATAATAACAGTTCGCGATAAAATCGGTGACTTAAAGGTAAAAATGGCAGAAAATTCTGGAGCGTAAAACATAAAACACAGGGTCGATGAAGCTAATAAAACACACAGGAAGCAGAAAAACAATAGACAGACAATTAGAAAAACACGGCGACAGTCTGGGTTCTGTTCGCAAGAGATATAAAAAGCACACCCAGCGACAGCATGATTTCTGTTCACAACACTGTGGAAGGACGCACAACACCGAACACTCACTTAAACACTGCGCTAAAGGTTGACACAAATACGACATACCACACCCGAGAGCAGGTGGGGGGAAACTGGTCATATGACGGGAAAAAGGGGGGGGAGGAGAGGAAAAGTGAAGGGGGAGGGGGGAAATGAGCCAATGGAAGAGGAGGATCCATAAGAGGGGTGGGGGTGAGGCTGAGGTTTTTTTTTTGTTTTTTTTTTTTTCTTTATTGTAATTTTAATCACCTATACAGGCGGGCTTAAGGCTGAGCGAGAGGCAGGCGCTTAAATACATGATCGGGAGCGCCGCTATTGTCCACTGGGACCACGTGTTCCATGTGGCGCCCTCACACTAAATGTGGGCCAAGAGACGCGCGCCGCCACGGCTTACAGCGCGATGGTGCAGACACCTCTAGGCGTCTTCGACGTCCATGACGTCTGGCAAGTATTCAAATTCCGCGACGCGCGGTACCAGAAATGCAGATGTGTCTTATCATGAAAAGTCTTCAACAAGTAACATACAGATATAATACAATAGAATATAAAGTCAATAGATAATTAACAGCATACCTCTCTCCCCCAATAATTTATCCATTATCTATCAGAAAGACAGAAAACTTGAGTTAAACGTGCCGTCGACAATCATAATTTCTGCAAGGTTACAGGTTTTATAAATTGGAAACATACAGTCGTTTAGTGATGGTACGCAAGTATATTCTTGTCAGTGTTTATACACTGTGGTGTCTTTCCTCCCCTGAGCTGTTGCCTTGTGTTTGAGCTACCCACGCCCTCTACACTCAGCATAATGTAATGAAGTAAAATTCACTATTCATTTAATGCTACCAAGGGGATAAACTCAACAGCCTTATAATACTGTTAAATGATATCGTTTTATTGCCCCATCACTCTACGCCATTAATGAATTTGAAAAGCTGTATTTTGTTCAACCTGCAGTAAGAATGAGATGTGATACAGAATAATAGCCGTGTAAATGGTCAGATAGTTGGTTCTTTTATAACTGACTGCCGTAATTTTCAGCTACTTTACTATTCAGAAAACATTTCTACAACTGGAAATGACTATTGTGAACTGCAGTCCACTTTGAATTAATTTCGTCATTGTTTTGTAGAATTGTCCCTCGACGAACACTGAATATTTTCTTGTTTCAGTACGGATACTCCTTGCCATTATGTGTCCCTGACCAATTCTGGATGACAAACTAGTATCCATTAGGTTAATAATTAATCTACTTTCTGATAAAAAAGAAGGTTTCTAAATATTGTTGTCATTACGTAAATTCAAGATTATGTTTTCAAACTTCTATTACACATAAATGTGTGTCATCATCTACGTGCATTTAAGTCTCACAAACAACACTGATGTTTAGGCGCCGGCCAGTGTGGCCGAGCGGTTGTAGGTGCCGCTACGGTCGCAGGTTCGAACGCTGCCTCGGGCATGGATGTGTGTGATGTCCTTAGGTTAGTTAGGTTTAAGTAGTTCTAAGTTCTAGGGGACTGATGACCTCAGATGTTAAGTCCCATAGTGCTCAGAGCCATTTGAACCATTTGAACTGATGGTTAGGCAATTTACAGCACACTCGTAATGATCAAGTTATCCATTAAAATGATAAAATCTTGGAGTCTTTGAGTCCTTTGGTTCTCGAAGTACCCCTGTTGAAACAATATCTCCTAAGTCGCTACTTGTAAGAATAGTGCTTAAAAATACCTCTGTCCGTTTGGGAGAAAAAAATTGATGTATATTGCTTATACAATGCAATTCGAGGCTTGAGAATCAATAGCCTTTCCTACCACTAAACATTTGCAATTATATTTACTTGTTTTAATACTACACGCGTTACGCTATTGACCGTTGCCAGAGCGTCGCACACAGCTCAAAACCAAACGAGAGAGATCTCTTTCAAACCTCACGTCAGCGCGCCGCCCGGTGAGTTCGTACTTCCAGCCTCGCTGTTCTCAGTAAGGTGATGCCACACATACAGACCACAAGAGGACTCGGAATTGACATGAGTTCACTGCTTGTGATTTTTGATTGGACGGCGCGTCTTTTAAACCTTACAACATTAGTACGGAAGACACAAACACATGAACATGAACACACAAGGTTTGACACTACTAAGCATCAGCCACTATCTAAGTGTATAAGTCTTATCCAAAACTATTTTTTTTTCTCTCAAGAACATTAATCTCGCTCTATACTTCTCAGCACCCCTGAAGAACCTGCAGCATTCAAAGTTATGCATATCTCAGTTATTAAGTGCAGATACTGTAAATAGACTTAGTAATGAGGTACCTTTTTGAAGATGTCTGTCTTTATTACACAGGGTGAACCATTGATAGTGACCGGGCCAAATATCTCACGAAATCAGCATCAAACGAAAAAACTACAAAGAACGAAACTCGTGTAGCTTGAAAGGGGAAACCAGATGGCGCTATGGTTGTCCCGCTACATGGCGCTGCCATAGGTCTAACGGATTTCAACTGCGTTTTTAAAATAGGAACCCTCATTTTTTATTACATATTCGTGTAGTACGTAAAGAAATATGAAAGTTTCAGTTGGACCACTTTTTTCGCTTCGTGATAGATGGCGCTGTAATAGATGGCTGATGGCTCTGAGCACTATGGGACTTAACATCTATGGTCATCAGTCCCCTAGAACTTAGAACTACTTAAACCTAACTAACCTAAGGACAGCACACAACACCCAGTCATCACGAGCGCTGTAATAGTCACAAACGTATAAGTACGTGGTATCACGTAACATTTGACCAGTGTGGACGGTATTTGCTTCGTGATACATTATCCGTGTTATAATGGACCGTTTACCAACTGCGGAAAAGGTCGATATCGTGTTAATGTATGGCTATTGTGATCAAAATGCCCAACGGCCGTGTGCTATGCTGCTCGGTATCCTGGACGACATCATCCAAGTGTCCGGTCCGTTCGCCGGATAGTTACGTTATTTAAGGAAACAGGAAGTATTCAGCCACATCCGAAACGTCAATCACGACCTGCAACAAATGATGATGCCCAAGTAGGTGTTTTAGCTGCTGTCGCGGCTAATCCGCACATCAGTAACAGACAAATTGCGCGAGAATCGGGAATTTCAAAAACGTCGGTGTTGAGAATGCTACATCAACATCGATTGCACCCGTACCATATTTCGATGCCCCATGAATTGCATGGCGACGACTCTGAACGTCGTGTACAGTTCTGCCACTGGGCACAAGGGAAGTTACGGGACGATGACAGATTTTTTGCTCTCGTTCTATTTAGCGACGAAGCGTCATTCCCCAACACCGGTAACGTAAACCGGCATAATATGCACTATTGGGCAACGAAAAATCCACGATGGCTGCGACAAGTGGAACATCAGCGACCTTGGCGGGTTAAAGTATGGTGCGACATAATGGGATGAAAGATAATTGGCCCCCATTTTATCGATGGCAATCTACATGGTGCAATGTATGCTGATTTCCTGCGTAATGCTCTACCTATGTTACCACAAGATGTTTCACTGCATGACAGAATGGCGATGTACTTCCAACATGATGGACGTCCGGCACATAGCTCGCGTGCGGTTGAAGTGGTATTGAATAGCATATTTCATGACAGGTGGATTGGTCGTCGAATCACCATACCATGGCCCGCACGTTCACCGGATCTGAAGTCCCCAGATTTCTTTCTGACGGGGAAGTTGAAGGATATTTGGTATCGTGTTCCACCAACAACGCCTGACAACATGCGTCAGCGCATTGTAAATGCACGTGCGGACATTACGGAAGGCGAACTACTCGCTGTTGAGAGAAATGTCGTTACTCGTATTGCCAAATGCATTGAGGTTGACGGACATCATTTTGAGCATTTATTGCATTAATGTGGTATTTACAGGTAATCACGTTGTAACAGCATGCGTTCTCAGAAATGATAAGCTCACAAAGGTACATGTATAACATTAGAACAACCGAAATAAAATGTTCAAATGTACCTACGTTCTGTATTTTAATTTAAAAAACCTACCTGTTACCAAATGTTCGTCTAAAATTGGGAGCCATATGTTTGTGACTATTACAGCGCCATCTATCACAAAGCGAAAAAAGTGGTCCAACTAAAACATTAATATTTCCTTACGTACTACACGAATATGTAATAAAAATGGTGGTTCCTATTTTAAAAAACGCAGTTAATATCCGTTTGACCTATGGCAGCTCCGTCTAGCAGGTCAACCATAGCGCCATCTGGTTTCCCCCTTCCAGTTAGACAAGTTTAGTTCTTTGTAGTATTTTCGTTTGACGCTTATTTCGTGAGATATTTGACCCGGTCACGATCAATGGGCCACCTCTGCTAATGTAACTGAGTTCAGTACATCACCACTGAAACACACGGTCTGTCACATTAATGTGACTGTCAAAGGCGCGGACAGCTGCAATACATGAAGAGAGCCAGTGATCTTCTGGGAGGAACCGACATGGCCGTGAAGCCATGCTAACTACGAGGCCGCCGCCAGCTTAGATACGTTTCACAGTTGAGAATCCATAGTGCAATCACACCGATCAAGTTAGTCCCGCAGATTCTCGGCTGGGTTTGAATCCGTGCGCTTTTCTGGGCAGCAGAATGCAATAAAGTCATAGTGGCCGTCCAATGCGAGCTCTCTGACACGTTGCCCTGCTGGTGTATGCCATCGTACTGAGAAGAAGAAAACTGCACGCGTGGCTCGATATGGTCCACAAGAATAGATCCATGCTAGTGTTTTTCCCTCCCGAATGACGTGATAGCCCAGGAAATATCACGAAAACGTTTCATGGGTCATACCGCCCCTTACTTCGGCCTAGACCTTTCTGAAGATTGATGCAGTACCATACACGCCAAAAGCCATGCCCGATGGAGCATAACACGTGATTAATCAGAGAGCTCTCATGTCGCCACTCAGTGAACGTCCAGTTGCGGTATTGCCGTGTAGAATCCCTGCTTTTGCCGCCGATGAACAGCGGTCAGCACAGTTCCATGAGCCAGGTGCCTGCTGCAAAGCCCACGCACAACAACGTATGCTGAACCGTCATTGAGGAGACTCTGTTAGTAGCCCCTGCGTCCCAAAAACCAGCGATCATGCCCGTTTGGACGTCAGATAAATCTTTCCGTTCCCGCATTAAGACAATGACTGCAGTGTTTTCCGTGCCCCCTTGACAAGCGTTATGTACCCTCCATTGCTAGTGCTGCCACCTGCCATCTGTGACTGGTTATTGCACGTTAACGTTGAACATAGCCAGTGGCCACGTTAATGTGGCTGTAACATGCAATTAGCACAGCTCACTACTTGTAGCCCAAATCACATGGAGAAAAAGAAAAATATGCTATGGGCAACAAAATATTAAAGGGTTAAAAAGTAAAAAGCTTGTGTGTTTTTAGGTGAATTTCAGCTCAAATATGAGATACATGCATTTAACCACTACTGAGCATCGATGTCTACAACTTATCATCTCATAGCTGCACGATTTATAAGGAGAAAGCTAGGCTTCCCAATTATAATTAAGAATTGCACTGAGAAAACGTTGTCTTGCTTAGATTCTGAAATGGTCAACATTTTTAAGCTTCTAGCACAAAAATAGAAATTCATGCACTAATAGTCCATCTTGTTGTTCCACCTTACATCTACATCTACATTTACACTCCGCAAGCCACCCAACGGTGTGTGGCGGAGGGCACTTTACGTCCCACTGTCATTACCTCCCTTTCTTATTCCAGTCGCGTATGGTTCGCGGGAAGAACGACTGCCGGAAAGCCTCCGTGCGCGCTCGAATCTCTCTAATTTGACATTCATGATCTCCTCGGGAGGTATAAGTAGGGGGAAACAATATATTCGATGCCTCACCCAGAATCGCACCCTCTCGAAACCTGGACAGCAAGCTACACCGCGATGCAGAGCGCCTCTATTGCAGAGTCTGCCACTTGAGTTTGCTAAACATCACCGTAACGTTATCACGCTTACCAAATAACCCTGTGGCGAAACACTGCCCTCTTCTTTGGCTCTTCTGTATCTCCTCTGTCAACCCGACCTGGTACGGATCCCACACTGATGAGCAATACTCAAGTATAGGTCGAACGAGTGTTTTGTAAGCCACCTCCTTTGTTGATCGAGTACATTTTCTAAGGACTCTCCCAATGAATCTCAACCTGGCACCCACCTTACCAACAATTAATTTTATATGATCATTCCACTTCAAATCGTTCTGTACGCATACTCCCAGATATTTTACAGAAATAACTGCTACTAGTGTTTGTTCTGTTATCATATAATCGTACAATAAAGTATCGTTCTTTCTATGTATTTGCAGTACATTACATTTGTCTATGTTAAGGGTCAGTTGCCACTCCCTGCACCAAGTGCCTATCCGCTGCAGATTTTCCTGCATTTCGCTGCAATTTTCTAATGCTGCGACTTCTCTGTATACTATAGCATCATTCGCAAAAAGCCACATGGAACTTCCGACACTATCTAATAGGTCATTTATATATATTGTGAAAAGCAATGGTCTCATAACACTCCCCTGTGGCACGCGAGAGGTTACTTTAACGTCTGTAGACGTCTCTCAATTGAGAACAACATTCTGTGTACTGTTTGCTAAAATCTCTTCAAGCCAGCCACACAGCTGGTCTAATATTCCCTAGGCCCTTAGTTTGTTTATCAGGCGATAGTGCGGAACTGTATCGAACGCATTTCGGAGCTCAAGGAAAATGGCACCTACCTGACAGCCTGTATCTAATATTTTCTGAGTCTCATGAACAAATAAAGCGAGTTGGGTCTCACACGATCGCTGTTTTCGGAATCCATGTTGATTCCTACAGAGTAGATTCTGGTTTTCCAGAAATGACATGATGTAACCTCCTCACAATAAAATAATATGAACAATATTCACATTTAGCGTAACTACCCAACAGTGAAAATATGTATAGCATTGACATTTAGTGTAACCTAGCAACAGTTTATTATTCCGTAACCTACCAACAATAACGTGACTAATTTCACAATAAAATTGTGGCTCACTTATAACCTTTCAATAATTGACTGTGAATTTAAACTGGTAAATTTTGGACGTCAGAAGTGCTGCGCCATGGCCCTGAAAGATCATTCTGAATAAATAGAAAATTCTTACCTCAATAAGGTCGCCGGATAACGCGTATATATCTGCTCCTATAAGAATTTTTCTGGCACGGCGCACTGCAATGCTGGCAGATAGATTTGTGATGCATAAAAAGAAACAACTGATTTTTCTTTACAATAGTCGGGATCACCATGGATTGGAGAAATTAGTAATTCTTTAAACTGAGATGAATGATTGTCAAAAGTTAATTTTTGTAAGAGAGATTATTGTTAAGAGATTTTTTTTAAAAAACATTTACATGGGGCTTGACATAACAATACTACATATGCGCGAGGCTGCTTTTACCTTATATCGTTCAGGATCCGCCATCGTTCCCCACGACCGGCGCAGCCAACTTCATACACACGACTGCTATCTACTACTTACTCCTACTGCTACACAGTTCGTACTGCAGTCAACACTCTCTCTGGTCTGAGATTCTCTTATAGCTTACATATCGCAGGCAGGGCATGAGCAATCAGTCGAAATTACATCTGCTCGAGTGCGCTAGCAACAAATTCCTTAATGATGGACCTCTTACAATGATACGCGAGCAAAAAACATGTTCTAAAATTCTACAAAAGATCGATGTCAGAGATATAGGCCTATAGTTTTGCACATCTGCTCGACGACCCTTCTTCCTTCTTGGAAACTGGGACTACCTGTGCTCTTTTCCAATCATTTGGAACCTTCCGTTCCTCTAGAGACTTGCGGTACACGGCTGTTAGAAGGGGGGCAAGTTCTTTGGCGTACTCTATGTAGAATCCAATTGGTATCCCGTCAGGTCCTGTGGACTTTCCTCTGTTGAGTGATTTCAGTTGCTTTTCTATTCCTTGGACACTTATTTCGATGTCAGCGATTTTTTCGTTCGTGCGAGGTTTTGAGAAGGAGCTGCAGTGCTGTCTTCCCCTGTGAAAAAGTTTTGGAAGAAGGTGTTTAGTATTTCAGCTTGACGCGTGTCATCCTCTGTTTCAATGCCATTATCCAGAGTGTCTGGATATGCTGTTTTGATCCACTTACTGATTTAACGTAAGACCAGAATACCCTAGGATTTTCTGTCAAGTCGGTACATAGAATTTTACTTTCGAATTCACTGAACGCTACACACATAGCCCTCCTTACGCTAACTTTGACATCGTTTAGTTTACAGTTGTTAACAGATGGGATATTTCTCTCCTTGGTTGTGCGAATCCATTTTATGCCCTCCTTGCTTTTTTGTCTATCTCGTGCCATTTTCCTACAGGGCAGCAAATGACCTCCACTTCCTTTTGTATTGAAGGTGTCTTGTAGCCTTCTTATCTTTGATGAAAACTATTTCTTTATATGTAATGACAATACTGTTTGTTCTTTTATACACTCATGGAAATGGAAAAAAGAACACATTGACACCGGTGTGTCAGACCCACCATACTTGCTCCGGACACTGCGAGAGGGCTGTACAAGCAATGATCACACGCACGGCACAGCGGACACACCAGGAACCGCGGTGTTGGCCGTCGAATGGCGCTAGCTGCGCAGCATTTGTGCACCGCCGCCGTCAGTGTCAGCCAGTTTGCCGTGGCATACGGAGCTCCATCGCAGTCTTTAACACTGGTAGCATGCCGCGACAGCGTGGACGTGAACCGTATATGCAGTTGACGGACTTTGAGCGAGGGCGTATAGTGGGCATGCGGGAGGCCGGGTGGACGTACCGCCGAATTGCTCAACACGTGGGGCGTGATGTCTCCACAGTACATCGATGTTGTCGCCAGTGGTCGGCGGAAGGTGCACGTGCCCGTCGACCTGGGACCGGACCGCAGCGACGCACGGATGCACGCCAAGACCGTAGGATCCTACGCAGTGCCATAGGGGACCGCACCGCCACTTCCCAGCAAATTAGGGACACTGTTGCTCCTGGGGTATCGAAGAGGACCACTCGCAACCGTCTCCATGAAGCTGGGCTACGGTCCCGCACACCGTTAGGCCGTCTTCCGCTCACGCCCCAACATCGTGCAGCCCGCCTCCAGTGGTGTCGCGACAGGCGTGAATGGAGGGACGAATGGAGACGTGTCGTCTTCAGCGATGAGAGTCGCTTCTGCCTTGGTGCCAATGATGGTCGTATGCGTGTTTGGCGCCGTGCAGGTGAGCGCCACAATCAGGACTGCATACGATCGAGGCACACAGGGCCAACACCCGGCATCATGGTGTGGGGAGCGATCTCCTACACTGGCCGTACACCACTGGTGATCGTCGAGGGGACACTGAATAGTGCACAGTACATCCAAACCGTCATCGAACCCATCGTTCTACCATTCCTAGACCGGCAAGGGAACTTGCTGTTCCAACAGGACAATGCACGTCCGCATGTATCCCGTGCCACCCAACGTGCTCTAGAAGGTGTAAGTCAACCACCCTGGCCAGCAAGATCTCCGGATCTGTCCCCCATTGAGCATGTTTGGGACTGGATGAAGCGTCGTCTCACGCGGTCTGCACGTCCAGCACGAACGCTGGTCCAACTGAGGCGCCAGGTGGAAATGGCATGGCAAGCCGTTCCACAGGACTACATCCAGCATCTCTACGATCGTCTCCATGGAAGAATAGCAGCCTGCATTGCTACGAAAGGTGGATATACACTGTACCAATGCCGACATTGTGCATGCTCTGTTGCCTGTGTCTATGTGCCTGTGGTTCTGTCAGTGTGATCATGTGATGTATCTGACCCCAGGAATGTGTCAATAAAGTTTCCCCTTCCTGGGACAATGAATTCACGGTGTTCTTATTTCAATTTCCAGGAGTGTATTTCTGCATTTGTCGGAATGGAATCGAGCACGTTTTGACATTAAACTTATTTCTAATCTCATTTCCGCTACTCCTCATTACCTTCGTCTTTCTTCAGCCTGCTTTCAATCTACAGTGAATGCCCAGTAGACTACTCAATGTGTCTTGCGGTTCTTTCACATTTCCAATGAGGATAGCAATGTTATTAGTGAGTCTTAACATTTATATGCGTCCACTATGATTTTTAATCCCACTCCTGAACCTTTCTTCTGTTTCCATCGTTGCTTCTTTGATAAAAAGACTGGACAGGAGGGTCGAATAACTAAATCCTTATCATACACCCTTTTAGTCACAGCTTTCTGCCTCCAAACTTATTGTTCCCTCTTGGATCTTGTACATATCGTATACTATCCGTCTATCACTACAGCTTGTACTTATTTACTGGAGAGTTTCAAACATCTTGCACCAGTTTACACTATCTAATGCTTTCATGGGCTGAAGAGACTCTGAACTTAAAGTCTTACTTCGATTACCAAATGCAAAGTTGCAACCGCCCTTCGTAAGTCAAACTGATAGTCATCTGATATATCCTTGATTTTCTTTTCCCTTATTCTGTATATTCGGTAATCGTATGCTAATGTGTATAGCACGCTGTAAATATTGCACCAAAAATATGCCTTTACGCTTCGACTGCGATCCGGAAATCGCACTAAGATTATGACATATCAGTTCCAATCGACACCAGGAATTGCACAAAAATTGTGGCACTTGTCTTCGAATGAGTGCTGATATGTAAATAAAATGCACACAAATCTGTTTTTTCAGCGCTGTTTCCGCAATAACTGGAAACTAGGGTTGAGTGCTGAAACATCATTCATCCGCGCTACAGTCAATTCAGAGAAGCGAAGCAGCGGTCTGTTTTCTGATGCGATGTCATCCCTTCCAGCTCTACCAGTTTACGTTGCCCACAGAACACGGTCAGTGTTTTCTTTGAAATTTCGTCTAGAGTATTGTGTAAGCTTAGAGTAACAGGACTTTTAATGAACAATTGTTTGTGACGATGTTGTGGATGTGTGATCTAACGCATACTCTGGTACTGTGGGAACCGGTGTTTGTGAAGTGAAATTTAAAGAGTTAGGTAGATGCACTTCTAACGATAGGGGGGGAGAGGGGAGGTATGGGACAAGGCTCACCGATTTGGCTAACATAACAAGGAAAATTTCTAAATACTTGCAAAATATTTTGATCTGCTTCTTAATTGTCCAGAACCAATCTATATGCTCAAATAGTCAAACACTCATGAAAATCTGGAAGAAAATTTACTGTACCACCAACTATCAAAGAGACCGATGAAATTATTAAAACCTTATTAAGCTAGTGGAGAAGGCTTTTACAGTAGAACTTTTGAAATGGTCTCCATGAAAAATTGAAAAGCTTGGAAAACAGAAAAACTCCCAGGAGAGTGGAAGGTGGCCTTGGTACATCCACTATATAAGAAAGTCATCAAACAAAATGATAACAACACAGGAATTTCTTTGCTACCCATTGTATGTAACAAATATTCCAATATTATACTAAAAAGAGTGTAAACAACGATGGAGAGTGATTTAGGTCAATATCAATGTGATTTCAGGAAGGACAGATCACTTTCTGAACAAATATTTAATCTGAAGCGAATCTGAATTCAAAACCTCACTACTTTTCTTTTTGAAATTGTATGTAGCGTACTGTGCAACCGCAGAGCGTGAAGAGATTTTGAAACGCCATTGACATGACTGTGAATGAGTGGTCTAAAGCAAAGACTAGTAATCTGCAGACCCTAATTTGATTCATGCAGAAACCAACATTTGTTTCATTTTATTATGTACTTCCCAAGGTTAAACTATTAATTATAATATTTAAATACACTCATCAAAAAAGTTTTGCATCACTACGGTTACCATAAATCCTGAAGATAGACGTTCACTCTGGATATTGTATCACAAACACAATCCCTTTCACTGTTCAGAGATGTCACTGTACCCGCCCGAAGATGTAAACAACCAGTGATGAGCAGCGCCTATTAGACGGAGGGGGTTCGACAGCCGATCAGCTCCAGTCATTCCACCAGGAAAGAGGTACACGGGTCGTATTGCCTGTAGTTCAATCAGGCCTAGACGGTCAATACCGCGGTTCGATCGCGTCCGCATTGTTACTTTGTGCCAGGAAGAGCTCTCAACAAGGGAAGTGTCCAAGCGTCTCGGAGTGAACATGAGCGATGTTGTTCGGACACGGACGAGATACAGAGAGACAGGAACTGTCGATGACATGCCTCACTCAGGCCGCCCAAGGGCTACTCCTGCAGTAGGTGACTGCTAACTACGGATTATGACTCGGAGGAACCCTGCCAGCAACCCTACCATGTTGAATAATGTTTTTCGTGCAGCCACAGGACGTAGTGTTACGAACCTACCTGTGCGCAATAGGCTGCATGATACGCAACTTCACTCCAGACGTCCATGGCGAAGTCCATTTTGTAACCACGACACCACGCAGAGTGGTACAGATGGGCCCAACCACATGCCGAATGGACCGCTCCGGATTGGCATCAAGTTCTCTTTACCGACGGGTGTCACAGAATCCTTCAACTAAACATTCGTCGGTGACGTGTTTGGAAGCAACCCCGTCAGGCTGAACGCTTTACACACACTGTCCAGCGAGTGCAGCAAGGTGGAGGTTTCCTGCTGTTTTGGGGTGGCATTGCGTGTGGCCGACGTACACCGCTGGTGGTCATAGAAGGCGCCGTAACGGCTGTACGATACGTGAATACCATCCTCCGATCCATAGCGCAACCATATCGGCAGCATATTGGCGATGCATTCGTCTTCATGGACGACAATTCGCGCCGCCATCTTGCACATCTTGTGAATGACTTCCTCAGGATAACGACATCGCTCGAATAGAGTGGACAGCATATCATGACCTCTATCGAACATGCCTGGGATAAACTGAAAAGGTCTGTTTGTGTACGACGTGACCCACCAACCACTCCGAGAGATCTACGCCGAATCGCCGTTGAGGAGTGGGACAATTTCGACCAACAGTGCCTTGATGAACTGATGGATAGTATGCCACGACGAATACAGGCATGCATCGATGCAAGAGGACGTGCTATTGGGTATTAAGGGTACCGACGTCTACAGCAATCTGGACCACCACCTCTGAATGGTGGTTCAAATGGCTCAAATGGCTCTGAGCACTATGGGACTTAACATCTGTGGTCATCAGTCCCCTAGACTTAGAACTACTTAAACCTAACTAACCTAAGCACATCACACTGCATGGAGGCTTAATTAAATAATAAAATGCAAATAATTTTAGTAGCTGTATGTCCGATTACGCTGTGTCTCGTAAACGGCTGGCCCTGACTAGTATTATTACGCAATCTGACTGCATAGAATAACAACAAACAATGAAACAAAATTTTCTTTAACACAGTTAATTAATTAAGTCCCCAGCAACTATAAAATCTACGAAGCCAAAGCACAGGTGTAATTGTTCTGTGTGTGGTAGTATGACTCAACGTCCACATCTGGCACGGTTCTTCTCCAATAAGACAAGAAATTTCAAGTACCATTTATATTGAAGTAATTAAAAAAATTAGAAATACTATAATTGCGTAAGGAAAGCAGAATTACACTCTAATACAAGAACACAAGCCAGATGCTTTGTTGACTGAACCTGTAATGATGCATTATTTGAGATACAGAAATATTAAAAAGAAAAAGCAGGGAATTTGTTACCTTCATATATATTGACGAAAAGCACTCAGATCATTACAATATCTCCATTGGAACAACATCTGCTATCTCTCCCATCAAACCACTGCATAAAACATGGAACAACACCCTCCACTACCACATCTCACTCCGACTTCACGAAAAGCAGTGTCCACCACAACTTCTCGGCAAGAACTGCCTGCCGCTACTTCTCAATAATCACTGCCAGTGGAGGTGGCGGAACAAAATTCTCTGGCGCGATCTCTGGCGCTGTGGCTCAGTGTAGCCACCTTTCATATTCCCTTCCTCCACAGGCTAGAATTTGATGGTATTTTTGCCAGCATTGGTGGTGAAAATACCACCAAATTCGTCAAAAAAAAAAATACAGACAAAAATAAAAGATAATATTAATACGTAAATATCATATAACTAGATAAAATTTTGGCTTTGCACTGACCTTTCAATAACCTAATATATAAAATACACTAATCAATACAAATTCTTTCATACATGTGACTTTACATAATTGTTTACACAAATATCATGTGGTTAAACAATTCAATCGATAGCGTTAGCAATGACTAATATGTGCAGGTAAGAGTCTCATAACTTTTCACAAACAGTAATACACAAAAAATCAGTTTATACAAATATTCACATAAAATGCTTTCACAACAAGTACACTCCTGGAAATGGAAAAAAGAACATATTGACACCGGTGTGTCAGACCCACCATACTTGCTCCGGACACTGCGAGAGGGCTGTACAAGCAATGATCACACGCACGGCACAGCGGACACACCAGGAACCGCGGTGTTGGCCGTCGAATGGCGCTAGCTGCGCAGCATTTGTGCACCGCCGCCGTCAGTGTCAGCCAGTTTTCCGTGGCATACGGAGCTCCATCGCAGTCTTTAACACTGGTAGCATGCCGCGACAGCGTGGACGTGAACCGTATGTGCAGTTGACGGACTTTGAGCGAGGGCGTATAGTGGGTATGCGGGAGGCCGGGTGGACGTACCGCCGAATTGCTCAACACGTGGGGCGTGAGGTCTCCACAGTACATCGATGTTGTCGCCAGTGGTCGGCGGAAGGTGCACGTGCCCGTCGACCTGGGACCGGACCGCAGCGACGCACGGATGCACGCTAAGACCGTAGGACCGAGGCACATAGGGCCAACACCCGGCATCATGGTGTGGGGAGCGATCTCCTACACTGGCCGTACACCACTGGTGATCGTCGAGGGGACACTGAATAGTGCACGGTACATCCAAACCGTCATCGAACCCTTCGTTCTACCATTCCTTGACCGGCAAGGGAACTTGCTGTTCCAACAGGACAATGCACGTCCGCATGTATCCCGTGCCACCCAACGTGCTCTAGAAGGTGTAAGTCAACTACCCTGGCCAGCAAGATCTCCGGATCTGTCCCCCATTGAGCATGTTTGGGACTGGATGAAGCGTCGTCTCACGCGGTCTGCACTACCAGCACGAACGCTGGTCCAACTGAGGCGCCAGGTGGAAATGGCATGGCAAGCCGTTCCACAGGACTACATCCAGCATCTCTACGATCGTCTCCATGGGAGAATAGCAGCCTGCATTGCTGCGAAAGGTGGATATACACTGTACTAGTGCCGACATTGTGTATGCTCTGTTGCCTGTGTCTATGTGCCTGTGGTTCTGTCAGTGTGATCATGTGATGTATCTGACCCCAGGAATGTGTCAATAAAGTTTCCCCTTCCTGGGACAATGAATTCACGGTGTTCTTATTTCAATTTCCAGGAGTGTAGTTGACAGTTCCAGCAGTAGCACCCAGCAATGTTGAATAGGTGCTACAGCAACAAGTGACATCATCTCAGTAGAAGCAGTCCATCAGTGGCATCCAGCAATGTCGAGTAGGTGCAGACACCATCAGGTGACATCATTTCAGTAGAAGCAGTCCATCAGTGGCACCCAGCATTGTGGAGTAGGTGCAGACAGCATCAGGTGTCATCATTTCAGTAGAAGCAGTCCATCAGTGGCACCCAGCATTGTGGAACAGATGCAGACAGCATCAGGTGACATCATTTCAGTAGAAGCAGTCCATCAGTGGCACCCAGCATTGTGGAATAGGTGCAGACAGCATCAGGTGACATCATTTCAATAGAAGCAGTCCATCAGTGGCACCCAGCATTGTGGAACAGGTGCAGACAGCATCAGGTGACATCATTTCAGTAGAAACAGTCCATCAGTGGCACCCAGCATTGTGGAACAGGTGCAGACACCAACAGGTGACATCATTTCAGTAGAAGCAGACCTTCAGTGGCACCCAGCAATGTTGAGCAGGTGCAGACAGCAAGAAGTAACATCATTTCAGTAGAAACAGTTCCATCTGTGGCACCCAGCAATGTTGAAGAGGTACACACAGCAACAAGTCACATTTCTCAGTAGAAGCAGTTCATCAGTGGCAGCCAGCAATGTTGAGCAGGTGCAGAAAGCAGTCCATAATATTCACTATCACTGATCACACTGTTCATCAGAGTTTATAAGCAGAAAGTAAACATGTCCTATTGGCACCAATCATGTAGAAAAGTACAAGTAACAGTCCATAATATTCACTATCACTGATCACACTGCTCATCAGAGTTTATAAGCAGAAAGTAAACATGTCCTATTGGCACCAATCATGTAGAAAAAGTACAAGTAACAGTCCATAATATTCACTATCACTAATCACACTGTTCATCAGAGTTTATAAGCAGAAAGTAAACATGTCCTATTGGCACCAATCATGTAGAAAAAGTACAAGTAACAGTCCATAATATTCACTATGACTAATCATACAGTTAATATTTACTATCACTGATCACACAGTTCATCAGCAGAAATTAAACATTTCTAAGCGTCACACATCATGTTGAAAAGTGCAGGTAACAGTTCATAATATTCACCATCACTAATCAGACAGTTCAGGCGTGAACAATAGTTTGAATCCACATACAAATGCTTTTACACTAAACATACAAATTCTAATAAACACACAAATGATATCAGATAATTGTTATATTACTATTACAAATACTCAAATATCAGTAAACCTATAATATTTATGGGTGTCAGTGCAAGCCACTACAAACAAATAAAATAATATTTAGGAAATAGGTGGGTAGGATTAGGAAAGGAAAACACACAAAACACACTCACTCATCTTTCATCCACATTGAGTACTACTGTGTAATTGAATAGTGTTAACTGTGTAACTGCAATTCTGTCAAAATTTGATGTTCATCATGTGTATCAAGTGGTAGTGGCAGCAATGTATAACAGTCAATAATAGTTAAGTCAACGTCATAGTCATCATGTCAAGAGCAATGTTTGCCAAGCCAGATCAAAATGTACGGTTGCTGAACAACTGTCAGTGTGCCAAGATATGCAAATACTTCCTCACTCAAAAAAAAAAAAAAAAAAATATGTGCTGCTTAGTGATTTAACAAAGTGTGTGTAGACAATCTTCCTTCCACTTTAGTGTTATAGTCTGCTATCTTCATCCTCCTTGTTCCATATAGACCAACAAAAAAAAAATATGCACCTCACTTACTTTACCTCTTATCCACCAAAACTCCAATAATCATCAGCATCACATAATCTCAATACTTCAATAATACCTCTTACGTCGATACATATAAATCTTATCATCAATATCATTTACCTTACCTCTTATCCACAAAAACTCCAATAATCATCAACTTCATATAATCTCAATACCTCAATAATACCTCTTCAATACGTCGACACATATAAACCTTATCGCCAATATCATTTCACTTCCATAACAACTCTTTCCTCTAGTCAGTCTCCTTGAACAAGTACAGATAAAATCCTAATGCAAACCTCATCATCCCATACAATCCGAAGACACATTGTCAACACACAACCTCTGTGTAATCCATCTGACCCAAATCTTCTACTCATTATGAATTATAAACAAAAGAAATTCATACATGACCTCTAACAGACTTAGTTCAAATAACTCTCAGTAATTAAGTACGATTACGGAGTGTGAATGATCATAATATTTCACAGTGTGTACACCACTTCAAGAATTATGGCAAACGGAAGCAAACATGTGGAGTATTTCTTGTGTCAAGTGTCACTTCCTATTTCAATTTCTCACGAAAAATGCAGTGTAATAACTGTCAATGGTCTAAACCTAGTTTTGGTATGTCATGTCATTAGCTTCCTTCCTATTAGCATACATTTATACAGCTTCCATAAAACCTTCAGCTCATGTGACTTCTATGACGTTTCTTGTACTAAAGTCGCTCGTCGAATTACTGCAGTTCATTTTCTTATGTTAAAATATAAAGCACTGAACGTAAGCAAAACAACCAACAGCGAGTAAATATACCAGTAGTGAACAGAATGTCAACAAGTGGATGCAGCACAATTCTTACAACGAGGCTCTGCCAAGCGAACAATCTATAATTATTACAATAGTGTGACCTAAACTCTATGTTTGTACACAGTATATCAGCATTTCTATATACCAAATTAAAGAGTAATTATGACAACAAACAGAAATGTATAAATATGCAATCCATACGCAATGCAGCAAATATGTATCTTACATAATAAACAGGTCATTAGCATCGTATCAGCGTAAGCAAATAAATGTTCACATGTAATCTTAATAAGTAAACATGAAGGCGCAAGCAGATAAATCACAAAGTATAACTTACATACCTAACCACATCAGCACAATTAATCAGGTGACAATTATAATTTAAATAAATAAGCACAGCAGGCACATAATTAAAAAATATGACATCATCAGTGAAAAAGCAGTGCAGTCAAGCGATGCATAATAAATACAAATAACAACCCTGTTCATTAATAATCATTGTCAAAATCAGTTAACGTACGCAAGCACGTCGCTTCACAAGTAAATTCATAGAACATGTAATTATCACAAAGTATGAATCACGTATTCGCGAGCATCAAATTACGTCTAAAGTACGTACTTAAGTGGAAATATGTTACCTGAAAAATAAACTCAATTAATCGTTACCTTTTTTAGTTTATTAGTTTCTTCTTGAGAATTACATTCTTTCTGAAATTTTCTCGATAGCAAGTCGTCTTAACGTCGGACACGCACAGAATTTACCTGAAGTTCTTAAATATTTTATAGAACCGTATCCTGAAAAATACTGAATGTTAATAACATAATTCATCAAGTCACTATAGCTTTATACTGAATTTAATCGGAGAAATTAAACTGTGTATTTGTTTACGGCTGTCAGTGCATTCGCACTGAGCGCTCGATCAGCTGTAGGCGCGTGACGTAGGAAGCAATTGTTTGCGGTCAACGACTGCCCTGTGCGACGCGCAGACTTGACTGTTGCTTTGAGTATATGCCGCCGCCAAAACACAGCGCGGTATCCTTGTACTCTCTGCGTGTTTACATGTAGCTGTTAGTTTCTCACAAGTATGTCATTCTACAAAAAAATTTCAAAAGTATACCATTCCACAAAAATTTTGACGTTAGATATATGATGTATTCCTTTAGAGCGTCGTGATTTAAGAGTTTCTACTTCAACAGTGTTATCATGAATAATTTTGCGAATTCTATATGGACCGTTATAAAGCAGAAAAAATTTGCGACACAAGCCTTTTCCTTTGTGAGACAAACGATGGGACTTAATTAACACCTTCTGACCAACTGACAAGATTTTTAAACGACCAGGACGCTTAGCTGATTTCTCTCTTCTAGCAGCCGCAGATGTAATATTTCGTAGAGCCAGGTTGACAATTTCAGAATGCTGCAGTTTCCATGAAGGCGGAAAAGGAACGATTTCAGATATGCGATTTGTCGGTGCTTTGTTTTTTAATATCAATATAGGCGGTAAAGAAGTTGAGTCATTAGGAAGTTCATTCAGAATGTTTTGAAAAATATGGAGATACTGATCCCACGTTCTGTGATTCTGATGACAATAAAGACGACACAATTTATTGATTTCCTTCATCCATCTCTCTGAAGCGTTAGATTGGGGGTGAAAAAGTGAAATGAAAATTGGTTTAATTTTACGACGCTGTAGAGTATGAAGCCAAATTTTAGAGCGAAACTGTGATCCATTATCTGATATAACCTTATCAACATGACCAACTTCTTTAAGAAAATGGTTAATGAAAGCATTAGATATTGAACGAGCTGTTGCTTTGCGTAAAGGTGTAAAACACACATATTTTGATGTCAACTCCACTGCTACGAAAATGTACGCGGAACCATTAGTAGGACGAACCACTGGACCGAACAAATCAACTGCAGCCATGTCCTTTAATTTCGCTGGAATGATAGGAAACAACGGTCCTCTGTGAGAAATTGTTGGCGGCTTAGCCTTTTGACATAATTTGCATTTGGCCAGAACAGATCGAATACGTTTTTCCATATTACTGAAGTAGCAATTTTCTCGTAATTTATGAAAGCATTTTCTGGGACCAAAGTGTGCATAACTGAAATGCTTATACCAAATCAGCTTATTAACCCACTCATCAGGAATACAAACTAACCAAACAGAGTTGTCGACCGATTTTCGTTTAAAAAGAATGTAATTGCGAACTAAATAATGCTGTCTAATCGCTACGCTTTCCTTTCTCCTCCACTTCTCCTTAATGTCCTTCCAGATTGGATCCTTATTTTGCTCCTTAGCGATGTCCTGGGGCGAGGACGAAATAAAGTTCTCAAACGCAACACCTTGAATATACGTCAAACAATAATTGTTTTCCTTGCAGTCCTCTTCAGCACTTTGTTTCAAACCCATAGGTGCACGTAATAAAGCATCAGCAACAATATTTGAAGAACCCTGTATGTAAACAATACTAAAATCAAATTCCTGTAGGTACAGCGCCTATCGTGACAATCTGCCGTGAGTTAATTTTGTTGACATAAGAAATTCCAGAGCTCGGTGATCGGTGTAAACCTTAGTATGTCTGCCAAACAAAAATGTGCGAAATTTTGTGAAAGCCCAAACAACAGCCAAAGCTTCAAGTTCCGTAATCGAATAATTCTTTTCTGATTTAGAGAGAACACGACTTCCAAATGCAATAGTTTTCTGGACTACAACGCCGTCTTCTTCTATCTCTTGAAATAAATGTGCACCTAGGCCTTTGTATGATGAATCCGTCGCCAAACAAAAATCTTTAGATAAATCTGGATGTGAAAGAAGTGGAGCAGCAACTAAAGCATCACGGAGTTGTTCAAATTCTGACTGAGCTTCCTCATCCCAACACCAATTAGAATTCTTTCCAGATAGTTCACATAAACGAGGTGTGGCCAAATCGTCCAATCTAACAAAGCGTCTAAGAAAATTACAGACACCAAGGAAACTACGAACATCACGTTTTGTGGTAGGAACAGCATAATTGCGAATAGCGTCAAGTTTTTTTGGATCAGGAGGAATACCTTCTGTAGAAATAATGTGACCGAGAAATTTCACCTGTGAACGACCAAATTCAGATTTTTCCAAGTTCACTGTAATGCCAACTGTTGCAAAAATGCGTAATAATGAATCCAAAATTTTGTTGTGCTCACTCCAAGAATGTTTAGCAATAAGAATGTCGTCAACATGTGAAGTAATATTGTCACGAAGATAAACAGGTAAAATTTCATTTAGGCTACGAATGAATGCTGCTGAAGATACAGTAAGTCCAAACGGTAATTTCCGAAACTGGTAACAGTTACCAAAGGCTAAAAAGGCAGTGTATTTTCTACAAACAGGGTGGAGTTCTATTTGCCAAAAACTTGCGCGCATATCAATCGTGGATAAAACTTTAATTCCATGAAAATGTTGAAGAAGTCCATCTAAATTTTGTGGACCGTCAGTTTCAGGAATGATGATATTATTTATCTGTCTGGAATCCAGAACCAAACGAATTGACTCATCCTTTTTAAGAACAACGTGTAATGGGCTAGTATAAGGACTGACTGCAGGCTCAATAATGCCCTGATCTAACATGTACTGAAGTTCATTCTTAACCTTGTCTCTGTAAGCCAAAGGAATAGCGTACGTTTTCCCGCGAAATGGTGTGTGTTCTTTTACTTTAAATAAATATTGTAAGCCTTGTATAGTTCCCGTGTGATGACTAAACACTGTAGCATGTGAAGTCAAAATTTGGTGCAGCTCTTCTCTTGCAACGTCATCTGGCACTTCAGCTTTCTTAACCTTTTCATTAATTAGTTCTTCGCTATTAATTATATCATCCATAGCGTCTCTGTATCTATTGTCATTGTCATGAATAAACACATTGTCGTCATAATGCTCAACGAAAACATCAGAAGTAAGAAACCTTAAACATTTTGTATCTGACTCAGATCTTGTTAAACACTCGAAAAATTTCAAACATTTCGGCATTCCGGCAACAGTCAAATTCACACTTCCTTCTTTAAAGTTCAAAATTGCCTTATGTGCGTTAAGAAACTCCATACCTAATATAATTTGTGTACTGAGTAATGGAACAATAATAAAATTAGCAAAAAATTCGTATCCTTGACAATTGAAATTTAGGTTGGTCTGTTGTTTAACTTCTACACTTTTTCCAGAAATCGCTCCTCGAATTGTAGTTTTAGAAATAGGTAACACAGGACAGGCAATAGTTCTTTCACATATACGAAAAACTGATTCACTAATGACATTCAATGGGCTCCCAGAATCTAAAACTGCAGTGAACTTATTCTTACCCACACATACTTCAATAACAGGATGTACAAATGCGTCTACATTATTTTCCTTTTCGTCTAACAAAATGTCTCTCATGTCTTACTTTCTGAACCGTCTATATTGCTGCCACAAGCCGAAGCTGCTAGTCATTGTCGATTGTTTGCGTCACGTCTTTGATTATTCGCGTCATTTCGCGGATCAATTTCTACTATTTGCACTTGTCTCTCTGAAGTTCTGTCACGTGGAGGATGCCAATTAGGTCCTTCCTGTCTGTTAGATGCAAATTCTTGGTTATGTCTGTTATTAAAATTTCTATTTTCCTGTCTGTCTGCATAACTACTTCCTGTGTAATTTCGACTGTCACTTCTGAAATTATTGTTGTATCTACTACCTTGGTTATTTCTGTAGTAAGAATTTCTATTACTGTATGAATAATTTCTGTCTTGGTGATACCGATTACTGTTTCCACATGATTGATCATTCCGGTACGAATTACCGTTGTTATAATTGTCTGTGTAATTTCTGTTAGAACGTCTGTTATTGTCATAAGGCTGGTATCTATTGTCCTGTCTGTTACGTCTGTCATTGTCAAAATTACCCATATAACGCCCGTTCCGATCACTATCCCTTTTCTCTGAAAATCTATTGTAATTACTGTTACTGAAAAAGTTACAAGAAGTCCCGTCGTCGTTGTCATACTCAAGTTCTTGCAACAAAGTCTTAAAAGTCTCGATGTCGTCTTTACATCTTCCAGCTAAAGCAATTTGTCTTATGGATTGTGGCAGCTTAGTTAAACAAATGCGAATTAATTCAGTCGGGCTATAAGGGTTGGAAAGGAACTGATTCTTTCGAATCATGTCTTCAAAATATTCCGCTGGCGTGCGGAACTCAGACTGTTTGAAATTACGCTGCATAATAAGACTGTGTTTGACTCTGTCTTGCGTGTTTTCGGACCAATATGCCGATAGAAATGCATGATAAAAATCATTCAGATTATTACAATCTCTAATGAGTGCGCGCATCCGCGTCGCCGGTTCGTTTTCTAAATATCCACACATAAATTCCAGTTTGTGACTTAGTGGCCAATTTGGTGGGAGTGCGTACATAAATTGATCTAACCATGAACATGGATGTATGTCATTCTTACAATTGCGGAAGATCTTAAATTTCCGAACAGTCAAAAAGTGTTTATAGTCAAAGTTTTCGCCTCGTGGCGACAAAGACCTACCGCGTCTGTCCCAGTCACAATGACGATTATTGTTAAATTCACGCGCCTGGCGCTCTCTTGTTGCATCCCGTAAATGAAACAAATTATTTTCTTCAAACCCCTCTGGTATCTGTGATTCTAAATTTCTTGTGCCGTCTTTTCCTACGATTTCGCCTACAATCTGTTTGACTTGCTTTCGTAATGCCTCAACTTCCCTTTTAACGCGTTCATTAAATTTTCCCTGATTTTCAACATGATTATTTATGTTCTGGTACTCTTCGGTTTCTGCAAATGGCAATGGTGCTGTATCATCTGAATCTCTGTCCCCATATAAACTAAGATTTGTCAATTTGTCTGAAATTTCCTCAACTCTTTCCGATAAATCACCTATTTGTTCTTTCTGTTTATTTACGTCTTCCGTAAGTGTCGCGACTCGGGTTTCAGTATTGACACATTTGGTAGTTAACTGTTAATATTGTTGTGTTAAGTTATTTAATCTGTCATTTGGTACGGATTCCTCGATTCTCTCAAATATTTCTTTCTTATCGTGTGCACGTTGTAAATTTAACTCTGAAAATTTCTGTACTGTCACACGATCTCTTTCCAACTGTTCTCTATCCTGTTCCCTTTGTCTAATCTCTACTGCATCTAATCTATTATTGTGAGCATTCAAAATCGGTTGTACTTCTTCTCTGATTTCTTTCTTTAATTCATCTTTCATATTTTTGAAACATGTCCCTATTCGTGAATCTATCCGTGTTTCCATTGTTCCAAATTTGTGATCCCAGTGAGTCTAACCGTTTTTCATTGTTCCCCTATCTGTTTTTAATTCAGATCGTAACTGTGATCCCAGAGAGTCTAACCGTGTTGCCATTGTTCCCATATCTGTTTTTAATTCAGATCGTAACTGTGATCCCATTGTTCCCATCTCAGTTTTAAATTCAGATCGAAAATTTAATATTGCACTCATCAACTGCTCCATATTAACTTGTTCGAGATTCCTTTCGCCCCTAACATTTCCCACAAAACCAGCTTCCTTCGTCATGGCTGTAAAGCTATCTGTGTTCGATACTATTCCAGAATCTTCTATCGTTAATCTCGTATTCTGTGAATTTTCTGATTGAGAAAAATCTTGAACTGGTTCCGGACTGTCTTCCCGACTTATTAAATTGTTTTCAACTCCATTATTCATGATACTGTTGTCCTGTGTTGGCGAGTTCGCCAGGTCAACAATTTCGTCATTCTGACTATCTATCATTTTCGCCTTTTTCATCGATCGCGTAATCATTTGCAAAACATACAAAACTCGTCACAATACGCAAATTACGGAGAATTTAACACGTTATCACCAACAATCCCATTCACACGATATGCTTCCCTCAAACACGATTAACTAACAATTGAAATAATTGCACTAAATTATCAAACCCGTAGACAAGACAACAAAAAATAAATAAATTTTGAAAAATACCATTAGAAGAATACCAATTACCAAATCTACACATGCAATATAGACTACAATTACTAACTCAAATTACTACAACAATACTACGGTCTACTATTTTTACAATCAGAAGATTTCCAAGGGACGATCCGAAGCAGCGGTCGCCACGTGCATGGGGGCTTAATTAAATAATAAAATGCAAATAATTTTAGTAGCTGTATGTCTGATTACGCTGTGTCTCGTAAACGGCTGGCCCTGACTAGTATTATTACGCAATCTGACTGCATAGAATAACAACAAACAATGAAACAAAATTTTCGTTAACACAGTTAATTAATTAAGTCCCCAGCAACTATAAAATCTACGAAGCCAAAGCACAAGTGTAATTGTTCTGTGTGTGGTAGTATGACTCAACGTACACATCTGGCACGGTTCTTCTCCAATACGACAAGAAATTTCAAGTACCATTTATATTGAAGTAATTAAAAAAATTAGAAATACTATAATTGCGTAAGGAAAGCAGAATTACACTCTAATACAAGAACACAAGCCAGATGCTTTGTTGACTGAACCTGTATTGATGCATTATTTGAGATACAGAAATATTAAAAAGAAAAAACAGGGAATTTGTTACCTTCATATACATTGACGAAAAGCACTCAGATCATTACAATATCTCCATTGGAACAACATCTGCTATCTCTCCCATCAAACCACTGCATAAAACATGGAACAACACTCTCCACTACCACATCTCACTCCGACTTCACGACAAGCAGCGTCCACCACAACTTCTCGGCAAGAACTGCCTGCC
The DNA here is from genome assembly GCF_023864275.1 of Schistocerca cancellata. Classification (NCBI taxonomy): domain Eukaryota; kingdom Metazoa; phylum Arthropoda; class Insecta; order Orthoptera; family Acrididae; genus Schistocerca; species Schistocerca cancellata. Next base: position 177,655,776 of record NC_064633.1, on the reverse strand, counting down.
GCTACTTCTCAATAATCACTGCCAGTGGAGGCGGCGGAACAAAACTCCCTGGCGCGATCTCTGGCGCTGTGGCTCAGTGTAGCCACCTTTCAACACACATCCATGCCTGAGGCAGGATTCGAACCTGCGATCTGAATGGTGGTACAACATGAAATGTGTGGTTTCCATGAGAAATAAAAATGGCGGAAATGATGTTTATGTTGACCTGTATTCCAATTTTCTGTACAGGTTCCGGAATTCTCGGAACCGAGGTGCTGCAAAACTTTTTTATGTGTGTACATTTCAACAAAATTAACATATTCCATTAACTGACGATTACAATCATCAAAAGGCACTAGGCCTCTATTTTTAGCACATTGGTACGGTTTTCACGAGCTGCCACTGTTCTTGTCTTCAAATAGGTTGCGTGATCCTCAAGCTGTTTGTGCGATAATACTGAAAACTTATCTGTCCTAGCTGTCTTCGGGATCGTCTGTATGATATTTTTACCGAAAGCCTGAAGGTATGCCTCCAGGCTCATAGATTCTACAATTTAATTTGGAATAATCATGTGGTTGTCACCCCCCCCCCCCAATCATTGTAAAAACTCCGAAGGAATTCTGTCTACAAATTCTATTTAATTTCGCTGCTAGTCTTCCAAGCCTGTGTTATACTATTCCACGTCGACTTCCATTTCTCCTTATATCACGTCACCGTACAGTAGTCTCGTAGAGACCTTCAGTATGTATGCTCTTTCCACCCAGCTACACCCGTTTCCCCATTTTACAGTGATCCCCTATACCTGCTCCTAGATACACTTCATATCCAAATCTAATTCCGGAACCTCTGTCTTGCCGTTATTTAATCCAGCTGGGAATTCCTTGTGTCACTTGCCATTTCTGAACAGTTCGTTCTCTATTCCTAACTGAAATCTATTACTGAACTCAGTCTTTCTCCACTCTCGCTCATATTACCGAGGTGATAGTGTCCCGCATCTCTGTCTGCTATTCCTTCCTCTAACACCCATAATCATTACATTTTTATATCCCTTTTCATACTCTATTAGACTTTCAATATTCTCACAGCCTTTTGCCATCTCTTCATCTTTTGTTTGTGACATCGGCTCCTACAACTTAAATATTGTTATTAGCGTTTTTTTGTTGTTGACTCTGATGAGAGTAATCCATTCACTGCACTCGTCACAGTAAATTACTATTTGCCCGTGCCCTACGTTGTGTGGGGGGGAAACTCTTGTCCGACTTCCTGCTAATGATGAAAAATGCTGCCAGTTGTTCATTAATGCCAAACATGACTTGTGTATGCGTATAGAATTCTTAAGACAGTTATTAAATGGAGTGGGTACCGTCTTGTGTTCATTGACCTCCGTAATTTATGACAGGCCTTTCCCAGATCAACAAATGCAAAGTGGCTCTTTCGATTAAATGCTGCATCTGATGCCAATCTTTCTCTGCGGAGATCCATTTATTCATAACTTAATAAACATTTCTTTTAATTTGCTATTTGAGATCCTGAAGTAATCTTGTAAGCTAACTCCTCCACAAATTTGTCAGTTCGTCTTCTTTGTTAAAGAACTGTATTTCCCTTGTTGCCATGCTCTTTTCCAACACATACTGACTCGTATTTAAGGGTCTCAGGTGTAAGGAGATTCCACCGGGATGTTTATGCTATACAAGACCAAAGCCTTACACATTTCTATCATTCTCTACTGACTCGTAAATTGTTATACTTTTGTTGGTTATTCCATCATTTTCACGTGGTCGCCTTCTCCTTGCCAGTAGAGAGAAGTAGTGGGGTTTTTTCATCAGGATATACATTCTATAGTTAAACATTGTGTGTCTTTAATGCAGTGGTTTCTATTGCCTTCTATATGCTCATACCGTTGATCATTGCTGATTCTTTCGCCTTTAAGGAGCAGTATGCCACCCCAAGAGCGAAAGGGTGTCACCAACCTTTGTCACCTTTTGTGATTCGCTTTGTTTTTCCAAAATTCAAGCGGTGAATGGGGACAAGTACAGGAGCCCGGGCGTCATGTTTACTAGTCGCATACACTATCCCTAGAGGACCGTTTGTAGACGACGGTGACGACGTAAAAGGTAAAAATTGTTTTTGTGCGATCAACTTACTTCTGTATATTAGGCGTTTGTAGCGACGCGCTGCACGGGATGCTTAGTAAGTAATTTAAATGTTGTAAAAGTATTAGGATTTGTTTGCCGCCCTGAACACACCGTTTTTCATTCTCCACCATCTGCTTCCTCCTTCCTGGAGATCTACACTGCTGGCCATTAAAATTGCTGCACCACGAAGATGACGTGTTACAGACGCGCCGACAGGAAGAAGGTGCTGTGATATGCAAATGGTTAGCTTTCAAGAGCATTCACACAAGGTTGGCGCCGGTGGCGACACCTACAACGTGCTGACATGAGGAAAGTATCCAACCGATTTCTCATACACAAACAGCAGTTCACCGGCGTTGCCTGGTGAAACGTTGTTGTGATGCCTCGTGTAAGGAGGACAAATGCGCACCATCACGTTTGCGACTTTGATAAAGGTCGGATTGTAGACTATCGCGATTGCGGTTTATCGTACCACGACATTGCTTCTCGTGTTGGTCGAGAGCCAATGACTGTTAGCAGAATATGGAATCGGTGGGTTCAGGAGGGTAATACGGAACTCCGTGCTGGATCGCAACGGCCTCCTATCACAAGCAGTCGAGATGACAGGCACCTTATCCGCATGGCTGTAACGGATCGTGCAGCCACGTCTCGATCCCTCAGTCAACAGATGGGGACGTTTGCTAGACAACAACCATCTGCACGAACAGTTCGACGACGTTTGCAGCAGCATGGACTATCAACTCGGAGACCATGGCTGCGGTTACCCGTGACACCGCGTCAGAGACAGGAGCGCCTGCGATGGTGTACACAACGAAGAATCTGGGTGAACGAATGGCAAAACGTCATTTTTTCGGATGAATCCAGGTTCTGTTTACAGCGTCATGATGGTCGCATCCGTGTTTGGCGACATCGCGGTGAACGCACATTGGAAGCGTGTATTCGTCATCGCCATACTGGCGTATCACCCGGCGTGATGGTATGGGATTCCATCGGTTACACGTGTCGGTCACCTCTTGTTCGCATTGACGGCACTTTGAACAGTGGACGTTACATTTCAGATGTGTTATGACCCGTGGCTCTACCATTCATTCGATCCTTGCGAAGCCCTACATTTCAGCAGGATAATGCACGACCGCATGTTGCGGGCCCTGTACGGACGGGCCACTCTGGATACAGAAAATGGTCTACTGCTGCACTGGCCAGCACATTCTCCACATCTCTCACCAACTGAAAACATTTGGTCAATGGTGGCCGAGCAACTGGCTCGTCACAATGAATGAACTGTGGTATCGTGTTTAAGCTGCAGGGGCAGCTGTACCTGTACACGCAATCCAATCTCTGTTTAGCTCAATGCCCAGGCTATCAAGGCCGTTATTACGGCCAGAGGTGGTTGTTCTGGGTACTGATTTCTCAGGATCTATGCTCCCAAATTGCGTGAAAATGTAATGGCATGTCAGTTATAGTATAATATATTTGTTCAATGAATACCCGTTTATCATCTGCATTTCTTCTCGGTGTAGCAATTTTAACGGCCAGTAGCGTACAAAGGTCTTCCCGATTTCGAGGAGATCTCTGACAGCGTGATCAATGTGTAGTTTAATTGTTATGTAGTTGTCGAAACCAAGAGCCTGAGATTTATCGCCTAGTAGGCAACGGTGAGATCTATGAGTAAGGAATTGAATAATTAAGAAATCATGAACAAAACATGAATAGGAAAGCCGAGTTAGTGAAGTGCGGGTTATATTTAATTAGTATTCAACGCCAGGAAAACAAATATGGAGTTCCATATCTCTGGGCGTGAAACGATACACCTCCTATTGCGTAGATGATTTAGATAAATTAGGCAGTCAAATGGATAGAGTAAAGTTAGTTATAGTCGGAATTAGTGATGCGTGATGGCAGAAGGAGCAGAACTTCTGATCAATTTAGTACAAGGTAGTCAACACAAGTCGAATAGGAGCAAGGTAGCAGTAGGTTTAGTAGTGAATAAGTAATGAGAATGAAGACAGCTACTACGAAGGGGGAAGTCAGTGTATCATCATTGGCAATATTGACACATATTCAGCTCACGCCATTAAAATACAGGTTAGAGACAGTCAAATGAAAACGAGTCAGATAGGAAAATAATAAGTAATGTGTTCTTTATTTCAAAAGTAATTTCCACACCTGTTAATATAGTTATCTCACTGTGAGAGAAGAAGGTTATGGCGCTCATGAAAAATTATCTGCTGTTGCCTAAGGAACCATGATTGTACAGACGCGTGTATCTTTTCGTCCGAAGCAAATCGGTTGCTACGAGTGTCTTAACTCAGAGCTCCAAAAACATGGAAATCGCATGGGGAGTAACAGGAGTCTACGTTGGATTTGTAAAGGCTTTCCAACGAAACTTCTGTAGCGTAGTCGATACAACTTTGGCAAATGTTGGGGAAGATTATCCTACAACAGAAATATGCCGTCCGTCCACATTCCAGGAGGTCCGGCCTTGATGGTGAGCTTCAATTCTTGCAGTGTCCATGTACAGCTGTGCGTTATTAGTAAGGCCGTATTCCAGAAAGTCAATGAGCAGTGGGCGCCCGCAGTCAGAGAGGAAGGTCATCATGACTCTCCTGCAGCTGACGTGCCTGTTGTTTAGGCTACGTCGCAGAAGTTTCGCTGGGAAGCCTTTACACAACTACCATACATTCTCTACACTATGTGATAAAAGTATCCGGACACTCCCAGAAACATCCATTTTTCAGATTGGGTGCATTGTGCTGCCACCTACTGCCACTTACTTCATATCAGCGACCTCAGTAGTCATTAGACATCGTGAGAGAACAGAATGTGGAGCTCTGCGGAAACCACGGACTTCGAATGTGGTAAGTGATTGGGTGTCACTTGTGTTACACGTCTGTACGCGAGATTTTCACACTCCTAAACGTCCCTATGTCCACTGTTTCCGAAGTGATAGTGAAGTGGAAACGTGAAGGGACACGTACAGCACGAAAGTGTACATATCGTCCTCGTCTGTTGACTCACAGAGACCGCCGACAGTTGACGATGGTCGTAAAGTGTAATAGGCAGACATCTATCCAGACCACCACACAGGAATTCCAAACTGCATTAGGATCGACTGCAAGAACTATGACAGTTAGGCGTGAGAAAACTTGGATATCATGGTCGATCGGCTGCTCATAAGCAACACATCACGCCGATAAATGCCAAACGACGCCTCTCTTGGCTAGGGAGCTAAATGTTACACGATTTAACAGTGGAAAAACGTTGTTGGGAGTGACGAATCTCGGTACACAGGATGTGGCGATTCGATGGCGGGATGTTGGTATGCCGAACGCCCGGTGAAAGTCATCTGCCAGAGTGTGTAGTGGCTAAATGGCTCTGAGCACTATGGGACTTAACATCCGAGATCCGTCCACATTCCAGGAGGTCCGGCCTTGATGGTGAGCTTCAATTCTTGCAGTGTCCATGTACAGCTGTGCGTTATTAGTAAGTCCGTATTCCAGAAAGTCAATGAGCAGTGGGCGCTCGCAGTCCCCTAGAACTTAGAACTGCTTAAACGTAACTAACCTAAGGACATCACACACATCCATGCCCGAGGCAGGATTCGAACCTGCGACCGTGGCGGTCACGCGGTTCTAGACTGAAGCGCCTAGAACCGCACGGCCACACCGGCCGGCAGAGTGTGTAGTGCCAACAGTAAAATTCGGAGGCGGTGATGTTATGGTGTGGTCTTGTTTTTCACTGAGGGGGCTTGCACCCCTTGTTGATTCGCTTGGCACTATCATAGCACAGGCCAACATTGATATTTTAAGCACCTTCTTGCTTCTTGCTGTTTAAGAGGAGCAGCTGTTCATAATGCACGGCCTGTGGCGGAGTGGTTACACGATAATAACATCCCTGCACAGTGTCCTGACATGAATCCTGTAGAACACCTTTGGGGTGTTTTGGATCGACGACTTCGAGCCAGGCCTCACCGACCGATATCGATGTCTCTCCTCAGTGCAGCACTCCGTGAAGAATGGGCTGCCACTCCCCATGAAGCCTTCCAGCTCCTGATTGAACGTATGCCTGCGAGAATGGAAGCTGTCATCAAGGCTAAGGGTGGTCCAACACCATATTGTATTCCAGTATTATCGATGGAGGGAGCCACAAACTTGTAAGTCATATTCAGCCAGGTGTCCGGACACTTTTTATCACCTAATGGATCTCCCCCCGTGCGAATTCCACATTTTTGGAGTTCTGAAGAAAGACATTCCTGATCGTTGATTTAATGCGTACGAAGAGATGCACGCCTGGATACAATCATAGTTCCGTAAGGAAACCAAACAGTTTTCCTTGAAGGCATTGAACGTCTTGTGTCACAGTGGCATAAATGTGTTGTCAGTTGTGGCGATTACTTTTTAAATAATAAACAGTTTACTTACTTTTTTTCCGCCTCTCTCGTTTTAATTTGGTTGCCCCTTACACAGGGTGGTCAGAAAGAGTCTGAGATGCTTGGAAATGTGTTGTAGGGAAGATTTTTCTGAGAAATAATTGTCAAGAAAAAACTTCGAAGCGTTGCATCGTATTCGAGTTAATTGGCATTGAAGCTATCCAATCAGGCCGTTGCACTTGCAAATACAAGCGGGCAGCCAGAGACGGTGTCACCAAACGTGTTCTTTGGTTTCCTTAAACCGACGAAGAGAGTGACTTAAAAATTGGACATGGGGCGGCAGTAAGGATCCAACCAGAGCCAAGGGCTGAACAGTCTCGTGCGCTATCATTTACGCTACGAGAACTCTAATTGTATCTGGCGGGCCGTGCGCGAGGAACGGACTGATTGGTTAACTTCAGTGTTAATTAACTCGGAAATAGCGCAACATAGCTATTTTTTTAACAATTATTTCTGGGCACAACCCACATTGCAACAACGTTACAAGCTATTCAGACTGTTTCTAACCACCCTGTGTTTATATAGACAACAGCTGAGCGGATGATGAAGAGATTGAAAGAATATATGATTAGACAGAAGAAATTATTCAGATCATTAAGAGAGATGAAAATTTAATTGTGATAGAGGACTGGAATTCCGAAGAGCGACAAGGAAGAGAAGAGAAGATGGTAGCATAACATGCACTGAGGGTAAAGAATAAACAGGGCATAACGATTGGTAAACAGAATGAAATTTTCAATCTGCAGTGGAGTGTGCACTGACATGAAACTTCTTGACAGATTAAACCTGTGTGCCGGCCCGAGACCCGAACTCGGAACCTTTGCCTTTCGCGGTCAAGTGGTCTAGAGTTTTAAGCTGGCAGGAAGTTTCCATTATTGATATAATTTTGCACGGAACACAGTTTAATCAGTGTGAACACTTGCTTTACGATTCTCACGGCAGTAGGTAGTATAATGGGAGAGACACGGAGAGCCCGTAAGTTAGCAGACGGCTTATACAGCAAGAAGAACAAGATGTGTAAATCGGATATTAACATGCAGATTATTTTAAAAAAGCAAGTGTGGACATTAGCCATAAGTGATCGTTTGTGGAGTGCAAATTGAAACTTAAATAACAGCAAAAAGGTATGATATTAAGGCGATGGGCCTTAGACAATCGAACAGAACCAATGGTTGTTGAGAGTTACGAAGGGAGCTCTACGCAATGATTGACTAAAACGGGGGAAAAGGATGCTACACAAAATTGACAGGCAACTTTGAGAAACGATGTACTGAAGGTAGCTGAGGATCAACTAGTTAAAATTGCAAGGCGCATTAGAAATCACATAGAATATTGAACTTAATCGACGAAAGGGAAGTTACTTTAGGAAATGAGTCCCCAGGATTAGCAGATGGGTTTTGCTACGTAAGCATCAAACAAAATGAGGATGGGCAAACAACAGTAGATAAAAAATATCGATTACCAAGAGCCATAAAGACGTTTCTCCCAAAGAGAAATTTGTTAACGTCGAATATAAAAGTGCTAGGGAGTCTTTTCTAAGACGTTTGTTTCGATTACAGGTTTCAGTGGAAGAAAAACATGGACTATCAGCTGTACAAACAAGAAGGGAAGCTTTAGATACACGTTTATAAAACTGAATGCTGGATTCAGATGACCAGATAGGGTGAAGAGGAGAAAAAAAACAAGGAAAGTAAGAAAGCAAGATTGAGTTTAACGTTCCATTGACATTGAGGTCATTAGAGACGGAGCACAAGCAAGAATTGTGTCTAGAATGGGGAAGGAAATCGGCCCTTCCCTTTCAAAGGAACCTTCCGGGCATTTGCTTGGAGCGATTTAGGGAAATCACGGAAACCTACAATTACCGAGGAATCAAAGTATATTAATTTTGTTAATGGTGAAAATTATGAGTGGGGCGGGTGATGAAATTGCACGGACGGAGATCAAGGCTTCACTACGGTAATCAGTTTCAAATGGATGGAAGTTGTAGTACACAAGAAAAAATTACTGGACGTGCTAAATGATTACTGAAGAAAGCTTCATAAGCCAAGATCACTAAAAAGCATTTTACTGGATGACTGCTTTCTTCAGAGCTATGCTGTTATCATCGGACCTTACGCTCCAAAACTATTACAACATATTGTCCATTAGTGTTGCAAGTCGCTTCACATTGCATAAGCACATTTCACTACCATGAAGATCACTATATTGATTGACAGCATATTGTAATAACTTTTGAGCATAAGATCCTACGATGACAGCGTAGCTCTGCCGAAACCGGTCATCCGTTTCTTCAGTTGTCATACATTTCTGATCGACCCAAGACTAACCATGTCACGAATACAAAAAGACCTACAGAAGATTGACTAATGTCGGCAACTGCATCAAATCAGTCTTCGAACTCAAGGCCACGACAAAAAAAAACAACGTCACAGAATCAGTCAGCTGCCTCCACAGTCCTTGAGGGCCTGTTTAACAACAAGAGACTCAGCAATCCAAGCACGACTTATGACCGTTACCACAGCATCCATTCTGGGGAAGAACACATTCAAAGCCCTAACTGGCTGTAAGAGGTTCAAACATCTTCGAACAAGAGAACTGTTTGAGTGTGTACAAATATCACGCATGCTGCAGCGATGGAGGTGAAAGCTTCCAACACGTCCAGTAATTTTCGTTGATTATTATTAGCACTTGTCTGCTCCTTAAAAACTATTTTCTGTGTTTTGCCAATTGCAAAATTTTATTACTTTTTAATGTCATTGTAAGGCTGTTTGCATTATTATTATTTTCCTTTACACTGAAAGAGACGTGTGCTAATATTTTCAAATTGTTTCTTTTTGCTCTCGATTGATTTCCAGTTAGTTCAGTTGCAAAGGCGCTGCTGTCCTCGTGCAGGGGATAGGCAAAATTATGTGAACAGTGGTAGTAATGGGATAGTTGTTGTCTGGCAGTCAACGAAGCAGTTAAGGCACGTATCGTGCTGGACTGTGCGTGTTCAGTACGGACTAGGCAATAGTGGAGGTTGTTTACGAGTAGTGCACACATCGTATTTTCATTCGGAAAAGGAGGTCGACGTGCAACGAAAGACCTAACATAGTTCAAAAGAGGGCAGATTGTGGGGGCCCGATTAGCTGGAGCATCAGTAACCAGGACAACCAGTTTATTGAATGTTTCAAGAGCAACTGTATCATGACAGCCTACAAAAAGCACGGAAAGACGTAATAGCAGGTGCAAATCAAAACTAAATGGCAGAGATCGTCATACGCTAATACGAACTGTCTCAAAACACAAAACTACGGTGGCTACACTGACTGCAAAGCTCAATATCCATCTTTGAGACCCGTTATCAAACGATACTGTCCGCCGATAACTCCATAAGGCGAATATTCATGTACTAGCTGCTACATCGATACCATCAGTGACGACAACCAAGTCAAAGAAGCCTAAAACATGGTGTCATGAGCTTAAATGCTGGATGGCTGATCAATGGAATCACGTCTTATGGTCCGACAAGTCAACGTTTTCGTTATTTCTTACATCGGGCCGAGTTTACATCTGGAGAACGCCAAAAGGAACCTACAATCCTGATTGTCTGATTCCAACGTTTAAGCATGGCGGTGGAATTGTGATGGTGTGGGCAGCCCTATCATGGTATTCTGCTTGTCCCATCATTAGTCTCAAAGGCCGTTTTACAGCTAACCATTATGTGAACACTTTAGGTGTTTAGGTTCACCCCATGATTCAAACGTTGTCCTCCAACAATGATGTCATATTTCAGGACGACAGTGCACCCATTCACACAACCAGGACAGTACAATAGTGGTAAGAGGAGCTTGCAACTGAACTGCAGCGCCTTTCCTGGCCAGAACAGTCCCTGTACTTGCACAATATCCGACCCTTGTGGGCGGTATTGGAGCGCAGACTTCGGAGCAGACTTCCACCTCCCTCATCACCGCAATAGTTAGAAGAGGTTCTGATTGAAGAGTGGCGTAACGTTCCACTGAAGACTATACAAACATTACATGCCCGCATTCCAAGAAGAATCGCAGCTGTATGACGGGAAAATGGCGGGAAAAGGTCTTCCATACATTTCTTGGAGCATGCTGGTTGGTGGATGCCTCTTTTGGTCTTGAATGAGGAAGTGGCAACGACGCAGCGAACGTCTGGTACGTGGTGAGGGTTTTCATGTGGACGAGCGTGCGGAATGCGTGCGACAGGTTCATGACGCTTAGGGATTATTCGGCCTGTTGTTTAAAACTTGCAGCGGTAGTTATATACAGGGGCCGGACAAAAATATTAGAACCTTGCGAGAACTGCTTGCTTGAACATAAAAGTAGATACGAGCGAAGCCTACAGGTCGCGCTACTGTATTTGATCACAAACGACACTTGTGCAATCTTCTCAATACTTTGCAAATGCCAGTTGAGGCCACTAGGTTATGAGTAGTTGTGGATACATTATGTTGGAGCTAAGCGGCAAGGAGCGTGGGTAAATCTTTATCCGTCGTATGGCGGTTGTTCCCCCAAGCAAGGTGGCCGAAGTGTTTGGTGTGTCAAGAGGTGCTGTATCGAAAATTTATGCCGTGCACAGTGAAAGTGGAAAGATCGTCATCCACTAAATCACAATGGGGAAGACAGTGAGTGTCGAGTGACCGTTACAGACCGTCATTGAAGAGAAGGACGACTGAAGAAGTCAATGCCGAACTGAATGTTGCACTCTCGAACGCTGACAGTACCAAAAACAACACGAAGGGAGGTCCGTAAGCAGGAAGCTGTTGAGAGAGCTGCAATTTCAAAGCCTTTCATCAGTCGTGCAAATGGCTGTAACAGAAGAAACGTGGCACCGAAGCCATAAAACCTGGTCTGTGGAGCAACAACAGAAATTGATTTGGTCGAATTGGTCTTGATGTACACTGTTTCCAACAACAAGACTAATTCGACCAAATCACTTTCTGTCGTTGCTCTACAGACCAGGATTTATGGCTACGGTGCCACGTTTCTTCTGTTACAGTCATTTGCACCACTGATGTACACTGTTTCCAACGTCCGCCCCCAGTAGCTGAGTGGTCAGCGCCACAAACTGTCAATCCTAAGGGCCCGAGTTCGATTCCCGGCCGGCCAGTGTGGCCGAGCGGTTCTAGGCTCGTCAATCTGGAACAGCGCGACCGCTACGGTCGCAGGTTCGAATCCTGCCTCGGGCATGGATGTGTGTGATGTCCTTCGGTTAGTTAGGTTTAAGTAGTTCTAAGTTCTAGGAGACTGATGACCTCAGTCCCATAGTGCTCAGAGCCATTTGAACCATTCGATTCCCGGCTGGGTCGGAGATTTTCTCCGCTCAGGGACTGGGTATTGTGCTGTCATAATCATCATCATTTCATCCCCATCGACGCACAAGTCGCCGAAGTGGCGTCAAATCGAAAGACTTGCATCTGGCGAACGGTCTACTCGACTGGAGGCCCCAGTCACACGACATTTACATTTACTGTTTCCAACTTCTGGACGAGTTTATGTCTCAATAGTCAAACATAGCTGGGGTTCATTGGTGATTTCGGCTGCCATATCGTGGGGTACTCTGCAAGGTCACACAGTAGGCAAGAATTATGTAAGGGTTTGGGTTGATCAGGTCAATTTCATGGTAAAATGGTTGTTCCCCAATGGTGATGTTTTTTTCTTAGACGCCAGGGCCCCCCCTTCCCACGGATCGAAGCGTTCAGGACGGGTTTTTAAAATGTTTTACTCACGTTAACTGTACTTGTACATTATAATGTATCAATGGTAACAGGTGAAAATTTGTGTCAGACCGGACCTTGAACCTGGATTTGCCGCTTTACCTGAGCTGTCGCCTTAACCGTATCAGCCATCCTAGCAGACCTCCCTTCCGACGATAATTCGGAGACTGTTACACACTACTGACGTAACGTCATCTACCCCTGTATCTTTCACCCGCAGATCCTGATTCCCACAACAGATCGGGCATCGTGTTCATCCGCACTGAAAGAAAGCATCATAGTCATTGGTTTTGTGAGCACGGGGATGAATTGTCGCATCTCCATTGGTCGCCACAGTCAACAGATCTCAATATTATTGAGCCAATGTGGTTAACTTGATTAGAAAGATGCGTGATCGCTATTCGCCTCCATCATCGTCGCCTGAAATTGCCACTATTTTGCTGGAATAGTGGTATAAGGTTCCCCTGAAAGCCACACTGGACCTCTGGTTATCCATTTCGAGACTGCTGAAAGCTGTTATAAACGCCATTAGCAATGGTTATGTGTTGTGTTTTTGTTGTTTCCATATCTCTGCCCGCTCTTTGTACAAGCTATTGTTCGTCAGTGCTGCTGTAATCGATTTTGACTTTTTTATATCTTGGTACTCTTTCGTGATCCTTTGTGGTGCCACTTAGTGTTTTCGCCACCTGTTGCTGATCTTAATATCTGGCAGACTTTATTGAGGTTCTTGCTACAGACGCGCAATTTAACCGACAGGAAGATGATGCTGTGATATGCAAATGATTAGCAATCCAGAGCATTCACACAAGGTTGGCGAAGGTGGCGACACCTATAACCTGCTGACATGAGGAAAGTTTCCAACCGATTTCTCATAGACAAACAGCAGTTGAACGACGTTGCCTGGCGAAACGTTGTTGTGAAGCCTCGTGTAAGGAGGAAATTGCGTAGCATCACGTTTCCGACTTTTATAAAGGTCGGATTTAGCCTATCGCGATTTCAGTTTATCGTATCGGGTAAGGAGGAAATTGCGTAGCATCACGTTTCCGACTTTTATAAAGGTCGGATTTAGCCTATCGCGATTTCAGTTTATCGTATCGGGACATTGCTGCTCGCGTTGGTCACGATCCTATGACTGTTAGCAGAATATGGAATCGGTGGGTTCAGGAGGGTAATACGGAACGCCGTGCTGGACCCCAACGGCCTCGTATCACTAGCAGTCAAGATGACAGGCATCTTACCCGCAAGGCTGTAACGGATTGTGCAGCCACGTCTAGATCCCTGAGTCAACAGATGGGGACGTTTGCAAGACAACAACCATCTGCACGAACAGTTCGACGACGTTTGCAGTAGCATGGACTATCAGCTCGGGGACCATGGTTGCGGTTATCCTTGTCGCTGCATCACAGACAGGAGCGCCTGCCATGGTATACTCAACGACGAACCTGGGTGCACGAATGGCAAAACGTCATTTTTTCGGATGAAATCAGGTTCTGTATACAGCATTATGATGGTCGCATCCGTGTTTGGCGACATCGCGGTGAACGCACATTGGAAGCGTGTATTGGTCATCGCCATACTGGAGTTTCACCCGGCGTGACGGTATGGGGTGCCATTGGTTACACGTCTCGGTCACCTCTTGTTCGCATTGACGACACTTTGAACAGTGGACGTTACATTTCAGATGAGTTACCACCCGTGGCCCTACCCTTCATTCGATCCCTGCGAAACCCTACATTTCAGCAGGATAATGCACGATCGCATGTTGCAGGCCTTGTACGGGCCTTTCTGGATACGGAAAATGTTCGACTGCTGCCCTGGCCAGCACATTCTCCAGATCTCTCACGAATTGAAAACGTCTGGTCAATGGTGGTCGAGCAACTGGCTCGTCACAATACGCCAGTCACTACTCTTGATGAACTGTGCTATCTTGTTGAAGCTGCATGGGCCGCTGTAGCTGTAGAGGTCATCTAAGCACTGTTTGACTCAATGCCCAGGAGTATCAAGGTCGTTATTACGGCCAGAGGTGGTTGTTCTGGGTACTGATTTCTCAGTATCTATGCACCCAAATTGCGTGAAAATGTAATCACATATAAGTTATAATATAATATATTTGTCCAATGAATACCCGTTTATCATCTGCATTTCTTCTTGGTGTAGCAATTTTAATGGCCAGTAGTGTATAAAGTTCTGTTTGTGTGGTATGTCTTGATAATAAACTTGTATAATGGTTGACGAAATCCTCTTCGTCACAACAGAATCCAGCCTTCTAGGTCACATCCTATGTAGTAGGCGCACTGAATACTTTTGGTAACCATCGAAGCCTGTTTATTATTGAAAGCACTCGCTGTATGCACTGTATGTGGTGCAGGTATCCCACAAAGGCAGTGCATCCTCAATGTCTTGCAATTTCGCTATAAACAGAAAAACCTGTTGATGAGCGCCTGCTTCACTTTTACGATATATCACATGCACAGATGCTGCTTCGGCTGCTTCTTGCAAGACGCTCACTGTAGCTATTTTACAAGATTATAGTATCCAATATCCACTGTGTGGGACAGTCTATGGCTGCATAAACACCCTGAAACGTGCTGAGGATGGACACATATAAATATTTGTTAGTTCTCTGTGGGATTTCACACCACTGTCTTTAATCCGATCGTAATTGTAAGGCTGAAAAATGTGTTCAAATGTGTGTCAATTCCTAAGGACCCAAACTGCTGAGATCATCGCTCCCTAGACTTACACACTATTTAAACTAACTTAAACTAACTTATGCTAAGAACAACACAAACACCCATACCCGAGGGAAGACTCGAACCTCCGGCAGGAGGCGCCTGTGATATACAGGGTGTTACAAAAAGGTACGGCCAGACTTTCAGGAAACATTCCTCACAAACAAATAAAGAAAAGATGTTATGTGGACATGTGTCCGGAAACGCTTGATTTCCATGTTAGAGCTCGTTTTAGTTTCGTCAGTATGTACTCCAACGTGATCAAATTGTAAATTTTCACAATCAGCATGTGTGGGCTGACGAGAATCCGCACGCAATTGTGCAATCACGTCATCAACACAGATTTTCTGTGAACGTTTGGGCAGCCATTGTTGGTGATGTCTTGATTGGGCCCCATGTTCTTCCACCTACGCTCAGTGGAGCACGTTATCATGATTTCATAAGGGATACTCTACCTGTGCTGCTAGAACATGTGCCTTTACAAGTACGACACAACATGTGGTTCATCCACGATGGAGCTCCTGCACACTTCAGTCGAAGTGTTCGTACGCTTCTCAACAACAGATTCGGTGATCGATGGATTGGTAGAGGCGGACCAATTCCACGGCCTCCACGCTCTCCTGACCTCAACGCTCTTGACTTTCATTTATGGGGGCATTTGAAAGCTCTTGTCTACCCAACCCCGGTACCAAATGTAGAGGCTCTTCGTGCTCGTATTGTGGACGGCTGCGATACGATACGCCATTCTCCAGGGCTGCATCAGCGCATCAGGGATTCCATGCGACGGAGGGTGGATGCATGTATCCTCGCTAACGGAGGACATTTCGAACATTTCCTGTAACAAAGTGTTTGAAGTCACGCTGGTACGTTCTGTTGCTGCGTGTTTCCATTCCATGATTAATGTGATTTGATGAGAAGTAATAAAATGAGCTCTAACATGGAAAGTAAGTGTTTTTGGGCACATGTCCACATAACATATTTTCTTTCTTTGTGTGTGAGGAATGTTTCCTGAAAGTTTGGCCGTACCTTTTTGTAACACCCTGTATTAATAGATTGTCAGGTAATGATTAGGATGCTGATCAATTTAAAAGTATAAAGCCTACAAATAATAGAATGTATTAGTGTAATTTGTGTTTAAGAATGACGACGTCATTTGTACTAAATTGAAGCAGCGAAAGTGCAGCGTATAACTCATCATTAGAGACCGTATTACATGCGTTTCCATGTTCCATATGCGTTTGCGTATTTGGCTCCTTTTCACGTGTTATTGCATACTTTAAATATTAACTAGTGACGATGCATATTTTCACTCTATGTTTACAATATTTTAAAAATTTTGACTTGCCGTCTCTAGGTCGATCTAGTCTTGATGTCTCACAGATTGACCGCAACCTAGAACTGCGTACAGTAGCTAACCGGGAAGCCACTGCCTAGAGAAATAATTACAGATAAGGAACAGGAATAGGCAGATAGAGTCAATGCTCCTGCGCCCGCGCCCCCGGTTAATTCCTTCCGCTGTCATACCGTAAGTGTCGGCAACAATTAAATTAAACTACGCAAGCCTTTAGTTGCACGTCCATTTTTTCAGTTTAGCTTTATATTCACTTGTACACAGTTGAACGTGTTTGTGACGTGTAGTGTGTAACGTGTTGTGCGCCATGTCACCCGAAAAAACAAAACATTGTTTCGTGGATAGCTGACCATCCTGGAACATTTAGATATGACGGAATTGATTTACATTGTAGAGTTTGCGAGAAAGAGATTTAGTACAAATAAAAGTTTCAAATGCACCAGCATGTCGAGACAAGTCTTCATATGGTAGGAATACAGAAGAAAGGGCCACGACAACAACTTCTAACAACAACAAGTTGCAGTAGCAGGGATTTGTCCAAAGGTAACGAAAAAAATCGGTTTAACATGGATCTATGTGAAGCATTCTTTGCAAGCAATATTCCTTTTCACAAACTTACAAACGCTATCCTAAAAGGCTTTTTGCGTAAATATTGCTTAAATCAAAATACACCAGACGAATCAACATTGCGTAAAAATTACACACCGACTATTTACGTAAATGTTCTGGAAGAAATACTCAGTGAACTCAAAGACAGCATTATCTGGATTTCAGTTGACGAAACTTGTGGCCGTTACATTGAAAATTTAATTGTTGGTATTTAAAAGAAGAGTCTTCTTCTTTCTATTTAGTAGCCTGCAAAGAACTTGAAAAGGTAAATAATTCTACGATCCCCAGATTTGTGAATGAGGGTATTAGAAAAATATTTCCAGAATCTTCTGCAGATGAGAGGGTGTTTATTTCAGATACTGCTCCCTGCATGATCAAAGTAGGAAAAGTATTTTATCCCAATTCGATTCATGGAGTACATCACCTTGCTGAAGAAGTACTTTCCATGTTTCTGAATGTAAATAAACTGATTTCATCCACAAAAAAGTGTTTCTAAACCCTCCTGCTCACATCAAGACCTACAAAGAAAAACTACCAAACGTGCCTTTACCTCCAGAATCAGTGGTATCTCGCTGGAGTACGTGGGTCAAAGCTGCTTTTTTTTTTTACAATGAACATTTCGAGACCATTAGAGGGGTGGTAAACAACTTTGATAGCGCGGTTTGCCAGTGCTAGGAAGCTTTTGAAGATTCCGGTATTAAAAAAAAGACATTTCTGTGATTAGCACTCATTTTTCCCATGTACCTGCAAGTATTAAAACGATTGGAACTCAAGGTTTGGCGTTGAATGAATTTATTTAGTTAATGAATAAAATTATTCTAGTGAACACCCCATTGTCGGAGGTATTCCCAAGAAAATTTAAATAAAAGTTTGAAAACATTTTAAACAATAGCCTTTGAACCCTTGAGTCAAATTCGTAGTTTTATTAATGGGACGGGAGAGCTTTTACTAGAAACAATAAGTGCCAACGTAACACCCTAATCAAAATTCTACCCAGTATCTCAGTTGATGTAAAACGGTCCTTTTCTGCTTATAAAAGTGTTTTGAGTGATCGAAGATACAATCTCACTACCGAACATTTGGAATAGTACTTCGTCGTTTATGTTTACAATAGTAGAAAATGTAAAAGAAATTGTAAATGATTCTTTGATCCAATAGTATAAGTTACAAGTTAATGCTGTTCAAAAATTTCATAACTGTATGTTGTTTTTTAAATAAAGTTTTAAGGAGTTTTATAGGTGCCGCTCTGCGTGCGATTTATCTCGAAGTTCGTCGCGTACATATCGATTGTCTTGCTGCGACTCACTCGCATCGCATCCGTTTGTTACCGACAACAATAGCAAAGAAGGAACAATTCTTGGAGCAAGGTATACGACCCCGTTTTGCAAATGTTTAGAAAATAATCCCAGAAAGGCTCCCTTCCTAACCTCTACCAGAGAAGTGTTCATAAAACGATAGAAGTGTTCTATATGAACCGATTTTTCGCGTGGCCGGCGCACTTCCTCGTAACTGATATGCACAGGTTCGACTTTGAGATATAATGCACACAGTACCTACCATGTTTTTTTCTTATTGGAACTTGCATATTTCGACACTTTTCATGCATTTTTCATGCATATTTGCAAGCATATTTTAAGGTTTTTATTATGCATATCATACGGTCTCTGATCATCATCGTCATTGGTTATTTCATAGCCGTTTCAGGAGTAAGGCCTACGCTAGACATTTTATCCATTAATCACCTTCAAATATACGCATCCATGTTAGTCTTTAGCTTGCTTTAATATCGACCAGCTACTTCATACCACACCTTCAACATCTTCTTTTCTTGAAACTTCCTGGCAGATTAAAACTGCGTGCCGGACCGAGACTCGAACTCGGGACCTATGCCTTTCGCGGGAAAGTGCTCTATCAACTGAGCTTCCCAAGCACGACTCACGCCCCGTCCTCAAAGCCTTACTTCTGCCAGTACCTCGTCTCTTACCTTCCAAACTTTACAGAAGCTCTCCTGCGAAACTTGCAGAACTAGCACTCATGAAAGAAAGGATATTGCGGAGGCATGGCTTAGCCACAACCTGGGGGATGTTTCCAGAATGAGAATTTCACTCTGCAGCGGAGTGTGCGCTGATATGAAACTTCCTGGCAGATCAAAACTGTGTGCCGGACCGAGACTCGAACTCCAACTCGGGGAACTCGGGGTAGAGCACTTGCCCGCCAAAGGCATAGGTCCCGAGTTCGAGACTCAGTCCGGCACACAGTTTTAATCTGCCAGGAAGTTTCATATCAGCGCACACTCCGCTGCAGAGTGAAAATCTCATTCTGGATCTTTTTTTCTTGTTGCTTGGAATATATCGAAGAAGCTTTTTCATCGATCAACCGTCTATTCTTGTAGCAACACGTTCGTACCCTAGTCGGTATACTCAGTAATACGCAGTATCCAATCAGTGGCAAAAAATGCATTCATAAATGCTTGTACACTCGGTACATGTTCTCCGAGTGATATTATATTCAGCCTAAATTAGATGCATCACTAATCCACAAACGACACTCTAAAGAAACTAAGCATTCAGCTGGTGAAATATGCATGATACAATATACAAGTGACAAGTAATGGCAGTGGGTCAGTTGACAAGTAACACGGCTTTCATGAACTAGATGTAGGCGGCATAACCCACAATTAGATTTCTGGTTCAAATGGTTCAAATAGCTCTGAGCACTACGGGACTTAACAGCGGAGGGCATCAGTCCCCTAGAACGTAGAACTACTTAAACCTAACTAACCTAAGGACATCACACACATCCATGCCCGAGGCAGGATTCGAACCTGCGACCGTAGCGGTCGCGTGGTTCCAGACTGAAGCGCCTAGAACCGCTCGGCCGTTCCGGCCGGCAGCTTTCTGGAAACGATATCTTATCCCAGGTAGTTAATCATACATTTACTTGCTTCCCGCGAATACTGTTGGTTGCGAGTTATTCCATCGACCATATACCTCTTGTAGCCTGCACGACTAAATAGGTAATGAAATGGAACACCTACCGCCGTCATTAGGATGTTATTTATTATGTGGCTAGCAGTTTCGGTGCTTTAGTGCACCATCTTCAGGCCGTTACTGATGCTGATGGAGTTAACTCCAATACTTAGGTCTCCTGAAGAAAGAAAAATCTTCTGGCTAAAATGAAGCTTAACTGCAGAGTCACAGTGGCAGTCTTGGGATCTGACTATAAAAAACAAACCCACCACTTGTGCTCGTTTCTTTATTCATTTAAGACTCTCTGCCCAACCCCTCTCTTGTTTGCATGTACCCCCTCTCCAACCACCTTCCCACCCCCTCGCTCCACTACTCTAGATCATTTGTGTGACGTAAAATTAGCGGTAAATTCAAAAGGGCCTCAAGTTAGGGGGTGAGGTATAGTAGTGTACATCATTTATGATTTATTATCAAACTAGCTTTTAGCTGTAATTTCTCACCCTTATCATAATTACAATAAATTTATGACGCAGTATGTTATTCCACTTGTGTTATCTAATATAATTTATGACCACTGTCGACATATAGCTATCTCTTTATTTACATCACTCTTTCATTAATTACTACAACTGATAACCGAAAAAATAGGCTCGTTAACATTGCCACTCCAACCTATGACCACATTCCATTTCTATAGCTACAGACATGGGACAGTTTGTTATAATTTTGGGACAATTTTCTCAACAAATTCCAAATATTCATTTTGTAAGTAGGATGTTTAGGTTTTCTTATTGGTAACGCCACGTAGCGCCCAAAACAATTTGTAAAATTTTTTGTGGGGAGCATGGGGGCTATGTAAGTAGGCTGTTTAGGTTTTCTTATTGGTAACGCCACGTAGCGCTCTGTATGAAAATCACTGGCTGTGCTGTGTGCAGTCTGTGGCTAGTTTGCATTGTTGTCTGCCATTGTAGTGTTGGGCAGCTGGATGTGAACAGCGCGTAGCGTTGCGCAGTTGGAGGTGAGCCGCCAGCAGTGGTGGATGTGGGAAATGAGATGGCGGATTTTTGAGTACAGAATGGATGTCTTGAACTGCTATGTATATTATGATTTTTCAACACTATTAAGGTAAATACATTGTTTGTTCTCTATTAAAATCTTTCATTTGCTAACTATCCCTATCAGTAGTTAGTGCCTTCCGTAGTTTGAATCTTTTATTTAGCTGGCAGTAGTGGCGCTCGCTGTATTGCAGTAGTTCGAGTAATGAAGATTTTTGTGAGGAAAGTGATTTGTAAAAGGTATAGGTTAATGTTAGTCAGGGCCATTCTTTTGTAGGGATTTTTGAAAGTCAGATTGCGTTGCGCTAAAAATATTGTGTGTCAGTTTAAACACAGTCATGTCTAATTTTTCTAAGGGGACGTTTCAATTTTCTAGATTGTCATTCAAAGGCTTTACTAGGGGCTGTTGGAAAGTAATGGCTCCAAGTTTTAAAAGTCTTAAAGTTTTCACATTTTACATCTTTAGTCATTATGTGTACATATTTTTTTCTCAATATAGTCACCATGATGGCGAACACATTTCCCCCAATGAGAGACCCGTTTGTTGATATCATCACTGTAGAATCACTGATATGGTTGCTGGAGCCACAACCTCACCTCAGCTTGCACCACATCACCATTATCAAAGTGAAGTATTCCAAGGTGAATTTATGGAAGCAGATAAAATCGTATGGAGCCAAGTCGGAAGTGTATGGAGGATGACCGATGACAATGAGTCCAAGGTGTCAGATTGCTGCAGATGTTACAGTGTCATGCTAAAGGAGATTGTGTTCTATGTTTGGACGAACTGGTCTAATTTGTTTTTTTTTCATGTACTGATATAGTTAAACTACACACTTCCACATTACACAGTATAATTTGAAACCCTTCAGCGGCAGAGGGTGACAACTTACGTCAGTTAAGTGGGAAACTTGACTGAATGATATGTGTGTCATATAACATCTTAACTGACATTGAAAACAGAATAAAAAGTTTCGACACATAACTTTTCAGCACACCGTCATTGTGTTGTTGTAATGCTCCTCAGTCCAGTGACTAGTTTGATGCAGATCTCCATGCTACTGTATCTTGTGCAAGCCTCTTCATCTCCCAGTACCTACTGCAACCTACATCCTTCTGACTCTGCTTAGTGTATTCACTCCTTGGTCTCCCTCTACAGTTTTTACCCTCCACGCTTCCCGCCAATACTAAATTGGTGATCCCTTGAGGCCTCAGAGCGTGTCCTACCAACCGATCCCTTCTTTTACTCAAGCTGTGCCACAAATATCTATTCTCCCCAATTCTATTCAGTACCTCCTCATTAGTTACGAGGTCGACCCAGCTAATATTCAGCGTTCTTCGAAAGCACCACATTTCGAAAGTTTCTATTCTCTTCTTGTCTAAACTATTTGTCATCCATGTTTCACTTCCATACATGGTTACACTCCATACAAATACTTCAAAGACTTCCTGACACCTAAACCTATACTCGATCTTAACAAATTTCTCCCCTTCAGAAACGCTTTTCTTGCCATAGCCAGTCTGCATTTTATATCCTCTCTACTTCGGCCCCAAATGGCAAAACTCATTTCCTAATCTAAGTCCCTCAGCATCACAAGATTTAATTCGACTACATTCCTTTACCCTCGTTTTCCTTTTGTTAATGTTCAACTTATATCTTCCTTTCAAGACACTGTCCATTCTCTTAAACTGCTGTTGCAGGTCCTACGCTGTTGCGTGGGGCGGGTTTTTTTTTTCTCCTTGTCACTGTGCAGGCTACAAATTAAAATTAACCAACCTCAGAACGGCGTCTGCTCGATGGCCCTTCACTCGGCAATGTAGATACTTCCAAGATGATGTAAAAGCAGCGTTGATAATAACACCATCTAGTATCTACAATTTTATCGGCCAGTAAGAAAATGGATTGGCTTCCGGAAAATAATGACCGAAATTTCCACACAAAAATGTTTATTTTGTCCTTGATAGCCATTCACTGTCATTAATTTCACCACTAATTTGAGTTATTATATTCGGTCATTCCTGTGGATTTCTAAAGAAGAAAATGCTCGCCAAAAATGCTCAGTGGTTGAATACTGACACATGCCACGCAGATACTACGAAGGCCAATATTTCACATGCGAATATCTTTCCAACAGATTTACTCAAAATCTCTGAAACTTCGCCAAGCAGTCCTCGAAAGCAACTGCTATCGACTTAGCTCCCAATATCTCAAACACTAAGAAGTTCTTCATTTACGCATTATTTTGACTGGCACTAGTAACAAGACTGTCTGCGTTCAAAGCTAGCGAGCGGCGACTCCTCTTCCAGCCTCCTCCCAGTATAACTACTAGGTAACAAGCGGTAACCATCTCAGTTCTGATTGGCTGACCATACTCGCTGCCGATCAGAATGGTCACTCATGATCATACTCACGTCAGAACTGGCCTGCACCAATCCTTATACACAGACGCATTTGCGTCAGTCTGACATGCAAATATTAAAGTAATATTTAATAAACGAAAACGAAAAGACAATACTTCTGGAAATATTCTTTAGATACGGATTTTACTCCAGCTTACTTTCTGGCTGCTCTGTTACAATAGCAATCACACCTAGACGTACGTCATGAGCAAAGTGAGTAAATCCCCTAGGATTATTTTCCCAGGGGAGGCAGTGACACTCGTGTGTCTCTTGGTTAGACCGCTGGATGTCAGTCCCCGAAGTTACACGCAGCAAGCTATGTCATCGGCAAACCTCTAAGTTTTTATTCCTTCATCATGGATTTTGATTTCTACTATAAATTTGTCTTTGTTTGCTTCTCTTCTTGATCAATATACAGATTCAATAACATTGAGGATAGGCTACAACCCTCTCTCACTCCCTTCCCAACCACTGCTTCCCTTTCATGGCCCTCGACTCTGATAACTGCCATCTGGTTTGTGTACAAATTTTAAATAGCTTTTTGTTCCCTGTATTTAACCTCTGCCACCTTCAGAATTCGAAAGAGATTATTCCAGTCAACATTATCAAAATCTTTCTCTAAGTCTAGGTTTGCCTTTCCTTAATCTACCTTCTAAGAGAAGTCATATGGTAAGTATTGCCTCGCGTGTTGCGACATTTCTACGGATTCCAAACAGATCTTCCCCAAGGTCTGCTTCCACCAGTTTTTCCATTCGTCTGTAAAGAACTCGCGACAGTATTTTGCAGCCGTGACTTATGAAACTGATAGTTTCGTAATTTTAACACCTGTCAACACCTGCTTTCTTTGGCATCGGAATTATTATATTCTTCTTGAAGTCTGAGGGTATTTCAGCTGTCTCATACATTGTCAGATGAAAGAATTTTGTCATGGCTGGCTCTCCCAAGGTTATCAGTAGTTCTACTGGAATGTTGTCTACTCCCAGGGCCTTGTTTCGATTGAGATCTTTCAGTGCTCTGTGAAATTCTTCACGCAGTATCATATATTCCATTTCATCGTCTATGTCCTCTAACATGTCCGTAGTACTTTCTTCAAGTACATCGCCCTTTTATAGACCCCCCTCCCCCCAAAACGCCTTCCGCCTTACTGCTTTTCCTTCTTTGCTTACAACTGGTTTTCCATCTGTCCATCTGAGATTTTGATATTCATACAGGCGGTTCTCTTTTCTCCAAAGGTTTCTTTAATTTTCCTGTAGGCGGCATCTATCCTACCCCTAGTGATATATGCCTCTACATCCTTAAATTTGTCCTCTAGCCGTCCCTGCGTAGCCATTTTGCACTTCCTGTCGATCTAATTTTTGAGATGTTTGTATTCCTTTTTGCCTGCTTAATTTGCTGCGTTTTTATATTTACTCCTTTCATCAATTAAATTCAATATCTCTTCTGTTACCCACGGTTTTATACTAGCCCTCGTCTTTTTACCTACTTGATCCTCTGCTGTCTTCACTACATCATCTCTCAAAGCTAGCTATTCTTCTTCTAATGTATTTCTTTCCTCCATTCTTGTCAATCGTTCGCTAATGCTCTCTCTGAAACTCTCTACAACCTCTGGTTCTTTCAGTTTATCCAGGTCTCATCTCCTTATTTTCCACCTTTCTACAGTTTTTTCAGTTGTAGTCTACAATTCACAACCAATAATTGTGGTCAGAGTCCACATCTGCCCCTGGAAATCTCTTACAATTTAAAGCATGGTTCCTAAATCTCTGTCTTACCATTAGATAATCTATGTGAAACCTCCCAGTGTCTCCAGACCTCTTCCACGTACAGGACCTTCTTTCATTATTCTTCAACCAAGTGTTAGCTATGATGAAGTTATGCTCTGTACAAAATTCTACCAGGCGGCTTCCTCTTTCATTCATTACCCCCCATTCCATATCCATCTACTACTTTTCCTTCTCTTCCTTTTCATACTACCGAATTCCAGTCCCCAATGACTATCAAATTTTCTCCTGCCTTCACTACCTGAATAATTTCTTCTGTATCATCACACGTTTCTTTAGTCTCTTCATCATCCGAGGAGCTAGTTCGCATATAAGCTTGTAGTAGTGTGGTAGGCGTGGGAATTTGTGTTGTATCAGTCTTACGAATATATTTCCCTGCTATTCTTTACGTCAACCACTTCGTCTATTGTCATCTATGAAATCTATTGAACAGAATTTTAGCAAGTAATACTAACTTAATTCACAAAAGCAATAATAATAATACTACGCGTGAGTCGCGATGATCCTAACGGAGTCATCGCTCCCTACGTGGGAAGCAATGTAACATTATTGGATTTCACATACTTTGTATACGAGGTATATGTCATAAAAGAAAAGGACAGCCAGTTCATAAAGATGCTAAGCATCACAGCGCGAGAGTGAAGATACGAAAAAAATTTTTTAATGCCCACATATACCAAGACGCGCGTCCAGCGTTTAAATATTCTAAATAAACACTATGACCCGCTGGGCGCAGATATTTAAAATCATTGTCTCAGCGCTTGATAGCAAGAAGCTGCGAAACCCAAGAAAGAAAAATCAATCATTTGTTAATAAATATTCTAGAGACTTCATTATCCCTTGTACGTTTGGTCGCCGACATGTTAAGACGTACTACATAGCGTCGCTACAAGTTGTATTTTTATTTTGTGTAAAAACTATGTGAAAGGACGAACAAACATTTCGGTAACTCGGGTGAGGATACAATGTACTTACGCACACGCAAGGACATTTAATTTAAAGAAGGAACGGACTGACAAAGCAGCGATTATTGGAGTGCGCCATGTACAAAAGAGATATCAGATGTAAGTCATGCATTTATTGTGAATTTGTCAATGTCTAGAAGTTTAAAGCCAATTTTTTCAAAAATATTAATATTTTACGATGCAGTAATTTTCTTCTTGTTCTTTAATTTCACTAACCAAAAATGATCTTCAAATTGTATATGAGCTTTGGGACAGGTTCACTCTTTATCGTGGTGTATTTGGGAGAACACTAATGTGTTCAACTTCCGATCTGTTAATCTTTCTCTTACGAAATTCCAGTAATTTGCTTTCATTTCCATTTTTATATTCAAATAGGTCCCTTAGGTATTTTCATCGTAGATTCTTATTGTGTGAAGGGAATACGGGTCAAAAGGTCAATTAAGAAAACCCCTTCGCGTAATCAATCCGTACGTCTCGTGAACACAATCGAGAATCGACGCATCGGTGATCAATTAATAATCTCTCTCTCCTTTTAAGTCGTACTAAAAAACGGCCACACAGGATAGCCGTAAGTTCGCAATCTAGAGTTAGGTTGCATTTTGTTAGTAAATATTACCAACCCACAGTTACAGCATCACTATTATCATTTACTACTATTTCTTATACAGAATACGGCAAGTTCCTAACGCCAGATCTGGCGCCCGAACAGGTACTTGAATAAAAACTAATCTGTTCTTTTTATTTTTAACGCCAGAATGTCTATCTTGGCTACAATAATCCGTTCACTATGCTGTTCGTAGTAGATTACCCGCGCTCCTTTTTTTTTATTCGTACAAGAGGTTAAACGGCAACAATTACCTATTAATGATTTCAAATAATCTTGATAGTGTTGAGCACCACAGTTGACAAATTTTAATGGTTAATGAAAACCATCTCAGCTGTATATATTATAATTTGTGCTACATAATACATAGCAACTTAATTTATTAATTACACAACTGAGGTGATTTTAATTAATCATTAATCACTCCACTCTCGAACGGATGTCAAAATGTTACTCCCCTTCCTTCGAATTACATCCACACACGACCAGTGAGAACGGCCGTTAAACGTTACAAGAGAAACAGTTTTAGAATACAGACTTCTGGAAGCATCGTGCAGTTGCAACTGCATATTGTGTTGTGTGGATGTGTGGCCTAGTTGGGAGTGGAAGGGAAGGGGGTGGTTACTTCTCAGCTGCGCCACGGGCGCGACAGCTGTAGCAGGCTACGTGACCTGGAGTCGCAGAAAAGTTTTCGACAGCAGCTGCTGGGACAGAGAAATGAATTCCACCGACCACCGCACTAATGAGGGGAAGCGAAGTGGTACGCTACCCCGTGCAGGGAGACGCAAAACGTGTTCTTGTTACATCTTTCCGGCAAGGTTTCGAACAAACTGTGCAATAATATCACAACTGACACTAGGAAATAGGTGTGAGATTTCCTGTGGGCTATTGGAGAGATGTGTCGTACAGTCTACCACAGACCTATGATGTTTCTTAATCTGTGTATTAAACTTGGAAGGAAACCAGGGAAAGAAAATTAAAGTTCAACGAGAAGAAATAAAAATTTGAGGATGACCGATGACACTGTAACTGTCAGAGACGACAAAGAACAAGGGGCATTATCTCTACAAGAGGTATGACCACATCAAAATTAGAACAATTGTAATTCTGTTTATTCGAATTAAGTCAGGTCAGTCTGAGGGAATTAAATTAGGAAATGAGCACTGAAAGTGGTAAATAAGTTTTGCTACTTAGATACGAAAGTAATTGTTTATAGCCGAGGTAAGAGGGTATAAAATGAACATTGGCAGCAGCAAGAAAAGTGTTTCTGAAAAGAAGAAATTTACAATGTCTTTCCTGGTTATATCTCCAGTTGTAGTGAAACGTGGAAGAAGAGGAGATTTAGAAACATGGTGCTGCAGGAGATTACATACGTAGATTGGTTGACAAATGAGAAGAAATTTATGGCACAATTTTACTAAAAGAAGTGATCGGCTGATAGAACACATCCTCATGCATTAAGTGGAAGTTCAGTAATGGAAGAAAATCTGTTCGAGGGGAGGGAGGTGAGAAAATTACAAAGGGAGACCAAGTCTTGAGTATCCATAAGTTAATTGAAGTGGATGTGGGATTCAATAGTGACGCACAGAGATTCTGTGGCCTGCTCACAGTATACTAACGCAGAGAGCTACTACGTCTGAGCAGTCTTCCGTCCGAAAACAAAACAAAAAAAATCACTGAACTGGTTTCGCCATGCATGTCTATAATATTTCGAACTTAATTTAAAAAAAGAAAGGAAAAACAAATATAAATAGCTGATGTTTTGCTTTAGAGGCTATTCGATCATTTCCACTCTTTAGGTGGCTCTAGTTTCTTTTAATTCTACATGCATTAATTACGCTATTGTGTTGACAAAGCGAAGATAGATCTCTGTTGCGATCAGCTAGTGGTAGGTCTAAATGACTGCAAGTCGCAACTCTTTCTTTATACGTAACGGCCGCTCTCTTTCGCTGTAGATGATAGCGTGCTGCGGCACTAATGACCTCCATCTCAATGAAACACTAAACTTCAGTCTTGCTTCCTCCTTATACAATAGTAAATACACTTTAAATGATGAGCTTTTTGTTAAAAATATTATGTTCACCGTTGACGACACGGGAATTTCAGAGGCACGGTATATCAACATGAACTTGTCGTGCCTACAAGAATTCGCCATAAGAGATATGTAAGGTTTCTGCTTATGTGCTACGAAGTCAGGAAACTTTATTAACAGCAATAAATGCACTCGTGTTTACAGACATGCAGCAGTGACGATTTTATAAATATTTATTTAAACTACTGGCCATTAAAAATGCTACACCACGAAGATGACGTGCTACAGACGTGAAATTTAACCGACAGGAACAAGATGCTGTGATATGCAAATGATTAGCTTTTCAGAGCATTCACACAAGGTTGGCACCGGTGGCGACACCTACAACGTGCTGACACGAGAAAAGTTTCCAACCGATTTCTCATACACAAACAGCAGCTGACCGGCGTTGCCTGGTGAAACGTTGTTGTGATGCCTCATGTAAGGAGGAGAAATGCGTACCATCACGTTTCCGACTTTGATAAAGGTCGGATTGTAGCCTATCGAGATTGCGGTTTATCGTATCGCTACATTGCTGCTCGCTTTGGTTGAGATCATATGACTGTTAGCAGAATATGGAATCGGTGGGTTCAGGAGGGTAATAGGGAATGCCGTGCTGGATCCCAACGGCCTCGTATCACTAGCAGTCGAGATGACAGGCATCTTATCCGCATGGCTGTAACGGATCATGCAACCACGTCTCGATCCCTGAGTCAACAGATGGGGACGTTTGCAAGACAACAACCATCTGCACAAACAGTTCGACGACGTTTGCAGCAGCATGGACTATCACCTAGGAGACCACGGCTGCTGTTACCCTTGACGCTGCATTACAGACAGGAGCGCCTGCGATGGTGTGTTCAACGACGAACCTGGGTTTACGAATAGCAAAACGTCATTTTTTCGGATGAATCAAGGTTCTGTTTATAGCATCATGATGGTCGCATCCTTGTTTGGCGACATCGCGGTGAACGCACATTAGAAGCGTGTATTCGTCCGGCGTGGCGGTATGGAGTGCCATTGGTTACACGTCTCGGTCATCTCTTGTTCGCATTGATGGCACTTTGAACAGTGGACGTTACATTTCAAATGTGATACGACTCGTGGCTTTACCCTTCATTCCATCCCTGCGAAACACTAAGTTCAGCAGGATAATGCACGACCCCATGTTGCACGTCCTGTACGGCCCTTTCAGGATATAGAAAATGTTCGACTGCTCCCCTGGCAGCACATTCTCCAGATCTCTCACCAACTGAAAACGTCTGGTCAATGGTAGCCGAGCAACTGGCTCGTCACAAGACGCCAGTCACTACTCTTGATGAACTGTGGTATCGTGTTGAAGCTGCGTGGGCAGCTGTACCTGTACACGTCATCCAAGCTCTGTTTGACTCAATGACCAGGCGTATCAAGGCCTTTATGACGGCCAGAGGTTGTTGTTCTGGGTACTGATTTCTCAGGATCTCTGCACCCAAATTGCGTGAAAATGTAATCCCATGTCAGTTCTAGTATAATATATTTGTCCAATGAATACCGACTTACCTGAAACGTTAGTTTGATTCGAGAAGGCTGCTGGCGTTGAATCCTCTTTTCTGCAGCTCATTTGATGTTTCGTAAAACTATTTTCACAATTTGATGTTGTCGTAAGCAACGTGACTTAGGTATCAGTACAAGTTCTCTGATTCTGTCAGGTGGAGTTTGTTTTTCAGTACAAGGTACGGACAAAGTAAGATAAAAACGTTGGGAACAGAGTTGATAACATCCTGAAACGTGTAAATGTATTTGTTCCAATCTCTGTGTTTCTTGTGGCAATACTATCTGCATAGTTTACCTATCTCTTTCATAAAGCGTTTAGCTGGATTTGAAGGAGCATGATAGCAGGAAATGTAAATGGGTTTAATGTTCCTGCTCGACAGAGTGTGAGTCCAGTAACTTGACCTAAATTGCGGACCGTTGTCTGAAATGACCTTGTCAGCGTGACCAACTTCCGTTAAAAAATTCTTAACGAAGGCGGCGGACGCTGTTTTTCCAGTAGCTTTATGCAAAGGTGTGAATGAAACTAATTTCGACGTGAGCTCTACAGCTACGAAGATATAAGTGAAGCTTTGTCTGCTAGTAACAATAGGACCGTATATGTCAACGGCTGCTAGGTGACGTAATTTTACAGGAATGCTCGGATACAACTGAGCATAAAAGGAAGATGTTGTCGTCTTGGCTTTCTGGCATAATATGCACTTCTTAAGAACACGACGAATGGGTTTCTCCATATTAAAAAAATGAGACATTTGACGAGGGATTAAAAAGCAATTGCGGGTTCCATAATGAGGATAACTGAGATGTATGTACCCGATAAGTTTGTTAACTAGATGCTCAGGAATTCAGACAAGCCAGGTAGCACTGTCAGGTGTTTACTGTTTAAACAAGATATTGCTCCCAACGAGGTAGTAGAGTCTGATAGAAGCTTTGGTTTTGTCGCGCCATTGCCGTTTGATATCTTTCCCGATCGGATCCTCGTCTTGCTCTTTAGCAATGTCAGTCATCACCGAAGAAACAAAGTTTTCAAAAGCCCCTGTTGAATATATAACATAATGTAATTGGCGTGACAGTAATGTGCTAAAGAAAGAGAAGGGGTACCACCAAGTGAGCGAGATAATGCACTAGCAACAATATTTTCGACACCGTATATGTAGACGACCGTGAAGCTAAACTCTTGTAAATACATAGCCCAACGAAATAAACGCTCATGAGAAAGTTTTGTTGACATTATAAATTGCAAAGCTCTTTGATCAGTATAAATCTTGGCATGTCTGCCAAACAAGTAGTGACGGAATCTGGAAAAGGCCTACATGACAAGCGATCGAATTGAGCTTGCTGTGAGAAGCTCATACTATGTGTAGTCAAATGGAGTTATTGCGTAACAGTTCTGTGCAAAAAATTCCATAAAGACTGGGTGTCGGATTTTGGCAAAGGTAGTGAATCTTCCATATTTATGTGTGTGGTACTACTATTCTCATAAGGAAAAAGATCAGTTTTACGACAAATGTTACTATCGGAATGTTGAGTTGCGTCAGAATCAAGAGTGTCTACAACGTTCGTGCATTGACAATCCGATTGCAAAGACACAGCATCTTGCATCATTACGTCAGAATTTATCAGCAAAGGTATTGTTGCCGTCGGTTGCAAATTGCAAATCAGATTCTTGGAAATTCATGTGCGTGATTTGATAACGGACGTACTACGTGGCATCTTAATGGAGAAACATTAAAGAAATCGCAGATGTAAAAGACAATGTCAAGAATAATAGATGTCAATTCTGAAAAGAGGTGTCCAGTAGACAAATTCGCGTTGCGCCAAATTTATAATAATAAATAAGACGGAGCAGTACACTACTCCTGACTGCTCCTCAAAAATATTCATACGTCGTCCATATTGTACAAAGACAGCGACAAGTGAATGTCCTCTCTATATAATAAAAGAGTAAAAGTTCTCGAAGTACTTTGGTTTTGAATATAAGCTCTGAGCTGTAATAATACTGCCGTAACATGACAGAAAAATAACATTAAAATAGTTCTTAGATCTCGTAATGAAAGGGGAAGTATTTCATACTGTAAAAGTTAGCAATCTGGCTGCGAGAATTTTGAACAGTATAAACAGCCTGAATAACGAACTTTGACATGAAACCTACAGTAATTGGTTTTTGCATAACTACTTACAAAAAGCGTCTCTGAATGACATAAGTTGGCCCTGATTGAAAAATAAAAACATCAAAACATTTAGTCCTTACCTCTACTCTGCGCAAATCTGGCTAACGCGTTGCAGTACCGCTCTGTCTCGCGCGCCGCTGTGCTGAAGCATTTTAACATCGTCTGTCCCACTGCGCCCTCGTGCACATCAGAGATAAACACCTAACTTCTGCGATACAGCTCTATAACATCGCTGCTCGCTCACAATCGATTCAGATGCCAAAATTATGCTTGACATCTATCAACGTTCGTCGTATGTTCCATATTGATTTCTACGGTTCTTTCACACACTGTCACTTTTCCGTTAGCACAGATAAATCTACGCAAAGCTGTTTCTCTTGGTCGTTAAGTGAAGGCCGTCGGCCATGATGTTGTAGCTGGTGAGAGGTAATGCCGGAAATTTGGTATTCTCGTCACACTCTTGACACTGTGGATCTCGGAATATTAAAGTCCCTAACGATTTCTTAAATGGAATGTCCCATGCGTGTAGCTCCATCGACCATTCTATGAATTACCGTGGTGCGGCCAAAATCACGTCGGAAACATTTTACACGAATCAGCAGAGAACAAAGTGTACCTCCATCAGTGCTCAACCCTTTTGTACCTTGTGTACGCAATACTACAGCCATTTGTATACGTACATACCGCTATCCTATTACTATATAGCAGGTCCACAACTGATTATATTAGGGGAAAATGCTCGGTAATGAATATTTATGGTGTTATGGATGTATAGGGCGTACACGCATAACAACATTGCTCATTATAATTGTTCAAAGAGATGACCGCCAGTCTCAGTGCCTGTAATGCAACAGCACGTGCAGTTCTGCCGCACTCTCCCAAAGATCCCGGGTGCTGTTGTACACCAGAGCGAGCGAAGTGTGATAAACAGCGTACATGTCTGACCACCAAACAGACGCAGCTGAGCTCATAAAAAGTGTGTGATGTGACGACAGAATGCCGCGCAACGGCACATTATCCTATGCCATACCCACAGCACTATTCCTGGTGTCAGTTGTCCATCGCATCAGACAGCTTATGATACGTCCTTGGTGAGGCGTCTTACTGTGTACAGTGCATGACGCATAGTCAAAGATGGAATAATATGTTGAAAAATCTACCTCAGTCGCGAAAATTTTCTGGTCTTTACCCAGGTTTCGGCTAGAATAATCTAGCCCTCTTCAGAAGCATAAACTTATTATAACATGCCAGAGTAAGGCACAGTCAACATTAAAAATTAAAATCTATAGTACCGTGGTACCATGTCGAATTAATGAAGTCCATCCCCGGCAACACTTACCACGCGGTCGGTTGGCAGCGGCAACTACGTTGGCTCAGGCTCAGTGCAGTTCCGCGTGCAACGGTCAGTGCAACGTAGTTTCCGCTGTCAACCGACCGCGTGGTGAAGTGATTCCGGGGCTGGACTTCAGTTAAGTACTTTTAATTCGACATGGTACCACAGTACTATAGGTTTTAATTTTTAATGTTGACTGTGCCTTACTCTGGCATGTTATAATAAGTTTATGCTTCTGAAGAGGGCTAGATTATTCTAGCCGGAACCTGGATAAAGATCAGAAAATTTTGGCAACTGAAGCGGATTTTTTCAATATATTAGTCCATCACAATTGCTAACGGGGCTGCAATATGCTAAAAATTCTCAAAGATGGAAATTTACTCGTCACGAGTCACGTTGTGGCAGGAAGTAGTGCCCGTAAAGCAACACGAATGTACGACGAACGCTTTCCCAGTATGCATTACCCTAACTGGTAGAAGCTTATCTCCATGGATACCAGTTTACGACAGATGTGTCGTTCCCGCAACAGAGACCCAGTCTAGGCTCCCGCCAAAGACATGTCTGATCACCTGACTTTGAAGAGATGGTGTTGGACCATGTGGCCGATCACCCA
Organism: Schistocerca cancellata; assembly: GCF_023864275.1. Lineage (NCBI taxonomy): Eukaryota > Metazoa > Arthropoda > Insecta > Orthoptera > Acrididae > Schistocerca > Schistocerca cancellata. The sequence goes on along the minus strand of NC_064633.1, from coordinate 177,621,327 downwards.
GCAACAAGCACGCGCCAACTTGACCGTGGAACTCACACTGCAAAGGATGCAGTGTGCAGAGTATTGATTTGACAGGTATTACACCCCTATTATGAAGAACGTGTACGGACGCTGGGACCAACGGATTTTGAGCCCCGCGTTCACTTCAGACAGCGGATTATCCACTGCAGTTCTGTAGTGCCAAACTTCGTAGAGCTTGTATTTTTTACGGATAGGGCATCATTCACTTGTGATGGTGTTTCCAACAGCCACAACATCCATGTCTGCAATGAGGGCAGCCCCCATCCCACCCACATAGGTGACCACGAGCAACGATTCTCTCTCAACTTATGGCCGCTCTTTGTCCAAGATCTTATTAGCTGGCTCCCTATGTGATTGGTCCACGTTACTCTGTGTTCGGGCGAAAGGTGATGCCACAGTTCTTGGAGACTGTACCCCTTATTTTTTATTTTCCGTGGAAGGATGTGATTTCAACATGACGGTGCACCAACCCACTTCGATGTTAACGTCTGCGAGCACCTGAACAACACGTGCCCTCATGATTGTATTGGAAAGGGAAGTCCTGTCCCATGGCTACCGCGATCGCCCTGTCTCACTCCTCCGGACTTTCAGAGATGATGGAGAAGGATAAAAGTATCAATGTCAGGTAATGAACGGATACAACCGAGTCAAAAGTTTTAAGTGAAAATCGTTCTCATGCCTCTGAATACATCTGTTGATACTGTTGTTGCTAAGATTGTAGGGTAGACAACGTTGAGAGGCGGTAAAATACGAAAAACTCTAGAAAAATATTGGCTCTAAAACACATATCCTGAGAACTATGAGCACTTGTTCATCTGTAGAAATAATTCAAAAGCCAAAATCCCTTAAATACTGTTCACTGGATAACCGGTTTCAACACGCTAAAGGTGCCATCATTGGATCTGAATGTAGATTAACATTTGTAAACCATTTGGATATAACGACACGTGAGACAGACCAGCTGATGTAAAATCACTGTCACAAAAAATACAAAAAAAACAACTTCTCTCATGGTCATTCTTTTCCATGAGAGCAGGTTTTTTTGTATTTTTTATACAGTGTTTTTACATCAGCTGGTCTGCCTCATGTATCGTTAGATCCAAATGGTTTATAAATGTTAATTTACATTCAGATCCGATGATGGCACCTTTACTGTGTGCAAACCGGTTATCCAGTAAACAGTATTTAAGCGATCCCGGCTTTTCAATTATTTCAACTACAGATTAATCGCCCCACTACGCACTATGGGTTCACTGGAAAACTTTATCATCTACAGTACTGTGAAGCACATCTCTTATACTGAACAAGGACCCACTGATTATATGGCATGCATTTCAGAATCCATATTTGCTGGAACGTTTTCCTTGTTTTAGGGCCATACTACCCCCTCCTGAATTTCGGAAACGAAAGAGCTTGCAGTAGAATTGATGTATCTCATAGTACAGGCCGAAAATGAACAAGGGCTCATAGTTCTTTAAGTTTGACCTATACTGCCACCTCTGAAAGCTACTCTTCCTTTAGTCTCAGCAACAACAGAACCAATACATGTAAGCCACTGTCAGAGGTATAAGCACGAATTTCCTGACTAGGATCCGTTATATCAAATGGATACCTTTGCCCTTCTCAATCATCCCTGAATGTTTGTGACATATCTAAGACAGTGGAAAGACAAACGATGGATGCAAGGGATAAAGAGACATGTCGGAAATGTTTTAAGAGAATAGCAGACAAAATTTGGTAGAAAACTTTGAGTGCTTCTAGAACAACGTGGTGAGCGGAGAGAAGAAAGTGGAAGAATAAAGTATAGGAAGGCGAGAAAGGAATTCGAGAACAAACGAAAGTTAAAGTTTTGTATATCTTACTTTCTCCTCTGGTGTAGAAAGTCGTATGAAGAAAGAAATACGTAAACCTATTCGTACTGGTTCTCATAGAAGATATTTCATTAGAGAGCAAATAGCTATACATATAAATTATTTCATTGAAATTTAGTGCATATTTCGTAGTGGAAAAATTTTAATTGTGCAACAGCTCTTTCTCACGATTGGTACAATAGCAAAACTCACTGTACGAAATTCATTACTCTACTCGTCCCTCAGTAACGTGTATTAGGACGCTGGTTATTATGTTTAGCGTTTCGGCACAGTCATATTAAAAGAGAAACATTAATATTATTAAACAAGGCTTAAGGAAACTTCCTTCTTATGGTGAACGCGTTACAAAATAATACGAAGCAGCTGATTCCACATGTTTCTGCAAATATTCAGATATTCTAAAGTAATAATTTAACATGATGTGGACCCTGACATTAACATTCGACTTGAACTTAAGAAACAAAGGTGTTCAGTATTCTCCATTTAACTGCGTTTGGCCTTATATCCAAAGTTGCCTCTCTCGTAAACCACGTGGCGATTTCAGATCAGGAAGGAAATAAGCTTTCTCGAAAATCACCATCCAATTCTTGGTCCCGGATGCCAAAATAAGTTTTCAGGACTCATTGAGTAAGTCAGACTTGAAGGGAAAAGAACCAGAAGAAAATGAAATTCGTGTGAGGGTGCATCATTTGTATGCATGGAATGTGTAAGCAGGATACGAAATTTGCAATCTTCGATGAGACAGCGGCGAGCTGCAGAAATTGCAGTGGCTAGGTAGCAGGGAAGGACTAAGGCGGCAACAGGTTTCTCCGGACAAACGACGATCTCTGCTAGGTTCACATGGCGACCCCATTAGAGTCTGTAGATCCGTGATGTTTGCCAACAGGAGAAATGCTTGACTAAAAATGACATGTACTGTAACGTTACGTCATCACTCTTGGCTAATGTAAATGTATTGTTTTGCGAATTATCATTCACACAGAGGAGAATATGGATCTCTTGCCGTGCCGTCGGTAAGAAGGGCCATGGGAGACGGAGGACTAGGACTGGCCGACGGAGGTTGATATATTCGATCGCCGGCCGGGGTGGTTGAGCGGTTCTAGGGGCTACAGTCTGGACCCGCGCGACCGCTACGGTCTCAGGTTCGAATCCTGCCTCGGGCTTGGCTGTGTGTGATGTCCTTAGACTAGTTAGGTTTAAGTAGTTCTACGTTCTAGGGGACTGATGACATCAGAAGTTAAGTCCCATAGTGATCAGAGCCATTTGAACCATTATATTCGATCATGGAGATTTCCGAAGCTCATTCACCTGAAGAGATCTAAACCTCAGTCCACTTTTCATTGTCATGACCATAGCGATCTGACCGATGCTGGTACATACTAGGACTGTGAATATATAGAGCTTCGCTAATAAACAGCTGCACTAATAGGACTTCGTATTGAGGTTGTGATCTTAGCCATCCACTTTTTATAACAGAGATACACTGAATCTGTCGATATAATTCAGTATCTGCTCAGTATTGCATAAGTGACTGTTCAAATAATTCACAGAGAGGCACCACATTACCTAAATATTGAGATATTTTCTACTAGGACATACAAGGGTTCTGTTTACATCATCGTAAACTGAAATGCGAGAGTTCTTAATACCCAAAATTAGATGAGATGGTCGAATAACTAACGAAGAAATACTGAATAGGACTAAGAGAAAACAAAATTTGTGTCGCACGTTAACTAAAGCAAGAGATACGTTGAGAGCACACACCGTAAGGCCTAATGAAACATTTATTTGGTAATGGGAGAAAGAGTAAGAGTCAAAATTGTAGAGGGAGGCCAAGGAATGGATTCAGTAGGCACATGCATAACGACGTAGACTGCAGTATTTATTTGGGGATGAAGAAACTTGCAAATAATAGATTAGCGTCGAGAGCTGCTGAAAACCGCAACAACAATATGGGCTAAGCGCACGTTACATTAGATTTCTGAGGCGGAATATTCTTAGCGAAGTGTAGAAAATAGTATAAAATCACTGACGTCGGCCGATTTTCAGATCAACGGTCTGTAGTTCAGCGCGAGGGTTCGTCATTGCATGCATGGCTCCACTAGCTGCCTGTCACACAATCCCCCTTCATATTAAGCTATACTGGCAGCTGAGTTAATGTTTTTAATACGTTTTTAAGAAGACGGGCGAAAACTTTGTGTGACACAGACAACAATCTATTTTCAAATGCTGACGCCACCAGTACGATTTACTCTATGTCGTAGCAGCCCTGCAGCATACCTGCATACGCAAATGTGCTGTAACAGTGTGGCGTCACATTTGCATTATATGATGATTAGAGAAGGGAGAGGGTGAAACCGTCGTACTGATCATGCACTCACTTCCTGACATACTGCATGGACGTTTCTAATTTAATCCACGACTTCGCCGTAACGTCTACTTCCCTCGCCAGCAACAGCGCCATTTCTTGAGTCGATAAATACACTCCTGGAAATGGAAAAAAGAACACATTGACACCGGTGTGTCAGACCCACCATACTTGCTCCGGACACTGCGAGAGGGCTGTACAAGCAATGATCACACGCACGGCACAGCGGACACACCTGGAACCGCGGTGTTGGCCGTCGAATGGCGCTAGCTGCGCAGCATTTGTGCACCGCCGCCGTCAGTGTCAGCCAGTTTGCCGTGGCATACGGAGCTCCATCGCAGTCTTTAACACTGGTAGCATGCCGCGACAGCGTGGACGTGAACCGTATGTGCAGTTGACGGACTTTGAGCGAGGGCGTATAGTGGGCATGCGGGAGGCGGGGTGGACGTACCGCCGAATTGCTCAACACGTGGGGCGTGAGGTCTCCACAGTACATCGATGTTGTCGCCAGTGGTCGGCGGAAGGAGCACGTGCCCGTCGACCTGGGACCGGACCGCAGCGACGCACGGATGCACGCCAAGACCGTAGGATCCTACGCAGAGCCGTAGGGGACCGCACCGCCACTTCCCAGCAAATTAGGGACACTGTTGCTCCTGGGGTATCGGCGAGGACCATTGGCAACCGTCTCCATGAAGCTGGGCTACGGTCCCGCACACCGTTAGGCCGTCTTCCGCTCACGCCCCAACATCGTGCAGCCCGCCTCCAGTGGTGTCGCGACAGGCGTGAATGGAGGGACGAATGGAGACGTGTCGTCGTCAGCGATGAGAGTCGCTTCTGCCTTGGTGCCAATGATGGTCGTATGCGTGTTTGGCACCGTGCAGGTGAGCGCCACAATCAGGACTGCATACGACCGAGGCAGACAGGGCCAACACCCGGCATCATGGTGTGGGGAGCGATCTCCTACACTGGCCGTACACCACTGGTGATCGTCGAGGGGACACTGAATAGTGCACGGTACATCCAAACCGTCATCGAACCCATCGTACTACCATTCCTAGACCGGCAAGGGAACGTGCTGTTCCAACAGGACAATGCACGTCCGCATGTATCCCGTGCCACCCAACGTGCTCTAGAAGGTGTAAGTCAACTACCCTGGCCAGCAAGATCTCCGGATCTGTCCCCCATTGAGCATGTTTGGGACTGGATGAAGCGTCGTCTCACGCGGTCTGCACGTCCAGCACGAACGCTGGTCCAATTGAGGCGCCAGGTGGAAATGGCATGGCAAGCCGTTCCACAGGACTACATCCAGCATCTCTACGATCGTCTCCATGGGAGAATAGCAGCCTGCATTGCTGCGAAATGTGGATATACACTGTACTAGTGCCGACATTGTGCATGCTCTGTTGCCTGTGTCTATGTGCCTGTGGTTCTGTCAGTGTGATCATGTGATGTATCTGACCCCAGGAATGTGTCAATAAAGTTTCCCCTTCCTGGGACAACGAATTCACGGTGTTCTTATTTCAATTTCCAGGAGTGTGTCATCCGGATTGATCTTAGTGTCGTCGCGAAGGAAATAGTGGGAGCAGAAAGCGGCTGAAGGTTGGCGCAAATTCTAAACAATGAAGAACAACAAAAAGACTAAGTGCTCAATTCTCTTAATCCACTCAGAACCCAATACAGTTCAACACACTACTATACACACTCTTAAGACAAAAAAGAACACGACGTACTATGAACGAATAATCTTAATGGGGCGGAAATAACTAGATGTGGTGTACTATAATGCGCGAAAATATCCGAACGACCTGAATTGTGATTCGCCCGATCTGCATGCAACCAACATAACGTAGCTGTCTAGCGGATCCTCTAATTTCTTTGCGGTACAGTCGTTCGAGTATACAAAATGGATAGCACGAGAGACCACTAGGCAACACAGTTCTTTAAGGCAATCAGTGCGATGTAACATCACACCATGATACTACAAAAACTAGAAAAACACGTAATTAGAGAAGAGTTAGTCCCCAGCGCTTGTACAGGTTACAAGGATTATCAAAAGGGTTACCATCCCATTACAATCTGAAACAAATAACTATGGCACATTAACTATGTAGCAATCCTTAAACAAAGTAAATGTCTGCATGAACAAGATATTCTGAGACAATGTCAGGACTATGTGTCTATGACAGTTCGAAGTATTTTTCCTCGTTATAAGGTTTCCCGCACTTGCTAAATGTCCCAGTGACGATTGGTTTTTCCATAAACTGGTCGTTAAAGGAACTAGTTAAAGAATACTCGATAAACAGCGGTAAACGCTCTATAGAAACTGTAATATTAATGGAGTATAATCAGTAACGTGACTGTACTAATTATTCATGAAGAATTATTTGCCCAGATGTTTGAACTATAAATGACATGACGAAATTTCTCGTTCTGAATCTGGACAGAAAGCCAGCAGACGTTGCCATTACTAACTAAAATACACTTTCGCACCTGCCCGGGACTTGATCAAGGCCACGATCATCAAGGGTGACTAGCCGTAAAGAGACGTGAAATACAAATGTTTTCACCAGTATTAGTTAACACATCTGAACTTGAAACGAAATGACGAAATTATTTCTACTACATCAAAACCATTATCGCCCTGTTAAATAACCACGAAAGACGTTTAATATACTCTTCTTCACAAGTAAACAGGTATGCATCTGCTGAAAATTGGAATGCTATGATTTAAAACGTTGTGACGGGATTTTCTACCCAGCACGTTATCGGATTGTTAACTAAGTAAAAAAGAGATGTTAAAAATCGAATTTATTTACCAGCAGCGAGCTGTATCAATATGAGAGGAGGGTACAATTTGTTTTGCTTGCCCGGGAATTGAACTCGGCGCGTACTGTCGCTGTTTCCCATCCATAAATAGACGATAAATATCAACTGCTTGCTCACCAGTAGTGAGATGCTCGCATGTTTCACTAAAAATAATATTACCTATCGTTATTGTTGACTATTTATGAACAGACATTAAATATGCAAATTATTTTTCGGTGGTAGGTCAGTGAACACATGCTAGGGCGTAAAATGAAATTATGAATATGTTTGTGCTGGCCCAGAATTGCAACCCATATGCGTTCCATTCCTAGAGATCCGAATTCGAATTCCAGTCGAGGACCAAAAATTACAACGTCTCAAGTTCAGATTAAATATGAACACTGTGAACGAAATAACCATTCCTAAATTAAATGAAATACACTTTTTAGTGCTAGTTTACTGGCGAGAGAGTTTGTGCCTTCGGTGGATGCCGCCTTTGTTATAGCGCCATTTAAACAGGGTCTGACGCTGTTGGTAGTGAAGGGATATTGTGTTTAATGCGGATTCTGAACCACTGTGCGACCTAATATTCTGTATTTGGGCGTTACCATAGGTGAGTGTTAAAAATGGACGCCATGAGTGAGAATCGCACCCATACCCCGCATTTATCAAACTACGATCAACCCAGCAGACCACTGCACCTCACAGTTGGCACCGTCCTGATTGTATTGTTGTGTCCGAGGATGCGCCTATAAGCTGTGAAAAAATACGGCTCTCTCGATTAACTGGTTAATTACCTGCTAGTTTATACTGCGGGTGTTACTCTAATCTCATGACTGCGTGATATAAGGACCATTCTAGTCTTCATAGCTCCGATTTCATGGCAATATGAAATTTTTTCTATAACAACTAATGTTTTTGTTCCAGAAATACAACTGCAGGTTACCAGATAATTCGATGATTACTGTCATGATTGCTATTATTATCCTCATTATGTTGCTACTACAGATGTGATTGATCATTTGATCGTTTTTAGAATAATGTGCCCAAATACACTCCTGGAAATGGAAAAAAGAACACATTGACACCGGTGTGTCAGACCCACCATACTTGCTCCGGACACTGCGAGTGGGCTGTACAAGCAATGATCACACGCACGGCACAGCGGACACACCAGGAACCGCGGTGTTGGCCGTCGAATGGCGCTAGCTGCGCAGCATTTGTGCACCGCCGCCGTCAGTGTCAGCCAGTTTGCCGTGGCATACGGAGCTCCATCGCAGTCTTTAACACTGGTAGCATGCCGCGACAGCGTGGACGTGAACCGTATGTGCAGTTTACGGACTTTGAGCGAGGGCGTATAGTGGGCAAGCGGGAGGCCGGGTGGACGTACTGCCGAATTGCTCAACACGTGGGGCGTGAGGTCTCCACGTGTCGTCGTCAGCGATGAGAGTCGCTTCTGCCTTGGTGCCAATGATGGTCGTAAGCGTGTCTGGCGCCGTGCAGGTGAGCGCCACAATCAGGACTGCATACGACCGAGGCACACAGGGCCAACACCCGGCATCATGGTGTGGGGAGCGATCTCCTACACTGGCCGTACACCACTGGTGATCGTCGAGGGGACACTGAATAGTGCACGGTACATCGAAACCGTCATCGAACCCATCGTTCTACCATTCCTAGACCGGCAAGGGAACTTGCTGTTCCAATAGGACAATGCACGTCCGCATGTATCCCGTGCCACCCAACGTGCTCTAGAAGGTGTAAGTCAACTACCCTGGCCAGCAAGATCTCCGGATCTGTCCCCCATTGAGCATGTTTGGGACTGGATGAAGCGTCGTCTCACGCGGTCTGCACGTCCAGCACGAACGCTGGTCCAACTGAGGCGCCAGGTGGAAATGGCATGGCAAGCCGTTCCACAGGACTACATCCAGCATCGCTACGATCGTCTCCATGGGAGAATTGCAGCCTGCATTGCTGCGAAAGGTGGATATACACTGTACTAGTGCCGACATTGCGCATGCTCTGTTGCCTGTGTCTATGTGCCTGTGGTTCTGTCAGTGTGATCATGTGATGTATCTGACCCCAGGAATGTGTCAATAAAGTTTCCCCTTCCTGGGACAATGAATTCACGGTGTTCTTATTTCAATTTCCAGGAGTGTATATTAATTATGTAGTTCCTTCCATGTATAGGGAATACTTTGCTCTCCCATGTGATCACAGGTGGGTCGAAAACAAAAGGGCTGAAAAAGCCTAAGTATCCTTCTCTGATTCAGATCACGTTCAGATTTCGTTAAATGGTTTTGAACGGTCACTACTTGTTCCAGTCTGTACACGAGAACAAAGTTTTCGATCGCGCTACACTCCAAAAGGTTGCGATCTCTTCCAGTGGGGATGCAGCCACACAGTGTCCTTAGAGATGAGCCGAAACGCCAGATGGTGTCAGCAGCGTCAAAGGTTCTCTAGAACACCTTTCTGTTATTCAATGCACTGCTAAATGTCGTTTCCGACCGTCAAATGTGTAGCAATCAATGCCACGGAGGAAGGGCAGGTTTCATTGACGTTCATTAAGGCCCCCCCGTGAGGTCCTTTTGTGTCGTTTATGAAAGACGGTGGGTCTGAAATGTTTCTCTCGGCCACCCTAAGAAACGCGTGTGATTTCAGCGCTGGTTTCGCGTTTCTGACCTCCATCGCAGAGATGACCGATGAAGCAGTGAAATGTGAGTAAGAGAGATTTTGACTACCTTCTCATTATGTGACACGTCCATGGTGGCGTTGGGCGGAATTATGGTGAAATTTGTGGTCAATGTGACGTCATTAACCCACATTACAGCTCATATGAACTGCTGAGCTCCGGCCTTTTTTCGCCTGTGTTGACACCTCGCCGTTTAAAGCGTCGATGGGCCCGAGGATGACATCATTGGTCGCCACACTTTCGTATAATTACAGAGGAAGGTTGCAGTCCAGTTTCGAAATTCTGCGTCGCAACGGCAGACAATCACGCGGTTTGGAAAAGGAGATCCATTAATTAATACCTAAGGAATCGTTTTTCCAGGGAATGAGAATTATAACGCACCTGAATGGGTTAAAGATGAAAAGATAACAAAGACGTTAGAGAATATAATAAAACAAGGCAGACAGACATGCTATAAAGGCACACCATGATAGAATTCTGAATTAATGAAGGAATATAAAATCGTATAGCATAAACAACAATACTTGAGCTATATTATGACTAATCTTAGTCCAAAAGAGTAGTATTCCAGTTGTCCGACATTTCCTTCGAATGCCGTTAGTCACTTGTCGCGAAGGTATATCAACAAATTATTTTTTATGCGAACTTTGTTGAGCATGGAAAGCAGATCATGTCCGTCGAGTATACCATGCACCGAGTTCAGAATTTTTCACAGAACGATAGTAGATAATAATAGATCAGGATATAACCATAAACCGTGCACCGTAATTTTTTAACATTCAAAATCTTTTCTTAAAGAATTTACTTTATTTACTACCGATTCACCAAGAATATTAACACATTTAATCGCACTAGGTGAGCGTGGAACTAGTTGCCAGGAAGTAACTGATGGAGAATAAAATTACCTTTAACAAATGTGAATTTTATTCCTTTAAGCCTTTCCAAAAACAGATTTAAAATTACAATAAGAAAGCACCCTGTAAATATCAAATATCAAGTTACAATTATTCGTAGGCAGAATAACTTTTTATTTTTTTATTTTTTTTATTTTACAGTAGGAGCCTTCGGGCTGAGAAACTTCCGCTGCCTTTCAACACGGCCGTAGTCACGACCGCTCACAACGACCTCTGAAAAATTACACTGGTGCAAATCTGCGACACACCAGATTACTTTAAACTAAAAATTTCAACAACTCACACAAACACATTAACTATGCACCCCGTAAGAGGGATGGAAATGGTACAAACACTCACACTCAGGAATTATTTGCCACCAAAGTGCAATTTGCATTTAAAAGGGCTCTTACGGTTGAAGGGTGGCAACTTTATAAAAATTACTATTTAAATAAAACTATGAAATTCAGACTCACATAAAGTGTCCAACATGCTCTACACTACACGTATACCACCTCGCAAGATGATAGGCAAGATAAAAACATATTTCAGGAATTCGGCCTTTACCTTAATTCTATAAATTCGTTAACACCGAATCCGACAAACATGACAGAGGCAGCTATTAACGTACGGCAGACCGACAGACAGTCAGACACTAACTGCCTAACAAATGCGGACGAGAGACAGACGAGCAAGCTGGGGACGAGAGACTGATCAAGAACACAAGTAGAATTTAACAAGTAACTGAAACAACATGTCTTCTATCACTTAACTTCTAATAAGCTGCGTTTACTGGTGAAGACCTGGTGCAGCACCCCCAACGCTCTCCCGAACCGTCCGCTGCCAGCCGCTTCAACGGACGCAGGAAGGTACGCCGATCTCCCGTCTCACTGCGCCGCAGCTCGCCTCGGCCAGCCCGATGTGGTTTCGCTCCTGTTGCTCTCGTGTGAACCGCGAAGCCATCTCACATGCGCCGACGCTCAAGGCGGACAAGTCATCTTGTGCCTCAGTGCGCGACCGGCCAACCGACCGATCCAACCACCAATGACCGTTGCCCGAGCAACTCCAGCAGACTGGCGGCCTAATGCGCAGACTCAGATGCAGGAACTCGGCCCCAACCGGGCGACCACTAGCTGATTTCTGTTACTGGCGGAGTGGCAAGAGTCTCATTTTCTGGCTTTAAACTTTGATCTAAACGACAGACATACTAGCACTCCGACGACAGACAGACACTAACTGCCTCACCAGTGCGGACGAGAGACAGACCCAGACTAACTTGGCTGACCAACTGACCAGACTCGCCCAGACCAACAGACTGCCACTGGCCATTGCCTGAAGAAACTTGAGCAGACTGGCGGCCTAACACATACTAGCACTGCAGACGAAAGACAGATTGCCCCACACTGAACCGGCTGACCAACTGACCAGACTCGCCGAGAGTGACAGACTGACTGACTCAGACTGAATGACTGACCGACTCTGACTGACTACCGAGCTCATAGCGCCCCTTAAATGCACATGAACAGGCAACTTTTCCCCTTTCCCACCAGAGGGAGACACCAAAGCTGCGATTGCCACAGCGGCGCCACCGCCCGAAACGTAAGGCGACTGCTATACACCACGCGTTGCGGCACGCTCTTTAAAACAGCAAAATTTACTACGGCTCAAACATCATGTGCCAATTTGTAACGCATAAAATATGGTGTAATGAAATAGAGTTATGCCGAGTGTATGCTTCAGACATTCGGAAACATACAAAATTCTGTGTCAGTAGTGTATTATATTCAGTGCAGTAATAATACTGTACGATGATGTGCAGTGTCCTGTACAAGCCGGCCGCGGTGGTCCAGCGGTTCTAGGCGCTCAGCCCGGAACCGCGCGACTGCTACGGTCGCAAGTTCGAATCCTGCCTCGGGCATGGATGTGTGTGATGTCCTTAGGTTAGTTAGGTTTCAGTAGCTCTAACTTCTAGGGGACTGATGACCACATATGTTAAGTCCCATAGTGCTGAGAGCCACTTGAACCATTTTTTTTGTCCTGTACATGCAAGTTATCTGACATGGTGCCAGCGATTGGTCGTTCGAGTACCGTTTCCAGATTTTTTACTCTGGGATTTGCCGAGTTGAGAAGGCCGTGATCTGCCCAAAACGCATGAGCAGAGTGGAGTTGTGTTTAAGAGACTGTATGGACGCCCATTGTAGTGTGCTGGGCAGTGTGCGACGCTGCTAACCTCGGCCGAGCAAGGTCGTGAGGAGACGGCAGACACTGGAACAGATGGCTGTCGTGCCGTGGCTGTCACGTTGGACACCCGTTTCAGATTGCACGTATGGTGACTGAGTGTTAATTTGCCGATCATGTCCCAAACTGGAGCTTACGGTGAGCATCGCATCGTCTGATCATTAAGCAGATGTTGATATTTGTCCCCGAGGAACTTATGTTGAGTGATATTTGTCACCGAGGAACTTATGTTGAGTTTTGCCGGCTGTTAGTCTTTGTGCATTTAGGCTGTTACCTGTACCTGTTAAATTACCACAAGCCTTCTGAACTTTTATACAGTGTCATCCGAATTAATGTGTTGGCAGGTTGCGCGTGTTGTAATCCTATCCGAAGAGCCTTCGGATTTGTATTTTGTAATAATTGTAATACACAAATCTGTTAAAATTCTGTTCACCGTGTGGCTGATGTACATCAGTGGCAATTCACGAGTCATTCTTTTTACCGTGTGCATTCGGATTTGTATTTTGTGGTTAGTGTGATGCCTAAATTTCTTTTGACTCGAAAGAGCAGTTAACGCTTAAAACTGTCTTGTTGCCTTGTGGCTATGTTACTTTGAAACCATTTGGCCTGATTTATATCATTGGCAGTTCATACATAACTCTTTTCACCTTGTGCATTCTGCTTTTTATTTTGTACAATTTAAATTTAATATACTGTATACCGATTGTGGTTTCTATATTATAGTGTGTAACGGCGTGTGGGTCACGCCATTGAATCTGTCTACCTATATTATGTCTTTTAGTCAAAGGTTTGGTGCGGTCTTGATCAAACAAGCTACAACGTTAAACATTCGTTAAATTCCTGTACTTGAATCAAATCTTTAGGTGTTAGACAATTTGGTCTTAAATTGTTCCTTTTTACTTTTACAAATGTGTATCGTTGTATTTGGGATAGTCTAATGTGAAGATCTAGCTTTGTCACCCGTTATTCAGCAGCTGTTATAATAGTCTCATGTATTCCCTTCTAATTTCTTCCGGCCGTGCCAGTTTCTCTTGCGTTTTATTTAGTACAGTACGAAATTATTTTTCACTGATGCAGCTAATGTTACAGAAACCGACTAGACATTCTGTGATGTGTGAAACAGCAGAAGAAAGGGGTAAGATTACTTGGAGAAGCTAAATTAAAGCAGATTTGGAATATTATGGAAAGAAAGAGGAATTTGATCAGACTGAGCAATGGAGTCTTGGTGCAACGTTTTGACGGAACCGTAATTAAACACGAAGAATACGAAATATTCGGAAGCAATGAGGAAGACTTAAGAAGAGGCTGATCTACTGACTGCAGAAGAGTTGTTGTTGTCGTCTTCAGCCGAAGGCTGCTACACCATCCTGTGCAAGCCTCTTCATCTCCGAGTAATTACTGCCAGTGCAGCTTACACCCTTCTGAATCTGCTAACTGTTTTCATCTCCTGGTCTCCCTCTGCAATCTTTACCCCCCACAGATCCCTCCAGTACTATCCTGGTGATCCCTTGATGTCTCAAAATTTGTCCTACCAGACGATCCCTTCTTAGGGTCAGGTTGTGCCAAGAAAATTCTTTTCTGCCCAATTTTGTTCAGTACCTTCTCATTAGTTAGTGATCTTCCCACCTAATTTCAGCATTCTTCTATTACATCATATTTCAAAAGATTCTTTTCTCTTGTTGTTTGAGCTGTTTATCGTCCCCGTTTCTCTTCCATATATATCTACACTCAATACAAATACTTTCGGAAAAGGCTTCCAAACACTTAAAGCTACATTCGATCTAAACAAACTTCTTTTCTTCAGAAACATTTTTCTAGCCGTTGGATGTCTACATTTTATATCCTCTCTGCTTCGGCCATCATCACGTATTCTGCTGCCCAAATAACAAATCTTGTCTTCTACTTTAGTGTTCCGTTTCCTAATCTAACTCCTTCAATAGCGCCTGATTTAATTCGAATACATTTTGATTTTGTTGATGTTCATCCTGTATTCTCATTTCAAGACACTGTCCATTCCGATCAACTGCTATTTCAAGTCTTTTGCTATATCTGACAGAATTCAAATGTCATCGGCAAGCCTCATAGTTTTTATTTTTTCTCCCTAAACTTTAATTCTTACTTCAATTTTTTCTTTTGTGTCCTTTCCTGCTTGCACAGTGTAGAGATTGAATAACATTGGCGATAGGTTACAACAATGACTCCCTTCTCAAGCAATGCTTCCCTTTCATGCCCCTCGGCTGTTGTAAATATCGTCCGATTACTGTACAAGCTGTAAATAGCCTTTCGCTTCCTGTTTTTTACCACAGATGCCTCAGAATTTCAGAGTATTCCAGTCGACATTGTCCAAAGCTTTCTCTACGTCTGTAAAAATAGGTATTCCTTTCCTTAGCCAATCTCAGTATTGCCTCGTGTGTTCCTCCATTTTCCGGAATCCAAACCGATCCTCCCCGAGATCGGCTTCTACCGGTTTTTCCATTCTTTACAATAAAAATTCGTGTAATTATTTTGCAACCACGACTTGTTAAACTGATTGTTTGGTGATACTCACAGCTGTCGGCACCTGTTTTCTTTGGAACTGGAATTACTTGATTGTTCTTGAAGTGTGAGAGCACTTTGCCTGTCTCATATATTTTGCATACCTAGTGGAAGAGTTTTGTCATGGCTGGCTCTCCTAAAACTGTCAGTAGTTCTGACGGAAAGTCGTCTACTCCAGGAGCCTTGTTTCGACTTAGGCCTTTTAGTGTTGTGTAAAATTCTTCTTGCACTTTCGTATCTCTCATCTATCTTCATTTATGTCCTCTTCTATTTCTGTAACATTATCTTAGAAATCATCTCCCTTGTATACACTCTCTACATGCTCCTTCTACCTCTCAGCTCTCCCTTTTTCGCTTAGCACTGTACTCTAATTAATTCCGGTGTGGAGATTTTAGGCGAAGAACGGAAGAGCGGAAGAATTAAAAATCAGGTAATGTTGAGCGGCAGATGCGGAGCGGTTTAGAAGAACTGAGAAACAGACTCACCCTTCAACCTGTCTAGCAGGAGGGAAGCGAACTGTGTTGTACTGAGACTTTGATAACGTGCACTTTATTCTACAGCGAGTTCTCTGCCTCGTGATGACTGGGTGTTGTGTGCCGTCCTTAGGTTAGTTAGGTCTAAGTAGTTCTAAGTTCTAGGGGACTGATGACAATAGATGTTAAGTCCCATAGTGCTCAGAGCCGTTTGAACCATTTTTCTACAGCGAGGCAAAAGACTAACAGCGACCGTATAGTGCAGACGAGTGGTAGCGAATTTACGAACTGTTGGTATCAGCGTATGTCAAAGTTAGCGGCAGCACGCTATTTAGAACGGGATTCATCTTAATTGTGAGGGCATTGTACAGGTGCGTGCAATCAAGTTAATTAGTTGTGCGAGTGCATTGTTGTTATATACTGGCTGTGTTCTACCCACATATCACATCCAAAAACAGCAGGTTTCTGTATAAAGATAAAAGCATTTCATGTCACCGAATTGATTTTGGGTGTTGTTACTTCAAGAAATTTTTTTTACAGGATTTACAAAGTGTGAGGCGGCAGCAGGTACTATAACGTCGTAGGCTGATCGAGCAGCATCTTGGCAGTCAGGGATCACAGCACCTATCTTCAGCTGCCAGCAATTACGACTACCTCAGGGATGAACATCGCAAAATCACATCTTTGATTTCACATTGAAAACGTCAAAAGGAAGACGTGTTCACAGTAACATAATAATATGCAGCATTCAGCATTTCAGTTTCGTTAATGTTTTACAACATATTAGAATAGTGTAGGGCAGTGTTGAAAAGTGGGCAATTTTTTATTAATAGGTAAACTCTTTTGTATTTCAATACGTTATCAGCAGTCATCACACATGTAAATGCGACCAAATTAATATTGACTTTCTCGCTGTTGTTTAAGATAAACTTCAGTGCAAATGCAATTAATAATGCATATACTGCGTACGAGAATATTCAGATTCCACAGCAATATGTTTCGTAACTAAACTCCGATATTGCCCTGTACTCAATACATACTACGTCATTTACACCAGTAATTAATAGCATAGTCTTATTATTATGTATTTGTGTTCTTCTGTATGGTATGAATACGTAAACACGTAAATTATACTGGTAGTATTAACAATGAAGACGTGAGTCAGAGCTATTAACAGTCATTTTTTTTAGTGTGGGTAGTTATTATTTGAACAGACGGAAGGAGAGTTGACAGCAGCGTTTAGTTTGTGTCATAACAGTAGTAAATAACACTTGTTATCGAATTAGTAAGACTTTGCTAGGAGTCAGTACAAAGATGACACCTGAATTTCTGTTTTGTTTTGGGGAAAACTGTTGCGAGTGTCGGAAGAGCCATGCCAGTCTTTCAAGATGTACTATAGATAAGGACAGGACCTTCGTAAGAACGGTTTTAACTTGTCATTACTTCCGGTATTCATTTGCATGTAGCTTGGCCATCCTTTAATGTACGTTCGTTTCATGTCGGTGCTTTCTAAAAGTTTAGGTAATTATGGGTTCTGTAGATGTTAACGTCCCAAAGACTAGAAGCTGCTAAAAGTAAATCGCATATTTTGTGACTCAACTGACAAGTCAGCCACAGCAGCAAGCTGCACCAATACCACAGGCAGTTATTCTTTGTTTTTCTTTGTGAGATATGCATATCACGCCCTTCATTCCGATTATCTTCGCAAATTTTTCTGATAGTCTTGTGTTCAGTTTGAATGTCTCCTGCCAGGGTAAATATCCACACCGTTGTCCATCACTACTAACAACAATATGTACGTCGCTGCGGTCCCGCTACACATATCATATACGTCGTCGGGAGGGAGGGGGATGGGGGGCCATGACGACTCTGGCGTTCAATTATTACTCAAACCCAAATCCATCCATGTTTCGAACTTCCTCTTCGTAGAAAATAATGAGGAATTCTAGCAATGTTCAATTTGATTAACAGAGCAGAGCAAAAGGAAGGGACTGCCCAAACGCTTAGGATAGCAATCAAAAACTAAAAGGGTCCCTGTGGATCACCCTTGTGACTTCCATCGCTTCCATTCGTCCAGATCCACCGAGCAGCGCACAGAGGAAGTAGGTGGTGGGGGCAGCACCTGGGACCCAGGTGGGGCAGAAACCCTTGCTCCTCCATCGCCACGTAAGCCTCTTATCAAGGGAGCGAGGCGGCAGACAATCAGCTCAGGCATTCCTCCGCGCCACCGGGGAATGGCCCGTCTCCAGAAGCCCTGCCACCCACGTTGCTCCACTGCAACGAGACAACAGATGCGCGGATAATCGACATTTTTGATGCTAAGTATCTTATACACTTTACAACACCAGGTACGATCAAAAGTAACTATATTTTACTGCTTGTGTGTATACAGTGCAGTAGGACGAATACATCATCAAAACTGTAGGTAATTTAGGAGTATACTGGATATGAAATTCAGACGCAGAGCTCCCACCACCGGTAGATACAACGGATCTAAGCCGGCTGGGCATCTACTCGGATTGACAAAGCTTTTTATGGACTCCCCATCTTCGAATTTCTTCATACTAACAGAATTTTTAGGTCAGTAACCAGATACTACGACATAACTTTCAAGAAAAATTCCAAGAAGTCTCCTTTGAAGGTTAAAAGATTTCCGAGTACAAAATAACTTGACGTTATAAGACGTAGTCATCGGTAGCTGAATATGCAGAGTAAAAATACTGTATTCGTACTATGCTGATTTGAATCTGGCTAGGAATACCTTGAAAGATGTACGTTTATTTGAGTACATCCTTCATTAAATTATATCCTATCAACTAGCTGCCCTAGTTTATCGTTTTATATGCCATCTTTATCATATTCTACTCGTACCAAGTAAGTGATCTGTGGCGTATGATTTTTATTTAATCCTAACTTTCCCTTTATGATTAACAGCCTCTATTTCATGAACACTCCGGATCTTGTATGAAAGCTATTGTTAATTTGGCTGTGGGCTAAGGCGAATTTTCTGCTCTCCCCAAGCTTAGAAACAGGGGCTGAACCGTTGGAATGCATAGGACAGTAGCAGGGGGCGGGTGGAGTGGTGGGGGGAATCGAAGAGCAAGAAGAGAGATGGTGGCAGAGGACCCGCACCTTCTCTGTTTTGGCATAAGCGACGGTGGAGCGCATAGGTGGAACGATATTTCCCGCCGAATTAGTGGGCGAGTGTTTCCATTGGTTGCCGGTGTAACTTTCTTTAAATCATGTGAAATCATAAACTTTACGATTATGTTGAGTGAAGTCTGATCTGAGGAATGGATACAGTACTCGAATTGTCGTCTTGCTTGTTGTAAGCGCAAGAGGTGTGCTTATTCTGTCTTATTGTAAGCAAAACTTCACGAATCGATTTAGCAACGTAACTCCCAATACCAATAAAGAAATACAGTCATTGCAAAATACGTTTAGCCCCTTAAGCAGTGAATACTAAAGCCCTGTTCAAAACTAATAACTTTGGTCCCTGTGCTCATAACAAATTAAATCGTCTTACCTCTAGAGCAGCAACGTTGGAACGCGATATATTCTGGTCTCTCACAAAACATACGAATGCTAACTACAGGCTGAGCAGTGTGCAATGCTGCCCATAATACTTGAAATGCACATGAAATTCTTTTGGCTGGTGAACGAGAACATTTACGAAAATTCAACTTCTTTAAAAAATATAAGGCTTGGACTGGGAGGCGGTACTGATGGTGAATTACTAACACTCAGTACTTTTAGCAAAATTGTATTGCAAGTTAAGTTTGGCTTTTCAAAAACAACTGACAATTGAAGTTACTTTACTCACAACTGATTCTCAAACAATGAGAGTAAACAGTGTAAGTAGGCTGTTTATGTGTTCTTATTGGCAATGGTACGTAGCGCTCTGTATGAAAATCACTGGCTGTGCTGTGTGCAGTCTGTGGCTGGTTTGCATTGTTGTTCGCTATTGTAGTGTTGGGCAGCTGGATGTTAACAGCGCGTAGTGTTGCGCAGTTGGAGGTGAGCCGCCAGCATTGGTGGATGTGGGGAGAGAAATGGCGAAGTTTTGAAATTTGTAAGACTGGATGTCATGAACTGCTATATATATTATGATTTTTGATGACTATTAAGGTAAATACATTGTTTGTTCTCTATAAAAATCTTTCATTTGATAACTATGCCTATCAGTAGTTAGTTCCTTCCGTAGTTTGAATCTTTTATTTAGCTGGCAGTAGTGGCGCTCCCTGTATTGCAGTTGTTCGAGTAACCAAGATTTTTGTGAGTTAAGTGATTTGTGAAACGTATAGGGTAATGTTAGTCAGGGCCATTCTTTTGTAGGGATTTTTGAAAGTCAGATTGCTTTGCGCTAAAAATATTGTGTGCCAGTTTAAGCACGGTCATGTACAATTTTTCGAGGGGACGTTTAGTTGTAGAATTTATCTGGTACTAAGCTACATTCACTATGACAAGGAATACTGTTATCCTCAAATATAATTTGCATTTATAATATGTCATTTTCTTTGTAAAGATGTTTACACATTATTAATTCTGTTTCAATTCTCATGTGTGAAATTAATGTTTGGAAAACTATTCTCATTATTTTATTTATTTCCTCATGTCATAATTCCTGTAACACTGATGTGTATGTTTATTTCTATTCTTTTGTAAAGTCTGTGTTACTACAAATGTTATCTGTACTGTTGTGTTTTTAATGATGTAATTTGTACCATTATTATTGTATTCTCATGTTATAATATTGTAATTGACACCAGTTCATCAAATTAAGTAACTTGTAAGCATTCATTTCACTGCACACAGTTCTGTTGGTCATAGTATATGCACAATATGTGAAAAAAAGAGGACTGTTAGTGTTTGGACGTGTGTTAATAATTCGGCAAGGGACTGGTTAACAGCATTGCTGGTTCTAAGGACAATTAGAAAAAAAAAGCTTTGTGAGTGCACAAGTGGTGGTTTATGGACTTGCTATATTTTCCGCAAGACTCTTCGATGGTGATTGTGCACCTGCACAGTCACAACAGATGGCTGCTGGCCGTCTCTACAAGGACTAGTGTGGGTCTACACCTTTGATGACTCTCCAATACCATTATTTCTACAAGGGCTGCAGTGAGTCTGCATCTCTGGTGGCCCACCAATGCCATAATCTCTACCAGGACTACAGTGGGTCTGCTCTGTGATGACCTACCTACCAGTATTCTTCAAAACGTCGAATGACTCTGCTGTGGGTTTGCTCCATTGTGGCCCATTACCTGTCAGCATGTCAAGAGTCAGCACTGTCTTTCTGTTGGAAGGACATCACTACTTCTTCAAGACTGCATGGAAATCCACTACTTCCATGTGCATTTTCTTTTACTGCTCAGACTTTGAGGAAAAAAAACACTGCAATTTTACTGTGATGAATGATCAGGACTGTCTTTATGGACTGTGAGAAAATTTTAGCTTTTGACCAACATTGTATCAATAAGTGTGTGCATTTGATATCTTTGTTATTGTAATTATGAAAAATTTTATCAAATCACTATTGGCCACTGCCCAAAACAATTTGTAAAATTTTTTGTGGGAAGCATGGGGGCTATGTAAGTAGGCTGTTTATGTGTTCTTATTGGCAACCTTACGTAGCGCTCCGTATGAAAATCACTGGCTGTGCTGTGTGCAGTCTGTGGCTGGTTTGCATTGTTGTTGGCTATTGTAGTGTTGGGCAGCTGGATGTTAACAACGCGTAGCGTTACGCAGTTGGAGGTGAGCCGCCAGCATTGGTGGATGTGGGGAGAGAAATGGCGAAGTTTTGAAATTTGTAAGACTGGATGTCATGAACTGCTATATATATTATGATTTTTGATGACTATTAAGGTAAATACATTGTTTGTTCTCTATAAAAATCTTTCATTTGCTAACTATGCCTATCAGTAGTTAGCGCCTTCCCTAGTTTGAATCTTTTATTTAGCTGGCAGTAGTGGCGCTCCTGTATTGCAGTAGTTGAGTAACCAAGATTTTTGTGAGGTAAGTGATTTGTGAAACGTATAGGTTAATGTTAGTCAGGGCCATTCTTTTGTAGGGATTTTTGAAAGTCACATTGCGTTGCGTTAAAAATATTATGTGTCAGTTTAAGCACAGTCATGTACAATTTTTCTAAGGGGACGTTTCAACAGCAAGTATTTTCTAACTTCATTTATCCAACATAAATGCATATCACCAAATTACACGTAGCTCTGTTAACAAATCTTAAAAGCATTAAAAAAATGAAATATTTAACTACTCTTTTCCTCAAAACAGTTTACGTACATTCTGGGGTTACTCAACTATTACAAATTATCAGCCAACTCATCTATACTATCACGCTGGCAATAACAGAAATCGTTATTATTTAAATTTTTAACTTATTTGCATGAAGAGTTCCGCTTCCATTTTCAACAATACTGACATACCTACATTATTCTAACTCTTGGTGGTTTCACACAGCACACCACAGAAACTGCCTACTCTATCGTCTTTCTCTCACAGACAGCTACCTACAACTGAGAGCACAGCGCCCAACGCCCTCGTAGGTTATCACTGTCGGATATACAATGCATCAAGTCTCAAGGACACGTACGTTTTGTGAAAGGCCGAGATATAAGTTGAAAAAGTAGTACTTGCGCCACTGTACGCCCAAAATGTAATGAATTGTTCATTACGCCGAGAGAAGTTGAATATGCTAACGATTGCTCTCCAAATTAGTGGCTATGCAAACCAGAGGCGTTAGTTATGTGTAACCTATTGTATCCTTCTGGTAGTCGATTCCTCCGCGCACATGGCAGACTGTGAAGGCAGCCGCTAAGACAGGACTGATTTGTTGGTTGGTTTGAGGTAGGAGACGGAACAGCAAGGTCCTCGGTCCCATCGGATTATGGAAGGATAGGAAAGGAAATTGGCAGTGCCCTTTCAAAAGAAAAATCCCGGCATTAGCCTGAAGCGATTTAGGGAAATCACGGAAAACCTAAATCAGTATGGCCGGACGTGGATATGAACAGTCATCCTCCCGGAAGCGAGTGCAGTGTGCTAATCACTGCGCCACCTAGGTCGGTACGACAAGAGGGTGTGCGTAAACGGCTCCCATCAAACCAGATATATTTTCCTTGTATGGCATGAGCTGTTTACCACGGAGATAGACATAGCCTCCACATCGTCTAGGGCTGTCAATCTCGCTGACATGTGGAGTACGAGTACCTGTCGCAGCGGAGAGCGCTGTGTTCAGAGGCCTGTTTCGCTGCGCCAAGTGACGTGCCCACGCAGCGCCACGCAGGTCTTTATCCGCTCCCGATTATGCAGGCCACCGTCGGACCGTACGAAGTCAATTACGCCCTGAGCCTCAAGTCGGCAGCATCAGCAGTTCCATCCAGCCATACCAGCTGTTCAGTCTCAGTGCTACCAACTGGCAGTACCAGCAGTTTTATCTCAGCGTTCCACGCCGGCAGAGCGGGCCCAGTTCGTCCTGGTCTACACCAGTAGCTCGTCAGCCCCCAAACACTGGGAGCACCGGCCCACTGACATTCCAAGCCTGCTCGCTATTGCCTATCACGACAGTAGGGTTCCCACGTAGGTCCATCACAGATAATTACATGTGAGACTCATTTCTGTTGTACGTAGTTTTGTGAATATTCATCCGATGACATTATAATTGTGTGTCGGCTTTATCAATAAACCGTAGTTCTTTTGAAGTGTCTTCAGTCACTCCTCAGTATGAGGATACTTTATAATCCATGGTAGCCCATACTACGACACAAGACGCTAGGTCCATATAATGATGGTGAAACATCACCCAGCGTTGAGGCTTCATAATTGATACGTCAATCGAAATATTGCACGCAGCTCTAGGACTGGTCTGAAAAGACAAAGTGGTGCCACTCCAGTGAACACTGCTGTCATTTGGCCCACCATTATCCGCATGCCTTTCTCTCCTGCCGCATGAAGAGGATATCCCGGCCGGCCGCGGTGGTCGTGCGGTTCTAGGCGCTCCAGTCCGGAGCCGCGCTGCTGCTACGGTCGCAGGTTCGAATCCTGCCTCGGGCATGGATGTGTGTGATGTTCTTAGGTTAGTTAGGTTTAATTAGTTCTAAGTTCTAGGGGACTGATGACCACAGCAGTTGAGTCCCATAGTGCTCAGAGCCATTTTTGAATAGGGATCCCTCTTTCAAAGTATAAAAAATACGTGATATTTGTGAATTATTTTTTTTTCAAGTTAAACAAAAAGTAAAGGTAAATCTGATGATATTTTTAAACTGTCCTCCTCTTTCATTAACAAAGCAGAACATGAAAATATGAAATTTCCTTGTCACTAAGCATATCAGGACTAATTTCAAACCAATTAAGTACATCCCAAGAATAATAATGAAAGTAATGGAAAGGATAAAATTATGTTCAGACTCAGCGCTGCATAGGAACATAACCCAGAAACAACAATTTTACATTCACTACACTTTATTAAAATTTTTCACATCAAATGAAAAGCTCTAACCAAAAATATTGTTAATTACAAAGTCTGTTAGCATGGGGCACAACACTCCCCCAGGACCCACATCGTGCCAACAGTAGCCGTCTGCTGTGTCATGAACACGCTGATTACAGGTTGGTACAGGAAGCTTCTAAAAGAAGAAACGAGAAAACATTAACAAGAAACACAATGATTTCACAGGCCCACAACCAGCACTGAGCTCGCCATAATAACAAATGTAATTGATAAAATACTCGTAGTTTCACAAAGAAGAAAACCTTAAAACCCGACTGTAAATAAAATATACACGGCATCGGCTACTGACACCACAAAATTACTCAGCAGTTACCATACTTGAAAATGGCAACACGCCCTCGCAATAGCTGCCCAATAACGATTAGTGAACGGTTGTTGTGAGAAGCTAATGAGGCAATGATTGCAAATTTAAGGCTATTAAACAAGAGTTCGTTTCAATGAAGTCGGCCCACTTAATACAACTCAACGAAATGGAAATAACACAAAAGTTTTAAAAGCAAATTTAACACTCATGTGAAAATAAAACATCCATTTTTGGAAACGCAGACAGCACACCGACATACAAATTCGCATGTGCCAATAACGCTCAGTGCTGGTAGAAGCAGTGAAGAACACACTAAACGATTAAAGAACAGGCAATGAACAAAGTTTTACAGACTTGCAGAGGCTCACCCATCTCATGCCGAAGCAAAGCTGTTCACCCACATAGGAAAAATTTCCATTAGCGCACAACGCCTTCCCACAGTGACACAAATTAAAGGTGCTAAGTATTGATAGTATTCCACCTTAGGAAGCTACAGAAGTGAGGACGCTCAGTACGGCTACAACGACAACTAAACCTGCTGCAGCGAATTCTTTCGCGCTGAGCGACGTCTCTCGATGTAACATTGTTCGGCTCCCATTCATGTCTGCTCCAAGTTTAAAAGTATACCTCGGCACCACACCACCTCGTGCTAGCTGTAAACTCAGCCTCGACGAAGCAGTGCAGTCTGCCCAGTGTTAAACCGCCACATTCGCTTGCCTCTCCGCGAAGTCTCCACCTTCCCGTGCTTTCCTCAAGCTTCGGCGCTGCGCCTCGCGGCGAGCGATGCAGTGAGGCCCGACAGCAAGACTGCCTCCAATTAGCCACGGTCCCTCTAGCAGTTTTATTCCTTACCCTTTTGTCTCTAAGAAATCATTTTTGTGTCCACATCCGATGCCTCTTGTAACCCCTGCAGCAGGTGGAAGGACCACTCACAGCGTGAACATTGTCATCGGGGGGAATTTTCGAAGTCCTCATATTGGACCTGTAATAAAATAAGTTCGTTTTTTGAATATTTATTTTGTCAGCAAACATAGGATAAGTTAAAACATTGATTTATAACAAAATAGTGACATGTTGAAATGAAGACTAGGAGACGAAAGCGTGCACCCAAAACAGACGTTTTAAGATATCTAAAATGGCTATGATTGCTAGTAGAGAATTTAGTTTAGAAGGCTGGAATCAAATTCCGATCAAAATCGTATGTCCCGCTCTATATTTATGTTTCCGCCAATTTTAAAATATAGTTTCGAGAAAAATGTATTTGAGCTCTTGGATATTTTGTAGTTAACTTATACATTCCTCCACTGGACTATATAGCAAAGCCTCCCACATGCGAAAGGAAGTTGTTCACCATCACATTTGTGGCCGTGGCTGTCCTGCAGGCCTCTTTGACAGCGTCCGCTGCTCTACTCGCTCGATAGGTTTTTCGTTCACTTTTGCGAAGAAGCTGTAAAAGGCTGGTCCGATCTCAATTTAAAACACCTTCACAATTCCCATGATTTCTGTCTAGCCGTCGTTACAATACATGCTGCCACACTGGTCACGATGTCGAATACGTATCGAAAAGCCAAAGAAAGTGGTACACTTGCTTAATATCCTGTATGGCCCCCGCGTGCACGCAGAAGTGCTGCAACATGACGTGGCATTGACTCGACTAATGTGTGAGGTAGTGCTGGTGGGAAATAACACAATGAATCTTGCAGCGCTGTCCATAAATCCTAAGAGTGTGAAGGGGTGGAGATCTCTTCGCAACAGCGCGTTGTAAGGCACCCCAGATATGGTCAATAATAATTTTAATTTTAATAAGCAACAGCCCCAATTGCAATGTTTGCTTAGGTTTGGGGAATTTGGTGGCCACCGGAAGTGTTTAAACTCAGAAACCTGTTCCTGAAGCCACTCTGTAGCAATTCTGGATGTGTGAGATGGCGCATTGCCTTTCTGGAATTGCCCAAGTCCGTCGGAATGTACAGTGCGCAGGAATGGATGCAGGTGATCAGACAGAATGCTTATGCACGTGTCACCTATCAGAGTCGTATCTAGACGTATCAGGGGCCTCCACCAGCTTGAACAGTCCCCTGATAACATGCAGAGTCCGCGGATTCATGAGGCTGTCTCCGTACCTGTACACGTCCGTCCTCTCGATGCACTCATCAACAGTCCGATGTCTGTGTTGACAGGCCCAGGCAAGCGTAAAGCTTTGTGTCGTGCAGTCATCAAGGGTACACGAGAGAGCCTTCGGGTAAAAAGCCCGTATCGATGACGATTCGGTGAATGGTTCATATGCTGGCACTTGATAACCCAGCATTGAAATCAGCCGGAAAGACTGCACTTTTGTCACCTTGAACTATTCTCTTCAGTCGTCGTTTTCCCCGTTCATGCAGCATCTCTTTCCGGCCGCAGCGATGTCGGAGGTTAGATGTTTTACCGAATTACTGATGTTCACGGTACACTCGTGGAATGGTCGTACACTTTTTCACAAACCACCTTGTAACGCAATAATGGAGTGTTGAGCACGCGATGAGCAATACAATGAAGTGGGCCCAGAAAACATTATAAGCAAAAAATCTTTTTTTAAATTTTCAATTAAGAGTACCCCTTTAAGGTATGCCGTACCAATCATAGCAGTGCTTCCTGTGCTGAGTGTTCCACAAATCATTGCAATGCCCTTGTATGGCTTTTTGTCTCGCTACAAAGACGCATATTTTCTTACTCAGGGGACGAGGCATGCATATACACTCCTGGAAATGGAAAAAAGAACACATTGACACCGGTGTGTCAGACCCACCATACTTGCTCCGGACACTGCGAGAGGGCTGTACAAGCAATGATCACACGCACGGCACAGCGGACACACCAGGAACCGCGGTGTTGGCCGTCGAATGGCGCTAGCTGCGCAGCATTTGTGCACCGCCGCCGTCAGTGTCAGCCAGTTTGCCGTGGCATACGGAGCTCCATCGCAGTCTTTAACACTGGTAGCATGCCGCGACAGCGTGGACGTGAACCGTATGTGCAGTTGACGGACTTTGAGCGAGGGCGTATAGTGGGCATGGGGGAGGCCGGGTGGACGTACCGCCGAATTGCTCAACACGTGGGGCGTGAGGTCTCCACAGTACATCGATGTTGTCGCCAGTGGTCGGCGGAAGGTGCACGTGCCCGTCGACCTGGGACCGGACCGCAGCGACGCACGGATGCACGCCAAGACCGTAGGATCCTACGCAGTGCCGTAGGGGACCGTACCGCCACTTCCCAGCAAATTAGGGACACTGTTGCTCCTGGGGTATCGGCGAGGACCATTCGCAACCGTCTCCATGAAGCTGGGCTACGGTCCCGCACACCGTTAGGCCGTCTTCCGCTCACGCCCCAACATCGTGCAGCCCGCCTCCAGTGGTGTCGCGACAGGCGTGAATGGAGGGACGAATGGAGACGTGTCGTCTTCAGCGATGACAGTCGCTTCTGCCTTGGTGCCAATGATGGTCGTATGCGTGTTTGGCGCCGTGCAGGTGAGCGCCACAATCAGGACTGCATACGACCGAGGCACACAGGGCCAACACCCGGCATCATGGTGTGGGGAGCGATCTCCTACACTGGCCGTACACCACTGGTGATCGTCGAGGGGACACTGAATAGTGCACGGTACATCCAAACCGTCATCGAACCCATCGTTCTACCATTCCTAGACCGGCAAGGGAACTTGCTGTTCCAACAGGACAATGCACGTCCGCATGTATCCCGTGCCACCCAACGTGCTCTAGAAGGTGTAAGTCAACTACCCTGGCCAGCAAGATCTCGGGATCTGTCCCCCATTGAGCATGTTTGGGACTGGATGAAGCGTCGTCTCACGCGGTCTGCACGTCCAGCACGAACGCTGGTCCAACTGAGGCGCCAGGTGGAAATGGCATGGCAAGCCGTTCCACAGGACTACATCCAGCATCTCTACGATCGTCTCCATGGGAGAATAGCAGCCTGCATTGCTGCTAGTGCCGACATTGTGCATGCTCTGTTGCCTGTGTCTATGTGCCTGTGGTTCTGTCAGTGTGATCATGTGATGTATCTGACCCCAGGAATGTGTCAATAAAGTTTCCCCTTTCTGGGACAATGAATTCACGGTGTTCTTATTTCAATTTCCAGGAGTGTATGATCCTGCATGGCAGAGCGAACAATACGTCTATCCTTTCGGGCACTAGTAGCATTATGACCCTCGTGAACGCATTGATTCCGTAACTGCATCACAGGCATGAGATCACGACTAACCCGACCGGAAATGTCGTGGTAAGATAAAGTGCTGCCTCGAAATATTATGGTTATTCCGCTGTCGAGTTCTATCACGTGTTCGTAGACTTGATATTGCTGCAAACAGACAACTTTCAAATTAGATTTCAGAATGACAAATCTGCTGCCTAACCGTTCCTTATGTACACAACTTATATAGGTTAATCCTACATACTTTGAACGGTTGCGCCGAAATGCAAGTAGGTCACAAATTCAATCTCGTAGTACATTTCACGCCAATTTGACATTTTTTGCATGCTGCCTTTGCGCTGCGGAAATTTAAGTGGCTACTAGTGTCTTTTTAGATTTCCCTGGAGTACGATAACAGTAACTACCAGGTTTGCTTTTGAATGTTTTACAAACGACCCCTCGGCGGGGCACTCGAATTATGACAGTAATGCTGTTATGAAACTTATTATTGGTTGTAATCAAAACAATGCCAGCTTAGTAACTGGCAGAGTTGCTTGTTATAGTTGCGGCTACTTCATCCCGCAGTCTTTCATAGCATGTACAATCACAGGCAGTGCTCTACATATTAATGGGACACCAGGATTTTATAAACATTATCTATGCTCTACGACCGTGTAAGGTGTATACAACATTCCTGTTTCCAGGAGGTCCCTGTTTCCTATGAGTGCTGGGACAATTGGTAGGATTTCACACCTCCATTTCTTTCTTACGGAAGAAATAAGGGGCATTAAAAATATTCATTCATTCTGAAAATAGCATCATGCTGGCCGTAATATTTAGATGAAGATAGCCTTCACTAATGTTGCATATTTATAGCTCACGCAGAGAATACGTACTGAAACCGTAGCTGGGACAAAGAACTATGATCAAATTAGTATAATAGAGTACTCAACCAAGGTATCAGACGAAGGGGGAGATTCTGGTGAATCTTATCACACGACTGGCGCAGTTGGTTTGTGGCAGTATCTCAAAATACAGAGAGGTTATAATTAATCTTCAGCTGCATGAGAGGGTCTCCATGAAAAACGAGTGATCGTGGGACAATGAAACGTTGTGGAAACTTTAGTAAGGACACGCGAAAGAGAAATTTCGAATATACCATTGAAATAAACACTTTCTACTGTCAGCATGAGAGGGTAACATCTGTTAAATGTATATTACATTTACGTTCCATGTTACACACGTTACTCAATGCGACAAACATTGGCATCCACTACATCTTGCAACCGTACTAGAGATGGCTCTACCGCAGCCTGAAACACTTCAGTTGGGGTGTTGACGCCCACCATCACTGTTCAGCCTCCAACGTGTTTTAGTGCCGGCTGATAAACCATGTCCTTCAGGTAACCTCACAGTTAGACTTTACACTGGTCCAAATATGTTGATCTTGGTGGCTACGCAGTTTGGAACGATCGGGCAATGATTAGGCATCCTCCAAATGCTTTATGGAGTAACCAAGAGGCCTTGAAGGTAATGTGAGGCAGATGTCCATGGTGCATCAAAACGGTTGGAGCCAAAGCACCTCTCTCCCGTATGGCAGGGATCACATGTAGGCGAAGCACATCGCAGTAACATGTGCTGTTCACGTTACATGTCCTTGGTCCTTGGGGTCCGAGTTCCTCAAAGAAAAACGGATCAGTCAGGATCTGTACCGTGAAGCCATACCACACACTGACGCGTTAAAAACGCAGGGGAACTCCATGAACTTTCTTTGGCGATGAGGATCCCCGAATGCTAAAATTGTGAGTTTTCATAGCCACAGTGAGCGTATAGTGTGCTTCATAACTCCACAAAATGTACCAACGTCACATGTTGTCAACTTCAACGCTTACAAGAAACGTAAGAGCCAAGTCTACTCGAATGTCTACGTCACGTGGTGAAAGTGCCTAATAGGAAGTTTGTACGGATACCATTTTACAGTTGTTCGCAGCAATTTTGGAGCGACAGGGCATGGAATGTTCACCTGTCGTTACATGGCTTGTGCAGTTCTCGAAGATCGCACATTGTGTCCAGTATTGTCAATCATGGCATCAGTAACTTCAACAATTTGTGGCCTCTCCTAGGTACAATTCCCTAATCTCCTGTTAACTAGAACTTCCGAATCATGTTCTTCAACCCCGGCGAGGAAAGAGGACCTCTTCGTATTCCTTTAAAGCGGTTGGGTACACATACGGTGAATAGTTTATGTCTACGCTGGCTTAAGTAACCACCGACCGAGGTGGCGCTGTGGTTAGCACACTAGACTCTCTCATTCCAGACGACGACGGGTCAAATCCGCGTCCGGCCATCCTGATTTAGGTTTTCCGGGATTTCCCGAAATCGCTTCAGGCAAATGTCGGTAAGGTTCTTTTGAAGGGGCACGGCCGACTTCATTCCCCATCCTTCCCTAATCCGATGGGACCGATGACCTCGCTGTTTGATTTCGGGAAGGGAACCAACCAACCAAGCTACTTGTGGTCACCGAGCGAACGAACCGGCTAACGTACAGGAGTGACATTGCTGTGTTGTAAGAAGATGAGTCTGGGACGTCAGTCATACACTTTACGGTATAGCTCACCCCACACTCCTGTAAGTTCCCAACTTCAAAAAGTAGCCTGTGCCGATTCCGTCGTAGGGCATGGGCAAAATCCTACCTGCTGAGACGCAGGCAGTGACCACGTCTTTTTCCCGACGAAGGTTTCTCATTCTGGCTCAGTGACAATCGTTGGAAAGTCAGTTTTCACTGCACACGTTGTCCCATTTCCGTTGCGAATGTTTGTGTGAAATTACAGACTGCATTGCTACCTCGTGGAGAGTCGTGGCACTACGGTCCTTGATGTTTCTGCAACATATGTCGAGAAGATCAAAGCGCGAGCACCTCTGCAGGAAGCGTACTGTCTCACACTCGTCGGGAAATGGCGATGGAGCAGCGAGGCAGCTTGATGCATGAATTCTTGGAATTCTAACACCGAGGTCGCTCTTCCACAACTATACCCCAACCCGCAAAGCCCAAGGTCGTGCCTGAGCTATTGACTAGGACTCTGATCACAGTCCTGGATCACCCGCCGTATTCCCCAGATTTGTCCTCAACCGACTACTTGTTTTTCCCCAAATTGAAGTTGACAATGAAAGTACTTCTTTACTGCCCAATTATGGATATGCACGAAAACTGCACTGCAGTACTAACTGCAGTTCCAAGAATAGACTACAGTGACTCTTTTAAAACCCTTTTCAAACGGTTTCAGCTCTGTTTTGACACAGTGGGAGGCTATTTTGAATAAATACAGCGATTTTGTGAACATAATCGATGACTTTTATTTTTCATAGCCGTAGTCCCATCGAGACTGGGACCCACTGTGTACGTCTACGCTACTCCGAAGAAGAAGATCAAAAGTTCAAATGTCCCTTAGCTTACACACTACTTAATCTAAATTATCCTAAGGACACACACACACCCATGCCCGAGGGAGGACTCGAACCTCCACCGGGACCAGCCGTACAGTCCATGACTGTAGCGCCTCAGACCACTCGGTTAATTCCGTGCGGCCAAAGAAGATCCATACCTTAAATATGGAGTGGCTTTTAGTGGTTGTCTCCATGGTGGATAAATTATGAACTCGACTAAAAATGATAGTATTCGAAATCTGTTTCCAGGTTTCCTCTCGTTAGTATATTAGAAATTTCATTGGCATGAAATTTCTTTTCTCTCGGAAATTTCATTACTGGCTTGACACAAGATTGAATTTTCAAAGCCATCAAAATAACATTAACAGGGATATAATGGATACACCAGTGAGTGATTCTTTACCAAACGGCCCTGAATCTGTCATTTATTGACTGCTTATTGAGTCCTACTAGATTCTTTCTTTGAAAGTTTAAACAAACAGCGTTATACATTAACCGAAATTTCACATAAAGATTTTCGTTGGATGATATTTCACGATTTTCGTAAATACGTCTCTCATAAGTAGGCTGATAGTTCAACTTATTTAATAATTCGTTAAAAAAAAAAGGAAAAAGTGGTTGTCACAATTGGTCTGTAAGAGGGTCGTTCGACAAGTAATGTGAAACATTTTTTTCTGAAAGAAGGTTGGTTTTATTCAGGATTCCAATACACTATATTATTCCCCGATCTCTTGACTACAAAATCCTATTTTTTTACACAATCTCCGTTCGATACCACAGCCTTACGCTACCGTCCTGGGAGAATCTGAATGTCCACATGGTACCGCTCAACCGGTCGACGTCGAAGGTAACGCATTGTCGCATCAGTAACGCCGCCTCCTCTTCCACCCTGCCCCCCCCCCCCCTCTCAATACCCACATCATTCTTCCTGCTGAGTTCATCTTCATTGAGGTGAAACAGACGAAAGTCGGAAGGTACGAGATCCGGGCTGTAGGGTGCATGAGTATGAACAGCCCATTGAATTCAGTGAGCTCCTCTCGTTTGAGGCCTTGAGTTATCATGGAGAAATATTAGTTCTTTTGCATTTTTGTGACGATGAACACTCTGAAGTCGTTTCTTCAGTTTCCCAAGAGTAGCACAGTACACTTGATCGCTGCACTGCGAGGGAGGGTATCAAATAGAATAAACCCTTCGGAGTACTAGAAGACTTTTGTCATGACTTTACCGGCTGAGCATGCGGCTATGAATTTTTTCATCGGAGCAGAGGTGGTGGGGCGCCTCTCCATGGACTGCCGTGTGTTTCAGGTTCGAAGTGATGACCCCGTGTTTCATCGCCTGTCACAGTGTTCAACAATGAATTGTCTCGATCAGTACCGTAACACGCAAGCAGTTGTACACAGATGGTCCTTCGTTGCTCTTTATGGTCTTCTGTTACGCGGTGAGGAACCCAGGGGGAACACACTTTTGAGAATCCCAAGTGGTGGACGAATGTGTCAGCACTGCCAACAGAGACGTCCGGTAGTGCAGCAAGGTGTTGTTTGTGATTCGTAGCGCTCTTAGAATGAAACTGTCCTCACGTTTCAACACTTTCGGGAGTCACAGCTGTGTACGACCGGCGCCACGCGGGAGATGGAACAGGTTTTCGCGACCGTTTTGCGATGATGACGGCTCGCCCCGCGACTCAGCGTTCTTTTGTTCACAGCTAGGTCTCCGTGAATATTCTGCAACCGCTTGTGAATTCCTGCGATGTTCTGTTTTGTTGCAAAAACAAACTCAATGGTACCTCTCTGCTTGGATCGGTCCTCCGCTGCACACGCCATTTTGAATTCTACGTATAGTGCCGCCACGCAATTGAACTTCAGGAGACTATAGGTACAGGGACGAGAATATTCCATGATGTCTCACAACAAATTGCGCATTTTTTCAACCGAAACTGGCCGACAAAAAAATGTGAACGCCCCTCTTAGAACTTCGTCATGGTCGTTCTTCCATCAGCTGTTAACTTCGTGAAGTCGCCCAGAATCGGTTGTTGTTTCAATTAAAAAATGTTTCCGGTGTAACATGTTGAAGAAGACTGGTATGTGAGTTACCATGAGATGGAGTCATCACTGACATGCCGGAGACTGCGGAATTTTTTATTTTGCGTGGCTCTTAGCTGTGATAATTATCTGTTCCAAATAGGATGTCTACAATTGTTGTAAGAAAATGATCAAATAATTCGACAAAGGTAATTCATTTACTACACATCATAACAGGAGATGAATATAGGGCATACACAATCCGTGCAAAAAGTTGAGAGACTGATTTTATTCCTCGTCTACAAGCGATGTCACTGCAATAACTATGGTGGTAACTTGAGCTAACAACCATGAACA
The DNA here is from genome assembly GCF_023864275.1 of Schistocerca cancellata. Taxonomy (NCBI): domain Eukaryota; kingdom Metazoa; phylum Arthropoda; class Insecta; order Orthoptera; family Acrididae; genus Schistocerca; species Schistocerca cancellata. The sequence goes on along the minus strand of NC_064633.1, from coordinate 177,586,608 downwards.
ACAGATCCGCATGATATAAGTCAATAATTGTCAGGTGATATTGTTAAGCAGTGGACATGAGACCGTAGTGCAGTGACGCTATTGTGTCACAAATCGAAATGGAAAAACATTTTTCAATCATGTGTTGAAGACATTCTACAGGATGTTTTGAAGAAGAGGAAACGGCGTGCAAAATTTGTCCTTCACACCTTGAATCGCAGATGAAAATTACGCATGGGTGCCTGCCACGGCTTGATTGAAATGCAAAACGTGCACAATTTTTTTTCTGGAAAAATCATCACAGGTAACGGGACTTCGTGTTACGAACACATCTGTCACAAGACGACAAAGAGCTTAATGGCTCTTCGGCGGCTCGCCGAAACCCAAGGAAGGAGCGAATGTGACACGCGAGTTAAACAACAATCCTAAGAAGGAGTTTTCTGGCACTTATACGTAGTAGTACGAACGGTCTGTGTGTTGTACTCAAACGGGGGGAGACTATGCAGAAGATCATGTTTATTTTCTATTAATATAGACTACAAGCTTTTTGAACTGACGGTATACCCGTGCCAGCCAAAATCTCAGCAATGATCAACTCTTTTAGTGATTTAGTATGAATCGATACCATCAAAAGCGCTTCAATCGCCAAGCACTTACAATAAAACGATCGCTTGTTAATTTCGTTGAACAGGGGTATTCATATTCTCTGACTCACCATGTGCAAACTACTAGTACTACAGAAAAAAGGACCGACTTTTTGTAGGAAATGTAATTTAGTCAAATTTTGTACTCAGATAAGCTTTCGTTGGCGGCCACGGATTTATAGTTATTCAAGAAAAACGCGTTAGAAAGTCACTTTTGTGCGTTCTTCTTCAAAACTTCTAAAAATTAAGGCCTCTAGCGAAAACGGTTCCAACTACAAAATTTACGTACATTAAATTTCCTACAAAAAAGGTCATTTTTCTGTAGAACTAAAGCCTGCAGGTAGCCTGTGAGAGAATATAAAAATATTATGCATGGTATTGGAAGGCTTTACGTGTTGCATAAAACCCAGCAGTAGGGGAAGCTGAATCACCTTGTATATACACTCCTGGAAATTGAAATAAGAACACCGTGAATTCATTGTCCCAGGAAGGGGAAACTTTATTGACACATTACTGGGGTCAGATACATCACATGATCACACTGACAGAACCACAGGCACATAGACACAGGCAACAGAGCATGCACAATGTCGGCACTAGTACAGTGTATATCCACCTTTCGCAGCAATGCAGGCTGCTATTCTCCCATGGAGACGATCGTAGAGATGCTGGATGTAGTCCTGTGGAACGGCTTGCCATGCCATTTCCACCTGGCGCCTCAGTTGGACCAGCGTTCGTGCTGGACGTGCAGACCGCGTGAGACGACGCTTCATCCAGTCCCAAACATGCTCTATGGGGGACAGATCCGGAGATCTTGCTGGCCAGGGTAGTTGACTTCCACCATCTAGAGCACGTTGGGTGGCACAGGATACATGCGGACGTGCATTGTCCTGTTGGAACAGCAAGTTCCCTTGCCGGTCTAGGAATGGTAGAACGATGGGTTCGATGACGGTTTGGATGTACCGTGCACTATTCAGTGTCCCCTCGACGATCACCAGTGGTGTACGGCCAGTGTAGGAGATCGCTCCCCACACCATGATGCCGGGTGTTGGCCCTGTGTGCCTCGGTCGTATGCAGTCCTGATTGTGGCGCTCACCTGCACGGCGCCAAACACGCATACGACCATCATTGGCACCAAGGCAGAAGCGACTCTCATCGCTGAATACGACACGTCTCCATTTGTCCCTCCATTCACGCCTGTCGCGACACCACTGGAGGCGGGCTGCACGATGTTGGGGTGAGCGGAAGACGGCCTAACGGTGTGCGGGACCGTAGCCCAGCTTCATGGAGACGGTTGCGAATGGTCCTCGCCGATACCCCAGGAGCAACAGTGTCCCTAATTTGCTGGGAAGTGGCGGTGCGGTCCCCTACGGCACTGCGTAGGATCCTACGGTCTTGGCGTGCATCCGTGCGTCGCTGCGGTCCGGTCCCAGGTCGACGGGCATGTGCACCTTCCGCCGACCACTGGCGACAACATTGATGTGCTGTGGAGACCTCACGCCCCACGTGTTGAGCAATTCGGCGGTACGTCCACCCGGCCTCCCGCATGCCCACTATACGCCCTCGCTCAAAGTCCGTCAGCTGCACATACGGTTCACGTCCACGTTGTCGCGGCATGCTACCAGTGTTAAAGACTGCGATGGAGCTCCGTATGCCATGGCAAACTGGCTGACACCGACGGCGGCGGTGCACAAATGCTGCGCAGCTAGCGCCATTCGACGGCCAACACCGCGGTACCTGGTGTGTCCGCTGTGCCGTGCGTGTGATCATTGCTTGTACAGCCCTCTCGCAGTGTCCGGAGCAAGTATGGTGGGTCTGACACACCGGTGTCAATGTGTTCTTTTTTCCATTTCCAGGAGTGTATACACAATGATGGAAAGAAAATAAAATTGTAACACAAAAAAGGTTTTAATCGTACCCTTTGAAAAATTAGGAACGACTATGCTGGTAAACGTCTACGTTATTTGATACAGAAACTACTAAGTAAAACACAACGTACTCAGACTTTTTTCTCTTTACTTATTCTGATCATCACTAAACTGACATTATTTTTAGCGCAACGCAATCTGACTTTCAATAATCCCTACAAAAGAATATATATATATATATATATATATATATATATATATATATATATATATATATATATATATAAATCCAGTTAAACAAATATCCTTTTTCTGACGGACACACGTCCAGATCGTCCGCTCAAAAACTCTGGCTTCTCACTCCCCACATTGACTACTGCTGGCGTCTGACCTCCAACTGCCCAACGCTACGCGCTGTTCACATCCAACTGCCCAACTCCACACTAGCGAATATTCCGATAATGCCAACCAGCCACAGACTGCACACAGCACATTCAGTGATTTTCATACAGAGACCTACGTGGCGTTACCAACATAAAAACCTAAACAGCCTACTTACGGGTTTTGTGCGACATAAACGGAAGTTGGTAGGCGTGCATCAACATCTGAAAAATGAGGTCTATTAAAATGTCGCGTCAGTCGCATAAAAGTTGTGCTAGTAGCTACAGAGTGTTGTAGCAACTGATGTCGTAGGAAAGATGGACAGGAGCAGAAATGATTAGCGAACAAGTCAACACAGTAAACAAAAGATGTATTTAACTTTTAGTTCTCCAATCGTATAAAAGCCCATTACAAGTCATGCGGCAGGAAATAGAGTACAGCTCAAACAATACCAACAAGGATGAGACGCTCTGAACCAGGCCCAAATGATGGTGTCAAAGCCACGGCTAGGTGGCATCTACATAGTGTCACAAAGCGAAGTGGCTCTGAGCATCGGCGGGTCATGTGGCTGGTGCCGGCTGTCTTGTATCTCAGTGGCAGAGTGCGCTCGTGGTCGGGAGTCGCTGGTGGTGTGGCCCAGCACTCGTGTTCCACTGGGTCCACCGGATCTGACACGATCGCTATCCGTGTTTGAGGGAAACTTGGAGCAGCGAGGCAGCTTGATGCATGAATTCTTGGAATTCTAACACCGAGGTCGCTCTTCCACAACTATACCCCAACCCGCAAAGCCCAAGGTCGTGCCTGAGCTATTGACTAGGACTCTGATCACAGTCCTGGATCACCCGCCGTATTCCCCAGATTTGTCCTCAACCGACTACTTGTTTTTCCCCAAATTGTAGTTGACAATGAAAGTACTTCTTTACTGCCCAATTATGGATATGCACGAAAACTGCACTGCAGTACTAACTGCAGTTCCAAGAATAGACTACAGTGGCTCTTTTAAAACCCTTTTCAAACGGTTTCAGCTCTGTTTTGACACAGTGGGAGGCTATTTTGAATAAATACAGCGATTTTGTGAACATAATCGACGACTTTTATTTTTCATAGCCGTAGTCCCATCGAGACTGGGACCCACTGTGTACGTCTACGCTACTCCGAAGAAGAAGATCAAAAGTTCAAATGTTCAACACAACTTTGAGACGCCAGAAAGTTGGTATCGATATGTTATACCACAGTTACAACAACGTTTTCTCAAAAGAATTAAGCCACGAGCCATCGATAAAACAGGTAAGAAATAAGAACACATATCCCCTTTTCCTCCCCCCCCCCCACCCGTCCTTTTGCATTCCTCTCCTCTGCCTTTCCCCACTTCCTCTCGCGTCTACCCAGCCCCCCCCCCCCACCCTCTTATGAGTCCTCGTCCTCCGTCGGCTCCTTCCCCCCCTCCCCCCATTTCGTTTATCCTCTCCTTCCCCTTTTCTTTCCCATCATCTGTCCAGGTTCCCCCCATCTGCCCTCGGCCGTGGTGTATCATATTTGTGCCAACTTTAAGTGCAGCGTTCAAGTAAGTGTTCAGTGTTGCGTGTCTTTCCAAAGTGTTGCGAAAAGAAATCATACTGGCGCTGGGTGTGATTTTTATATCTCTTGCGAACAGAAACGAGACTGTCGCCATGTTTTTTAATTGTCTATTATTTTACCTGCCTGCTTCCTGTGTATTTTTCCCATCACCAACTCTTTGTTTTATGTTTTAAGTTCCACAATTTTTCGCCATTTTACCATTAAGTCACCGATTTTGTCGCCTGCTTTTATTATTCATTATCTTAATTTTTTTCAAACAAAATCTGTAGACTGAAGAGCGGCGTACTAAGCTGTGCCAGCCCGACCCCTCGGGGGATATCGAATCTCAATAAAGGAAAAAAAACAACACACATCATTCTTCACGATGAGAATGCTATTTGTCACACCACAGGACATCAAACAGTCTTCATTGCTGCTACCGTTTTTTACAGTCCATCAAATGGCGGCTTTGGTCGTTGGCTTCGGTATTGTTTGGCGCCTGAATCTGAAAAAACCAGTGCACGGAAGAGGGTCGCTCTACCAAAGCACACAGATGAGAAAACCTAGCAAAAGTTGTAATAGCCCAAACGTTAACTCAACTGATGCCTCTCAATTGGGTGCTTCATTCCTGTTCAGTAACGTCCAGCAAATCCCACGCCAACAATATGAAGTTTTCAAGCCAGCTTGTGTGGTATGCTTTGCCAAACAAAGTGTTAGTAGCAAACGGCACCTTGCCACTAGCATCTTCAAAAGCAAAATACGTTAGTCGCACTCTTCTGCCACTTTAAGGACCAGTTCGTACAACTGTTACATGATTCAGTTCATTCTCTTTGTTGAAGATTCTAAATATATTCTCTACTCGCTATTTATTACTTACATATAACATCTTTCAAGTAGAACTGTAGTAATCGTGCCCAGAAATAATAATAAAGCTGTAAGAAAATGGTGTGGTGCTGTTTTGTTATTTCACATCATCTGACATGGTGCTGAAAGCTGACAACCTTTGACGGGTGGTGTGAGACTGCAGCTGCAACCATGTCTTGGTTTTGCACTTCCTCGATTCGAGGTAAGGACGGAGGAAGCATGTAGCAGTACATACTGAGGTCACGTACCATTGACGCAGCAGTTACGTAGTGTGCGTCAGTGCCCTGGCGAATGCATATTGAATAAACTCCACAAGTATTGTGAAGTTTATACACGGCCAGAGCACTCACTGTTGTTGCTGTTGTGGAAAACAGAAGTAGTGGCGGTTTAAGATTACAACATATTGACAGTTACCAACGCCATCAGTAGGTTTTTTATATTACTACAGCCTTTGACTGTTGTCATGTAACGGTAATATCAGATAGCGCTATCTAATGACAGTTCTTAGTATTACATTCTCTGACTGTTGGCGTGCGACGGCAGCTCAACATACCATGACTGATAAATATTCAGAAATAAGTCTGAAATATGAATAGGAAACGAAAGATTGATAGAACGTTAACAGCGCGGTTCACGAAGGCAACAGACGAGGGAGGAACAAGGCGAGACTGCAAGAGACGTTAGATCATTTTAAGATGTTCGACGATGCATTACTGAATCTGCTTTCTAATGCAGAGTATGACGTCGACGACCTAAAGTGCGAAGACTATGTTGGCATAGCCAGGTCGGCAATCCTAAAAGCAGCAAAAAACATTCAGATATTTTGTCTCCACCGGCTGCAAACCTGATACACCAGCTTCACTTGTGACAAATTCCCGTACTGTGGCATGCAGCGTCGAACTTCCAGCGATCACATTATATCTACTTCAAGGAGAAACAGTTTCAGGAGGGGCAGTTTCAGTCTTCTACATGCCAGAATCCAGGTGTACTACGGACACGACCTCTTGCTAATCAGGTACTCTATGGGTATGCAGATCAGACATGCTAATCTATCACGCTAGATCACATAAAGTGATAGATTACCCCTACGAAACTGATAGGCTAATAGAAAATCAACTACCGCGCTCACCAGAAAACATTATTTGATATGTTCCTGAACTCGTCAGAGGCCTCGCCTATTGCTCATGGTTGGCAGACCCGGCCATCTCAATTGAGTAAATTACTTTAATCGTTACTAAATGTTAGAACTTGATGACATCAACGAATAAAGGAAGAAACAAAAAGAAACAGCCCTAGGCGGGTGATCTTCCGTGAGTTAACTTGATAGCGAAACAAAATATGAGTGGTTAGAAAAAAAATCCCCTTTTAAGCAAGAATCAAATTGCAGAAATATTGGCATACCATTGCGTGAAGAGGGTAGATCAATTTACAGAGACTAAAAAATAGAAGCTTGAAATGAACTCATCTTCCCCCCATAACTCGCGATTTCCGAAGTCGGGAAATTTGTGCATTGCAAATGCAGTCTTTCCGTGAGTACCGTTGAGACGGTTCCCCCCAAATCGCGGTGCGCCAACTGCAACCGCTGCTAAGTGTTGGTGCGCTGAGCCGATGTGATGTGATTGCAAATCGCAAGTCTCATCATTCTCCTGATGACTCGTCGCGGATGAGTGAAATATCGAAGACTTGGCCTGCGCGTTCTTCCAATCAGGGATCTGGAAGGCCGTTTCCTAGTTCCCACCATAAAGTTAAAATATATCTGCCAATGAAAAATGTTGCACACAGGACCCAATATATTCCCTAAAATCTCTGAAGTAGTAATTCGCTTCAGAATATTTCAGAAATAAATCGTTGGTGATGGCACTCGAGCACTTTTACAGTTATCTTCGAGAGACACAACTCTTCCGATCTTACGTCGAGAATGAGGAGGATGCAATTTGGCAAAACACTAATGATGTCATCATTCACAAATTTATAAGTTTACCATTTATCCTCACACTGACCCAATTTTCCTTTCTGGATAGTTGCGTGAATTGGCTATGCGGTTTAGAAGCACATATTCGTCCAGTGGAGAACTTCGGGACAACAACAGTTTCATGAATGATTTTTCCGCCAGTTTCAAGGTCAACAATAAATGATTATCCAAATATTATCAGCTAATAGGTCTGTTAGAACAGAAAAAACTTTCAGTGGGAAAATAATCTAAGACTTCTAACGTAGTGAACTGTATATGAAAAACGGAATGGTGTCCAGTCTTAAATATCGACTGGGAGAAGATGTGAGATTCGATTTTTTTCCATCACCGCCTCGTTACCGATGAACTTAATCATAAATCTGCTGCAAAACGCCAGTTATTGTATATGACAGCAAGATTCTACGACCCTCTAAGGAAACTATTCGACAGTATCCGTCGTAGGAAATATTCTTTTTCAGGACACGTGGATTAGAGACATTCAGTAGGATGAAATTCTTCCTCTGAACGTAGCCTCCAGATGGATAATTTGGTGGGGTTGGAATGATTATGCAGCGATACAAATCTTTGGCACATGTTTATTTGTAACCACGTAACAGCAGTTCGAGGGAACTTGACGCAATCTCATTGGTGACACTCCTCAACTAATCCAACAGATTTGATATCACGTAATATATCAGTGGAATAACTGCTGTTTTTCACATTGGGCAGACATGAGCCTTTGAGTCTATCTACACCAGCTGATGCTTGGCCTCATCGGGAAAGATACACCAGCAAGCTTCGTCTATTAAATCATCGACGTGTCCCACTGAAACGTCAAAATGTAGTTCTCACGAAAGTATTACACACTAAATGGCATGGTTTATGCGTTCCTGTACCTGTGACACAAACCGTCAATCTTCTAGTCATAAATTTGTAACACCCCACCCGTTACTTATCTGGTTTTGGTGTGTTTTCACCCCAGGTAATTGACTAACAGATCAACAGAGAGTGCAAAACTGCCGCAATGTCAGATACCGCAATGAAAGTAATAAGGCCCTGTGACTCCTGACTGAACTGCGGTGGCAATGTTGACATTGATTGGTTCAAAATTGATCCCTTTTAATTAAAAAGGGGTGCACATTGATGTTATATTCAGCTGTCGAACACCAGATGCAAATGTTGAACATAAAATTAATTAAGAAAGTGACTTGGGATTTCAACTACTTGATTGAAAACAGATGCAGTCGATTAGCACAGATTTATTTTAACTCACGACCTTCAATCATCATATTACATGACTCTCCTAACAGGCAGTGGTAATAAATTGCGTTTGCGTGGAGTAAAGCGCGATAAATCAAAAGTAATTCCTATCGACTGACCCAGGCGTAATGCGAAGTGCGAGAGGAATTCTACAATACACGGCCCATGAAACCCTCGTGGAAACTTTGCCGACGTGATCCAACAAATTAATCAGTGGCCGGAGCGGGCGCAATATCACCGAATTCAGCGTGGCGGAGCGGCGTCGTTGTGCGGACGTCGGTCGACCTCGTGGTGCTGCAAGGCTGCGCTCGTCTATTCACTTCTAGCTATCTCGCTCAGTACATAGCTGAAAGAAAACATTCCGTTTGCTAAGTCCTAAACTGCAGAGATACTCAGTTTCTCTCAGGCAAGCTGAGTAAAGAACGCCACGTCCGCACTCTAGGCAATCTGGGAACGGAAGACCACTACGGAGACTTCTCACAGTCCGCTCTTCGCCTCGGTTTCCCCTCCAACAAAACCACTTACGCCATTTGCAGCGCAAGTAGCGTTAATTATGCGTCGCTTCCCAGTGCCGACCAATGCCTGCTCTGGGAAGTGAACAAATTCCCACAAAATTTCCCTTCCTCTCAACTTCTGCTATTTAGCTGCTCCCAGGCCACCCATCAAGGTTAGCGTCTGCACAAACACCAAGTTTTCCGGAATTCTGACTCCAAGGAGAGTACTTCAAATTCCTTGGTCCTACTTTCCCATTGGAGGCTGGTGTATTTCATTCTGTCGCTCTTCACCTGATTTACTTCAGACTCTGTGGACCGTGAATTCAGCGTCATGTTGCTATAGTCACAAACACACATATTTTGACCTCTGTTGACCGCTCCACCGTAGCTTTGCGCAGCTTTCTTGCATGTTTCACTGAAAACGGGACAACGGACATTTATCAGCAGGTGTACAAGTTCTCCGTCTGCTTCCCGGTATACCAGCATGGGTCAACCATGCTTCCTCGCTGTCACTCATCTTAAGGCAGCTGGAGGCCGCACCTCGTTACCGCTTTCTCAAGAGTTTGAGCCGCCCTAAGCTGCCTATTGTCGCTTCCCTTCGCCGCTCCCCAGCCGCCCGCAATGGTCAACTCGAATACTTCCCTGGGGTAAACTAGCCTCCAGTAAATCGACGCGTTTCCACAAAGTTTTCATGTCGTGTGAATTACTTTAAAACCATCACCCAATATTAATTATTCCAATACGTCCATATTATACCCTCTACAAGATGCATTGTGCCTTGTCAGTCATTTTTGTTCAGCCCTACTGTTCGCTCAACGTGAATTAGGTGATCTTTAATGACTTTATGTAAGGGGCATAGTTCTTGCCATCTTACATAGCCTCTTTCTTCAAATCAATTTTGTAGTACAGGTGATGACTCCAATGGTTTTCCCACCTGTGGTACAAATTTAATATCTCCATAACTGTTATTTTAACCCGTTTGTGTGGTTAGTTACGGGCGACTGATTACCATTGCCTCCTCTCTGATGCAAACTCCCTCTCATTCCAGGGTACCTGCCTTCAATGACTGGATTTACTGTTAAAGACGTGGTCATTATTTAGTCTTAATTTTACTTTAATCTCTGCCAATTCCTGAGACAGTTATTGGTCAGAGTACTCAAAAGAAAACTACAATTATATTACAAGAACACACGTCACCAAGGGCAAATACACATGTTTAAGCACCTCTGTGCTTGTCATTTGAATGGCAAGACCCGCAATTATAACTTAAGGTCCATTCACTCTCAGTTATCCACCCCTACTCGACATAAATTACTAAAAATATACATGAACAATATTCGTGTAACATTTTGTGAAATTGATAGTGGTTGCTCTCATTGAATTATATGTGAACGCCCATTTGACATTTTATAAATAAAGGTTTTTTTGTGTCTCTGGACGTTTATATTGTGCATGGTGTAAGTGTCATCTTTACACAATTCAACAAGGTGTGGCCCAGTCCAGTGTCTGGATTCTGCACACACATGCACCTTTTATATATATATATAAAAGACAACCAAAATATCAAGAATCATTGCTTATTGAGCAACCACTGTTGTGTATTTGTAACAAGGTATAAGTATGAAATCTTATTACAACACAAAGAGACGTGGCATGACAAATATATGACGTTTTAACAAATGGCACGTTTATAAAATCATAACCTTCTTATAACATAATTCATAAACAGAACAAATGAGTACTCTACATTTGTTGAGGCGCATGTTATTCATTTCAATCTATTCTAACACACTCACACACACGGCACAAGTTTCTTGCAGGAAGGGAAGTGACATTAGTTCTGACTAGCAAGTTGAGGGATGGCTAACGGCTGAGAAGAGAGCAACGTCGATTACCGAGATGGTGCCACAGGCACCCGCATCTTCTTGAGACAGGATGGCTCTGACGTAAGAGCTCGTTGTTGACATCTTGTCCGATAGGCCCAAGATCCCATCGGTGCATCTATGATCAGTGAGCTCTCGCAGCTGAGCCACAGGTCATTGCTCCTTCTATAGACGCTTTAGGGCAAGGGAGGGACCGTGATCAGACGAGAGCCTATTTTTAGCTCAGGTCCTCAAAGTTGGTGTCATTAGGCATAAAAGGTCAGCTGGGCTGTCGCTCCACCTGACGTGGCGAGCAACAAATATAGAAACCTTCTTGGACCTCTTCATTGCTGCCCCGGATCTGCACCATGTACAGAGACCAGGACCGAACTTTTTGTTGTACACAGAGGTGCTGGATCTCACCTCTCATTGGCTGCTGAGTTGACCACCGGCCCCGTCGATTCAGGGTGTGGTCTGCATGCCATCACCATTGTCAGCTGTATGCTCCCCTCATTGCTGTCGTCCTCGTTCCTTGTCAGCTCGTGTGTGGTCTGCCAGGTGACGTAGCTTCAACTCCCTCTTGCTCAGTTACGCCACCTTAACACACTAAGACAACTAATTTTAGTACATGGAAAGTGCTCATGTATGACCATCAGTACCATACTTTTTTTTTCATTTGCTTGAAGACAATGAACTTATTTCATTACAAAAGGAATAATTTTACTTGTTTGTAAATCAACTTCAGGCTCAATTAAAATAGAAATGTAATGGTCAACTTGCTTCACAGTCGTTCACACACACACATAATCAAGGAATAGGGAATCAAGACTATTTTGACAGGATCCCATCACCATTTCTAACTACCAATTCCTATGACTAACACGGTGTTGGGCAACCCGACTACATATCTGCTATTTACCACTTCTTATCTCTAATCTTGTTTTTTCTTCTGAATTCCCTATGTGGCATACATCCCTCTTATTGTGCCTGCGAACATGTATAAAACACATGTTCTGACTCAAAGGAGAGTACTTAAATTCCTTGGTCCTACTTTCCCGTTGGAGGCTGGCGTATTTCATTCTGTCGCTCTTCACCTGATTTACTTCAGACTCTGTGGACCGTGAATTCAGCGTCATGTTGCTATAGTCACGAACACAAATATTTTGACCTCTGTTGACCGCTCCACCATAGCTTTGCGCAGCTTTCTCGCATGTTTCACTGAAAACGGGACGACGGACATTTATCAACAGGCGTACGAGTTCTCTGTCTGCTTCCCGGTACACCAGCATGGGGTCAACCACCCCTCCTCACTGTCACTCATCTTAAGGCAGCTGGAGGCCGCACCCCGTTACCGCTTTCTCAAGAGTTTGAGCCGCCCTAAGCTGCCTATTGTCGCTTCCCTTCGCCGCTCCCCAGCCGCACACCATGGTCAACTCCAATACTTCCCTGGGGTAAACTAGCCTCCAGTAAATCGACGCGTTTCCACAAAGTTTTCATGTCGTGTGAATTACTTTAAAACCATCACCCAACATTAATTATTCCAATACATCCATACTATACCCTCTACTAGATGCATTGTGCCTTGTCAGTCATTTTTGTTCAGCCCCACTGTTCGCTCAACGTGAGTTAGGTGATCTTTAATGAGTTCAAGTAAGGGGCATAGTTCTTGCCATCTTTCAAATTAGAACTGTTTCTTGAAGAAATAGAGAAACTATCTCGGTCTTAGGAGGCATTTCATTTTTACTTCCTAGCGCAAACAATCCAGCATAATTTGGCGATAATGAATCTGATAAAAATATTCTGAGAACGATTTAAAAAAAAAGGAAACTTGTTTATTATTTAACCCAAAATTCGACGAAAAACAGCTATATACTTGCTAAACATCTTTACGGTATCGTCATCTCTAAGTCACCTCGAGAAAAAAAATTAAAGTTCAGGCATGTTACAACTGATCATGTTCTGTAATAAAGTATCGGCTGTAAATTACGTCACTGAGTTGTCAGGCATTCCCTGATTCTTACTCTCGGCATCGCCAACCTTTGAGGATTTGGAATCACAAATGGAGTGGAAAGAGAACAAATGTAATAGAATTAGTTAACTGTGAAGTTGCTCTGTGACTTGTACTGCTCATTTGCTGCAGTTGGGGGTGTTAAAAGACTAATTTCAACTGGGGCTTCGCAGTTCAGACCGCAAACTCCTGCAAACTATAGTACCCACAAAAGCAGCATTGTCTGCTAAATGTACCTCGGCAATGGTTAATTAAAATGCACTGAATACGAGGCGATGTCTAATTTCGGGATGGGACACTGTTATTGCGGTGCTTTAGAACTGCTGCCGCCATCGCTGCAGTGTAGCGTCGGTAGACTGCGAGTGCGGCGTCGTTTAAAGTTGTGAGACTGCGATTAGTGTAATTATAGTGGCGCAGACTGCGCCAGAGACGGCGATTATGCGGTGACAAAGCGCGCGTCGCCGCAGCGTCTGGCCCGCTGGCTACGTGTTTCCGCCAGGCGGCGTGTGGTCCGCCGTAGCCAGCCGCCAAAGCAGCGCGGAGGCGGGCCCGCTATAACACAACAGGCGATGCCATTCGTCACGCCGCTATCTCTCCTCACCGGGCGCCGTGCCCTTAGCCCAGCGCGGATCTGCGCAGGAAATTTAAATGCGCTCCTAAGAGAAAAATGGCAACGCAGCCTGAGTACGCTGTTGTCTACACATCGTAGATAACGCTTAGAAAGCGGTTAGGATGGATGGGAAACGTCGTCTAACGTCGCAAATTTAACACTAGACTACATTCTCTTTCCTTACAGGAAAGAACCTTCGGGTTAGCACGAAACTGCGTAATATTATCTAGCACGAACCTTTCCTCACATGGATCCCTTAAAATGTCATCAAATTTCCACCTCTCCTCACACATACTGAACACCTCTTTACATTTTACACCACTTGCAGTTTCAACTTCACTAATATTACGGCCTTGCTGTAATCTTCAACCCTGGTACATTGCTGCGACTCTACCGACAAATTTCGTCACATACCCTCAATATCCTCTCGCACCTAGATTTCAATCGGCTGCCTCTCCTAAGCAACGAAATCCGCCCTCATATTTATCCATCCAGTCAACTATAACTCTCCCCAACCCCCGACCCCCTACCACCCCCCCACCCCCCATATCCTTGTTCCCCTTCGGTTCTTAATTTCTCATTTCCCTCTATCCCTTATCTTCATGTTACCCCCTACCCTCGCACCAAACTCCTCCTTACTTTCTGTCTTCTCACCATTCCCCTGTGGTGATCCAGAAAAGCCAAGCACACACAATAAACAAATAGCTCTGAGCACTATGGGACTTAGCTTCTGAGGTCATCACTCCCCTAGAACTTAGAACTACTTGAACCTAACTAACCTAAGGACATTACACACATCCATGTCCGAGGCAGGATTCGCGGGTTTTGCAGTATAATAAGTACTTTTTAAGAAGGTAGCGCAACACAGCCTGTATATATTTGTAGAACGCTATGATCTACCACCAGCCCTTAGCGGTGAATCATGACATTCTTAAATAAGCATTTCAGTTAAACATAACACAAACAAGAAATCAATAGCAATTACCTGCCGGTGGAAGCACAACAATAATACACACATAAAAGAAATAATTGATTTCAAGGGAGAAGTCACTTGTTAACCATTTCACTTGAAGGATGAGTGGCACAGAATTTTTCTGAACGCAGCAGGATATTAGTCATTTATGTTAATCGTTGTCTATCAGCACAGACTCTTTAAGTTCAACTGGTGGTGTGAGTGCCTGAATCAATGAGTCTGATGAATCCTCGGTCTATAGACAGAAATGACTTCTGGCGAGTGCTGGGCTGCTCCTTGTCAGTGCTTTTAGTGGTGGTCCGGTTGCTGTAGCTAGAACTTCTTTGGTCACTGAAAAACAGTAAAGCCTGAAGTGGCTCTGAAAGCGCAATTGCTTGCCAGTTGCTGCATGTTCGCTTAAGAATCCAATGAGTGCATGGTTGATTTGTGTCCAGGGGGGTACATTATCAGCGTAATTAAAGTAATGACAAGATTGTAGCGCCGGCGGTAGCAATGAGGGCGCAACGGGTAGCGGTGCTGATGCCACACATTCTCATGGAGACAGCTGCAGGCTAGCTTGTAAAGGCTTTTTACAGTCGGTGTGTGTGCACCAATTATTCTATTTACTTACACGCAGCCCATTCTGGCCAGCGTTGTGACTGATAAGTTGCTCCTGCCCTCCCACTTTATAAAATCACTGGTAGACGCCTGCTACTTTAGCAGCTGGTCTGTCATGGCTTTAGCACTGATTGATTATCCTCCTAGGTGAAAGCTGGGGATTTAGCATTCCTCCCCTCCCCCGTCCACCTCCCTAGAAAAGAGCCGGTAGAGTCATTTTGATGTCGGGCGAGATCCAGCGTCTGTCCTCAGCAGCTGTATCCCTGTTCCAATAGCCATGGTCCCGAAGTCATGAAGAGCCATTCAACAGATGTTGTGGCCTGCCAGGACTTGCTCACGAGTGCTGAGACTGCCTTCGACAGAACCTATTTGGAGTGTATCTGAAAGTAGAAATGACTGAATAAATTTTGGTATGGGAGACTGAAACTCATTGCAGGTGTCTACAATGGATACACTTCATGATGTGGACCAGCACTTGCATTTTAATTTCTGTCAGGGAACAACCAAAGAGTTAGGAGTATCCTGCTCCTAACTGAGAAGGCTTGAATGATCTACCATGCAGATGTGTCACAGGGCATCGATCACTGGATGGTATGCTGCGTCTTGAAGTTTCTTCTGTCTGAAAACAGTGCAAGGACATGAGACATCTATCCAGTACAGGTTGATGTGGTAATGTCCATACCAGAGCGATTTTTGGTCTGGTTGATCCAACTGGACGTAAGAGATATGCATTCATGAACCCCCCTCCCCCCCTGATGTCCTTACTGTTACTAGTCAATGGCAGCATCAGTGGTAAATCTAGCCATTGGTCTAGGTGCCACTGTAGACTCACTAACATTCGTGTGGGATGAGCCTGTGCTGTAACTGAAACACAGATAGTATAGGGACTGCCCTGGTAATGACTGACAAAATTGGGTGACCCAGCAGGGTGATACGTAATGAATCCTACAAAGGCAGGTCACAGTCAGGTGCATCCACAGTTCATTGTTCTATAAGATTGAGATACAGGGCTTAGAAATCGTCTAAGACTAGCAGTTGGTACAGAGCTGGCATCGTTCAATAGTCCTTTCAGCTGCAAGGGTTTCAGGACGTGTTTAAATTAGAAAAAAAATGTGTGAAATCTTATGGGACTTAACTGCTAAAGTCATCAGTCCCTAAGCTTACACACTACTTAACCTAAACTATCCTAAGGACAAACACACACACACACACACCCATGCCCGAGGGAGGACTCGAACCTTGGCCGGGATCAGCAGCACAGACGATGACTGCAGCGCCTCAGACCGCTCGGCTAATCCCGCGCGGCTTCAAACTACAACAGAGACCAACGTAAGTGATAATGACCGAAGATGCTGCTAGTGGTCCCAAAGGCCTTCGTGCTTGTCGAAAACTGAGCCGCCTTTGAGGGTCAGTCCAGGAGCCTGCTGAAGAAGTTTCGTTAAATGGCGCGCCACTAATCTGTGACTTCGAATACTTGTAAGATCGTGAAACAGGGAGAGAAAGTCATTGAATATGCCCGCTGGAACTGTGCTAATCCAAACAGGAGCCACTGATGATACTAACTTCAGCACATTGTATCCTTGGTCCATCTGACGTACGCCAACTGAAGTAGTGCGTGAAGGTTTGTGACGCTGTTCTACTGATGCGGTGGGAAGGCTGAGTACTTCTGTCAGTGCAGTATCCTTCTCAATGTAAGCAATGTGAAACACCTGCTCCAGTCAGTGAAAACGACCGTGCACTGTTGTATCCCGACTTTAATCGGTGTTGTCGTCCTCACTCAACACAGAAACTGATGTAGATGACACAGAATAGTCCTGAGTCCAACACTGTGATGCTGTGCTGTTGTGGGAGTATAAATGAGTCCGATGTGCTACATGCGGATGTTACTTGGCCCACGTTAGAAGGCAGAGTCCCAAAAGATTGGTCATTCAGTCACGGCTGTGCTTCGGACATCGGTTGCAGTCGGGAATGACACCACTACCAACAGTGATAATGTAGCACTTGAAAACACTTGACAAACAGCCAGCAAGTCCGTGTGATGAAGCAAATCTGATATCCAATGGAATGGAGGATTGCACGGAGCCTGTGTGCACATGCACTGGAGGCAAAATATTAAGTTTTGCAGATAATGGATCTTCAAAAGTAACCAAGTATTGCCGGCCGGTGTGGCCGTGCGGTTCTGAGCGCGTCAGTTTGGAACCGCGTGACCGCTACGGTCGCAGGTTCGAATCCTGCCTCGGGCATGGATGTGTGTGATGTCCTTAGGTTAGTTAGGTTTAAGTGGTTCTAAGTTCTAGGGGACTGATGACCTCAGTAGTTAAGTCCCATAGTGCTCAGAGCCATTTGAACTATTTTTGAACTAAGTATCCTTCCTCTAAGAAATTTGGGCCCAGAAGCGGCGCCAAATGGCAAATAATATTGCTTGTACAATAACTATGTGAGCCTATAGTAGTGTGATTCTTAGATTTGTTGCACCCAGAGAATGGCTATCGACCCTTTGGCATCGGATGTGCTTCAAGCTTCAAGTTTTTTCACATGGTGAAGGGAAAACTGGGACGTCATGAATGACGGCATTGATCATTTAGTATCCGTAGTACCACTGAGGATGATGTGTGAGAATAGTAAGTTGTTAACTCAGCCTTTAATGGAACGTATGGCACGGTACTAAGATCTACATCTGAGTTAATTATACGAAAAATTTGATATGCTGTAGCACCACCAGAGTAAGGTAGGAGGCAAACTCTTTGCCTGGTATCACCATGATTGTTTGGGGCCACAAAATGCTGTTCCAAATGTACGATGGAGGCTATCCATGGTGGCAACTTCTCACTGAATTCTTGAAATGGCGGAGCAGTCGTCGTCCTCGCCTGTCGCAGACAGCGTCCAGGTGGGACAATCCTTGCAGAAAACGGTCGTGTTCTTGTTGAAGTCTTTGTAAGCTTGCCATTAACTGTCTTCAACATGTCCAATTTCAGGGTTATCATACGGGAACCAGGACAAATAATTATTATGATAACTTACGTAAATGGAAAATGGAAATGAGAGTTTGGCGTCATTGGCCGGGAGGCTCCTTACGGAACACGTCCGACAGCAGTGGTGCAGATCTTATTACATTCGACCCCACATTGGGTGACCTGCGCGCCGGATGGAGATGAAATGATGAGGAAGACAACACAACACCCAGTCCCTGAGTAGAGAAAATACCCGACGCAACCGGGAATCGAACCCGAGCCCCATAGGACGGCAATGCGTCACGCTGACCATTCAGCTATTTTTTTTCTTTTCTTTCATTTTCTTCGGTATTTTTTGTTGAGTTTTGTATGGGCGGACGTCGCAAGACATCCGTTCAAGTTGATCGTTGATTCCTTTACTCAGTTTTTTAATTACATAGCGCAAGCAGCCCTCTGACCGAACACGCTGAGCTATCGTGCCGGCAGATCGGGGCGAACACTTACGTAAATGATCTATTTAAAGAAGTTCTGCAATCATCTTGGTATGGTGCAGTTACACTGGAAATGTACACAACACTAAAGTTCAAATTTCTTCGTCAAGATTGAATTACAGGACAAAGTTTCTGGTCCAATTGCCCCCATCGCCAATGAATTTGGTGACCCAAGCACAGCCACGCACATGCAATGAGTGATTCCTAGAAGTACAGTGCAATAAGCAGTTCATTCAAACACAACACAAAGAAGAAGTACATAAAATTTCCTATAAAAACGTCCCGTTCATTTTTTGCATTTAACGACCAAGAGAATATGAAAATCTCGCATTTGGTTTTTGAAGGTGTTGTGGGCTGCATAAACCCATCGACAGGGCTAGGCAAAGGGCGTCCTTCTGAAGAGTCGTCAGGTGTATTGTCTCTGGTGTTTAGAATATCAAATTTTGTTTCTGCAATATGCAGCTTGAGTTAACCCAATCGGGTACTCTTAATCACACCTTTCATGCAACGCCCAGTGTCGACAGAAAGCTTCTGTTTGTTTCCCATCACAAAGAAAATCATTTTTAAACTGAAAGTTTAAGTGACTAGTCGATAAAGCATTTGGAAATCAGTCTAGTGCGAAACTTGTTTTATCGGTATGTGTTAAGAGGGACAATAAAACGTAAACAATAACCAGCACTCCAGCAGCAATACGGCCGCACTGCAGCGTGCTGGGTGCCGCCGACATGCCGACATGCAGCAGTGCTGTACTGTCGCTGCAGAGGTTCTGGTTATTGTTCGCGTTTTATTGCCCCTGTTAGTACATATCGATAAGACTAATCTATCATTAGACTATTCCGAGTCCGCTGCGAACACGTAAAATTCCGCTTTAAAAGTGATATTGTCTGCAATGGAAAACAAACTGGCGTATTACATCAAAACTCAGCGTAGCATCAAAGACGTGATGGGCAGTATTTGTCTGGACTCACTAGAGCTATACGTTGCAAAAAAGAAACTGCCGATGTCTTGGGAAGCATCAGAGTAGATGCTCCTAATGACTATATACAGGTTGTAATGGGTATAAGTGCAGATAAGCTGCCGCACTAAAATTAGTACATCCTTTTAGAGATTTTCAAGTCACTCAGTCGCTTCAACAGTGCATGTGGACTACATTAATGATAACATTTACAGATAAATATCACAAACTATTCTGAGATACCAGGTACCAACCAATGCTGAAAGATGCAGCATGCTCCACAGGCAGCAATGTAGGCACTAACTTTGATTTTCATCCGGTCTTACAGATGGCAAATACTGTCCTGGGATAAGTTATGCTACCCCAGCTCGACATGTTCGAGTGGTTTTGTAAGAGTTGTTGGCTAACGAGTCGCATGAGTCACGACTCATCCTATCATATCACATATGCTCACGATTGGAGACAATTCAGTAGATCATGCCAGCAAGGGAAGTTGCTGCACGTATTGCAGAGTTACATTGGCAGAGTGTGGGCGAGCATTGCTCTGTTGGAGCAACTCGGCATCTTCCTGTTGGAAAAATGCCAAAAGAATAGTTCTAACAACGTTCTGCACGAACTATCACTAGTTACCGTCCCATCCAGAAACATCAAAGGTGAACGAGAGTTGTAGGTCATCGCACACCAAACCTTAAGGTCTGGGAAGAGCCATTGTGTCTTGGACGAATGCACTCTAAGAGACAGCGCCCACCAGATGTATGTTGTACGAGCAGAAGACCATCACTTGCGTGAAGGCAGATTCCGCTTTCATCTCTGAAGACCACATAGGCCATTCCATCTTCCAAATGATCCTCTGATGGCACCTTCAGCCGTACATGTCAGTGCTGGGCCCTCAGTATAAGACTGGCTGGACGTGTGCATCCCACAGTCGCTCTGCTAATAACCAGTTTGGAGAAGTTCGTGATGACACGACTGCGTTCACAAACTCTCTTATCTGCTGCCTTTACGATACGACGGTCTTGGTGGGTGTCCGTCCATGTGGACTTCTCTGTGGGTGAGAGCGTTCACGTGACCCTGATACTGTCCGACATAAAAGCAAACGACATGTAATATATATATATATATATATATATATATATATATATATATATATATATGTGTGTGTGTGTGTGTGTGTGTGTGTGTGTGTGTGTGTGTGTCTGCAGATGAAGTAAATGCTGATGCTATGTTGTTCGGTGCACTGTCCTACGTCACCATTAGAACGGTCTACGCTTATACCCGCTACACCCTGTACATATAAGATGTCCCAACTAACTTTACCACCTCATATATTTCTGAAATGAAACAAAATGTGAAAAATGCAGTTGGCGATGGCTGCATCTAAGTCTACGGCTCACGAAGTAGACAAGAATGCACAATTGCTTCAAGGAAACAAACAACGGTGTTACGGGTTTTATAACGGCAGATGTATATTTTTTGTACCGAAATGGAAACTAGAGGTACAATTAGCGATGGCAGACTTGGTTTCACTACTGTAAACCCTACACCTTCTGGAATACTTAAGACTTTCAATAATGGAAACGGTACCACAGTTACGCAATAACGCTATACTTCTGTAACGCGGGTTGCCTGCACTGGCCTGTAGCCTGCTGTACACAACCCTTGATATGTGCATTACAACAGAAATGGTGGCGCCGTCGCCATCCTTTAAAGCATGTATCTTTCAGAAGTTATGAGGCTTAGAAAATTGAAAACAATTCTGTCATTACTAACTGTACTTCTAGCTTTCATTTTCTGTGGAAAAGCATAAACGTGCCGCTTAAGAAAGTTAACTTTGTGTTGAAAGTAATTACTTCGATTCAGCATCTCAGTCACTTATGGCTACCATTGCTAGCAGGCAGTCCATGACGTCCCCAGCAGTATACTGAGACAGTGGTGGCTAGCAACGGCAGCTGACTCATGTCCTGGCCTCAGCAGATCCAGTTCAGAGACTGGAATCATCACTATTAGCCGACTGAACGTGAATCAGCGAATTTGCCCAATTGTAGACGACAGTCGATGAGGCAGGAACAGCTTACATCTGACCGACGACTGGCGTGGTGATTGTGTTGGTTAAATCTATGACAAAAAGTTCCTCTCTCTGTCCATCTCCTCCTCTCCCCTCTTTCCTCTCCTCCTCCTCCTCCTCCTCCTCCCCACCCCCCGCCTTCCTTCAGGATTCATTTGCCCACAGTTTAGGTGGAACCGAAACCATTTCTTGCCTCCTCTAATCTTTAGGTTAGGTGCTGAGGACAATAATGTATGGCGGTCGTTTTGGTTGTCTTCTGCTGATGCGTGGACGGTAGTTACCTGGTAGCGTACTACGAGCATATCAAATCGGGCCATTTGGGACGGGCGCATGGTAGTCGTGCCCCAGCATCTGTTGTGCGATTTTTCCACCTAAGCGAAGAAAATACACGACATTTCCTGGAAGCGTTTCCTAAGAGACGCAGTACCCACCATCTGGTATATTAAATTACAAGTAAATCAATACCTTTAGCTGCTGACGGGCGTTGATATACTTCAACGCGGACAGTTGAAAATGTGTGCCCCGACCGCGACTCGAACCCGGGATCTCTTGCTCCCATGTCAGACGCTCTATTTTTTTTTCTTTTTTTTCGGCCTCCCTTCTCCCCTCACAGCCCTTCCGAACGCTCACCTTCTTTTGCCTTCTTCGGCTAGCTTCTTTGCTTTTGTCGTTTTTATTATTATTATTATTAATAGTCCATCCTTCTACCAACTTTTTTTTACTTTTTTATTTTATGTAGTTTTTATGTTTTTGATGCCAAATCCTCATTTTTCTTACTTTTTGCGAGTGTTCGGCCACGTTTTCGTTTTTTGTATTTTTTTATTTTATTTTATTTTATTTATTTTTTATTTATTTTTTTTATATCGGCTTCTTATTTTTTTTCTGTAAGCCAGATGCCTAAATTACCTTAGCTAACATAATTGAGAATAAATATTTCTTCTTAATATTAATTAAAGGTAATGAATCTTCCTCTTGCTAATGGAAAGACAAGTATATTAAACGGAAACGTGAAGTCTCTCATCTTCATAAGGAAAACATAAAATCTTGCATCCCCTTGAAAAACTTTTTTAGAACTTAAAACTTCTCTGCGTATGGCATAAGATGATTAAAAAAAATTAAATACATAAAACTTGATGTCTAATTTCTTCAGGAGGATGTAGTCCGGTGAGTCTTGTCACGGACTTGATTTCTTTTCTGTAGTGTCTAGTGAAAGGATCGAAGACATTCCGGTTCCAGTTATCTGTAATCGTGCAAGGCTGACATCTCGGAATTCCGTACCAATCTTAATCTGTTATTGTTCTCTGTATAATTTTATTCCATGATTCTATTTAGGAAGCATGCGTAATTTTTTTTTGTAGTCTCTTGTCTGCATGAGATGATGGTGCTGAGTCGTTAGATACACCCAGTAAACTTCTCTGCTTTTATTTTCTGCCTTCAAGATATAGTGCACTGTGTGCCCTTTTAGCCAGTTAACAGCATTTCTTTTCGTATTAGGATATGGCACTGTGTCTGGAGTCAGAAAATCTGCCGCGGTGAAAACAGTTGGAGATGTTCTGTTAACGGTCGCTAATTTCTGCTTAACTATATGCCATATATCTCTTACTCTTTCACACACGAATCGGTGTTCTTCAGTGTCAAGAAGGTTGCATGACGCGCACAAGGGCCCATTTGTGAGATGTATAGCATGCAATTTGGAATTAGTTGACATTTTCCTGTCGACTGCATTATACCAAGTTGCTTTCACCTTAGAGGGTAAATTCCGATCGTGGATATTTTTCCAAATTGCAGACCAGTCGTTGTTGGGGTATTTTCTTTCAACAATATTTCCTTCCTTACCTTCCATCAAATATGTATAGATGTCCTTTACTCTCTTCAACTGCTGTTCTGAGAGCCTCGAGGAGATATAACTGTACTCAACGAGAAAAGTTTTTAGGTGACAAAGACCAGCTGGTATATGCTTCACATCTATTGGCGGCTGCATGCTTGCTGGAGCAATTTCATTCAGCAAATGGGCCGTTAAGCTGTCGGGCATCTGTTTCCATTGCTTGCACATTCGACACACATATAACGCTCGTGACCTGTAACTGACATCAACAAGGTTTAAACCTCCTTTCCTTGTTGGGAGTGTTAGTGTATTGAACTTCACTTTGAAAATGTTGCCTTGGCATACAAAGCTTCCTATCGCGGATAAAATTATTCTGGCTGTTTCTAATGGCATCGGAAAAACTTGGACAACATAGTTAAGTTTGGATGTTATATACACATTTACTAGTGTGGTTTTCTGTATCTCGTCCAGTTGCCTCATATTGTTTCCTTGTACAGATACTCGTATGCTTGCAAGTAGTTTTTTATAACTGACGGCAATAGTGTGTTGGATGTTGCTCCTAAATTCAATACCCAAACATTTCAATGTGGATACTTCCGTCAATTGTCCCCGATTTTGCATGCATATTCCTCTGCCTAGGTTCATGATGCCTGACTTCCTTTTATTTAGTTTGGCGCCAGAAGCAAGTTCATATGTGTGTACAATCTGAAGAGCTTTCGCCACTTCATCTTCATTTATAACCAGGACGCCCACATCATCTGCGTAGACGTTGCACACTATTTTCTTGCCGTTTATACACAATCCTTGCAGGTGATGCGTGAGTGTCGCGAGGAGAGGTTCTATTGCTGTTGCGAAAAGGGCCATTGACATTGGGCAACCTTGACGTACGGATCCAGTCAATTCAATCTCTCTACTTAGTTGTCCGTTTATCATTATTCGTGCTACACTGTTTTTCAGAATTTGTTGAATAATCCTCACGAGTCGTGTTGGGAATCCCATTACTTCCATGATACCAAGGAGATACGTATGATCTACTCTGTCAAACGCCTTCTCGAAGTCTAATGACACTAAAGCACATTTCATTCGGCATACATTTGCGGTTGATATTATATACCTACACTCCTGGAAATTGAAATAAGAACACCGTGAATTCATTGTCCCAGGAAGGGGAAACTATATTGACACATTCCTGGGGTCAGATACATAACATGATCACACTGACAGAACCACAGGCACATAGACACAGGCAACAGAGCATGCACAATGTCGGCACTAGTACAGTGTATATCCACCTTTCGCAGCAATGCAGGCTGCTATTCTCCCATGGAGACGATCGTAGAGATGCTGGATGTAGTCCTGTGGAACGGCTTGCCATGCCATTTCCACCTGGCGCCTCAGTTGGACCAGCGTTCGTGCTGGACGTGCAGACCGCGTGAGACGACGCTTCATCCAGTCCCAAACATGCTCAATGGGGGACAGATCCGGAGATCTTGCTGGCCAGGGTAGTTGACTTACACCTTCTAGAGCACGTTGGGTGGCACGGGATACATGCGGACGTGCATTGTCCTGTTGGAACAGCAAGTTCCCTTGCCGGTCTAGGAATGGTAGAACTATGGGTTCGATGACGGTTTGGATGTACCGTGCACTATTCAGTGTCCCCTCGACGATCACCAGTGGTGTACGGCCAGTGTAGGAGATCGCTCCCCACACCATGATGCCGGGTGTTGGCCCTGTGTGGCTCGGTCGTATGCAGTCCTGATTGTGGCGCTCACCTGCACGGCGCCAAACACACATACGACCATCATTGGCACCAAGGCAGAAGCGACTCTCATCGCTGAAGACGACACGTCTCCATTCGTCCCTCCATTCACGCCTGTCGCGACACCACTGGAGGCGGGCTGCACGATGTTGGGGCGTGAGCGGAAGACGGCCTAACGGTGTGCGGGACCGTAGCCCAGCTTCATGAAGACGGTTGCGAATGGTCCTCGCCGATACCCCAGGAGCAACAGTGTCCCTAATTTGCTGGGAAGTGGCGGTGCGGTCCCCTACGGCACTGCGTAGGATCCTACGGTCTTGGCGTGCATCCGTGCGTCGCTGCGGTCCGGTCCCAGGTCGATGGGCACGTGCACCTTCCGCCGACCACTGGCGACAACATCGATGTACTGTGGAGACCTCACGCCCCACGTGTTGAGCAATTCGGCGGTACGTCCACCCGGCCTCCCGCATGCCCACTATACGCCCTCGCTCAAAGTCCGTCAACTGCACATACGGTTCACGTCCACGCTGTCGCGGCATGCTACCAGTGTTAAAGACTGCGATGGAGCTCCGTATGCCATGGCAAACTGGCTGACACTGACGGCGGCGGTGCACAAATGCTGCGCAGCTAGCGCCATTCGACGGCCAACACCGCGGTTCCTGGTGTGTCCGCTGTGCCGTGCGTGTGATCATTGCTTGTACAGCCCTCTCGCAGTGTCCGGAGCAAGTATGGTGGGTCTGGCACAATGTGTTCTGTCAATGTGTTCTTTTTTCCATTTCCAGGAGTGTATATTCGCATATATTCTGATAGATGTTTCTGCCTTTGCCTACACATGTTTGGTACGTGCCAGTTACAGAGTTAATAACCATTTTTATTCCTCTTGCTAATACGCGGGCCATAATTTTGTAATCACTGTTGAGTAATGTTACTGGGCGAAGGTTTGCAATTGGTTTGCTAAGTGAGCTTTTAGGAATTAGAACTATGATCCCTTCAGGAAATTCTTTGGGAGCGGCATCAGTGCCATTCATGATTTCGTTGTACATACATAGCAACATGCTTTTCATTTGTGGCCAGAACATTTGGTAGAATTCCACGGGGATACCATCAGGTCCTGGAGGCTTATTTTTAGGACTCTGTGCTACTGCGTCGTTCAGTTCGTCCTCTTCTATTTCAGCCGTGAGATTTTCTACTTGCTCTATACTAATTCGTCCTGATACGTGTCTAACAAAATCACGCCGCGCCTCGTCGACGGTAGGTTTGGTGGACATCATATCTGAGATATATTTATAAACAGCGTTTCGAATTTCATGCTGTTTTGTGTGCCTGGTCCCATCAGGTAAGTTAATTTCTGTCAGTATTTTTCTGTTTCCTCTCTTATTCTCACGCATTACATGGGACATAGCTGTTTCTTCCCCTTCTACAATGTTGTGTGTTCTCGCTCTGACTTTAAAACCTTCTGACTGTCGCCGCTTCAGTGCTAAAAGTTTTGCTTTAACTTTCTGAATCCGGGTAAAGTTCTCCATTAATCGTGTGTCCAAGGTGTACAGGTCCCTAAGACAGCTAAAATAAAATTCAGTCATCTTTTTAATCCAGAAACTTTTCTGTCGTGAGTAATCGATCAGCATTCTTCTTACTTTAGGCTTCGCGCATTGTAACCACCAAGCTATGGCAGAACTGTATAGCGGGAATCGTTTCTCGCATTATTGCCACATATTAGTAAATGCTACGCGACATTCCTCATCTTGTATATGTGTAATGTTAATTTTCCATATGCCCCTCGCTCGGTAAGTCTTTTGTTTTTCCAAATTTACTGTGGTGATGTACGTGGCGTGGTTAGAAAACATAGTGGGCCAGACCTCAGACTGGAGTACATGGTTCTTAAGATTGGACGAGACGTAAATTCTGTCTAGCCTGCTTGCTGAGTGACTGGTAAAATATGTGAAACCGGCCTGTGAGCCATGGGTATGTTCCCAGGTATCGGTTAACTGCATTTGGTGGACTATTCTTTCCAGTTCTAAGGACTTGTCGAAATTCGGTGTCTGGTCTTTCGGGCTAAGTACAGAATTAAAATCGCCGGCTAGGATTATATAATCGTGACGTGTACCGAAGAGATGAGCGATTTCACTTTTTAAAAAATCCGCTCTAGCACGCCTGTTATAGTTGCCTGACGGTGCATAAACGTTGATGATGCGGGCATTATTAACAGGCGCTGCAACCCCTCTCCTGTTTTCAAGTTTTGCTATTTGTGTGACGCGGATGCCTTCTTTCGTGGGAATTGCGGTTCCCAGGTCTGCACCGATACCGGGGTTTATTATGGCGTTGTATCCACGTACTTTTCTAGTTTAATATCTATTACTTCCCGTAACAGTAGTATATCAACGTCAGCTGCGTATAGAAAGTCTTGCAGATGTTGTAAATGCAGGGAGGAGCGTATCTTATTAATGTTCAACGTAGCGATTTTGTAGGCTTGTGCTGCGTTCATTTTGTCCTATTCATTACCGAAGTCAATATTCGTCATACGAAGTGCTGTCGGAGGAAAATCCTTTTTCACATGTATGTTCCGGCAATGATGTATCCATCGTGTTCAGTTGATCTCTTGGGGCAGGAGTCTGTTCCGTTCCTGCAGTTTCATTCAATTCTTCATCTTGATTCATTTCATCCGATTCATCAGCCCAGGTTTTGTGTTGATTAGCTTTCGATGTCTCTTTTTCTGCATTTCTAGTATAAGGGAAAACTTTGTCTGCATCGAACTTTGTTAGCAGCTTCAACCTCTCGTGTGACGAATGGTCCGTTGCATGGGGCATGGTGTATTTGATTTGGCTTGCAAGGGGTCAGGTGCCTGCATACTCAGAACCGGATTACTATGTTGTTCTTCATGCAGTTTGTTGCTAATCTGCTTTGCTTTTTCTCGCAAAGGCGGTGCCAGTTGTTCAGCGCCCATATGAGCTAGTCTCCTCTTTTTATGCTTCCTTGGAGGACTGACTCTTGGGGAGGTTTCATCGTTTTCCATTACCTCTTGGGTTTCTTGCGCTCGGTCCTGTTCGCTGGCAAGTGATGGGTTGGTTTCCTTGTGGTTTTCTGGAGACTGCTCATTCTGAAGGACTTTAACCGGTTCAAGAGTTTGTTCTATTTGAACAGAGATATTTGGTTCTTTTTCTTGACTCTTTGGCTGTGTTGTCACCATCGAGTCGCTTCATTGTCGCGAGCTGCATCATCCTGAGTAGCGTCCCGAGTAGCGACAGGAGCGTCACGCGTATGGAGTTGTCCAGCGGCTGCCGCTACATAAGTTAAAGGCAATGTTGACATGGCTGAGGGTCTCACTCCGTCGCCTGCTGGTAGCTGGGCCACTCGGCGTTGTATACACTGCGAGTGGACATGGCCTGTACCGCCGCAAGACGCGCAGGTTCTTGGCTGCCCATCATATATTACTATAGTCCGATAACCACAAACATTTATATACGAGAGTATGTGCTTGTGTAAATCAACTCGCAGTTGCCTGATGCCATTCAAGACAGGGAACTTGTGAGCAGGAGATCACTTTTCTGCAAAATTGCTAATTATTCTCCCACAAGGAGCTATCACGGAATTGATCTGCTCAGCGGTGATTTCAAATGGTAGCTTAAACATACGGACAGTCCTTAATCCACAGCCAGCATGCGTAACACGAACTTCACTGACATTGCCATCGTGATGTTTGAACTTAAATCAAAAAAATTGTTCAAATGGTTCTGAGCACTATGGGGCTCAACTGCTGAGGTCATTAGTCCTCTAGAACTTAGAACTAGTTAAACCTAACTAACCTAAGGACATCACAAACATCCATGCCCGAGGCAGGATTCGAACCTCGACCGTAGCGGTCTTGCGGTTCCAGACTGCAGCGCCTTTAACTGCACGGCCACTTCGGCCGGCTTGAACTTAAATGTTCCGCCATTAGATTCAACAATTTTGTCACACAATTCCGTGTTTTTAAGCTTGACATACACAATGCTACTCAAAATTGAAAGATGAATACCTATAATATCCTCAAACGAAATTTTCACATCTTCCTCTAACCATGTCTCAATTTCGAACGAATTCGGTCTCTGCCCTTTCTGGTCAAAAACAAATTTCAGCCTGTCTCTTCTATCAGGCTGATCCATCTCTCCTTCTAATATGAATCCATCAAGAGTCTCAAATAACGCAGCTAACTACTGCAACAGGCGCTTGACTTACCGACCGGAGCGCAGCAGACCGCAGCGCACAGCAAACGCCGGAGGTCCGCACACCACGGCCGCCAAAAGCCGACGTCCTATCCATCTGAGCCACCGATGGCACAGAGGATAGTGCGACTGCAGCGATTTATCGCCCGCCCGCTCCCCGTGAGACCCACATTCTCAACTTATAATCCACACACTACATTCGTAGTGCCCCTGCCATTATAACCATTACTCGCGGGAGACAATCCACCTAGTCCCGTAAGAGTCCAGACAAATCGTGTCCACCCGCACTGAAGAAGGTCATCAGCCGGTTAGCCTTAAACGATATGAAGATGGCATCTGTTCTTTCGGACATGTCCGAAAGAACAGATGCCATCTTCATATCTGGTATCTGGTATATTAGTTCTTTCGGTAATCAGGAGAAAGATTTAGAGTACTGAAGTCTTCCGATGTGCTGTTCAGCAGCACACACTGACGAATTACAGGTTGGTAATGGTCGGTTTTATGTTAGCGAAAATCCATTCATGGGGTGGGAACAAGTGCCGTAAAAAATAATTTGTATGCCATTTGAAACTACATCTTCCATCTGTGAGGTAATTAGTTTCTGTGTTTAAAGAGTCATGCTGTCTTACATCTGTAAATTTGAACATAATTTCTGCCGAAGATGGATTCACTAGACTGGTGGTGTAAATCACTTATACCAAATTCATATTTGAGAGTAACTGCAGTACGTTAGTGTGCAGATGGGATGTTTACATCAAACGTCATCTGTTGTAAAATTTAAGTGGAAGCTGTACGTAATATTCCAATCAACTTAAACGAAAATCTACGAAATGTTCGTGCCCATTATATTCCAGTTTTCTTTTGTGTAGCAAATAAATTGTACCCATGCGAGATTACCAGTTTACATTGTTCTGTGCTAAATTGACGAATAAAAGTATGCTTGTTACGTGTTCCAAAAGTTTGCAGCTCCTCAGCTTTTAAGCTGGCCTTCTTTATAGTTTGCACGTTTAAACTTTACATCACTAGGTGCCCCAAAGATTCTGGAACCTTCTACTGCATGATCACTGCTTTCCGGAATGCGAAATTGTATGTTACGTAGGAATCGTATATTTACATCCTGAATACTTTTAACAGTTCTCCAAACTAAACAATGAATCTATTGAGGGAATGAAACTATAACTGCATAAAATGACATTTTAGCAAAGACGTGACAGACATGCAATCCGTCTCGAAATTAGAAAGGGGAAATAACGTCCACTTTAGTGCCAGTTTTTTCCACTGACTTCTTGCGGCTTGAAGTCTGTAAAACAGTGTAATCACGGAGGGTGTTTTCTGAACACATTTACGAGGAACACACGTTTCCTACAACATCCATTCTTCAAAAGCCACATTACGGTTTTCTAAGTAACCAATGAAGCTTCATAACTCTATCTGTCTCTTAAAATTCTCTCGCATGAGAGCACATTCAGTGTTTCTGGACTCGTTTTGGTGGTCCAGGTGTAGCGATGTGTGATGGCACAATGGTGTTTCGGTGAACTGGCTTGCAAATCTTTAATCACGGTACACTCGCGGATCAACGTTATTGTGACAATGTACTCGTTCTCCATGCACATCTCTTCAGGGGTGCATTGGAACCTGATGTAATTTTTATAGATGACAATGCCTTACCGCGTCGAATACCTTACGTTGACCAGTTCTGGGAACGAGAGAATATTCGGCTAATGGACTTGTTTCCCCGTTCCTATGACTTAAATCCCATCGATAACATGTGGTATGCGTTTGGCAGAGGTATTGCAGCGTTTCCACATGCACCAACGATAATCCAGCTATTGTCAGTGGCGCTGGTGAAGAAATGCAGTAGTGTCCGTGGTGATCACACAGTCTGTTAAGAACCATATGTTGTCTTTTTTGGAGTCCTTGGGACCATCGTCAATTCCATTTACTGCAGCGTACTTACTGTCATTGAATGCAAGTATATTTCTGTTATCTCATTGCGTATTTCATTTAGTTACCTTCCGTACTATTCTGTAGCAGTTCTTTATATCGATTGGCAACTCCATGGAGTGTTGTGTGCACAACAAATATATATGTTAAATTAAAAGGGAGGTCAGCGTTGGCCGTAATATTGATGTTTTATTGATGGCAGAATCGATTTTCGAACACATAGTGATCATTTTCAGTGCTGATATGAACAAATTAAACTCAGACACAGGTATCAAGTTATCAATAACCAAAACTGAGAAGCGATCACAATAACTCGCTTCTCAGTTTTGGTTATTGATAACTTGATACCAGTGTCTGAGTTTAATTTGTTCATATCAGCACTGAAGATGATCACTATGTGATCGAAAATCGATCCTGCCATCAATAAAACATCACTGTTACGGCCAACGCTGACCTTCCTTTTAAGTTCTTTATATGGTCCAAGTTTCATCGAGCTTTGTTATTTGGATTCCAACTTTCATCGAGCTTTGTTATTTGGAGTGACATATACCGCAAAAATTTCTTTCGTCCTTACCACCAGGGTACTAATCAGGTTTTGAAGTATGGAAGATACCTGAGGTAGAGTTTCTTTTCAACTACCTTACTAGCAAAAGAAATTTCCACCATTTCATTTCAAAAAACGATGTCGATATCGCTATTTCTCTATAATTAATATAGTTTTGCGAAATAACTGTACGTTTCTTACTGAGGAGCTTCTCATAATTCGTCGGGATGAAATCATAAGTACAATATCTTAACTGGCTCGGGAAGTACCTGAGGTGAATTGCTTACCTGAGTCACCCTCACTCTATACGGTAAAAAGTTACGGCCCTATAACACCTTCCATAACATGGTTGAAGGTTGTTCATACGATTCGGAGGGGAGCAGGGACAGATCGTTGAATGTTTGGCGGTCCACGTCACTAAGTAGTGCTACTGGGAAGAGGGACGCCGTGAATTCGCCCCCCAGTTGGAGGAAGGAGGCCAAGAGTCAAGAGCTAACCGTTCCCCCAACCAGACGGCCAATTAGCACGTGATTGCCCAACCCCTCGCGCCGCTCCCACGGCACCATGGCTGCCCCGCCCCTCGAGGTCCCCAGCGCCCCGGACAGGGTCAAGGCGGGTAAACAGCCGGCCGACCGTAATGGGCTTAGCGGCACTCCAGCGGCTCTGGAGTCTGCAGTCGTCTCCCTACGGCTGGCGCTCCCTGCTGATTCCAGGCTGAGCTCAACATCCCTCACACAGTCCTGTGCGTCTCCGTAAAAGAAGATGACTCACTTCTCCATCACTCTTGCCAATCGTTGATCCACGGAAATGGGGCTCAGGAAAGGGGCATGATTCACCCCTTCCCAAAAAAAAAAAAACCTCTTTAGTAGAAGAATTTATGCACTCTATGATAAAGAAAGAAACGACGCACTACAAAGAACTATCCGAATGGGGCGAAAACTGGTGGATTGGATGCACGTGTACAGACAAACTAATGATTACAATTTCAGAAAAATTGGGTGATTTGTTCAAGAGAAGGAGCTTCACGAACTGAGCAAGTCAGTAATGCTTTTTCTCCTCTGGCCGTTATGCAAGCAGTTATTCGGCTTGTCATCGACTGATACAACTGTTGGTTGTCCTCCTGAGGAATATCGCGCCAAATTCTGTCCAAGAATGCCCGCCCGCACACGGCGAGAGATTCTGCTGCTTGTCTCCGTGCTTGCCAAACCATACCTTGGCCAGCAACGTCGCTATATCTGTTTCCAATGGAACACGTTTGGATCATTATGAGCAGGGCCCTCCAATCAGCTCATTATTCTGATGCTCTAACGCGTAATTGGACATAATTTGGCACTATATCCCTCAGGAGCTCATGTAACAACTCTATTAATCAATGCCAAGACGAATAACTGGCTGCATAAGGGGCTGAGGTGGACGATCGCGTTAGTAAATTTTTTTCTCCATTCGGATAATTCCTTCGTTGGGCGTCTTTTTTCTTATCTATTTATATTTTAGAGTATTTTTTTATATAGACCCTATGACAAAAAAGGAAGCATCCAGAAGTGATGGTTGGATGTCTAAGTAACTTTATACATGTACACAGATGATGGGTACGTAAATTATTAGAGTTAATTATTGGACAGGAGAGCAAGAGCCTCGTCTTTCTATCAGATTACCTCATCGTTAGAAGCGCCAGTCAAACAGTGGAAGGCTTTCTCCCATCGTACTGTTCACGTTTAGTGTTACCACTGTTTCTCGCATGAAGTGCCCATTCATCTATGTCACTCAGCCTCTCGTTGGTGATAAGCAACTATTCCTTTTATGGACAACCTTAGTCATCTTCCCTGTTGATAAATTTGTGACTGATTGCGGATACATTGTGGCGGTTTTGGATCAAATGGAGAATGTCGTTCCTTCCGTTAACTGGTTGACTTTTTCACCTGCTTTTGTGCTGACTTCAGGTACCATACGACGTCACCCTCCTACGAACTACGACCTGTCGCAAGTCTACGGTGCTGAAACTGAAAATAGTCGTGACGTCACTAATTTTTGAAGCATTTACTGTTGCAGTCCTTATTCAGACCGGCAGCTATAATTTTCACTCTTTGTGAATAAACTGTGAACATGCTTTACTAATGCTGCGTACCAATGTGTCGTGGCAGCTATCGAAAAGGATCAAAAGTAATCTTACTTTCCCTTAGAAATCTCAATCTGAGTCGGAATGGGCTTTCAGCCACTAATCAGGAAGATTTCCAACCACCGCAAATCTGAGATATATAAAATCTATCCACTTCTCCCGTTACTTCTACCTAAACATATGACACATTGGAATATATTTATACCTAATATTATCTCTATGTAAAAATAGCAACCATCAAGTTAGGGTTAATGACTCCTTCATTAATACGGTGAAAATTTGTGTGTGTGTGTGTGTGTGTGTGTGTGTGTGTGTGTGTGTGTGCGTGTGAGTAACTGAGTTGCTGACACGCACACACTTACACACAAACAAATTTTTGTGCAACTAATATGTGTTAGGTCTTCTTTAATTAGAATAATATTTACTACCAACGTATATCATTTTACGGCGAGGATGTCAGTTTCCTCGTAAATTAACCAAGGTGTGGACATTACATTGAGCTCTGCCTTGGTATTATAATACTTGTTGCCAGTTATTGCAAAATACTTGAAGAGACATTGTAAACTTTGTCTAGGTTTTACATTATATATAAATTTCAGAGACTTTTGTCTCAGCAGAAGTATTCACGGCGAATTACAACAACCGAACATCTCAGTACAGAATGTTCATGCTGTTCACTCGCAAGAAATGTATGACCATTAAAAACCAAACGAGTAATTATTCTAGTTCTGTCTACTTTTTCCACAAATTTTCTCTCCACGAACTGTCATTAAGAGGTAGTACTGATGAGTTACATTACAAAAATGTATTGCAGATTTCATCTATTACAAATATATTTTCTCAACATAACATCATTTGAGTTTATTACATGTGATGCAACAAGATTCAGATTTATTTATGGCCCTGGGAAACGTGTATTTTTCTTGTGTGATATTTGTTACAGCACAAATAACGTCATTCAGTTGAAGATATATTTTATCTTTTTTTTTTAAGTTATTCAATCCAGAAATTATTGAGCGCCGACTATGCGGAACAGAATGTGTGGAACACAGTACAGAAGCGCAGTTCCTGGATTCTTACCGCATGCACTTTGAGACAAAAGCTTTGTGTAAGATATTTGTTTTTCACCTTAGACTTGGTTGTTACCACGTGAGGAAAGGTAGGTTGCCGGATTGTGGTCAGACACGCTACTCCTTGTACGTCTGCAAACTGGAGAGCGAACAGCCGATTCCTCGTACTCTCTCTGCCCCAGTATGCCACGAGAAACAACTACAGGCCGTACCAACGTTTCTGCGGTTCTCCTTATGGATCACTGGTGACATAGTATGCAGGCATGCCCATGACATGTTCATTTTCCACAAAGCGCGTTAACATTACATAGAATACACGCATGATTTAGTAATAATACTAATGCATGGAACACATATGGGTAGAGTTTTTGTATATCTTGGCAAAGTCTTTCACGAGGCTAGCGGGAAAATTCATTTTTAGTCATCATGTACGGCAGTTTTAGCATTCCTTTGGGAAGGGCGACATCCCTCACCACAATCACTCTTTAGTTTACAGAGACACTATATCTCCCCAGAATTTCCTGTCTTGTTATCCTATGTGAGTAGACACAATAACTTCACCCAGCTCCTGTTTACAAAGTGAAGATCTTTCAGTTTATTATGTGAGTATATCTTTTTCATTCTTAAGCAAGTTATTGTGTAAATCAGCCCAACAAGTGGACCTGTCCCACACTAAATAGATGTTTTGATATGTAGAGCAACACAATATGATACTATTTATCGAAATACGTAACATTTCGAGTATAAAACATTCATGTAGCTCTAGTGTCGGAATTTAATTGCTCTACTGCAGTAAAAAAAACTCATGGCTCGCATATTGGTAGTATTGGGATAGCAGGTGACAACATTCATTCAGTGGGAAGTGCGGAGCTTTAATGTAGGTACTAGATATAACATGGAGATTACACCACGTATCTGTACATTAATAAATATACAATCCTAAGTAATTCCTCCATACGCTGTAAAAATCTATGAGACAACCTGATACCAGCATACTATTAAGATGTATGAATTAAGCGTTAAAAAAATTTTTTACATTGAGTTCGATTCAGTGTCAGAGACTTGCTACAAAAAGCAAATTATTCTGTGTCAGAATCTATTCTTCTAACACATATCTTTAGGATTTCCGATAGAATTCTCTGTTACGGATCAGCAAACAAAACGGTGGCAATTTGCTCCTTACATCGTAGTGTTTCAGCAAAAATTGTAACAACTTTCTCTGCTGGTGCTAAAATCTTAGATCATACACCTTATAGTTGTGTAGTGGAATACTGAACCCACTGCAAATTACAATTGTGTCGCTGTATATTGTATGCAAATTCCATCGTAATGGTGAATCCAAGACCCTTTTTTTAATAATAAGTTTGCATCAAGCTCTTTCTTTAAAAATGGAGTCATTATTGACCAAAAACTCCACACAGTATACGTTTTTGTAGTGATTGCACCGTTCAGGGGGCACTTCACCAGTCAGACAACTATTCTCGTGCGGGTGGGGACAAGTTTTGCGATTCTTCGAACTTAGACTTTGAAATTACATAAAGACAGATTGATGATTGGTACAGCGACTGGGAGTTGGAGCTGGACTGACGCAAATGTAACATATTGCATACAGATGGGCAAAGAGATCCAGTACTGTATCATTACACATTTGATAACATATCACTAGGAACAGACACAATCGTAAATTATATGGGTGTAGCCATCTTAAGCGACCTAAAGAGGAATGACTACGTAAAAACAAAATATATGGGAAGACATACGCCAGGTTCATAGGAATCTTAAGGAAATTTAGTCCATCCACGCAAAATAATCGCAGTACGAAAATCCGAGAACTCAGTGTTAATACAGAACTTCGCAGATCATCGTTCTTTCCACACACCATTCATAAATGAAGCTGTGGAGGGGGTCAAATGATGGAAGTAGTTTCTACCACACGCTGTAAGGTGCTTGTTGTTGTTGTCGAGCAGTTTAAAATATTTCCTGTCGTCTCCACCCCTTTAAGGGAGAGAGGGGGTGGTTCAGGTCCACAGCAGATGGAGCTGCAAATCTCAAACCTTTCCACTAAGATATGGATGTTGAAACATTACATGTCCATACAGTCCAATGGGAGAAAATGAGCACAGTGCTGTGGGATTCCATCGGAGAAAGGTAGTAGGGCTCATTGAGTTTTACTGGTTCGAAGGTAGGGAAATGTGACGGAAGCGGATGAAATCGAAATCCCAGCGCCCGACGGTTAGCCAGACAGATTATACCAGTTCATTACAAACAATATGATGCTCTATTTGATCTTTATTATACAAACAAAGTAACAGCAAACAGTAGCTTAGAATAATTTTTAGAATACGATGTTGAAAGACTCAATTTTTGTTACTGCTTCAAGTGCATCTCGTGCCACTGACGCTTTGTAGCGTAAATAAAACCGTACAAGTGCAAGTAGGACTTGCGCTTGAGGGTTCAGTTCAAACTTAGTTAGGCATATAGACAGTTCGTCTATAGCTGTTGTTGAGTGAGTTTGTAACTGTGAAATAGGTAATATAAACGGCCATATCTTTTAATTACATTGACTGAGGAACTAAAATTGTTTACAGCACCAAGGGGCCGTAGACTCCAGTATTTGACATAAATTTCAACATGATATCTCTACCAAATTCTGAGAAAAAGGATTCTTAATAGACAGTCAGGCAGACAGACAGAGGGTAACAAAGTCATCCTATATGTGTTATATTTTTAGAGACTGAGGTACGGAACGCTGAAATAGCTATAATTTAATAAAGGCACGCAATAATTTGAGTAGACTAATTGATTAGACAAAAGCAGTACAGATTGAATGTACCAAATTCACTCTTTATATTATTATTGGACAGTTGTCTATTTTACCATCATTTGGTCATTTAAAGTCATATTTCAAGACCTTCAAATAGTTCCATATTCCAAAAAAAATTGCGACTTTCAGATCATCATCAAGATCTGAAAGTTATCTATAACAGGTTACTTGACTATATTAGACTGTCGAGCGACAGTAACGTGATCACCCGTCACATGCTTGAATAACCACATTTGTAGCGCGGAGGGATGCAAGACATGCAGAAAGAGAGTCAATGAAGTTCTGAATGGTACCGAAACAGACCGGAATCATGCCGACCTAATGCAGTAGCCATCTGCGTTAGATTTCTCGGTCGAGGATCCATGACGTGAACAATCCGACCAACATTGTCTCACAGATTCACGATTCGGTTCAATTTCTGGGAGTTTCGTTGCCAAGGGAAGTAGGTAAACACATACTGGTGCTCTGTGAGCTGTAAAAGACGTTGCATTGTTCTGATGTAAGATGCCATTGCACGTATGTAAACAACTACTTGTAGGATTGGACTTGGTCCCCAAGGATAGAAGCATACTTATGTTGATACATTGCGCCTTCCAGAATGATGAGATGACACAAGGAATTCCACGAAAACATTCCCCAGACTCTAACGCTCCCTCTTCCTGCCTTGACCGTTACAACGTTTGTTGCAGGACTTTAGTTGTCAGAAGTTTCACGACCTACACGGCAATGGCCATCTGTCCATCGGAGTATAAAACGTGATTCATTTGAAAAGGCCATCTGTCATCACTCAATGGAGGTCTAGTTGCGGTACTGGTGTGAAAATGCCAACCTTCGTGCAGATAAACAGCAATCAGTATGGGTGCATAAACCATGCACCTGCTCCGGAGGCCCATACGCGAAAACATTCCCTGAACGATCATTGAGGAGACACAGTTGGTAGCCTTTTTGTTCATATGGGCGGTCAGTTGCTTAACAGTTGCACGTCTACTCGCTATACACACCTCTGCAGCCGCTGTCCATCTCTGTCATCTATGGCCGGTGTTGCACCACGGATGCCTCGGCGCACGTTTTCGATAGCGCCATTTTACCACACACGTTATACTTTAAGCACGGCGGCACGCAAACAGTTGACAAGCTTTTCTGTTTCAGAAATAGTTCCATCCTTGGCTCGGAAGCCAACGATCATGTCCTACTGTACGTCATATACTCGTAAATTGCTCCGTTTCCGCATTACGACGATACGTGCACTGTATTCCGCATCCCGCGAGACACTTTATGTGCCCTCCAGTGCTAGTGCTGCCACCTAGCATCTGTGAGTAGTTATTGTACGTTGATGTCGAACATAGACGGTGGTCACATTAATGTGAATGGATCGTGTTAAAGCGTGGTGGTTAGTAACGTAAAATGCAGCCTGCGTCATTGCTGTCAAGTATTAATATACATTTGGTAACCAATAACAAAATGTACCACAACTGATCGTCTACATATTAGAGTCACGTTACAACTTTTTGTTTGGAATTACTGTACATATTGGCAACTACACTCCTGGAAATTGAAATAAGAACACCGTGAATTCATTGTCCCAGGAAGGGGAAACTTTATTGACACATTCCTGGGGTCAGATACATCACATGATCACACTGACAGAACCACAGGCACACAGACACAGGCAACAGAGCATGCACAATGTCGGCACTAGTACAGTGTATATCCACCTTTCGCAGCAATGCAGGCTGCTATTCTCCCATGGAGACGATCGTAGAGATGCTGGATGTAGTCCTGTGGAACGGCTTGCCATGCCATTTCAACCTGGCGCCTCAGTTGGACCACCGTTCGTGCTGGACGTGCAGACCGCGTGAGACGACGCTTCATCCAGTCCCAAACATGCTCAATGGGGGACAGATCCGGAGATCTTGCTGGCCAGGGTAGTTGACTTACACCTTCTAGAGCACGTTGGGTGGCACGGGATACATGCGGACGTCATTGTCCTGTTGGAACAGCAAGTTCCCTTGCCGGTCTAGGAATGGTAGAACGATGGGTTCGATGACGGTTTGGATGTACCGTGCACTATTCAGTGTCCCCTCGACGATCACCAGTGGTGTACGGCCAGTGTAGGAGATCGCTCCCCACACCATGATGCCGGGTGTTGGCCCTGTGTGCCTCGGTCGTATGCAGTCCTGATTGTGGCGCTCACCTGCACGGCGCCA
Source organism: Schistocerca cancellata (assembly GCF_023864275.1). Lineage (NCBI taxonomy): Eukaryota > Metazoa > Arthropoda > Insecta > Orthoptera > Acrididae > Schistocerca > Schistocerca cancellata. The sequence goes on along the minus strand of NC_064633.1, from coordinate 177,546,613 downwards.
AACACGCATACGACCATCATTGGCACCAAGGCAAAAGCGACTCTCATCGCTGAAGACGACACGTCTCCATTCGCCCCTCCATTCACGCCTGTCGCGACACCACTGGAGGCGGGCTCCACGATGTTGGGGCGTGAGCGGAAGACGGCCTAACGGTGTGCGGGACCGTAGCCCAGCTTCATGGAGACGGTTGCGAAAGGTCCTCGCCGATACCCCAGGAGCAACAGTGTCCCTAATTTGCTGGGAAGTGGCGGTGCGGTCCCCTACGGCACTGCGTAGGATCCTACGGTCTTGGCGTGCATCCGTGCGTCGCTGCGGTCCGGTCCCATGTCGACGGGCACGTGCACCTTCCGCCGACCACTGGCGACAACATAGATGTACTGTGGAGACCTCACGCCCCACGTGTTGAGCAATTCGGCGGTACGTCCACCCGGCCTCCCGCATGCCCACTATACGCCCTCGCTCAAAGTCCGTCAACTGCACATACGGTTCACGTCCACGCTGTCGCGGAATGCTACCAGTGTTAAAGACTGCGATGGAGCTCCGTATGCCACGGCAAACTGGCTGACACTGACGGCGGCGGTGCACAAATGCTGCGCAGCTAGCGCCATTCGACGGCCAACACCGCGGTTCCTGGTGTGTCCGCTGTGCCGTGCGTGTGATCATTGCTTGTACAGCCCTCTCGCAGTGTCCGGAGCAAGTATGGTGGGTCTGACACACCGGTGTCAATGTGTTCTTTTTTCCATTTCCGGGAGTGTAGTTCCATATTCAAAAAGATTGCGACTTTCAGATCATCATCAAAAAGTTATCTATAACAGGTTACTTGATTATATTAGACTGTCGAGTGACAGTAATGTGATCACCCGTCACATGATTGAATAACCACATTTGTAGCGCGGAGCGATGCAAGACATGCAGGAAGAGAGTCAATGAAGTTCTGGATGGTACCGAAACAGACTGGAGTCATGCCGACCTAATGCAGTAGCCATCTGCGCTAGATTTCTCGGTCGAGGATCCATGACGCGAACAATCCGATCAACATTGCCCTACAGATTCACGATTCGGTTCAATTTCTGAGAGTTCGGTTGCCAAGGTAAGTAGGTAAAAACATACTGGTGCTCTGTGAGCTGTAAAAGACGTTGCATTGTTCTGATGTAAGATGCCATTGCACGTATGTAAACAACTACTTGTAGGATTGGACTTGGTCCCCAAGGATAGAAGCATACTTATGTTGATACATTGCGCCTTCCAGAATGATGAGATGACACAAGGAATTCCACGAAAACATTCCCCAGACTCTAATGCTCCCTCTTCCTGCCTTGACCTTTCCAACGTTTGTTGCAGGACTTTAGTTGTCAGAAGTTTCACGACCTACACGGCAATGGCCATCTGTCCGACGGAGTATAAAACGTGATTCATTTGAAAAGGCCATCTGTCATCACTCAATGGAGGTCTAGTTGCGGTACTGGTGTGAAAATTCCAACCTTCGTGCAGATAAACAGCAGTGAGTATGGGTGCATAAACCATGCACCTGCTCCGGAGGCCCATACGCGAAAACATTCCCTGAACGATCATTGAGGAGACACAGTTGGTAGCCTTTTTGATCATATGGGCGGTCAGTTGCTTAACAGTTGCACGTCTATTCGCTATACACACCTCTGCAGCCGCTGTCCATCTCCGTCATCTATGGCCGGTGGTGCATCACAGATGCCTCGGCGCACGTTTTCGATAGCGCCATTTTACCACACACGTTATACTTTAAGCACGGCGGCACGCAAACAGTTGACAAGCTTTTCTGTTTCAGAAATAGTTCCATCCTTGGCTCGGAAGCCAACGATCATGTCCTACTGTACGTCATATACTCGTAAATTGCTCCGTTTCCGCATTACGACGATACGTGCACTGTATTCCGCATCCCGCGAGACACTTTATGTGCCCTCCAGTGCTAGTGCTGCCACCTAGCATATGTGAGTAGTTAATGTACGTTGATGTCGAACATAGACGGTGGTCACATTAATGTGAATGGATCGTGTTAAAGCGTGGTGGTTAGTAACGTAAAATGCAGCCTGCGTCATTGCTGTCAAGTATTAATATACATTTGGTAACCAATAATAAAATGTACCACAACTGATCGTCTACATATTAGTCACGTTACAACTTTTTCTTTGGAATTACTTTACAGGCAACTATAAAGCTGATTTCCGTTCCATAAGCGTGACAGAAATATTTCGCGTAGACGTCAGTCTGGACATCCGCTTTTGGTTTTCCAAGGTTTCCTTCGATTAGTTGAGATGAACTGTTCCTTTTATAATGTTTCGTATTGAAGCAAAAGGGCAGATTATTTTTCTAATAATTCGTTATTTCATATCCGGATGAGACAAAGGCATTATTGCGTTTGCATTGAGAAGTAACACGAATGGTGCTACGCACTGCATCACTTCACGTGTTAAGTATGCAAAAATGTGTTTTACTTTAAATTGAGAAGTATATGCCCTTCCACGTTTTATATCGCTTCATATTAAAGGGATACTTCCTTAGTTAAATCGTAATTTCTGTCGTTAGTCGTGGTTTGTTTGAGCAAACAGTGGCAGCATTGTTCAAACGTCAGGCTTCTTACGACACTTGCTTTTACAAACCTGCTTTTACAAACTTGCATTTACAAAGTTTAACAAACACGGGTGATTCAGACGCCCCTACCGATATTATAATTGTGCTTCAGAAACCACGCCCAATATTTTCATATTCTCTTTCTTGCCAGGTGCGAACTATTAGTCCTGCAGAAGAAACAGAACAGGACCTTTTTCCAGGAAATTTAATTAAGTTTAATTTTGTCCTGGGGTATGTTTTCGCTGGAGGCCACGATTTTCGAGTTCTTCCAGCGAAACGTACAAAAATTACCTTCAAAGACACTTGCAACCCACACTCATTCCTCACTAGTTTGCATTTTTAGTATGTTGTTCGTGAGACTTCCTCCTACCACTGTCCAAAATTTCCGACTACACGAACTATTGCCGATATTCGACATTCTTTGGTTCAAATGGCTCTGAGCACTATGGGACTTAACATCTGAGGTCATCAGTCCCCTAGACTTAGAAGTACTAACTAACCTAAGGACATCACACACATCCATGCCCAAGGCAGAATTCTAACTTGCGAACCGCAGCAGTCGTGCGGTTTCGGACTGAAGCGCCTAGAACCATTCGGTCACACCGGCCGGCTGCTATAAGCAGATTCTGGCGTTTTCTACTGCTTTTGTTGTTGTGGGATATCAAGTATGTTTCGCGTAGCGCTCGTATATATTACGAGTTCTGCATATTAATGTGCTGTACAATATGACCTTGCCATTTAGATAATACAGTTAAGTTCTTCGTTACATAGTTTTAACACGAGTAAAATTCTGCATATTTATAACACTAGTTGCTCAACGTGTGGCTGGTTAAGCCACAGTTCGCCAGTCCTGCAGCATATTTTACCTCGAAATGGGAGGTCTTCTATTCTGGAACACGTGATTTTGCAAATTATTTGAGTTCATTTCATTGCCTTAACTAATTTCCCTGTCTTGATAATGAAAATTTGTGTTTAGTTTCTAATAGTATCTACTTCAAAAGGTTTGTAATATGTATCTGGTTTTTGATAAAATATAATGCAGTACATTTGAGAATAGAAATTTGTGTTAGTTGCTAACAGCTTCTGTTTCAAAAAGTTTTTAATATGTAAATAGTGTTGGATAATATATATTGTAACACACACAATATGAAATAAAGTATTGAAAAAATTTCTCGATTCGAACGGTTTTAAATTTGAATAGTTTATTTGTTTCTAGGTAAATGACCATGCTGTACTTTGGAACATTTTTTACATCTGGATAACCTTAATTTTCGCAAGTGATTTTTATGTTTCTGGAAAAGACTGCAGAACACATAAAATGAATGCTTCCATTGCACAGATGGCTAGAGGCGAAACATTATATATAAGCAAAGTGTATGTAAAAAAAAAAGAGAAACTATTTTTTATGTAAATTGAAGGGGGACAGCGAGACAGAAAAGGAAGGGCAAGGAACTACTGATGACAGCTCCATCGGGACTTTATGCGTAATCAGAGGCGACGAGTGAAAAACGCGTGCTGGATGAGGATTCGAAACCCGGCTCTACTACTTACTAGGCAATTGCGTTAACCACTGCGCCATCGGGATACCGTATTTATGGCAATTGCGCGGACTGTCTCGGTACGTCTCCCTGCCGACCCACATCCCCACGTAGAGCTACCTACTCTCAGTACCTGTCCATGTTCTCCATGTTCGCTGCTTTGAGATTTCCGCAGGAGATGGGACGTAATTGTGCATCCGCACTGGAGGTGGTGGATTCGTTGCCCATCGAAGCGAATCAGTTATATGAATGCGTGGTGTCTGTTCTTTCGGGAGCAGAGTGGGAAAACGGACTGTGGAAAAGTAAGAAAGTAAAATCGAAGTGCTGGGGATGTTATTACAAGAGGAGACTAACAATTAAGTCGATCAATAAAAAGTTACGAAATCTCCGCAAATCTGGCAAAGAAAAACATATGTGGAAAACAGTTACTGGAAAAAGAGAAAGCATGACAGGACATGTGGAAAGACATTAGATAATAACCTTCATGGTACTACAGGGAACAGCAAGGGCTATCACTGGAGACGTATACAGAGATTGGAATATCTCTAACGAATGACAGAGGACATTGGGTTTAACATCTACATCTAACTGATGAGTCTGCTATTCCCAATAAAGTGCTTGGCAGAGGGTTCAATGAACCACCTTCAGGCTCTCTCTACCGTTCCACTCTCGAAAGGCACGTGGGAAAAACGAGCACTTACATTTTTGTGTGCGATTCCTGATTTCTTTTATTTTATTGTGATGATCATTCCTCCCTATGTAGGAGGGTGCCAACAGAACGTTTTCGCAATCGGAGGATAAAACTGGTGAGTGAAATTTCATGAGGATATTCTGTCTCAACGAAAAACGCCTTTGTTTTAATGATTGCCACTCCAATTCATGTACCATGTCTGTGACACTTTCTCCCCTATTTCGCGATAATACAAAACGAGCTGCCCTTCTTTGTACTTTTTCGATGTCATCCGTCAGTCCCATCTGATGCGGATCCCACACCGCACAGCAATACTCCAGAATAGGGCGGACATGCGTGATGTAAGCAGTCTCTTCAGTAGACCTGTTGCACATTCTAAGTGTTCTGCCCATGAATCGCAGTCTTTGGTTTGCTCTACACACAATATTATCTATGTGATCATTCCAATCTAGAATTTTTTAAATTGTAATCCCTTAGTATTTAACTGAATTTATAGCCTTCAGATTTGTGTGACTTTTTGCGTAATCGAAATTTAGCTGACTTCTTTTAGTACTCATGTGAATAACTTCACACTTTTATTTTTTCAGGGTCAATTGCCACATTTCACACCATACAGATGTCTTATCAAAATCATTTTTCAAGTCGTTTTGATCATGTGATGACTTAACAAGACGATAAATGACAGCATCTTCTGCACACAATTTAATCCGAAAATCCCAATCTTATAAAGAGCATATACAGAGACATTTAGAGACAAGAAGAGAGTTTTTACGCAACTTTTTCATTTAGACTTTTTATCTTCGCACTAGGACCATCATGCTAATTTTATAATAACCTGCATTCACGTATGTACAATGTAAATTAGATAGTAAGTTGACATTTTTCTAAGGATGTAAATGGTGAAATGACTAAGTTTGTGACCTGTTCTCTTCATGTAGACACCACATATCTGTATCCGGATCTGAAGAAGCCTATGTAACTAGTAATCACTGTTTTCTACATTGCAGACATGGCAGAAAAAGGGTTTCATAAAAAAGGCAACAGCATTCGATGTCCCTTTTGTCTGTACTAATCTGCTTCTTATATTCTTCTTGCATTGTCTGTCTCGTGTTATTTTACTTCCAAGGTAGAAGAACTCATTAACCTCGTCAACTTCGAAGTCCTTAATTTTGTTAATAACTTCACCCTAATGTCAGTTCTGATTCTCCTCACTACTTTCATCCTTCTCCGATTTACTTATGTATACATTCCACTCAACACGTCCTGTAATTCTTTTTCACTTTCACTGAGGGCAGCGAATCTTATCGTTCATATCCTATGACCCAGAATTTTAATCTCGTCCATAAACCTACCTATTACTTCCGGCTTTCCAGCACTCCTTCTTCGATGTATAGACTGAACAGTACAGGCGAAACGCTGCATTTCTGTCTCACACACTTTTCCATTTGAGCACTTCGTTCTTGGACTTAACATTCTTATAGTTCCCTCTTGATACTTCCAGGTACTGTATATTATCCGTCTCTCGCCACAGTTTAATCCTACATCACTCAGATTTCTTGGGCAAGAAACTAGGAATATCCGGGACAGAAGCGCAAAAACTAATACGCAGATATCACGTTATCGAATTTTTCGGCAAGTGGATACATCTGAAATAGGAAGAAGCTATCGTCGGCCGGCTTATGTAAATCATAATTCAATCTGCGGCGGGAACGCACGGGCGTAAGGCTCCCGCTATCATCTCATCTATCGCGGAAGCCCCGGCAATGTACGCTGGCTGCCGGACAATGGTCTTTTGTCGTGCGGAACTTCCATTAGCCGAGATAGGAAGCGGGCGGGCTTACTGGCGCGTACAGCGGCCAGAATCAGCAGCGGCGGCGGCGGCGGCGGCGGCGGCGGCGGTGGCAGCGGCGATATTGCGCGCACCCGCGGCGAGCAAGTTCCGGCCCACAATGCCAGTCTCGCCCGGTGAACCGGAATGCGAGCTCTCAGGAAAATGGCGCCTCGCTGCCAAGGAGCGGGCGAGGAAAAGCCTTCAGCCAACCTCTATAGGTCGCGGGACACGCTTGGTAGCGCCGCGCGAGGAAAAGCCCTCAGCGAGCTACCATGGGTCGGGGGCCACGCTATCCGTGGGGCCTCAGTTGCTGAGGTTAGAGCAGCGGTCTTTAAACGTTTTCGCTCAAGACCCTATACTGCCACTACGAGGCGTCACCTCAGGCTGCTTAGTCGTATGTACCTGACACACACAGTAGTTACGGTTACTACAAGCCACACTACAAGTTGGGAAACGGGGCCAAATTTCTAGTAGTTTACTATCGAGTTGAGATTTTCACACACAAATGTTTTATTCATATCTTACAGAAACTAGCAGTACGACAATAAAAAGCCTTTTAAGCACGCCGCTAACGGCAATCAAGTAATTTATAGCAATACGACAATTTAAAAAAAAAATTGTTTTTTTAAAAAAATAGAAGTTACAGTACAGCAATAACAGCCTTTCAAAACACGCCGCTAGCGGCAATCAAGTAATTTATAGCAATACCACAATTAAAAAAATTTCTTTTTTTAAAAAAATACAGAAGCTAGCAGTACGGCAATAACAGCCTTTCAAAACACACCGCTAACGGCAATCAAGTAATTTATCGCAATACAACAGTTTGAAAAATTTAAAGAACATTAGTAAACAGGCTACTACAGTAAATACAGAACTTTGTTAATAAAGTACGGTGAGGTAGTGAAGCTACCAACACCACCATTGAAAATAAATCAAAGGTCTCAGCAAACACACGATTAATGGCAATAAAGGAATGGAGGAATTAAAAAATTTTTTAAACCGAAGTGTCCTGGAATATCATTAGAACATAACAGATATGACGGACCCGTGTAAGGCGGCTGCAAATCACCCACTCAGGGATGCTCTGGCTAGATAGAATACTGACAAATTTAAATGCGCCCGTAAACACAATTGCCACTCTCAGGCTGGTCACTGCACCGACTTTTAGCCAGCGAAAACTTTTAATAAGATGGCTTAACTTGCTGACAGAATTAGAGCTAACCTCGTGCAAGGAAACATTACACCAACAGTCCTGAATCAGCGACCACATGATTAACCAACAAGAAGCATGAATTTACTCATAACACACGACAGAATAGCGAAACAATTAAACTGCCAAAACTACACCTCCCATCGGGCAGTAACGAGCGGAGGAGGAAAGATCACTGTCTTCAATTACACCGTTGCCGGGAACAGGAAATCCGATCGCCGGAGGCCACAAGGCAGAAGAGACACTGGTTACGCAAACTTATTACTTGATGATTAAACCTTACACTAACTTAAATTGCAATTATGCTCGAACAGGCAGTACACGACCTCCGATGGCAAGGATCCACACATCCGACCGCGCACGCGTCGCCAGTGTACCCAACACGCCACGGTCACGCGACAACACGCTCTGTCACCGGATTTCTCGTCTTCTCTGCAACGTTGACGGGTAGTGACCACTCCTTCATGTTAGGTGTCTCCTTTTTAAACTCCAGTGTTGAAACGGAGGACTTAAAGAAGCTTGTTAACGTCCCACCAAGGTGAAATGAACAGCAACTACTCGTGGGGCGCTTCTGTATACAACAAACCCGCGAAGAGCTCTTCCGTCAACTCCACCCACTCGTTACACACAACCGACATATATCACGTGGCGACTCGGTACAACCGACCACGCCTGGTCCGCGCTGGTGAGCCACACTGCCCTCCCGTGTCCACCAGACTCTCTCAGCGCACAACGCCCCTACTTCCGCACCACCACACAAACTTACAACCGATCAAAGACCTCACTTCCTCCATAGCAGTTTCCCGGAAGCAAACGCAGATATCGATAGCAGAGAGAAAAGACAACCAAGCAGCCACTTAATGACAGACAATATATCAAACAAACATGTCAGTGGAAGAAAAGGAAACCAATGCAATCGAAATACAAGGTGTAGCACGAGTTGATACACGGCTCAGTACCGTATTATTACTAATTGGCAACCTACAGTGAGGTGACAAAAGTCGTGGGTTACCTCCTAATAACATGTCGAACCTCCTTTTGCCCAGCGTACTGCAGTAACCCGACTTGGCACGGACTCATGAAGTTGTTGGAGGTCCCCTGCAGTGCAGGATTTTGTTCACTGACCTCTTAATTACGTCACTTAACTGTTCTGTGGGATTCATGTCCGATGATTTGGATGGTCAAGCAATTCGCTCGAATTGTCTAGAACCTTTTCAAACCAATCGCGAGCAGCTGCGGAACGGTGTTATCGCGCGTTGTCTTACGTTAAAATTCCGCTGTTGTTTCGGAACATGACGTCCCTGAATAGCTGCAAGTGCTCTCCAGGTAGCCGAACACAACTGTTTCTAGTCAACGATCTGTTCAGCTGGACCTGAGGACCCTGTACATTCCATCCAAACAGAGTCCACTCCATTATGTAGCTTTCGCAGTGCCTTGTTGACAACTTGGGTCGATGGCTTCGTGGGGTCTTCACCACACTCGAACCCTACCATCAGCTCCTACCAACTGAAATCGGGACTCATCTGACTAGTCCACGGTTTTCCAGTCTCTAGGTTCCAACCGATATGGTCACGAGCCCACAAGGGATGTCTTGCTGTTAGCAAGGGCATTCACGTTGGTCGTTTGCTGTCGCAGTTGATCTAGCGGATATGTGATTCGTATGTCCCACATTGATTTCAGCAATTATTTCACTCATGTTGCTTGTCTGTTAGCATTAACAAATGGCTCTGAGCACTATGGGGCTTGACTACTAAGGTCATCAGTCCCCTAGAACTAAGAACTACTTAAACCTAACTAACCTAAGGACACCACACACATCCATGCCCGATGCAGGATTCGAAACTGCGACGTAGCGGACGTGCGGTTCCAGACTGTAGCGCCTAGAACCGCTCGGCCACCCTGGCCGGATCGCATTAACCACTCTACAGAAATGCCGCTGCTCTCGGTCAGTAAGTGAAGTCCGTCGGCCGCTGTTCTGTCCGTGGTGAGAGGTAACGCCTGAAATTTGGTATTCGCGACACACTCTTGACACTGTGGATCTTGGAATATTGAATTCACCAATGGCTTCTGAAATGGAATGTTCCATGTGCCTAGCTCCAATTAAGATTCTGCATTCAAAAGCTGTTAATTCCAGTCATGTGGCCAAAAAACAGTCGGAAACATTTTCACATGAATCACCTGAGTACACATGACAGCTCAGCCAACTCACTGCTCTTTTGTACCTTGTGGAAGCGATACCATCTCGATCTGCGTAAGCATATTGCTATCCAATGACTTTAGTCAGCTCAGTGTACATTAGTAGGCGTGTCCCCAGTAGCTATGGTAAGTATGCGATATGTTGGCCAGCCTCCCCCCCCACCCCCACCCCCCCCATCCCGCCCCACTCCTAAGTACAAAACGCTACATGTCGGGGAACAATTCATGCTGACTGGGTCTGTTTCAAATTAGTGCCAACGTCAGCATTGTAACATTTGTGACACTGTAGCTTCGAGGTGAACTTCCGTTTTTTACTATGTGTATGAACGACTTTGATTAAAAATAGTATTCGTACTTATAAATAATTGTACTTCTCGATGTGAGGTAGCATTACAAAACTGTGATACCTAATATAAATGCAAGACTCCTACTCACTACTTTGCATTACAACAGTCTTAACTCATGTAATGTTTTTTGCTGAAATAAATACTCCGTTTGAAGATGACTACCTCTGCAATGTGCATTTCTGAATCCATCTTACTTCAGTGTCAAAATTTGTACCAAAGCAGCTGACTGGTAAGATGTCGCGTGCACGTGAGTTGTCCGTACCGGAATACAAACAACAAAACATTCATCCTCGTAGTGGATGCGCTACTTACCACTCTGCCCCTGACGTAAGCGACCAACTTTACGTTGCTCATGGCTGAATTCATCAACGTCAATCAGAATAAAACAAATCTTAACATATTACAGTTTCTGTGTTTTTGTTTATTACCGGGCAGGTAAAGTGCACCCTTAAGTATCTCTTCATTAGCTGATGTATTTGGATTTCGCTGTTAGCTGCTAGATGTATCCACAAAAATTGTAAAAGTGGATTTATGTATGTATGTTTGTGAGTTCCACATTCCTCCTAAACTAACTGGACAGATTTCAACCAAACGTGATCCACATATCATTTATTGTCGGGAAAGAATCACTCTGGGGGTAACAACCACACACTATCAAAAGGGGTGAGGATAGAGGTGTAAAACAGTGTGCCCACAACGTGCGGAGAAGCATAATTTAGTCATCCAGTGTTTGAGAATAGGAGCACTTAGGGACTCTAAATCCACCTTACACACAATATGAAACCCTTAAGAAACTTTTTCTCGCTTACGATCCCCACAAATTAATGAAAGGAGAAAAATTTGTCGTTTGCTACATTTTCGGTGTGTAGGCAGTAAAACTGTTGGATGAAGCATAACGTTTTAATTTATTGTTTGCTTCTACTAATTGTATTCGTGACACATTTTTCAGACAGTATTCACGTATAAGACAATGTACCACAAAACTTATACCAGCAATCGATACTTAGCTCAGGAGATACGACGTCATAAACACTGAGATGCGGGAAAAACTACCGTTTCATGCTAAGAATTTTAAACTTATTACTTCGTACTACTGCTCTATTCGCGACACTTTTCAGACAGTATTCGCATCTGACTCTGAACGCACTTAAAAAAATATATCAACGTATGACACATAGTTCACGAGATATAACGTGGAATACTGAGATAAGTGAAAATCTGCCGCATCGTGCGAGACGTTTAAATTTATTACTTCACTGCTACTTCCTCTATTTGCAGCAATTTTCTCAAACATAACTCACATACTTTCTTGAATTTATCTACAAAAAGATGTCATGTTACGATCCACAGTTCAGGTGATACGACGCCAAATAAAGAGATGCGTGAAAAACTGCCACATATTGCACGATGTCTTAATTTATTACTTCTTTACTACTAACTCTGTCCGCAACACATTTCACAGACAGCACCCAAATACACCGCTGAATATTCCTAGAAAAATACGTCATTTTACAGCTCAAATACAGAGATGTGTGGAAAACTGCCACATCATGCATGACTTTTACTTTTCTATTTGTTAACTGTTTACTTTATTACTTATTAACTACTAACTCTGTTCAGAATATGTTTTGCAGACAGCCGCCAGTGGATGTACCTGTAAAATAGTGTCATTGTACAACGTTTGTTTCGTGAGATATGACATCACATGCATTTGAGCTGATTGAAAAAGAAACTGCACCACGAAATTCGCTAGACATACAAATGACATATCTGTACAAATACGTGAGAAATGTGTTAAGTATATGTGAAATATGTTTGCTTTGGGCTTTGTGGCAAATCCACAGGTAAAATTCTCATCCTTAACCCCTGGAACAATTTCAGTCAAATTCGCTACATTATTACTTACAAACTGGAAAGAAATACTGTGCGGGAAGAACCACCAGCCTTCTATTGGAGTGAGTGTGATAACATGGAGAGAGAAGGGGGGGGGGGGGGAGAGGAGACGGCCATACAGCGAGAGGAGAGGAGAAGATAGGCACAAATTGGAGGATGAGCAAATGGACAAAGACGGAGGAGGGGAGAATGGTCAGAGAGAAGGGAGAGGAGGGGATGACAGAAAAGGAAAGAGGAGGAGATAGACAGAAAAGGAAAGAGAAGGAGATGGACAGAGACAGGGAGAGGACGAGACAGGCTGAGTGAGGAGCGAAAAGGGGATCATAACATAGAATGAGAAGAGAAAATCGACAGAGAAAGGTGAGAGGACGAGATGGACAGAGTGAGGGGAGAGGAGAAAGTGAACAAGAAAAGGAAAGGGGAGGAGATGACCAGGGAGATGGAGGAAAGGAGATGGATGGAGAGAGGTCGGACGAGGAGATGAATAGAGTTAAGTGGGAGGAGGAAATAGACAAAGAGAGGATGAGGTAGAATTAAAGGGGGAAGGAGGAAATGGACAGAAGGAGAAGGAGCAGGTGGACAGAGGCGCGAGGAGCAGAGAGAAAGTAAAGGGGGACATGGATAGAGAGAGAGGGACGTACAGAAGACTGGAATAGATACATACCCGGGCAACAGTGGATACTCAGCCAGTTTTGTTGTAATACCCGGCTGAGAACAGTGGGCCAGACGAATATGTCATTCGGGCCGGAAGAAGTCCGTGCGCCGCAGTTCGACGACAACTGACAAGTGAGCTACAGACTGTATTATAGGACTGGTAAGAGGGCTGTACCGCTGGAGTGGCGAGATAGGCCACTCACAAGGGGGCAGGGACGGAGGAGGCGCAAAAACTGATCGAAACAGAAAACTACGAAAGGAGGTTTAAGATTTAACTGATAGATGTACGTGAGTGGTGACCCTCGTCTTCATATCGTCTGGCAACGAGTGGAGGCCTTCCCCTCTCCCTCAGACTGAAAACGCTGTGTTTACAGTGTGATTTCGTCCAGGTAACAACGTAAGGAAACGAATATTAACGAATAGATAACTGCTTGCTTTATGCACCAACAATACGCTTGGTCAACACAGCTGATACACGGCTAGTAATGTAATGCATTGTAATGTAATGTTCAAGTTCAGCTATGTTCTTAGGGCTACCTCGATATAGCATTGTACGATCTCAAAAAGTGGATAGCTGTTTTTGTTGATTACTGCTGATGTGAGGACTAAGTAAGACGTGACAATGGAGGAAACAAGAAGAAAAGGTAGGAGGAATATGTAATTTATCGGCTCCTACAACTAATATTCTTCTGGTACCAGGCTTTGTTTGATACGATATGATGCGTAAACAAAAAAGGATTCGCAAGTAATAGGAAGAGGAGATTAGGGTTCAATGTCCCATCGACAACTAGGTCATTAGAGACGATGCACAAGCTCGGATTAGGGAAGGATGGCGAAGGAAATCAGCCGTGCCCTTTCAAAGAAAGCATACCGAAATTTGCCTGAAGAGATTTAGGGAAATCAAGGAAAAACTAAATCACGATGGCCAGACGCGCGTTTGAACCGTCTCCCGAACACGAGGTCCGTGTGGTAACCACTGAGCTACGTCGCTCGGTGAATGAAGAGTACCTCTTCTGTGTTTGATTAATGATATAATAGGATTTGTTAGTCATGGCGGCTAAAGGCAGCTACATTCTTTTTATCTAATCTGAAGCCTCAAGCGAATATATGCTCTACAACTGGTCATAGATTGCCCTTCTCAAGTATCTGGTGTCTTAAGACGAGTGATAGGGGTCCTTACTTATACACCGACGGAAAAAAATCACAACACCAAAAAATGATTAATGTAGAGTGTTGAAATTTCGAGAATAAATTTGTGTAGGTAACATATTTAAATGATTAACATTCCTAGATCACGGGCTAATGTAAGGGCGAGATAAGCCATTGCAGATGTGAAGTACTGGTACATCAATAACCGGTGTAACCGCCTAAATATTGAACGCAAGCACCAAAACGTACACGCATTGTGTTGCACAGGTGCCAGATGTCAGTTAGTGGGACAGATTTCCATGCCTCTTGCACTTGGTCGGTCAATGCTGAGACGGCTAATGCTGTTTGTGGATGACACTGTAGTTGTTGTCCGATAATGAACCATATGTGCTCCACTGAAATCTGGTCTGGTGATCGAGCAGGCCAAGGCAACATGCCGACAGTGTGTAGAGCACGTTGGGTTACAACACTGGTATGTGAGCGAGCGTTATCCTGTTGGAAAAAATTCCGTCGGTAAAGAGACTGACGTAAAAATTTGCAGTCATGTGTGCTCCTGCTGTCATACGAAATCGTACCCCGGACCATGATTTCAGGTGTAGGTCCAGTATGTTCAGCACAAAGGCAGGTTGGTTGCTGGCCCTGGGTTGGCCTCCTTTTAACCAACACACGGCTATCACCTGGCACCGAGCTAGAACCAGGTTTCATCAGAAAACACAATAGGCCTCCACATCCCGCCCTCGAATTAGCTGTCGCTTCATGCCACTGAAGTCGCTAAAGGCGGTGAATTGTTGTCTGTGGAATGTATTCTACGGGGCCTCATACTCACAACTCTCCTGCAGTATTGCAGAATGAACATATAGCTTCTTCTAGTCCTACTACACAACCCCATTCAAACTCAGGTGTTGCTAATGGTGTCTTTGTCACGTTAAAGGCGTTCTTGGTTAATATTAACTCACTACGTCCAATCTCATAACTAACAAGCTCTCACGACCGTTATAGCGTGTATTTAAGGCAAACTTAATTTCCATTCTCATAGTGTCGCTATTAGCACCAATCCTATGCGACTGATGCGAATTTTGAACAGATATCATCTTTCAGTTGTAGAAACGCGCCTATCAACTATCGTCTATGTCACACAACTCTTCCTTAGCGCTGAGATTTTTTCTTTTTCTCAGCAACGTATGTTAGGTACTGGTTCGTTACTCTGAAGCGAGTGAAACGCTGGTAAACGCTAAAATATCCAAGGTCGTGAATTTCTTTGTTTTTCGCAATGGTAAAAGATTAACCCATGTTGGTTCATATATCACTGAAAAGTCAGTTTCGCTGTGATTCATTTTTATTAAACCTTCTTCAAATATTAACAAATTTGCTAAGTCTGCTAAATCTGTGGAGAAAAATTTTCAAAATATTGTTTATCGCAGGTATGATGGACGTGGTGAGCCGCTTGGGCAACCGGCGTACAAGGTTGCCTCAGTACAGCTCTGACTGATAGTTGCATCCAAGACGGAAGAGTCTCACACAGCAAAAGTACACTTCACTGCACTGAAACATGAACATAACGCCTCCGTTAAATGACAACTTTATCCCCTGTTGTTGTTAGCATTTAGTATTACTTGGATTACTTTGTGTACTATGTGATTATCCAGATTCGCCAAGATATTCGTTCCTATATTTCACAGATAATAATCCATGGTTGTTAGCATCGTTTCATTATTCTCATAAAATCGTTCCGTGCATATGTTTGCCAGCGAATCTGGGAACTCCTTAGATACACACAACAGTTTGTCTAACCCTCAGAATGTAGAGAACTTTAAGTCGACTTGTGGCCGGACGACAATAATATTTTCTTAGTTCTTTGTAGAACCACTGAGAAGGCGCTGCTAGCAGGAAGGACCAATACTGTTTTCTTGGGAAGTGTTACGGTGACGACCATGGTGGAAAGACGCAGATCTTGAAAGCCACGAATGAAGGTTTTCTTTCGAGAAATGCTAAGTCTATGACATGCATTCCTGCAGTTATTATTTGTCATCATTCGTAACTAACTACTTTATTCCCAAAGTTTTACAACAGTTTTGTTTACATATTATTGCATAACGATTGTAATTTTATATGAAATATGTATTTGTACGTTCTGTGGAAGAGATTGCATGAGGCGATCATATGCGCAGTCGCTTCCATTCGTTATATGGTTATCTGTATCAGGTGTGAGCAGCCTGCTTCAAATGTAAACGAGAATGAGCTCGGGTTTACAGACATTTCATGTCTGTCGCCTGTAGATTTTATGCCAGAATGGCACATAACAGTATCTGATCGTTATATTCGATGACTAGGTGAATTACAAGTTCGTTTGATTTGCATGCTGTGTTGTAAATCATAATTGTGTTATTTCCATTGCTCGCACACCTAACGTATTGTGTTAATTAACTTATGCTTCACGAGTTATTTCTCCGGAAACATAGTAACAACTCCACCCTCACCGCCATCAGAAAGCATCGTAAGCGTATTCCAATTCCTTAGTAGTTTAATAGTTCCATTTGACTGTGCAATCGTCTCTACTAGAACTTCCAACAGAAACAAAACGACTTCTTTTCTTCTTTTGGAATTTATACCTTTGTCAATATAGGATCAGCGAGATGTCACCTTTTTATGAGAGTCAGGAGTCGATTTCAGCAGAAACATGTGGAACCAAGCCAACAACTCTTCAGTGCTACAAGGTATTTGGGCTTGTAGGTAACCCAGTGCCGATGTTATTATCGTACCCGGATGCTTATAAAATTTTTCAATTACTCATTTATGTAGATATCACCTTATAAAGATTACACAAACATAGGCTTTGTATGGGTTGTCCCTACTAGCAATAACCCATTTACTCTAAAGCTATATTCACGTATTGTATGCTTCTGGTGCTTAATCACCTAAATTAATGATTTTGTTCAACCTCCATTCGGCTGACCGCATGAGCAGTTCAAATATTAAATCAGCTAGCAACAATCACCTTTCAAAATGGTGACCTTACTCGAATTAATTAGATTCATTGTTCTTTTGACAATTTTAAAACCGTAGTGGCCTTCTGATTAACCAGTTAATGTTGATCTAAATTTTTATCCTTTTGTGTGTTGAAAGTGCTTCATAACTTCCATTAAATATTCTGGAGTTATTTCCATCATGCAGCAGTCTTTGAGTGGCTACTGAAATGTCTTCATCGGGGTAGAAAGTCCGTTTAAGTGGGGTGACTAAATTTGTGTGAGATATTGTTCTTCGAACCATTTCATGTAGTGAATTGCTTCAAAAAGTAAACGTTGCAGGAAGGCCGCGTCACACATTCAATTATTTTTCAGGCCCTTTGGATGCGATTTCATCACTGAAACTTCGACAATTCGTTCTCCAGGAGTTCTACCAAGAAAAAATAAATTTAAAATTGACATGTTCGGTCAATTTCATGAATGTGACCCTTTAAAGTTCCCGTAGACAATAAATGAGTTTATTGTGCTTCCTGTTAAAAATGGTTCTAATGGCTCTGAGCACTATGGGACTTAACTGCTGAGGTCATCAGTCCCCTAGAACTTAGAACTACTTAAACTTAACTAACCTAAGGACATCACACACATCCATGCCCGAGGCAGGATTCGAACCTGCGACCGTAGCGGTCGCGCGGTTCCAGACTGTAGCGCCTAGAACCGCTTGGCCACTCCGGCCGGCTTTCCTGTTCAAGCGCAGCTGTTCAAACACGGTTTCGGCATCACTAGCTTGCCATGTTTCTAGTCCGTTGTTTTATGTGTTGCCTTCTGATCTAGCAACGTAGTTTAGATTTTGTCGTCATCTTAGTCATAGTTATGACATGTTCCGGTCCCACAGACGGGGTTGTCTGTTTTGTATAGTCTACCAACTTTCCCATTACCAGTAATACCTGAGTGACCAGTACCTGCAGCTAGTTGCCGGCCGGAGTGGCCGAGCGGTTCTAGGCGCTTCAGTCTGGAACCGCGCGACCGCTACGGTCGCAGGTTCGAATCTTGCCTCGGGCATGGATGTGTGTGATGTCCTTAGGTTAGTTAGGTTTAAGTAGTTCTAAGTTCTAGGGGACTGATGACTTCAGATGTTAAGTGCCATAGTGCTCAGAGCCATTTGAACCATTTGCAGCACGTTGACTCTGTTGCTTCCCCCTAGCCTCACAATGGATTCCTGGCAAGTAATCACTGAAAGGAAAATTTATGTAAGTGTAACAAACAGGGAAGTGGTAGGGCTGGTGAGCTGTGACTAGTCATTACTCGTAAACGAATTTATTCCACACAATAATATCATGTAACAAAAAAGGAACACTAATGATTTGATGGATGAGTGTTGGGTTAACTTAACGTTTGCCTCCGTAAAACTAAGTAAAACACAGTTATCCGTGATAGTCAACACTTTACCAATATTAAACAACATAGAAAAACTCTACATTACTTTGACAAATCACAGATATCAGTGGTGAAAGATTAATTAAAATTGTACCACAATATAATAACTGTACTTGTTACTCAGTTACTCAAATAAGGCTCCACCGTACTCAGTTCTAAGGCATCAGTTGAAATTTCACTGAATGCACGAGTTAAGACCATGCCAAAATTACAAACCATAATGATTAAAACGATGATTCAATAAGGTAAACACAGTACCGGGAAAACTTGTGCACTCTCTTAGAGATTTCCAATTCACTCCAGACATTCTGTTGCAAACATGCATATAGAGTATATGAAATGATTACATTAACAGATGTATAGTACAATCGGTTCTGACTACCAGATATAAACTTATGCTGAAACACCCACTGATGTAACCTCGGCATGCGTAGTTCTGTAAGAGTTGTTGGTTGGTCAGTCGCACGAGTCATAGCTCGTCCTACCATATCTCACAGGTACTCGACTGGAGCCAAGTTCGGAGATCGTGCTGGAGAGGAAAATTATTGTAGATCTTGAAGGGCACTTTCAGTTTCATGGGCAGTGTTTGGGCGAGCTTTATCTTACTGGAAAATGGTCACCCTCTTGTTGCAAGAATGACAAAATAACTGATGTAACAACATTCTGCATGTACCGAGCGCTGGGTAGCGTCTCCTCCAGAAACACCAAATGTGAATGAGAGTTGTAGCTTTTCATAACCCATATCATAAGGTCTGGGATGGGGCCAGCGTATCTTGCACGAAAGCACTCTACGAGACAGCGCTTACCAGGTCTACGTCGTACGCTCAAACGACGATCACTTGCTTTCAGATACAATCTGCTTTCATCGCTGAAGACCATGGCGTGATATTCCATCTAACGAACAATCCTCTGACTGGCTAGAGGTGAGCATGCCGTAGTTCCACTACTTATAACGAGTCCGTAACAGTGTGTGCTGACACGTCTGGGCTCTCAAGTCCTTTTAAGTGTGCTGTGATAGCTGTACTACATACTACTGCTGCCCGTACAATACGACCACCCTAGCGGGCATCTGTGCTGCGTGGACGTCTATAACCTCGCCTACTGGTGCGATAATGTTCTCGTGACCACTGATACCAGTATCGTTGCACAACTGACGCAGTACGTCCAACCTGTGTGGCGGTTCTCCGAAAGGTCCATCTCGCCACTTGGAAGGCCACAATTTGACCCTCTTCAAACTCGCTCATTTGATTGTAGGAAGCACGTGTGATTGCCTGCTTGTTTCATAGGATTGCACTGCACTGAGCCTTCTGGCTGTACGCATTCCCTATTAAAGAGCAGTCGCAAATGGCGCTCTGATAGTTGTTGTGCTACTACCCTATCCGTTTGCAGATGACGTTGAAACCATTATCAGAACATCTCTTATCACCTTGGTGGCATGTGCAGTCATCGTATCAAAATCGACGTCGTCTTTCCAGATTTACTATCTTATTTCCCGACTGTGTACATACAACAGTCTTTCGATTAGCCAACAGTTTTTTTGCCTTTTATGATAAACGCCGATCATACACGACGTCCAGACAATACTAATAATCCAAGACCGCAAGAGATTAGCTTCCAAAAGTCCATTTCCATTATTTTGTGTTCTTCGAACCACCGTCCTCTCATAAGCACAACTGAAGATCCGTCCGAGGCTAGGCGCGCTTCCAAAAGCTCCATTTTCCGGAGCTCGCTCTCACACCTGAGTTCTGACAGCGCCACCACACGGTGACACTCAGCGGTATACCTGACTACCGCCGCGCACACGTCACGTTGGCACGACATACGAATTGACGAGTTGCGGCGTCTCAACAAGGCACAGTAAGATACGTTACGCTTTCCACAGACTTACGAGAAAAATTTATTTGGCTATTTTGCAGAGAATTACAAGAATGAATTGTCATTTTTACTGGAGGACATTCATTAAATTGATAGGAAAGTTTAATTTTCAATTTATTTTTATTTATTAGTATAAATCGTCCGCAGCTCGTGGTCTCGCGGTAGCGTTCTCGCTTCCCGAGCTCGAGGTACTGGGTTCGATTCCCAGTGGGGTCAGAGATTTTCACTTGCCTCGAGATAACTGGGTGTTGTTTTGTGGTCATCATCATCATTCATCCCCATTACGGTCGGAGGAAGGCAATGGCAAACCACCTCCACTAGGACCTTGCCTAGTACGGCGGTGAAGGCCTCCCGCATCGTTCCTCTACGCTCTGTTAAGGAGTATGGGACTTCATCATCATCATCTAGTAGAACTCATAGACAATGAGTTCACGAAGTTTCAGTGATGACATCGCATTCAAAATGCGTGAAAAATAATGAAAGGTGGGACGCGACTTTCCTTTTTGAAGCAACATTTCAATACTAGCTCGGTGAACAACGACTCCGTGGTTTACTTCCATGTCAACTTACACGGGATACGTCTAGAAGGCTGTGATATATATACTCGTATATTTATAAAGATGTGTTCGTGGAACAAGCCAGAATCCAAATGAGTCTCTAAATTCAGTCATATGAAACGATTCATCAGCTTAAATAGTTAGAATTGCAACATACCATGCAGCTCTTGTATTTAATAATGCGAACTTACGGAGGATGAAGGTATTAGAATAGTGTTTAAGACAGGAAAATGTATTCATGACAGCATTAGAAAAATAGATTTACAGCACATGTATTGAACTGAAAAGACAGTTCAAGACCTGACAAAGGAAAGAAGGCAGAAATCAAGAAATCGGAAAACAAGCCTGATTACAAGTCTGTGGTGTTCTGAAGACCTCACAAGAAAAAAACGTAAGGTTGAACTTGAAATTGTATTTGTTGAAAATTAGTTTGTTAGAGTTTTTCTCAGAATCTGTGAAGGTTAGAGTCATGAAATTTTGCACACTTATTTATATAAACTCAACAAATGACTCTAGAATACATTTTTGGAATTCTGCGTGTAAGCTGAGATGTGGGGCAAAGTATTGGCAATTTTACATGAATTTTATATACTTAGAGAATTTTAATTAAAAAATATTAAAATTCTGCTTTTCGATATATTCAAGAAAAATTCTTTAGAAAAGCTTACTATTTGCTACAAGATTATTCACAGAAAGTTTTGTACAGATCTGTTGAATAGATCCTGAGGAAAATGCACAGATATTATTTGTTGAGGATACAATTTTTTAATTTCAGGAAAAATGATAAATAAATATAATACAATGAACTTAACGGTATTATGTATTAATTTAATGTAAATTATGCTACAAAATTTCATTGTCGTATCTTCAGAATTGTGTGTTTGGTGCGTATTTTAAATAGTGCGCACGTCCTCGCAGAAAATCAGTTGTAATCAAATTTCTATCATTTTCCGTTAGGGATCCACAAACGTTCAAAGTTTTTGCGGTGGGTGAACAGGCTGTGCATAACTAGCTCTGCTCATGTGGATATACTTTTTGAGAACATTGATTTAAGTGAGATGTTTAAACGAGTTCTCGTTTTCCTGAAATCACAACTGAATGCGTCTTCAGATCTGCTTGCAGACGTGATGTAAAACAGCTGGTGTTGCGGGGCGTCGAGCTTCCTCGCTGCCTTCTTAATAGGCACCTGGAGTTGTAGGTTCTGTGACATAGTTCGCTGGGCGTCTACACGAAAATAAATATGCTGGTGTTGCACAGAGTGTCTGTGCAGTCCATTTCTGAGGACCACAGCGACCTAACCACCTGCCAGGAAATCTGCTGTTCAGATCTCGCCCATAATGCGTAGAACGGGCTGAGTGACCACTGTGATGCAGCCACAAACGGATTCTAACGTTTAGTTTCTAATTTCCAAGAAGATCACTTAAACTGTCGATTATAAAACTCAAATCTCCAAAGAATTTCACACCTCCCATTAGTGGAGCAGCTCTTTTAACGATCGACGTGTTAGAAACCTAGGATTTGCTGTAGCACAGTAAAGCACATTATGTCATTTCACTCATAATTTGTGAACGTGGATACGTCAGAAAGCATAAAGTACCCAGAGCGAAATGCCACACTGTTCATTCGCAGAAAGTAGCTCTCTAAATCGTTCCCGTGCTGCACCTGCCTTAGTGATATTGAAACGTCCCCTTTCAACAATTATTCAAGACTGTGCTTAAACTGACACACAATATTTTTAGCGCAACGCAATCTGACTTTCAGAAATCCCTACAAAAGAATGGCCCTGACTACCATTAACCTATACCTTTCACAAATCACTTACCTCACCAAAAATCTTCGTTACTCGAACTACTGCAATACAGTGAGCGCCACTACTGCCAGCTAAATAAAAGATTCAAACTACTGAAGGCGCTAACTACTGATAGGCATAGTTAGCAATTGAAAGATGTTAATAGAGAACAAACAATGTATTTACCTTAACATCATAATATATCTAGTAGTTCATGACATCCAGTTTTACAGATTTCAAAACTCCGCCATCTCTCTCCCCACATCCACCACTGCTGGCGGCTCACCTCCAACTGCGCAACGCTACGCACTGTTCACATGCAGCTGCCGCTGCCCAACACTACAATGGCAGACAACAACGCAAACTAGCCACAGACTGCACACAGCACAGCCAGTGATTTTCATACCGAGCGCTACGTGGCGGCGGCGTTACCAATATAAGAACCTAAACAGCCTACTTACATAGCCTACTTACATAGCCCCCATGCTCCCCACAAAAAAATTTTACAAACCGTTTTGGGCAGTGGCCAATAATGATTTGATAAAATTTTTCATAATTACAATAACAAAGAAATCAAATGCACGCACTTATCAATACAATGTTGGTCGAAGGCTAAAATTTTCTCACAGTCCATAAAGACAGTCCTGATCATTTATCACAGTAAAATTACATTGTTTTTTTTCTCAAAGTCTGAGTAGTAAAAGAGAATGCACATGGAAGTAGTGGATTTCCATGCAGTCTTGAAGAAGTAGTGTTGTCCTTCCAACGGAAAGACAGCGCTGACTCTTGACATGCTGACAGGTAATGGGCCACAACAGAGCAAACCCACAGCAGAGTCATTCGACGTTTTGAAGAAGTTTGGTAGGTAGGTCATCACAGAACAGACCCACTGTAGTCCTGGTAGAGATTGTGGTATTGGTGGGCAATCAAAGATGCAGACCCAGTATAGTCCTTGTAGAGACGGCCAGAAGCCATCTATTGCGACTGTGCAGGTGGACAATCACCATTGAAGAGTCTTGCAGAGAAGATAGCAAGTCCATAAACCACCACTTGTACACTCACGAAGTTTTTGGAATAGTCCTTAGAACCAGCAATGCTGTTATCCAGTCCCTTGCTGAATTAGTAACACACGTGCAAACACTAACAATCCCAACTTCTCACATATTGTGCATTACTATGACCAACAGAAATGTGTGCAGTGAAATGGAACTTACAAGTTACTTAATTTGCTGAAGTGCTGTCAATTACAATTTTATAACATAAGAATACAATAACAAAGGTACAAAATACATCATTAAAAACATAATAATACAGATAACATTTACAAAAGAATTTAACTAACATATACATCAGTGTTACAGGAATTATGACGTAAGTAAATACATAAAAGATCAGAATAATTATTGAAACATCAGCTTCACACATGAGCATTAAAACAAAACAGAATAAATAATGTCTAAGCATATTTACAAGGTAAATAACATATTATTAATGCCAATTATATTTGAGGATAACAGTATTCCTCATCATAGTGAATGTAGCTGAGTATTAGAAAAATTCTACAACGTAAGTCTTATCAGATAAACTTATAAATACAGGAAAAACATAAATACACAAGGGTACACAAACATATAGCGGAATAATACAAAAGGAAAGGACAGGGTTTGTTTTCAGTGTAACATTTGGTACTGCAGTCCAACCCAAAACTTCATTCCATAGATCTTTCGTCTTATTTCAACCTTTGCTTCCACCAAAAAAATCCCATCCAAGCATGCTTTCTGTATTTTTCTCGTATAACCTCTCAGTGCATTTCTTCAAATTCATCGCAACTCGTTCTCTTATAGGCTACCCCCTCTTAAGCTAACTTAAATCTACTGAGCTCAGATGCTAAACAAAGGGACGAGGCAATGCAGCAGCACAAAACAATTAACACAAACAGCAATGACAAAAAAATTCAAATTTGCAAAGCAAGCAGCATTATAGAAATTAGCAAAGCAATTGCAATATTACAACTAATATAAGGCAATGCGCAGCAAACAAGAAAAACAATTCGGTAGTAAACTGGCTTAGAAGAGTAACACAAAGTCAAATTCAGTAACACTATGCCTGGCAAACAGCAGCAGCAAATGAAATAACTTATATCTAAACATGACATAGCTCAAGCAGAAAAAAACATTATACTGAAGACAATAATGCAGACAAGGGATATGTATATTCACATCTTAATGTCTATGTAATTAAAGTGGTGCACCACAAGAAGTTATTCTACAAAAAAAATTACCAAGTAGTTGAAACGAAAATTATGTATGCAAGTCCTGTGAAGGGAAATGTCTTTTTGTGCTCCTTCGTTTTTTTTTTAAGTTATTGTTTACTGGATCTGTAGGCATAAAATATCTATATTAGTACATTCATAAAATTTTATTTTAAACAATGCTGCAGTGCAGCTAGAAATTAGATATTAAAGAAAATGAGCAAATATGTACAAAGGAAGGCATTAAACATCATTCATTATCCATATGGCATTTCATAAGGCAGTAAAAATTCTCTCAATTCTCGAGAAAGACGCTTGTCATAATCAGGTGTGCAGATGTAAGTATCTTTCCAAGTAATGAGTGTGTCGTATTTGCGGTGCTTCCTACAAAGGAATGTCAATAGTGAGGATAATGGCCTCCCTTTTTTTTCTTTTCTACCTGTGCCTCTGAAAAGGCACGCACTAATGGCTTTTTCTCCAGGCATCTGACACAGCTGGGTGCCCACGACGCATTACGTGCAGGTGGTCACTTAACTTTCTTACGGAAATATTTACGACAGCAGTTTCCGCTACAGTGACAGTCTCATATACAAAATTTCAGGGGTCGAGAATTTGCATCGCAAATGTGTAGAAACAAAATCTTATGAATATAACAGTGTCCAAAAAATTTTCGCCGGCATTGTGATACATTCACGCATTTACATACGTTTCATAACTCTTAAAGTACGATTCTTGGTTTCCAACAACCTTTTTCACAAATCTAAGTCCCTAACCACTATTCATTACTCCTTACCTTATTACACATATACATATTCGTCGACAGTTCTTCAATATTTCATCTTGATAAATACATATCATAATAAACATTCCTCAACAGCATAATACACATCGTCGTCGTAATAATAACATCATAACACCTCAGCCAAATCTCAAAAACGTCGTAGCTTCCTGCAATAATTTCAAAACCTAAAAAAAATTCTCTGCTCATTTAAATAGCGTCATCTACCTCAAACGTACTTTAAAAATCGTGATCCCATACCAAATACATCATTCAAAGCTCTCGTAGTATCACAATGGTTCCAAAAAAATATGAACAGTTCACAAAGTACAGACAAAATACAATTTCGTAAGTGTGAAGTAATCCAACTCTGTAATTGCGTAAACATGTGTCACTGACGTAGTTAAAAACATTTTTGTTTCTCTGTTAAATAATCAGATAGCTGTCTAATTATGTGTTAGAGAAATATGGTACCAATGTGTAAAGTTGTATAAGCAAATACCATATTAGCTAAGGCTACTTGTGCTTGCCAAACACATGGTACACAAAGTAGGCGTGTACCCCCTGAGGATTAATATAATTATACCCTCAGGTGTTACAGATTAGAAGAATGGAATGAAATGTATTACGGAAAACCTTTGTATCATTGTACTTCAAATATCTTTAAAAATAAATGATTTAAGTACAAAATTAATCACTCAAATATGTGTCCTGTAGCGCTAAATGTGTGTCTTGCTGTAAGATAATCTCTGTGGAAGTGTCGTAGTTATTGTCCTCCGAAAGCTACGTTCTGCAGAAGTCAATGTACTTACCTCATACTAAACAAAAGTGAAATGCTTTGCGTATAGATATCTTAGTTATTACGCTTATTGTTGTGGTGAAGAAATTACTGTGCTGTAACGTATTGTTGTGCTACGAAAAAGGCTGTCTCATTGTAGCTATACCACAAAAGTTACTACTAAAACATGTTTTACTTTCCAGAAGAATTCAGAAAAACTGTGCAAATGTAAAACAGATACTGCACAAAAGAAACAATGTAAATTGTGTCACACATTAGTAGCGTCGTGATATAATCGTGTAGCTCTCAAAGAAACCAAATCCTAAGTCATCTTTAATCTCACATAAAGTACTTCAAATAAAGAACGGATTTTCAAGTAAACCAAAATGTTGCATTAAAATCTCATTTGCAGTATATGTTCTAAGTATGTAAGCCTTATAGTCGTTACATAATTGTGCAACTAACAAGCAAGAATTTACACACACAGTAACACTATGTCGTCTGTTCACAATAACAGTGCATTTGTAATTTCTGTTTAAATAAGTTCTCTTGGTTCTTGACTGGATATTTAACTTCAAACATTGTTGCATGGTAACAGTGTCTAAAGCATACTAGTAACATGAAGTGAAACGTTTTATGGCAAAGACAAAGTTAAAAAGCAGATTATCTCTCAATAAATGGTTTTACATGTGAAATGTGGTGTAACCCTTTGCTCTTCCTAGTACGCAGAGTTTCAACTTTAACACAATTAACATGTGGTATACGTCGGTAAAGAATACTGGAATTTTTCTCAAGGTTAGCATCTATGTTATTTTTCCCTGAGCCAGCGGGCGCAAGTGGCTGCCTGTGGTGAGAGTCGTTGTCTGTTTCTTTGTTGGCGCGCATCGTTATTGGGATTAGGAGACCTAACTTCTACAAATTCGCCTTGGCGAGAGGGCCCAGCCCTGTTTAAATCCTGCCAGTTCTGATGAAATTCACGTCTGTCGTTACGATCACATCGTCTGTCGTCATGTCGGTAGTTCCTGTAGTTTCTTTCTTGTCGGTTAAGTGGTGGAGAATTTCTCCCTGAATTATCACTGCACAGTGGACCGTTGCGTCTGAAGTTATTCTGTTTCCCGTGAAAATAATTGTTCTGGTTGCCAAATTGTCTATTTCTATGAGTGACTCTGTCATATTCATTACTACGGAAATGCGATCTCTCTCTGTAACTATTACTCTGCCAGTGCTTGTCATATGGGTGGTGTCTCTTTTGGTCACGATTTACGTTGTAAGAATAGAATTGTCGTGTCGAGTTATTGTTTCTGTCGTCATGGAATTGTGACGGATGTGACCTGTAGTGATTGTTTTTCTGTTTTCGCATCCCGCGACTGTCTGTGTCAATTTCTAATTCTTGTAGGAGTCTCTGAAAAGCTTCAATGTCGTCTTTGCAACGCCCTGCCAAAATAATATATCGTAAATGTTCAGGCAGTTTGATTAAGCAAATGCGGATGAGTTCTGAGGGGCTGTATGGGTTTGAAAGATATTGATTCTTATGCAACATGTCTTCAAAATATTTCATAAGACTGGAAAATTCAGATTGTTCGAAACGTTTCATCATTATGATGCTATGTTTTACTCGGTCTTGTGTAGCTTGAGACCAATACGCTGAGAGGAAGGCATGATAAAATTCTCCTTCACTGTGACAATCGTGATTGACCGATCGCATTCTTACAGCTGGTTCATTCTCCAAGTAGCCACACATAAATTCTAACCTGTGCTCCAATGACTAGTTGGGAGGAAAACAATGAGAAAATTGATGAAGCCATGCTTGTGGATGAATGTCGTTGTCAGAATTCTTAAATGTTTTGAATTTACGTGTAGTAATGAACAGCTTATAGACGAAATCATCGTGTCGGCGAGTCGCACATCGCCCATTGTTACTTCGTTTCGGCGGTTCCATCTCAAAATCCGGTGTACCTTGCCAATTTCTTTCATAATTTCCGAAGTGCCCTGTGTTATTATTTTGTGGCTGTTCCATATTTCTATGTCCCTCTTCCCGTATTGGAGTGCGAGTGTCCGCTGAAATACGTAATTCTTGTATTACCTGTGTCAGCTGATCTTGTACTTCGCGGATTTCTCTTTGGTGTTGCGTATTAATTTGATTCAGATTTTGTTTCAGTTTCCTAATTTGTTTGCACTCTTCTGTGTCATTAAAGACTACTGGTTTTGTGTCATTCAGATTATCATCTACCTTCGTAGATAAATTATTTAGCTGATCCGAAAGTTCAACTACTTTCTCTGATAATGAACTAATTTCCTCCATGTGTCTTTCTGAACCAATTTTCAGAGTCTCTACTGTGTCCTTTAAGTTTTCTTGAGTTTTTGAAAGTTGCGTAACCAAATCGGTAGATGCAACTGAGTCAATTTTAGCTTGCAAGGTTTCATGATTTTCATTAACAATAGTCTGCAGTTATTTTCTGGCTGCTTTGTGATTCTGTAATGCATTTTCATGACGCGAAAAAATAGGTTGGAAATGCTCACAAATTTGTGTTTTTACGTCATTACAGACTTTTTGACATTTCGATTCAATGTTATGTAACTCAGTAGTTAAATCTTCACGTGTTTGTTAAAGTGTGGTGTCTAACTTCCGAAGAATTTGTTCCATTGTGTCTAACTGTAGCTGTGTTTGTCTCTGGTGTTGTTCCATTGTGTCTAACTTTTGAAGATTTTGTTCCATTGTGTCTAACTGTTGCTGTGTTTGTTTCTGATTTTGTTCCATTTTTTGCATTAATTGCAATAATAATGTATTAGTGTCTGGAATCTGTTTCTCTATGCTTTTTGGCAGTGCATTATCACCGGCAACATTCACATTTTGACAAGCAGAAAATGTGTCTTGACTCATTTGAGAAAACGGTGAGGACCCAAAACCTAAGTCTACAGTTTTTGCAATATTGTGTTCTGTCATTTCTGATTCCTGAGGCGAGCTGTTGCCGACCGATCGATCGATAATGCTTCCTTGTTCACTACCTGTTTCACTGTCTACACCATTATTTGCCGCCCGCTCCATTTCCCTATGCACAATTACCAAATTACTACTTCGAATGTCTGTTAATTCATTACACAGTGGTGCTGATAAGCTACACTCGTCGTCACTATTATTTCTCAGATTACTTTGATGCCTAGTGTTACGTTTTTCACACGCCATTATTGTCACAATATTTCACACGATAACACAGAAAAGCACAATTTGAAGAGCAAAAATAAGAGAACACATTAACATAGCACTGAAAATAATTTCTCGTTAATTGCTAGCGCAGCTGCGAAATACTTGGTGCAAATCTACATGCATGCCACAACAACAATGAAAGACTGCAACTACAAAGGAGATTATCTCTACAATTACGTGCTAGCAATAAACAATAGCTACACTAATTACACAAACTACAAGAAAAAATCAGAAGATTCCAGTGAGGTATCCTCGGCTAAGGGTCGACATATGAAACATCTCCTTAGAAAAATTGTAGGGTCGCCATATGAAACGTCCCCTTTCAACAATTATTCAAGACTGTGCTTAAACTGACACACAATATTTTTAGCGCAACGCAATCTGACTTTCAGAAATCCCTACAAAAGAATGGCCCTGACTACCATTAACCTATACCTTTCACAAATCACTTACCTCACCAAAAATCTTCGTTACTCGAATTACTGCAATACAGCGAGCGCCACTACTGCCAGCTAAATAAAAGATTCAAACTACTGAAGGCACTAACTACTGATAGGCATAGTTAGCAATTGAAAGATGTTAATAGAGAACAAACAATGTATTTACCTTAACATCATAATATATATAGTAGTTCATGACATCCAGTTTTACAAATTTCAAAACTCCGCCATCTCTCTCCCCACATCCACCACTGCTGGCGGCTCACCTCCAACTGCGCAACGCTACGCGCTGTTCACATCCAGCTGCCGCTGCCCAACACTACAATGGCAGACAACAATGCAAACTAGCCACAGACTGCACACAGCACAGCCAGTGATTTTCATACCGAGCGCTACGTGGCGGCGGCGTTACCAATATAAGAACCTAAACAACCTACTTACATAGCCTACTTACAATATGTTGAACGGCACTGAGGTGACTACAGCCGTTGTGAAATACATTAAATAGGCTATATTCGTGATTATGGACAACCATTAACTGTATAAGGTAATGACGACGATGAAAATGTGTCCGGACCGGGGCTCGAACCCCGACTTCCCGCTAATAGCGAGTGGTCGCCTTAATATTTGGCTATCCTTGCACGACTCACGGCCAGACCCAAACGTTCATATGTCGTCAATCATGCATCTGAAATCTTTACTACACTCATGCTCATAAATTAAGGTTAATGCTGATACATGGTGAAACAACGCTCTGGTGGGCGGTTTGCGGGTTTAAATGACGTCGGGGTACGACCATGCGGTGCATTTGACCTGCGGTCGTAGCACGGTGGGGCTGGCAGCAGTCCACATACGCAGAGGTGTGTTGGTGCATGACAGAGTATGGTGCAGTAAGTAAGTGTGCAGACGTTTTCTGGCGTGCTAATGGTTGTGTGTTGAAAATGGCTCAAAGAACACATATTGATGACGTTGTGAGGGGTAGAAAACTATGGCGACTGGAGACTGGTCAAACACAGCAGGTCGTAGCAAGGGCCCTCCGTGCGCCACAAGGTGTGTCTCAAGATTATGACAACGATTCCAGAAGACAGGAAACGTGTCCAGGCGTCACAGTGTACAACTCCACAAGAAGACCGAAATCTCACAATCAGTGCCCTCAGACGGCAATGGAGTACAGCAGGAAGCCTTGGTCGGGACCTTACCGTAGCCACTGGAACAGTTGTCTCCAGACACACAGTCAACAGACGACTGAACAGACATGGTTCATTTTCCTGGAGACCGGCAAGGTGCATTCCACTGACCCCTGGTCACAGGAGAGCCCGTAAAGCCTGGTGTCATGAACATGTACGTGGTCCTTGGAACAGTAGTCCCAGGTTATGTTCACGGACGATTACAGATATAGTCTGAACAGTGATTCTCGCCGGGTTTTCATCTGGCGTGGACCAGGAACCAGATACCAACCCCTTAATGTCCTTGAAAAGGACCTGTGTGGAAGTCGAGGTTTGATGGTGTGGGGTGGGATTATGATTGGTGCACGTAAATCCCTGCATGTCTTTGACAGCGGAACTGTAACAGATCAGGTGTATCGGGACGTCATTTTGCACCAATATGTCCGCCTTTTCAGAGGTGCAGTGGGTCCCACCTTCCTCCTGATGGATGATAACGCACGGCCCCACCGAGCTGCCATAGTGGAGGAGTACCTTGAAACAGAAGATATCAGGCGAATGGAGTGTCCTGCCTGTTCTCCAGACCTAAAGCCCATCTAGCACGTCTGGGATGCTGTCGGTCGACGTATCGTTGCACGTCTTCAAACCCCTACGACACTTCAGGAGCTCCGACAGGCACTGGTGCAAGAATGGGAGGCTATATACCAGCAGCTGCTCGACCACCTGATCCAGAGAATGCCAACCCGTTGCGTGGACTGCGTACGTGTGCATGGTGATCATAACCCATTGTTATGTAGGGTACATGCGCAGGAATCAGTGGCGTTTTGTAGCACATGTGTTTCGGGACGGTTTTCTCAACTTATAACCAATACCGTGGACTTACTGATCTGTGTCGTGTGTGTACCGTACGTGCCTATACTATTAGCGCCAGTTTTGTGTAGTGCCACGTTGTGTGACACCACATTCTGCAATTATCCTTAATTTATGAACATAAGTGTAGGTTATGTATATTCCCGTACAGGTGAGACATTTCATTTGAAACACGCTTGCCTGGGGTTGGCGGATACACACGATATTGCAGTGTCTGTGTTATTCGGAATTACGATGCAAAATTCCTTTGGGAATGAGTGCTAGAGGTATTTTGAGTACGAGGTATCTCCCAATTACGCTACAGTTAAAATTAAGAACAAATCAGCTAATTCTTATTAAAATTTCTGCAACAGTTGGGTGTAATATGTACCGATACTAATATCGAACGAGCCGTTTATTTTCAAATCAGACCCGCACTAAAAGTATTTATCAAAGCAAAATTACATCGACAAACTTGGGTAACGTCTGTACGACACATAGTTACTATCGCTAGAGACACAGACATGCAAATCATTAGGGTAAACAGCAAAAGCAAACATCTTCTTAACCCACAAGAAACTTACCACCTTCATGAAAACATAACAGAATAGAAGAAAGTCATTAATGATCAGACAAAAGTTGCAAACCACAACCTTTTTAAATTTGTGGATCATTTAGTATAATATCAAACCAAGGCGTATGACTGCAAATCTATATGAGTCACCCATTCATTACCAAACCTGCACGTCCACACACTCAGTTCCCATTCACTAACTACGTTTCCTCAGAGTTGGTCTTTTTGTGAAGGTTTTACGAAATTAAGATAAAGTTGAAAACTCACCAACACATAGTAAGAAAACCTGCTTTCACACATGGTGAAATACTGCCAAACTGAATGTGTAGACAATCTTCTTTCCAACTTAACCTCCAATAACAACGATGGAAAAAACAGTGGTCTGCAGAATGTGTAAACAAGAGATGAAAACACAGTGAACATATTGCTCGCCAATTTTATGAGGGAATAAAGTACAAACATAAATAGTATCACACATCCAGAATGATCACATAAAGTGCTTTATAAATAAATGTGAAACCCTTCTGCTGATAAATACTTTTTAATTACTTGCAGTAACC
Organism: Schistocerca cancellata; assembly: GCF_023864275.1. Lineage (NCBI taxonomy): Eukaryota > Metazoa > Arthropoda > Insecta > Orthoptera > Acrididae > Schistocerca > Schistocerca cancellata. Next base: position 177,513,284 of record NC_064633.1, on the reverse strand, counting down.
TTAATAAGGAAAACCTGATACTAACTGATCTAAACCATGCAATGAAACATATTAATTTAAAACTTCCTTGTAGATTAAAACCGTGTGCCGAGCCGTGACTCGAAACTGGGTTCCAGTCCTGATCTTTCCAGTCCTGATCTGTCAAACACTTTTAATTTACCAGGAAGTTTAATATCAGCGTACACTCCACTGAGCACAGAAATTTCGTCCTGGAAATATATTCATTTACTTTGGCTTGTCACCTTTAAAGAATGACTAGAAATCTCTTATTTTATTATTTAACAATATTTCTGATATATTTTTCGCTGTTAACTTTGATTTCTAGTTACCTTTTGCTTACCTTATTTTCCATTTTAAATATCTTTTACGCTCACGTTTTTGCCTGGTGCTTTTTTATTTATTATTTCAAGGTACTAGAATAGATTATACAAAATGACAAGGTGATGTATACATAACTTTAAAAAATTTAAAAAGTCATATTTTACGTTGTCACATCACATACATATTCTCAGGGAACCATTTCGCATTTGTACTCGAATATATGCACAAACATTGAAAGTACTCTCTTGGGTGTTATCCAATTAAAATCATTGTCTAACATATTGATCAGTTTGTCTCCCTTTTTACCATTGAAATTCAGTAATTATTTAGGTCTTTCATCTACGTAATGAATCAATATTTCAAACACAGGCAGCACTAGAAAACTTATATCTAAGGCACAAAAAAGACATATCCTATTCGAAAAATATAACTTCTTGTGTATATTATTCACATAAACTCTTTCCAAAAATTTATATCAATAGCTCTCAGCATTTAAAGTACATAACGAAATTATTAATCATAAATACTATATACTAATGTAAACTGTCAAAACCACTTATTAATGCCAGCCGGAGTGGCCGAGCGGTTCTAGGCGCTACAGTCTGAAACTGCGCGACCGCTACGGTCGCAAGTTCGAATCCTGCCACGGGTATGGATGTGTGTGATGTCCTTAGGTTAGTTAGGTTTAAGTAGTTCTAGGGGACTGATGTCCTCAGACGTTAACTCCCATAGTGCTCAGAGCCATTTTAACTATTTCGAACCACTTAGTAACACTAAAAAATAAAACGCCAATAATGCACACAAGTGATAAATGTCAGAAAGTTAACTAGTACCAGATTCTGCGTCTATACAGAATGTGCATTTCATTACAAACGTTAATCTCTTAAAATATTACTTTTCTTATTGCAGCCATCATTTTACAAAGTGAATAATCGCCTTAGCAGTCTTATTCAACACACCAAATCATAGTGTATCGTTCTTGTCTCTCCCACCCAGTCTTTGCCCTATTACTCCGTTTGTTCTGTCCTAATGTCTATTCTATCATAATTCACAAACTCACTGTTTCACATCACTCGCGAGAGTCGTCTTTATCGTTTTCCCCGCGAGACGAGCTTAGGGCTTCGTTATCGTGATCGTGTTGATGCTCCTACTGCCTATCAGTCCACGTCAAATTTGATGTCATATTAACGTTTTGTAGAAATGACGTATGCCTGCGCGACAAGTGCCCAGTTCATCTTTTCTGTGTGTCTTCGATGTCCTATTGTACATAGACTCGTGTCAGGTGCTACAGTGGATATCTCGGAATGTGTGTGGAAAGACTTTGGAGACACGTCTGTCACGCGATTCCCTCAACAGTACATACAAAGAAAATCAAGAATGTTTGAAACAGTTAGGTATACCTTCCAGCTGCTTCTCTACATAATCGCAGGACTTATACATTTGGCCTAGCGTTGCATTAACGTTCCAATACTCTCGTCATAGAGGGCTACCTCTTGTGCTTTCCGCCAATTCTGTGCAATCTCTGCAGCTTGTTGTCTGCGCCAGGATGTTATCTTCATAGCCAGCGGTTCACGTGAGCACAGACGAAAATTGGAGGGAGTCCCGTCTGGACTCTGTGGTGGGTGATGAAACACTTCCCGTCAAAAACGCTATTGGACCGTCTTCATTGCACCTGCAATGTGCGGCCAAGAATTGGCATGAAGAAGGAAAGGCATGATAGTTACTTTACGTGAGGAAGGATAAGATCAGGCGAAATCTTTTTACAGGTATTCATACTTGGCAGAAGACACTATGTTCTATGCATCTTTAAATGCTGACTGTATGCTCATTAATGTGAGGTGCAACGTGAAGGGATCGGCTAACATAGTGGAGACGCTGCCCAAGACATTTCTGGACAAAATCGCCGCATTTTCACTGTGGTTTCCATATCGCCAGCGATTGGAACTTATTTTCTGGACATACCTCGTATCTCATTCGGGAAGCGAGTTGTAGACCGGATCCCCCTCGCACAGTGGTTTGCCAGGTGCGACCCATTACTTTCACCCCATTGTCAGCTGAGCCTTTCTCATTTCTTTGTCCCTTCTTTGGATCTCCAGAGTCCTGCTCATATCAACTGCGCCCAATTTGTTGTGGCTAGTGACACTGCGAATGGTGTTTCCACGGACAGCGACCAAACTTGGTACAGGGATCAGGACTCACGCGTTTTGCATTGCTGTTGCTAATCGAAATTTGTGCTGATGGTAGTGTGTGGATTTGAAATTTCACCGTGTTGTCTATTTTCGATTTCGAAACACATCCATTTGAACATGATCAAGAATCTGGAATACAGCCAAAATAATCTTAACATATAAGAAGAACTATCGTCCTATCAACCTTCTGTCCATACTGTACAAAGACTTCGCTATACATTTGGTTACCACGTTGCGCCCCACACTTGATCTGGCTCAGCCCACATGGCAAGCTGCGCTCTACCGAGAATTTAGTACAATTGACCACATCCTCACGACACGCGAAACTGTTAGTAGAATAAATGAGTTCCATATATCTCTGTCTCGCCTGCATAATTATCGAAAGACATTAGATTCAACATTCATCAAGCTGTGTTTGAGGTTTGAACAAAACAAGGCTGAGAACAGGGCTATATTTATATTTTATATAACATATGCAACACGTCCACAGGGTTTGAGAGTGTTATGAAGAAATCAATGAATTTCCCATTGAAAAGGGCGTAAAGAAAGGTGACTCTATATCTCTTAAAATATTTTGAGCAGTAGTAGGAAAAGCAATGTCTGAACTGAACTGGGAAACAAAGGGAAGCTATGGTCGGGAAAAGAAATTACATAATGTGAATTTGCTGATGATGTTCTTCAATTTGCTAATAATGTAGAGGAACTTCAGTTATTAACCAGTAAACTTGCGATAGTCTACTCTGACATTGGTCTACAAATGAACTATCATAATACCAAGAACATGATAAATTAATGGACGCAGGAGGGAAATGTCAGTGTTGGAAGTACTAAAGTACAAAGCGTCACTTGCTAACATGAAAGGTGACTTAAAACCGGAACTATTTCGGCTGTTACATTGGGCTGGCCAGCTTACGGAACATATTCTTCGGTTTTCAAATGTAAGATGCCGGCTGAACACAAGGAAACAGGTTTTGGCCAACGCGTTCTACCAGTAATAACTGTCCTAAAACAGACTCACACTTGTGCCTGTGATGAGAATGGTGCACCTGAACACATAGTGCTCATCTGCGATGCCCTAGGACACATAAAACCGAGTTTAGGAAACCAGGACATAGGACAGTTAATACGCAATCAAGACGATTGGAACTGTATAAACACATCGCAGACGAAGTATCGCGAGCACTATAGGCGACATACGCACCGGAGAGACCATACACTAGAGTAAGACAGGTTCCACGTCGGACAGATCAACAGTACACAATAAGCGACAGATACGCAAGCACAGGTACGGAATTGGATGCTACATCACACAAAGGAAGTGAAGACGAGACAAACATAGAAACAAAGCAAAGGAAAGCGAAGGTTCTACAACACTACGTCGAATTAATCTGAAAAAAAAACCCGCTCTGTGCAGCTGTTTGTTATAACATTTCATAATGTGTAACACTATCTGAAGATGTGACATTTGTTCTTCTTTCGCTGCATCAGGTGCGACTTGCTCTAAGTTTTACCGAGCCCTCGCACCTGATGCTGCTGACCATAACATTTAAATCATCTCTCTACCTCCACTGTCACCTTAAGTTCGGAAACACGTTATAACGTAACAAATCAGTACATTAAATTAAGTATTACCACTGTGAAGACAACACATATTTAACAGACGTAACCATACACGCAGAAGGTATAAAAGGAAGAACTGTCATATCATAGCTCAGTAAAATTTCCATCTCTTGTTTCTTTCATTAAATACATTTTTAAATTTAAACTAAAATATACCTACGATGTACAGGGTGTTACAAAAAGGTACGGCCAAACTTTCAGGAAACATTCCTCGCACACAAATAAAGAAAAAATGTTATGTGGACATGTGTTCGGAAACGCTTAATTTCCATGTTAGAGCTCATTTTAGTTTCTTCCACCTACGCTCAATGGAGCACGTTATCATGATTTCATACGGGATACTCTACCTGTGCTGCTAGAACATGTGCCTTTACAAGTATGACACAACATGTAGTTCATGCACAATGGAGCTGGTGCACATTTCAATCGAAGTGTTCGTGCGCTTTTCATTAACAGATTCGGTGACCGATGGATTGGTAGAGGCGGACCAATTCCATGCCCTCCACCCTCTCCTGACCTCAACCCTCTTGACTTTCATTTATGGGGGCATTTGAAAGCTCTTGTCTACGCAACCCCGGTACCAAATGAAGAGACTCTTTGTGCTCGTATTGTGGACGGCTGTGATACAATACGCCATTCTCCAGGGCTGCATCAGCGCATCAGGGATTCCATGCGACGGAGGGTGGATACATGTATCCTCGCTAACGGAGGACATTTTGAACATTTCCTGTAACAAAGTGTTTGAAGTCACGCTGGTACGTTCTGTTGCTGTGTGTTTCCATTCCATGATTAATGTTAATTGAAGAGTAGTAATGAAATGAGCTCTAACATGGAAAGTAAGCGTTTCCGGACACATGTCCACATAAATTTTCTTTCTTTGTGTGTGAGGAATGTTTCCTGAAAGTTAGGCCGTACCTTTTTGTAACACCCTGTATTATGTATCTCACATCTCACTATCATTATCTAAGTTAGCAAAAAGTTTAAACATTATATTCGTTTTTAAGTTTATTTTCCTGTAAAGTTTTAAAGAAACAAAAACAGAAATGTACTAGTAATAAAACTTAATTTGTATGACACAGTGTGTAAAATCACACGATGTACGACATGCTATATAATAACGGGCAGCAGGTCTTTACTTAAGAAATAAATGGATACATAAATAAATTAAGAAAAATGAAGTAATAACTGACATGGGAAGTACGTGTGTTCATTTTCAAATAACTCATAATAGCTTAAAGTGGAAAGAAATGATCAGTATTGCGCTACAGAGCAAAAGACAGAAAGAAAGCTGCAGATACCAGTCGTACAATAAAAGGCAGTGACACAATGGAAAGAAGAAATAGCTTGAAATGGGCAATGAGCTTGTCATGTTACTCGAACGAAAGACGGCAGAAGTTCACAAAATACCAGAGTGGAGCCGAAGAGTCAAGGAGCAGGCTGCGAAACATATGGAACAGAGACTTAAGGAAGAGCACCTCGTGGTCGTGCGGTAGCGTTCTCGCTTCCCACGCCCGGGTTCCCGGGTTCGATTCCCGGCAGGGTCAGGGATTTTCTCTGCCTCGTGATGGCTGGGTGTTGTGTGCTGTCCTTAGGTTAGTTAGGTTTAAGTAGTTCTAAGTTCTAGGGGACTTATGACCACAGCAGTTGAGTCCCATAGTGCTCAGAGCCATTTCAACCACTTAAGGAAGACACCTGAATTCAGATGGCAACAGGAAGCTCGAGACCGGCAGAAATGGAAGAACCTTCTGGGATCCTATGTTGCAAGCTGACTCAATGAGGCCACACCACCAGCTGATTACCTGCTTGATTATGATAGTGGTGACAATAATGATAACAATATGAAGCCTCTCAGCACGTGAATAAATGGAATTTTGTGTCGCTTGTTCTTTTTGCGGATTTTGGAGAATTCTTTTCGCACAGCGCTTTGAAAACTTTCCTTTGGTGATACTCTACAGAACCCGCTTGGACAGACGAAAACGCAAAGGCGCCCGCTTCCAGGACTCATGGTGTCGAGCCAGCCGCAGAACAAATCCGCTCTGCGGATTAACGGTGAAGGCTGCTCAGCTGGCCAGCCTACATGACGATTTTAGGCGGTTTCCCACATCTTACTACGAAAATATCGAGCTTGTACCCGTCCCGCCTCAGGTACACACTACGCTGTTACAAAACATTATCACACTGAATCTTCAGCTCTACTATAGACACATACTTGTGGGACACAGGGATTTCTTCCCAGGGTGGGTTGTGACGTTTATTATACCCACATCGTAGAGAAATTGGAAAACGCAAAACGATAAGAAGAAGATAAATACTGTAAATAGCAAGTGTCTCTTTTTCTGAAGCGACAGACCAAAGCTGGTGGCGCAATGATACGCACACTGCAATGCATTCGGAAGGATAATGGTTCAAACCCACGCCCGACGGGCCAGTTTTAGGTTTCCCGTGATTCACATAAATCGCTGTAGGCAAATGCCGGGATGGTTCTTCTGAAAAGGGCACAGCCAGTTTCCTCCCACATCCTTGAAAAATTTCGAGATTGTCCTCCATTTGTGGTTATTTCCTCACTCCTGAAGTAACTGAACTCCAAAGCTGAGTTTCAAAGCTAAAAACTTCTAAGGCAAACTTGAAATCATTATCTATCTGGAGTTTCTTTAATAACGATGATAAAACCTCTATGGTCTCAAAGTAATACAGTAAGGATTCCGTATTGGTTTAGGCGACAAGATAATAAGGTCAGATTCAGTGTAAGAGGGCATTGCTTGTGAGTGTTGTAGATATAGCACTTGAAATTAACATCATTAACAAGAAGCAACCACCAAAAGAAGATTTGGTGATAGCCTGTATCCAGGACGGATGGAACACAGAGCCACGAATCGAGTGTCGTCGTTCTCTTTCAGCCGGCCACTGTGGCCGAGTGGTTCTAGGCGCCTCAGTCTGGAACCACGCGGCAGCTACGGGCGCAGGTTCAAATCCTGCCAAGGGCACGGATGTGTGTGATGTTCAAATGGCTCTGAGCACTATGGGACTTAACGTCTGAGGTCATCAGTCCCCTAGCACTTAGAACTACTTAAACCTAACTAACCTAAGGACATCACTCACATCCATTCCCGAGGCAGGATTCGAACCTGCGACCGTATCGGTCGTGCGGCTCGAGACTGTAGCGCCTAGAACCGCTCGGCCACTCTGGCCGGCTGTGTGTGATGTCCTTACGTTAGTTAGGTTTAAGTAGTTCTAAGGATGGGGGACCGATGACGTCAGATGTTAAGGCGCATAGTTCTTAGAGCCATTTGAACCACTCTTTTCTCTCTCACGTCTGTCAAAGATTTTTGGTATTTATTCATCTCTAACCATTACAGTACAAAATGGTTCAAATGGCTCTGAACACTATGGGACTTAACTTCTAAGGTCATCAGTCCTGTAGAACTTAGAACTACTTAAACCTAACTAACCTAAGGACATCACACACATCTATGCCCGAGGCAGGATTCGAACCTGCGTCCGCAGCGGTCGCGCGGTTCCAGACTGCGACTAGAACCGCTCGGCCACTCCGGCCGGCCGTTACAGTACAACAAATTCGGTCTAATGCTTTGGTGAACAGTCACGGAGGACGCCGTTAGCTGCCCCTCTCCATCTGTGTTTTTAAACAACTATGTGGAAAATTTCGGACCACTGCGTAGTGCGAACTGGGGTGTTTATGGATGCTTGAGCTAAACAACAAGCGCACTTATAACCCGCTAGGCCCGGTGTTAATTAAGGGGCAGAGCACAGGGCCGGTGGCGGGCGATAAGAACGGCGAAAGGCGCTAAGGACGGTGAGTTAGCGCCGCGTGCTGGGCCTCACTGCGCTGTTTGTCACGCTTACGGCGGGCGGCACCGGATAAAGGAGAAGAAATATGGCTCTCCAGGCGGTGTGCTTTGTGGCGAACAGGCCTTCACGCGGGCTCCGGAACACTTCCTTGGAGTTAGGGCACTGCACTATACCTACGCTACACATACTGTTGGTGACGTCTCCAGGGAATTAAATTCTCCTGTATGGCAATGAATATGAATTCCGCAAAAAGATATCGCGTGACAGTCAGCGGTTCGTCAGTGAGATACACGATGTTGTACGTATTGGCTCCTACGTCAATGATGCCTCCTTTCTCTTCTGGAAGGCTTTCGATCCTAGATAACAGAACGCAGCATGTCATTCTCAATGGAGAAAAGTCTTCCGAAGTAAGAGTGTGCCACAGGGGAGTGTCGTAGGACCATTGCTATTCACAATGTACACTACTGGCCATTAAAATTGCTACACCACGAAGATGACGTGCTACAGACGCAAAATTTAACCGACAGGAAGAATATGCTGTGATACGCAAATGATTAGCTTTTCAGAGCATTCACACAAGGTTGGCGCCGATGGCGACACCTACAACGTGCTGACATGAGGAAAGTTTCCAACCGATTTCACATACACAAACAGCAGTTTACTGGCGTTGCCTGGTCAAACGTTGTTGTGATGCCTCATGTACGGAGGAGAAATGCGTACCATCACGTTTCCGACTTTGATAAAGGTCTGTTAGCAGAATGTGGCATCGGTGGGTTCAGGAGGGTAACACGGAACGACGTGCTGGATCCCAACGGCCTCGTATCACTAGCAGTTGAGATGACAGCCATCTTATCCGCATGGCTGAAACGGATCGTGCAGCCACGTTTCGATCCCTGAGTCAACAGATGGGGACGTTTGCAAGGCGATAACGATCTGCAAGAACAGTTCGACGACGTTTGCATCAGCATGGACTATCAGCTTGGAGATGATGGCTATGGCTACCCTTGACGCTGCATCACAGACAGGAGCGCCTGCGATGGTGTACTCAACGACGAACCTGGCTGCACGAAAGGCAAAACGTCATTTTTTCGGATGAATCCAGGGTCTGCCATCATGATGGTCGCATCCGTGTTTGGTGATATCGCGGTGAACGCACATTGGAAGCGTGTATTCGTCATCGCCAAACTGACGTATCAGCCGGCGTGCTGGTATGGGGTGCCATTGGTTACACGTCTCGGTCACCTCTTCTTCTCATTGACGGCACTTTGAACAGTGGACGTTGCATTTCAAATGTGTTACGTACCGTGTCTCTACCCTTCATTCGATGCCTGCGCAACCCTACATTTCAACAGGATAATGCACGACCGCATGTTGCAGGTCCTGTACGGACCTTCCTGGATACAGAAAATGTTCGACTGCTGCCCTGGCCAGCACATTCTCCAGACCTTTCACCAACTGAAAACGTCTGGTCAATGGTGGCCCAGCAACTGGTTCTTTACAATACGTCAATCAGTACTCTTGGTGAACTGTGGTATCATGTTGAAGCTGCATGGGCAGCTGTACTTGTACTCGCCATCCAAGCTCTGTTTGACTCAATGCCCGAGCGTATCAAGGCCGCTATTACGGCCAGAGGTGGTTGTTCTGGGTACTGATTTCGCAGGGTCTATGCACCCAAATTGCGTGAAAATGTAATGACATGTCAGTTCTAGTATAATATATTTGTCCAATGAATACCCGTTTATCACCTGCATTTCTTCTTGGTGTATCAATTTTAATGGCCAGTAGTGTATATAAATGACCTTGTGGATATCATCGGAAATTCACTGAGGCTTTTTGCGGATGATACTGTAGTATATCGAGAGATTTTAACAATGAAAAATTGTACTGAAATGCTGGAAGATCTGCAACGAATTGACGCATGGTGCGGGGAATGGCAATTGAGTCTCAATGTAGACAAGTGTAATGTGCTGCGAAAACATACATTTAGCTACAATATAGCAGGTCGGCAACTGGAAGCAGTTAATCCCATAAATTATCTGGGAGTAGCCATTAGTAGTAACTTAAAATGGAATGACCATTTAAACTGAATCGTCGGAAAAGAAGTTGCCAGACTGAGATCCATTTGAAGAATCCTAAGGAAATGCAGTCCGAAAACAAAGGAAGTAGGTTACAGTACACTTGTAAGCCCACTACTTGAATACTGCTCACCGGTGTGGGATCTGTACCAGATAGGGTTGATAGAAGCGATAGAGAAGATCCAACGGAGAGCAGAGCGCTTCGTTACAGGATTATCTAGTAATCGCGAAAGCGCTACGGAGATGATAGTGGATGACTCTGCAAGAGAGACGCTCAGTGGCTGGGTACGGGCTTTTGTTGAAGTTTTGAGGACATACCTTCACCGAGGAGTCAAGCAGTATATTGCTCTCTCCTACGTATATCTCGCGAAGAGACCATGAGGATATCAGAGAGATTAGAGCCCACAGAGAGGCGTACCGACAATCTTTCTTTCCACGAACAATACGAGACTGGAATAGAAGAGAGAACCGATAGAGGCACTCAAGGTACCTTCCGCCACACGTCGTCAGGTGGCTTGCGGAGTGTGTATGTAGCCGTAGATGTAGGTAGTGTTCCAAACCGTCAATACTGAGCGCGTAAAGAGCTTACGGAATACCAGAAAGACTTCACGACTAGATTCAGAAATTTCTAGCGTATAGAACTCATCCCATCGTGCTTTGGCGCAAAAATATCAAATGGTTCAAAAGGCTCTGAGCACTATGGGACTTAACTGCTGAGGTCATCAGTCCCCTAGAACTTAGAATTACTTAAACCTAACTAACCTAAGAACATCACACACAAAAATATCAGATGCAACATTTAACGTAAGGAGTTCCCCAACAAAGTTGTGCACCATGCGGCACTGAGGGAGGGGGAGTGGTGTGAGGGGATCGCTTGTGTGTGAAGTCATGAGGACTGTGCTAAGATACTTAGGCATGCCTAATCAGACGAATCGAGGGATTTTTTACATTTAGGACGCGTAAGCAGAAGTGATGTTATGGTTAGCCTTATGCCATCTACTTTGTTACTTCATTATTTATAATGTTATTATTTATAATGTTATGTTAATAATAATTTGGGCTTTCCGTATATCAGTGTTGTATCGTGTGAACTTTTTAACTTCAGATGAGTGATAAAATGATTAAAATTTCTCTACGATTCAGAATTAATGCTCATCGGTTACCGAATATAAAACGGCGACACTACGATGTTATTGGGGTTAGTTTTCAGGGTACGAAACTTGCCGGTGCCAATCGCCGACACCAAGACACCAATCACTCGTTTGACGTCTGCGCTCGCCACGTGCTGGGTAGAACTCAGCCATAATGTACTTAGAGGGCCATGCTAGCTGCTGCATCAGCCTTGACGTTGCTTGGCCATAGCTGGGACTGTCGACAACGCAAGATGATGCTATGCGTTGGCCGCGGTAAGTTTAGCAGTGGCCACAATCCTGCAACATATTGGTTCCACAGGGTCTGTGGTTCGAGGCCCAACTTCCAGCCTCCGCCACACGGAGAGGGGCGCTTGAGCCCATAATATATCAATAAAGATATTCTGTTCCTTACGTGCAGCTTATGGCCCACCCCCACTCACCAACCTGCAACAGAGCACACCTTTACCTTCATCCTCAGCAGCTCATTTCTTTGGTTACATTGGTCAATATGTGACCACTGCTTTAGAGGGTAGAAAATCGGTTAATGCTTAGACTCGCGGACTAAGGTACCTTGCACGGTTCGCGGGCCTCACCCCGCCAGAGGTTCGAGTCCTCCCTTGCGCATGGGTGTGCGTGTTGTCGTTAACATACGTTAGTTTAAGTTAGATCACGTAGTGTGGAAGCCTAAGGACCATTGACATCAGCAGTTTGGTGCCATATGAACTTAACATCAAACTTTTAGTCGCATGCAATACTTTGCCATGGTCACCAAACGTCAAAACAACTAATTATTCGACGGAGAACAACGTGGAATTAATGTCTCATAGGTTGTATTCTCCTGCTTTATCGCCTGCCGACCACTTTTTGTTCACTTATGTCTAAAAAAAACGTGTGGCTGGTGAGATTCATCTCCTCAGAGAGTGGTTGAATCCTTCCAAAACCATGTGCTTGGTGTACCAACATTACAGTGGAATAAAAGCTTAGAGATCTGGTTGAAACCCAAATTTCAAAGGCGAATAATTAGAGCAACAATATTTGAACTTGTACCACAAAATGATTTTCCCATTGGTTTTTATACAACCGTATGGGATGGCACTTGTAGCTCTTAGAATGCTTTGTACAAACCGAATGCCAACTGCAGAAACACGCACATGCACACACACACACACGCACACACACACACACACACACACACACATCCACACTTCCATCCACCCACCGTTTCAATAGCCGGTTCAAAAAATGGTATAAAGGCGCTGAGCACTATGGGACTTAACATCTGAGGTCATCAGTCCCCTAGAACTTAGAACTACTTAAACCTAACTAACCTAAGGACATCGGGCAGGATTCGAACCTGCGACTGTTGCGGTCGCGCGGTTCCAGGCTGAAGCGCCTAGAACCACTCGGCCACATAGACCGGCTAAGTAGCCGGTAAGGACTTCAGCTGTGTTTGTCTGTTTCATTTTAATGGCTAGTAAAATACTGGACTGTGCTTGAGAGAGCCAACTTTGCATGTGTGGCAATACACGCGCGCGCGCGCGTGCGTGCGTGCGTGCGTGCGTGCGTGTGTGTGTGTGGGTCAGGTTTCCGTAATTTCAGTAATGTCTCAACACGTCCGATCTTAACAAAGCTGTGTGTTTCGCTTTGCTGATGGAGCTGTGGGTTGCTGACAGTGTAGCAGCTCTGTAGTAAATACTGATTAGCTGTTTCGTTTTGATAGTCAGGAGAATAATAAATGGTGATTGGCTATTTCGTCTTAATGCCTTGTAAAATGCTGGGCTGTCAATGGAGGTGAAGGGTGGCTGCAGGCAGGGGAGAGGAAGGGGATAAGAGGTTAGAGGCATGTCCGATACTTGTTCCAGACATGACGGAAACCACAATGAACCCTCATATTAAATATTTCCAAATACAAATTGTCTGGATTATTGTTCTCTGACTTCACAAAATATAGCTTGGTTAAAATAATATACTAAGCAGGTAAGGCACTGATAACTGACAGCTCCAAACAAACAACTACGCGTAGGCAGTCTGTCTAATTGTCTACAACTATAGAAAGATCATGTAAGCTAAACTGGTATGCTAACCATCGATCTCTGTGTGCTACTAGGCGCCGGCATTATGGACCCCAAATTAAATATTTCCACGTCTAAATCATCTGCGTTAGGTTGAAATCATTATCTAGCAGTACAAGACGTTTGAAAACTTCTGCTAATAATTCTAGCGCATCCTGTCGCACAATGGAGATTACATGACACTTCAACGAAATATGAGGGAGTGGTGAAAAGTGATGCCTTCTAATTTTTTATGTGAAAAATCTTATGGGTTTTTGAAAAAATGTCATTAACATTCTACGTCTTTATTCTTCATATCCACATATGTATTTCTCGATTATTCACTCTGGCGATGAACATACTTCTCACAACGAGAGACCAGTTTGTTAATATCGTCACTGCCGAATTTTTGAGTTTGTTGACGGAACCAGAACCTCAACTCTGCTTGCGGCGCTATATTAGTATCAATGAGCTATAATTGAAGGTGTTCTTTAGCTTTTGGAAACAGATGAAAATCAAATGGAGCTAAGTCGGGACTCTATAGAGGATGATTGATGACAGTGAACCAAATCATCGACTTGTTGCAGATGTCGCAGGGTTGGAGTGTGGTGTAGCGCTGTCATGCTGAATCGGAAGGCGAATTCTTCGAACATGAAATTCGTTTACAGCAATCTGTTTCTCAAGCACTGACATAGTTACATTACACACCACCATGTTACGTGTCACAATTCGGAGGCATTACTTTTCAGCTCGCCATCATAATATGCTGGCATAGTTTTAGCGTTTGAATTTATTGCATATTTGAGTGACGTTCCTGGCAGGACAGCCAGAATTTATTCGTGCCAGATTGGGACTGTAGTTATGTTGAAGTTCAGTGACAATGGCCACGAAACCCTGCAGACTAATATGTAGTGATGTTGCTACTGCTAAAGTCAGATATAGCACATAGAAAAATACGTCCTGGTTTTTAACTGTCTGGGCATTGATCGGCAGGTGGAGAGCATTCCCGGTTGATGCTGTGGAACAATGCTCGCTTAATACATCGGCTCCGGGAGTTCCGGAATCTGTACAGAAAATAGGAGTAGAGATCAACATAAAGATCATTTACGTCTTTTTTATTGCTCATGAAAAGCACATATTGCATGTTGTACCACCATACAGCGAGACCTTCAGAGGTGGTGTGCCAGACTACTGTACGCTCCGCCGGCCGTGGTGGCCGGGCGGTTCTAGGCACTACAGTCTGGAAACGTGCGACCGCTACGGTCGCAGGTTCGAATCCTGCCTCGGGCATGGATGTGTGTGATGTCCTTAGGTTAGTTAGGTTTAAGTAGTTCTAAGTTCTAGGGGACTGATGACCTTAGAAGTTAAGTCCCATAGTGCTCAGAGCCATTTGAACCATTTCGCTGTACGCTCCGGTACCTCTAATACCCAGTGGCATTGACGCGTGCCTGTATTCGTCGTGGCATACTATCCATGAGTTCAGCAAGGCACTGTTGGTCCAGATTCAGTCACTCCTCAACCACGATTCGGCGTAGATCCCTCAGAGTGGTAAGTGGATCACGTCGTCCATAAACAGCCCTTTTCAATCCATCCCAGGCCTGTTTGATACGGTTCATGGCTGGAGAATATGCTGGCTACTCTAGTCGAGCGATGATATCCTGAAGGAAGTCATTCACAATATGTGGACGATGGGGTGCCTATTCTCGTCCATCAAGATGCATGCCTCGCCAATGGGCTCCCGATATGTTTGCACTATCGGTCGGAGAATGACTTCACGTATCGTACAGCCGTTACGGCCCCTTTCATGACCACCAGCGGCGTCATGACAACATAATGCTACCTGAAAACAGCAGGAATCTCCACCTTGCTGCTCTCGCTGGTCAGTGTGTGTAAGGCTTTCAGCCTGACTGAGTTGCCTCTAAACACGTCTCCGATGATTCTCTGATTGAAGGCATATGCGACTCTCATCGGTGAAGAGAACGTGATGCCAATCCCTGAGTGGTCCATTCAGCATGTTGTTGGGCCCATCTGTATCGCGCTTATGATGTCGTGGTTGCAAAGATAGAGTTCGCCATGGATGTCGAGAGTGAAGGTGCGCATCATTCAGCCTATTGCTCACAGTTTGAGTCATAACACGCCGTCCTGTGGCCGCACGAAAAGCATTATTCTACATGGTGGCGTTGGTGTCAGGGTTCCTCCGAGCCATAATCCGTAGGAAGCGGTCACCCACTGCAGTAATAGCCCTTGGGCGACCTGAGCGAGCATGTCATCGACATCGCTTTGGTTCACTCCGGACGCCTAGATACTTACATTATTGAGAGCCCTTCCTGGCAAAAATTAACAATGCGGACGCGATCGAACCGCTCTATTGAACGTCTAGGCATGGTTGAACTACAGACAACACCACCCGTGTACCTCCTTTCTGGTGGAATGACTTGAAGTGATCGGCTGTCGGATCCCTCCGTCTAATATGCGCTGCTCATGCATGTTTGTTTACATCTTTGGGCGGGTTTAGTGACATCTCTGAAGAGTCAAAGGGACTGTGTCTGTGATAAAATATCCACAGACAAGGTGTATCTTCAGGAGTTCTGGGAAACCAGGCAACACAAAACTTTTTTTGATGGGTGTATACTCCTGCGAGTCGCCCCTTTACAGCATTGAGCCCCTCTGCCTAGGCTCATTTAGTTACAGTGAACCGCGTTACTGTAGCCACTTAATCTTGAACCACCTGGTACCAAACCGTTTTTCGGAACTGACCCGCAACATATACAAATTCACCATATGCAGATTAGGGTTGTGGTGTCACCGCCAGACACCACACTTGCTAGGTGGTAGCTTAAATCGGCCGCGGTCCATTAGTACGTGTCGGACCCGCGTGTCGCCACTGTCAGTACTTGCAGACCTAGCGCCACCACATGGCAGGTCTAGAAAGACGGACTAGCACTCGCCCCAGTTGTACGGACGACATTGCTAGCGACTAGACGTACGAGGCCTTCCTCTCATTTGCCGAGAGACAGTTAGAATAGCCTTCAGCTAAGCACATGACTACGACCTAGCAAGGCGCCATTAGCCTTACCTACTTTGAGAGTTATAGTATAAATGTCTCAAGAAGAACGCTGTATTCATCAGAGAATAAAAGTTAAGTATAAAGCAACTACGTACTTTTCTTGCTACCATTCAATAGTTATCCTGTTTCAGACTTCACGCCCGTCTGCATTAGTTAGCGTGCCTTTCGGCTACCTCCGAGTGGTGTGGCTGTCTTGCTACGCCACAACAAGGGTCCTACCCTTGACTTGCGTCATTAATTGATCTTAAACGTTTGAGTGATGGATTTGCAAGCTATTGGGATGTAAGGAAATGCTGTGGAAGCAAAATGGACAACACGGCCAGTGAACTGCCGTGGTTTATTGCACTTTTTCGAAGAAGAGACAACGCTGGTGGCGGTCATACAGTGGCTGAGAGACAGCAGGGCCTTCGCTGACGGAGGCTCCACTGCCCAAATTCCGCAACAGGGAGAGCTTCCTGTCGTGACCAATTGCAAAACCGTTTTATGAGACGGTGTCAGGAGGAACCTTAGCAGAAAACATTGTTGTCTGCCGTACATAGAAGAGATTTTTGTGACGAACATTAGAATGTGGTATCAAGCAAGAGAAAATAAAGCTACAAGTCTATGAAAACCGTGGAAATCCCCTGAGTGTACAGCTCCTATACAAAAATTTGTTTAAGGATGTAAGACTGATGGACCTCAGCACATATGGAACGTATTCCTATAGTGTATTAGAGCACGGCAATGCCGAAAGGAAGCTCCCTTATTGGCATGAAGAGTGAGGAGCGACATTTTTCCGAGGAAACTATTAGAAAGATTTTCACTGATTAACCAAGTTATACATAGTCTAGGGAAAGAGTTACATTTTTGGTGGTCAGAGTTCGCGAGAATTAGAGCCCAGTTAGTCAAGGTTAACTTCTAAAGTGGTAAAGTGAGGATTCCGTGACAGACGACGGCGTACAGTAACAAGACAATTCATGTTACGCTTCTCCTTTTACGATCAGAGCTTCTGTTGTAGATGACAACTTAGCAGGAAGGATGCTGGTGTTACTGCAGGGTGTGTTCACAGCCATTCTTCCACCAACTACTACAATATATGAAGACCGAGTCGTGTCTGTGTGGGAAGTAGGGAGGGTCATCGGTTTAAACTAAAATGTCCTAGATCTTCACTCTGACGATTTATCTTCCAAGTCATGAAACTTTTGCCTCTACAACAGGAGTGATGTACTGTCTTATAAAATTCGACTTGTTGCTTTCAGCAGTCTATCCTCATGAGGGTGACTCAGTACTTACGCCATTTATTTTCAGTTCTCCACCGACTCCCATGTCAGATTAACAGATTTGCGTTCAACAGGTTGTCTTATCAAGACGTTGCCACAGGATTCCTTTATGAAATATTATTCAGAATTAAACATTTTTATCATAATTGCAAATAATGTAACCAAATGATTATTAATACAATTTAATTAGTTTAACAAATACCTGCACACCAAACATTTTATGGCTTCTTGGTTTCCGCAGTGTAAGTTCATAACCAAGCATCCTCTCCTGTTCCGATTATGTACAAGACTATTACACATATCTGGTAAATTTGTTTGAGCACTCCTTAGCGTCAACTGATCCGTGTCCGATTTGAGGTTTCGTCATATATGTGGAGTTCATCAGGAGAGATCTTTTTCACAGCTCCACAAGGGCTCCTTTTTTATTCTTTTAGTGCATCTAGCTATATCTTACATATTTCACCTACTTCTACACGTAGCCGCTTATCCAACTTAGACGTTTGTCGTAGCATGGCACCAACTGTGCAATACACCCACTGTAGAATGTAGCCAGTGATTTCTGCCAATTCCCTACACCGGTCTGCAGCTCGTTGACTGTGCCAAAAGGCTGTCCACATAGCCTGCGTGTCGCGTAAATAAATACACAAAAACCGGAGGACCTTATGGTGGGTGATAAAACATTTCCCATCAAAACCGCTGCAGGAGCGTCTTCGTTGCACCTGCAGTATGTGAACGAGGATTGTCATGAAGGCCGGCAGAGGTGGCCGAGCGGTTCTAGTCATTACGGTCTGGAACCGCGCGACCGCTACGGTCGCAGGTTCGAATCCTGCCTCGGGCATGGATGTGTGTGATGTCCTTAGGTTAGTTAGGTTTAAGTAGTTCTCAGTTCGAGGGTACTGATGACCTCAACAGTTAAGTCCCATAGTGCTCAGAGCCATCTGAACCATTGTCATGAAGAAGAAAATGCATATCAGTTACGTTATATGGGCTCCATGAAATCATCTGCGCAAAGTTTAACTGAATTTTCACATAGTTTTAATTTCGCGGCCGATTACAAGATGAAAAGAAAATAGCCCTCGTGTATTATGCATAATAGAATGTACTTCTGTCTTCTAAATGTCCGAGGATGTCTCTATCCGATGGTATGTCAAATGTTGAAACTTTTCAATAATTTTGCGCACAGAATCAATCTTCATTGTAAGAACAAAACTAAATTTGATCGACCTTCACGAAATTCATTGCTGATGGAAACAAGACCTTCGTGAAAATACACTGATCAAATGTAAGTCTGTTCTGAACATCACTAATTACCAAAAGTTGAATGAAGCGATTCTGGTTAGGCCTTTACCAAAAATCATAAAAAATCTTCCAACAAAAACCATTAAGAAGTATTTCCATTTTTCCACAAAGACTTACTGTAAAAAAACTGCACGTCTGTTCATCTGAATGTTTTCCTTCTTCTAATAACAAAAGTGACAAATTTTACAACAATAGTGATATAATTCTGAAAAACGGATTTATATTAAATGGTAAAGACAGAACACGAAAAGAATCAGTTTACAATGCAAATTAACTTCAAATCTTGTGGTTTGGAAGCTAGGAAAGCTCTCTTCGACCTTACCTGGTTTCCTTATGCTTTGCTGCCTCTCCAGAGTAACAAGTATCCATTAGCAACTTCCTTGCACGTTCTTCACCTGAACACACCACGCCCCCTGTTGCACATGCAAATGTCCAGTCTCTGCGAGCTGGTCTCGACGAGTTTTGTCTTGTATTTATAGACACAGGCATCCGTGTAAAACCTGGCTTCGACCAACTATTAGCACAAGTTAGTAAAATATAGACGGTTACACCGTTCTAACACTACAGTGCAACAGACGACGACATAGGATTGCGGCATATGTATGCACTGATTTATCACTTAGGGTGCTGCACATATCCAACAGAAATGAACATAAACAAATCGAATATACGATCGCAGAGATCAAACTCTTTAACAGAAGGGGTGTCTGATATATGTCCTCTACCAATTTCCTGAAGTAGGCCGGTTTGCCTGCTTCGAAACTCCTCTTTCAAGTCTCTGATTGACGGACGAGAATATATTTACAGTTGGTGACACTGTAACAAGAACGACTCTGTACTATTGTACATATAAGTAATTCTTTTCATCTGATTCTACGATAAACTTGTGTACTTGATGTTCTCATTTCATTTCTTTTTGTTTCATGCAATTATGTTAAGGAAACTGTAAACAAGTTTCAATGTGAATATTAATGTTTATGTCAAATGTCAAGTAATATTGTAATGTTGAAACTGTAGTAAGATGTTTTACATTTTAACTGTGCGTCTGGTCCATACGTAGGCAATGTGTTAGGCTATGTAGAATGCAAAACCTCGTTAATACCCGGTCTGTCAGGGAGCGGAAAAAGGTGGATGGCAGGCGAGGGCGGGAAAATGCGCGCGGGCACTGTACGGCACTACTGGCACAGTATTATCTGGAAATTGGCACTGGTTTGAGCAACACCTTCTGGAGCGAGGAGGCTCTCCTAGAAGACGTAGCTTCACTGAGCCTCGGGTATGCCGTTCCAACGCTCACACAGCATGGAAAAATTGCATAGGCACTAAATGGAAAAGTATTGTGTGGCTAAGAAGAATTAAAGTGCTGATACGTCAAGAGCCATAGCTGTGGTTATATGTGTGCTCTGTGCCGCGCCTTCTTGCCGCCCGCCAACCGCCACATCGATGCTAGCAGGTTGAAACTTTTAGTACTGTATTAGTATGGATCAGAGAGTGAACTGTGTTTGTTTGGTGCAATAATAACCTAAATTTTACCAGAACTTTTCCATCATTTAATTATACTCACAACTAACCTAGGCTGGGTCCTTTCCAAACGCTGTACAATCCGAGTGGACGGAACAGTGGACACACAGAGAGGTGCGGTTAGCACTGTTAGCAATGAAGTAAATG
Organism: Schistocerca cancellata; assembly: GCF_023864275.1. Taxonomy (NCBI): domain Eukaryota; kingdom Metazoa; phylum Arthropoda; class Insecta; order Orthoptera; family Acrididae; genus Schistocerca; species Schistocerca cancellata. The sequence continues at coordinate 177,492,798 of NC_064633.1, read as the reverse complement.
GCGAGAACGAATTAGCGGAAGTAACTGACTGGCGTGTGCAGATCGACGATCTGTACAAGGGCCTCAAGCAATGTGAGTGGGTGGATTTTAGGAAGGAATATGAGGAAAGTAGGTTAATTACTGAAAAAGGAAATAGTAGGGACGTCGATAAGGTGACGTGGCCTGAATTTAAGGAGGAGAGATTAAATAGTGCCGCGCAAAGTACGCGTGCTGCCGATAGGATGATGGTCAATGATAGGAAGGAATTGGAGGATGAAATCCTAAGCACTGACAAGGAAGTAACTTCTGTTAACGATCCGCCAACAGTACAAGCTGTTACCGAAAGGCACCGTGGGGAAGGGGCAGGTAATTACCTACGAGTAACTGAAGTCCACGAGGATTACACTAAATATGAAGTAACAGTGGATGTGAGTAAAGCTGATAATTAGGTCGTTTTGCCAAAAGAGGATATTGAGTTAAAATCAAAGCTTCACGAAAGTGCAGAGGAAGAACTTAGTGCCTGTCTCCGAAAAGCTTTTATGTTAGAACCTGAAAGCAATCCAGAATGGTCGGATTCTGACGATAGTTCAGGTGACGAGTATTTCGGTACTAGTGAAAATAATGGGAATACAGCTAATTGCTATATTGTACCTACTGATGACAAAGCTTCAAAGCAAAACCCAGATGTTGAGACTGAACACAGAAAGAAAGAGCCACCTGGCGACTGAGTGTTTATTTTGCAAAGAGTTCAAGTAAGTAAAGACTTTGAACTCCAGAAATCGAGAAAGCCACCAGATATAAATGCTTCACAGGTCAGGAACGTATCTTGGGATGATGTCACAGTCGACCAAGGTGCGTTGTGGAAAAATCGGGAAGGGGCATGATTTAGAGCCTGGGGCACATGTATATCGGACTTTGCGAATGTCATGAACACCTTACATCATGAGTCTACTGGGTTCCCACCGAAGAAATTTTGTTAGCCAGCAGAAGTAAAAGTTTAATTGAGGAAAAACTAGAGTTTCCGCCTTGTACAAGCTTGGGGTTGAGTCAAAAGAAAGAATTAGTCAGAAAAAGGGCAAAGCAAAAAGCTTAATCTAGATCTAAAAGACATGATTAAAACCAGAAAGTATCAAAATTTAAAATTGGTGATTATGTTCTTTTAAAAACCCACAAAAAATATAATGAACTGAACCATGAAATTTCCAAATTTAAATATATTTATAATGGACTGTATATAATACAGAACATTACACACGATAATGCTTACTACCTGATCTACCCAAAATCCAAGAGACCTTTAGGTGTAAGAAACGTTGTGGACCAGAAACCAGGAATGAGTGACCAAAGTACACTCAGAAGAAATCTGCAGTAAATGTGTTGTATCTTACGATGAAACTATTTTATTTTATATGTAACAAATCTTTGTAAATGTATGTATACCACTGTCAATGTGCTAATGTACTTATGTAAGTTTCAGATTACCAAATGTACTATAGATGTAAAGGTGTATGGCAAAAAGGACTGAAAAGAAAAAGCAAAGGCTGCAAGCCAAATAAAAGATGGGACTGCCAAACATCAAAGTGGGCAGTACATGAGTCATGATATAAAGGACTGCCAAACACCAAAGAGGGCAGATAAATAGTCACAGGAGAATTGTAAATGTGATACAGGTTATGTGATAAATGATGCGAAATGGACTGCCCAAACCTGAATAATAGGCAGCAAATATATGCAGGGATATTTCTAAATAGTATTGTGTGTTTATTAGTGAATAAGGAAATGGACTGCCATTCAATGCAAGCAGCAACAAATTGTTTTATAGTGTATATAGGTATTTATATAAGTTTTGTAGTTAAGTGCTACTGTTCCAAATTTTGATTTTATTTATCTGAGAAATTTAATAATAATAAGTAATTTGCTACTTAAACCATGTGAATAGGAGGTTGGACTGTGCCAAAGGCAGTTAACTAAATGATAGGTAAATTTTCTTGATATATTAAAAGCTAAAGACATATATAATTTGAGTGAAAGGAAGTTTTGTGATACAAAATTTTATGATGGTACGTTCACACAAAGATTCAGAACCCCTACATAAAAGTAAAGTTTAATGTTCCCATCAAATTCACACTTAGTGAAATTTACTGGAAACAGGGGCATGTGTATCAACAAGACTCTGTACTATTGTACATATAAGTAATTCCATTCATCTGATTTTACGATAAACTTGTATAATTGATGTTCTGATTTCATTTCCTTTTGTTTCATGCCATTATATTAAGGAAACTGTAAATAAGTTTCAATGTGAATATTAATGTTTATGTCAAATGTCAAGTAATATTGTAATAGAATTGAAATTTGACAAATGTTGAAACTGTTGTAAGGTGTTTTAAATTGTAACTGTGCGTATGGTCCATACGTAGGCAATGTGTCAGGATATGTAGAATGCAAACCCTCGGGTGAATACCCGGTCTGTCAGGAGGCGGTAAGAGGTGGACGGCAGGCGAGCGCGTGAAAACGCGCGCGGGCACTGCACGGCGCTAAGGGCTCAGTAGTAGTTGGAGTTTGGCACTGGTTTGTGTAACACCTTCATCTACATCTACATCTACATCTACATTTATACTCCGCCAGCCACCCAACGGTGTGTGGCGGAGGGCACTTTACGTGCCACAGTCATTACCTCCGTTTTCTTTTCCAGTCGCGTATGGTTCGCGGGAAGAACGACTGTCTGAAAGCCTCAGCGCGCGCTCGAATCTCTCTAATTTTACATTCGTGATCTCCTCGGGAGGTATAAGTAGGGGGAAGCAATATTTTCGATACCTCATCCAGAAACGCACCCTCTCGAAACCTGGACAGCAAGCTACACCGCGATGCAGAGCGCCTCTCTTGCAGAGTCTGCCACTTGAGTTTGCTAAACATCTCCGTAACGCTATCACGCTTACCAAATAACCCTGTGACGAAACGCGCCGCTCTTCTTTGGATCTTCTCTATCTGCTCCGTCAACCCGTCCTGTACGGATCCCACACTGATGAGCAATACTCAAGTATAGGTCGAACGAGTGCTTTGTGAGCCACCTCCTTTGTTGATGTACTACATTTTCTAAGGACTCTCCCAATGAATCTCAACCTGGTACCCGCCTTACCAACAATTAATTTTATATCATCATTCCACTTCAAATCGTTCCGCACGCATACTCCCAGATATTTTACAAAAGTAACTGCTACCAGTGATTGTTCTGCTATCATATAATCATACAATAAAGGATCCTTCTTTCTATGTATTCGCAATACATTACATTTGTCTATGTTAAGGGTCAGTTACCACTCCCTGCACCAAGTGCCTATCCGCTGCAGATCTTCCTGCATTTCGCTACAATTTTCTAATGCTGCAACTTCTCTGTATATTACAGCATCATCCGCGAAAAGCCGCATGGAACTTCCGACACTGTCTACTAGGTCGTTTATATATATTGTGAACAGCAATGGTCCCATAACACTCCCCTGTGGCACGCCAGAGGTTACTTTAACGTCTGTAGACGTCTCTCCATTGATAACAACATTCTGTGTTCTGTTTGCTAAAAACTCTTCAATCCAGCCACACAGCTGGTCTGATATTCCATAGGCTCTTACTTTGTTTATCAGGCGACAGTGCGGAACTGTATCGAACGCCTTCCGGAAGTCAAGGAAAATAGCATCCACCTGGGAGCCTGCATCTAATATTTTCTGGCTCTCATGAACAAATAAAGCGAGTTGGGTCTCACACGATCGCTGTTTCCGGAATACATGTTGATTCCTACAGAGTAGATTCTGGGTTTCCAAAAATGACATGATACGCGAGCAAAAAACATGTTCTAAAATTCTACAACAGATCGATGTCAGAGATATAGGTCTACAGTTTTGCGCATCTGCTCGACGATCCTTCTTGAAGACTGGGACTACCTGTGCTCTTTTCCAATCATTTGGAACCTTTCCTTCCTCTAGAGACTTGCGGTACACGGCTGTTGGAATGGGGGCAAGTTCTTTCGCGTATTCTGTGTAGAATCGAATTGGTGTCCCGCCAAGTCCAGTGGACGTTCCTCTGTTGAGTGATTCCAGTTTCTTTTCTATTCCTTGGACACTTATTTCGATGTCAGCCATTTTTTCGTTTGTGCGAGGATTTAGAGAAGGAACTGCAGTGCGGTCTTCCTCTGTGAAACAGCTTTGGAAAAAGGTGTTTAGTATTTCAGTTTTACGCCTGTCATCCTCTGTTTCAATGCCATCATCATCACGGAGTGTCTGGATATTCTGTTTCGAGCCACTTACTGATTTAACGTAAGACCAGAACTTCCTATGATTTTCTGTCAAGTCGGTACATAGAATTTTACTTTCGAATTCAATGAACGCTTCACGCATAGCCCTCCTTACGCTAACTTTGACTTCGTTTAGCTTCTGTTTGTCTGAGAGGTTTTGGCTGCGTTTAAACTTGCAGTAAAGCTCTCTTTGCTTTCGCAGTAGTTTCCTAACTTTGTTGTTGTACCACGGTGGGTTTTTCCTGTCCCTCACAGTTTTACTCGCCTCGTGCCCGTCTAAAACGCATTTTACGATTGCCTTGAACTTTTTCCATAAATTCTCAACATTGTCAGTGTCGGAACAGAAATTTTCGTTTTGATCTGTTAGGTAGTCTGAAGTCAGCCTTCTATTACTCTTGCTAAACAGATAAACCTTCCTCCCTTTTTTATATTCCTATTAACTTCCATATTCAGGGATGCTGCAACGGCCTTATTATCACTGATTCCCTGTTCTGCACTTACAGAGTCGAAAGGTTCGGGTCTGTTTGTTATCAGTAGGTCCAAGCTGTTATCTCCACGAGTCGGTTCTCTGTTTAATTGCTCGAGGTAATTTTCGGATAGTGCACTCAGTATAATGTCACTCGATGCTCTGTCCCTACCACCCGTCCTAAACATCTGAGCGTCCCAGTCTATCTATATCCAGTAAATTGAAATCTCCACCTAAGACTATAACATGCTGAGAAAATGTATGTGAAATGTATTCCAAATTTTCTCTCAGTTGTTCTGCCACTAACGCTGCTGAGTCGGGAGGTCGGTTAAAGGAGCCAATTATTAACCTAGCTCGGTTGTTGAGTGTAACCTCCACCCATAATAATTCACAGGAACTATCCACTTCTACTTCACTACAGGATAAACTACTACTAACAGCTACAAACACACCACCACCGGTTGCATTCTATCTATCCTTTCTAAACACCGTCTGTGCCTTTGTAAAAATTTCATCAGAATTTATCTCTGGCTTCAGCCAGCTTTCTGTACCTATAACGATTTCAGCTTCGGTGCTTTCTATCAGCGCTTGAAGTTCCGGTACTTTACCAATGCAGATTCGACAGTTTACAATTACAATACCGACTGCTGCTTGGTCCCCGCATGTCCTGACTTTGCCCCACACCCTTTGAGGCTCTTGCCCTTTCTGTACTTGCCCGAGGCCATCTAACCTAAAAAACCGCCCAGTCCACGCCACAAAACCCCTGCTACCCGTGCAGCCTCTTGTTGCGTGTAGTGGACTCCTGACCTATCCAGCGGAACCCGAAACCCCACCACCCTATGGCGTAAGTCGAGGAATCTGCAGCCCACACGGTCGCAGAACCGTCTCAGCCTCTGATTCATACCCTCCACTCGGGTCTGTACCAAAGGTCCGCAGTCAGTCCTGTCGACGATGCTGCAGATGGTGAGCTCTGCTTTCATCCCGCTAGCGAGACTGGCAGTCTTCACCAAATCAGATAGCCACCGGAAGCCAGAGAGGATTTCCTCCGATCCATAGCGACACACATCATTGGGGCCGACATGAGCGACCACCTGCATATGGGTGCACCTTGTACCCTTCATGGCGTCCGGAAGGACCCTTTCCAAATCCAGAATGACTCCCCCCGGTATGCACACGGAGTGCACATTGGTTTTCTTCCCCTCTCTTGCTGCCGTATTCCTAAGGGGCCCCATTACGCGCCTGACGTTGGAGCTCCCAACTACCAGTAAGCCCACCATCTGCGACCGCCTGGATCTTGCAGACTGAGGGGCAACCTCTGGTACAGGACAAGCAGCCATGTCCGGCCGAAGATATCAGCCTGAGACAGAGCCTGAAACCGGTTCGTCAGACAAACTGGAGAGGCCTTCTGTTCAGCCCTCTGGAATGTGTTACGCCCCCTGCCACACCTCGAGATGACCTCCCACTCTACCACAGCTGAGGGATCAGCCTCAATGTGGGCAATATCCCGGGCAGCCACAGCCGTAGTCCGATCGGGGGATGCGTGGGACGAGCTGGCCGTCCCCGACAAACCCCCATCCGGACCCACACAGTGATGCCCATTGGCAACAGCCTCAAGCTGTGTGACTGAAGCCAACACTGACTGAAGCTGGGAGCGAAGGGATGCCAGCTCAGCCTGCATCCGAACACAGCAGTTGCAGTCCCTATCCATGCTGAAAACTGTTGTGTAAAGAACGTCTGAACTAATCTACAGAGAGCACAGACAAATCGACACAAAATTTAAACGGTTATTAAAATACAAGATTGCCTAGTAAATGCAGTAATGCTGCTACTTGCACACTGCTGACGCACTGCTCGGCGGCGGAAGGAGACTACGCGTTTTTGCACTATTCAGGTACTAAAACGCGATGCCACAACTCTCAAATACTATAATACGCCCGAAATTTATGAATTAAACAATGCAAGTACCAAAAACACGCAAAGAAATTAAGAATTAAACTATGTAACAAATAAGTGAGCTAGGAGTATACGACTTTCTGCTGGCAGCTGCTTATCCAACGGCGGCAGGGAGCGAGGAGGCTCTCCTGGAACACATAGCTTCACTGAGCCTCGGGTATGCCGTTCCAACGCCCACACAGCATGGCAAAATTGCATAGGCACTAAATGGAAAAGTATTGCGACGCTAAGAAGAATTAAAGTGCCGATACGTCAAGAGCCATAGCTGTGGTTATATGTGTGCTCTGTGCCTCGCCTTCTTGCCGCCCGCCAACCGCCGCATCGATGCTAGCAGGTTGAAACTTTTAGTACTGTATTCGTAGGGATCAGAGAGTGAACTGTGTTTGTTTGGTGCAATAATAACCTAAATTTTACCAGAACTTTTCCATCATTTAATTATACTCACAACTAACCTAGGCTGGGTCCTTTCCAAACGCTGTACAATCCGAGTGTCCCGAAATGAAAATTAAAAATTGTGTTAATAATAATTATTTGCAGAGCTAGCTATATTAGAATGGTGTTTAAAGAAATGTTTTGTTAATGAACCAGTAAATGAATAGCGAAGGTCTAATGAAGCCAAAGATAACTTTAGTATTGGTATAGTAATGAAGTTTAAGTATTTCGAGACAGATTTAAAGGCATTTAAATAAGCAGTAAATAAGATGAAAAGAGTAGTAACTTATATACTCTAAATCTTGAATGAATAACAAATGCAGTAATCATTTTTTTAAATACAGCGATCATAACAGTTTCAGGGTCCCCCCCCCCCCCCCTCATTCATTTGAATTCTGAAGTATTCTAAATTGGTTTGACCAGAAAAAGTTAAAGTCAATATGAAAGTTAAAATTTATGAGTGTTTTATCTTTATCAAAATTGACATTTTGTGTGTGGCATGAAAGTACAATTTCTAGGGTAACCTATGCCCGATTTGAATCAGATTAATAGACAGTATAAAGTTTTGTAGTAAACATTACAGTGTAGTGATCTGTATTCATGATTTTCCATATCAGTACTGAACGTGAAACTATCAGTTCAATAGATTTTCTAGTTCTACAATTCTACTATATTATGCAGTGTTACAACTTGTTGTTTTGCTTGAATATATACCAACTTGTACAGGGAAGGAACTCAGTTAATGCCTAATTAGGCTGGCGACCGTATTATTGTCACATTGGTAGCATCTTCTGGTTTGCTTTTGATCCATCCTGTCGTGTGATCGCATTTCGAACGTACTCGACGTATTATTGTTATTACAGAGTGGATGTAAGTCTGATTTGCCACCATTCAGGTACACACGGTCGATATCTATGCGAAAATCCTTTCTTATAAGGTGAATCCCGCTCACTTACCACAGCATAGGCTTTAACGAGTACTGTGTCAGGGATTACAACACTAACATAAATTTTCTATACAATAGTACTTCCGCTGTGAAATTTAAGTAGATGCCTTGTTCTTCAAACGTGTTGCTCCTACAGAATGCACCTACCTATCACACGAACAGTGTAACTCACAGATATATTCTCAACGAAATCCCTAAGCAGAGTAATTCATACCTCTCAAATGTCTGCACCTGGAATATCTGCCCATGACATAATTTTCATGACATTCTCAGTAGAATGTCCCAGAAGGAAACGACAACCGACAATTTACTGAGACTTCAAACGCATTCATTTATTTTAACATGCAACTGAGGTATAAGAAATAGTTTAGCGGTCTTCTTCTATTCCCTTCTCGGGCATTAACGAGACACTTCACCGATTTACTAATAAATTTACTCAACTGTATGACAAATATGTTTAACTAATGACTGGAAAAGTAAGAAGGAAACCTGCACCTTGACTAACTGAGTAACTAAAACAGCTCATGAATCTCAAAGTCACTGCACACCGGGCACACAGAGTATGCCCTGAGCAGTAAAATCATAATGCTTACAAGCAGAAGCGGAACAGGGTCAGACAAGCTGTGAGAACTGCTAAACTCAGGCACGCTCAAACATTAAGTGACAACAGAAGTAGACCATCTGTCCTATGAAAAAACCTGTTTGGTCTTGGCATAGGCAAAGTAAAAGCTGTAGCCGGTCCCATTTGTTCCAGCCGAACTGAACTCGTACTTCGCATTACCTTCAACCACAATTGAGCCACTAACGAAACAATGACTGGTTGATTTCTTTGTGGGTGTAAACGACTGTCTCCACGAAAAATTCTGTCTAAAACATGTTACTTCTAATGCTGTCTAAAAAGCCTTCATACGTATCAGAACAGTATCTACTGGACACTATGGCTTCACTGTCCAAATGATGAAGCTTACAATTGATCCACTATTATCCACTACAACAAATACCTTCAACCAGTCCTCAACATCAAGTGCTTTTCCTGAGGCCTGGAAACAGAGACTAGTAAAGCTATTACCCTAAAAGCATCCTTCAATAAAATTGACCTATCTGCATTCTTCCTGTACAGTTCAAGACCTTAGAAAACGTAGTCCACGACCAGATACCAAATAATCTGACTACAAACAACCTACTAGGCAAATAGAGATCAGATTTCCTTAAACTTCGCACCTCAACATCGGTCTTAATAAAAGTAACAGATGACCTGAAGCTTCACGTGGATGCACAAGAGGCGACTATCATGTGCTCCTTAGATTTCATCAAAGCCTTTGACACAGTAGATTTCAACATTTTACCAGTTAGACTTAGCAGCCTAAATTTCTCGCCAAGTGCAAAGCAATGATTTCGCTTACACCTGACATCTTGCCAGTAATGTGTCATGTCTGGCACCATAAAGTCACAATCGAGGCAGGTAGTATCAGGTGTGCCCCAGAGTTCGGTATTACGTCATGTGTGCGAATACTGCATGAGTGCTGATGACCTCCGTTATATTTAAATGCAAAACGAATAAACCTGTACATATCTATCGAGAATACCAAAATTGACCTGTGTGCACTGTCAAAACAGGGGCAGAATATAAGGTTAAAGCTCAGTCCTTCTGAAATCCAAGGGGTAGTGGTAGCTTATTCGAGGCTCATTAGCCCGAAATACCAGGAATCTGTACCATGTTTAATCCTAAATGGGACAAATATCAACTTCTCTCCCTCAGTAGAGTCTAGGAGTAATAACACGTGAAAATCTAAATTGGACTGAGCATGTAATCGCAATGTGCCGGAAAGCACATCCCCTACAAAAACATAAAAAGCTCTTCCCTTTTCGCTTGAGAAAGAAACTTGTACAAACACTTACACTTCCAGTTAATGATTACTGCAATGCTATCCTGCAAGATCTTTCTCAGGAAATCTCACGGCGCCTGCAACTGATTGTGAATACTGGTATTCGATATATCTGTGATGTTCAATTCTTTGACCACATTTTACCGACAAGTGCACATTTATTCTGGCGGAGTACAGACGAGCACGGAGATTTCCATAGACTGTGTCTTCTCTAATGTCTTATGAACGTACACAGTCCCTCATGTATCCCCTCAACCTTAACGCCTCTTGTCTGAAAAACAGGGCAGAAATACCCGTTCCAATCAGAGAAAAATCCATTCCGCTCCACCACATCGTTCAGTCATTTTTTCGAAGTTCTTCCCAGTTGCACAAACCATACTTTGGAATAATCTTGCACATTACATTAGAGAACTCAATATCATTCCAAGCTTCGTAAGGCAGTTAATGACATTAGTTCTGAAGCAAAGGTAATTAATACCATCGTCCCTGTACGTACTCGTTACCTCTGTACATCCTTCCTACATTCTTCTTTCCATCTTCCTCCTATCCTAGTATTCTTAGCTGATGACATCTCCTTAAATTTCATTTCCACAAAACTCGCTATATCACAAAACATCTACATTGTACACCCACATCTACTTCTACATCAATACTCTGCAAGTCACATTTAAGTGACTGGCAGAGGGTTCATCGAACCACCATCACAATTCTCTATTATTCCAGTCTCGTATAGCGCGCGGAAAGAACGAACACCTACATCTTTCCGTACGAGCTCTGATTTCCCTTATTTTATAGCGGTGATCGTTTCTCCCTATGTAGGTCGGTGTCAACAAAATATTTTTGCATTCGGAGGAGAAAGTTGGTGGTTGGAATTTCGTGAGAAGATTCCGTCGCAACGAAAAACGCCTTTCTTTTAATGATGTCCAGCCCAAATCCTGTACCATTTTAGTGAAATTCTCTCCCATATTTCGAGATAATTCAAAACATGTTGCCATTCATTGAACTTTTTCAATATACTCCGTCAGTCCTGTCTAGTAAGGATCCCACACCGTGCAGCAGTATTCTAAAAGAGGACGGACAAGCGTACTGTAGGCAGTTTCCTTACTAGATCTGTTACATTTTCTGAGTGTCCTGTCAATAAAACGCAGTCTTTGGTTAGCCTACCCCTCAACATTTTTATGTTCCTTTCAGTTTAAGTTGTTTGTAATTCTAATTCCTAGGTGTTAAGTTGAATTTAGGGCCTTTAGATTTGACTGATTTATCGTGTAACCGACGTTTAACGAATCCCTTTTAGCACTCATGTGGATGACCTCACACTTTTCGTTATTTAAAGTCAACTGCCAATTTTCGCACCATTCAGATATCTTTTCTAAGTCGTTTTGCAACTTTTTTTTGATCGTCTGATGACTTTACTAGTCGATAAACGATAGCGTCATCTGCAAACAACCGAAGACGACAGCTCAGATTGTCTCCCAAATCGTTTATATAGGTAAGGAACAGCAAAGGGTCTACAACACTACCTTGGGGAACGTCAGAAATCACTTCTGTTTTACTCGATGACCTTCCGTCAGTTACTAGGAACTGCGACTTCCATGACAGGAAATCACAAATCTAGTCACATAACTGAGACAATATTCCAGAAGCACGTAATTTCACTATAAGCCGCTTGTGTGGTACGGTGTCAAAAGTCTTAGGGAAATCCGGAGATTCGGAATCGATCTGAAATCCCTTGTCAATGGAACTCAACACTTCATGCGAATAAATAGCTAGTTGTTTTTCACAATAACGATATTTTCTAATCCCATGTTGACTGTGTGTCAATAGACCGTTTACTTCAAGGTAATTCATAAAGTTCGAACAAAATATATGTTCCAGAATCCTGCTGCATATCGACGTTAACGATATGGGCTTGTAATTAAGTGGATTACTTCTACTGCCTTTCTTGAATACTGGTGTGATAAATGTGTGACTGGTATGATAAACTGTTTTTTTATTTGCCACTGTCATTATTGTTACTATTCTCATTATTATTATTATTATTATTATTATTATTATTATTATTATTACTTTATTATTATAACTACACTTTTGTCATTATTAATGGCGATAGCATCAGCAGCAGAAGCAGCAGCAGCAATAGGAGGAGTATCGCCAGTATTATGTACTCATATTTTCACTATACATACTCAGATCATGTTAATACTATACGTCATATTAAAATTCATATTTCTTGGGTAAGGGACGGCGTGATGACCATGATACAGGGGTGGGCAACTGGTTTGGCTCTGGGTCACAATGTGGAAGCACAAGTTAATGAAGGGCCGCACCTGCAAGAATTACTGCATTTGAGAACTGTATTAAGTGTACTACATTAAAAATCAATAAATATAAAGTCATTACAATAGTGGCAGTTTAATCACTTTCTTTATTGTGCTAATTTCATTTGAGCATATTGACGTAGGCATCAAAGTGGAAATCCTCGGTCACGCACTGGGAGCAAAATCTCGGTTCAAGGCGGGTTTTTATCTCCTGACGGCCAGCACACAGCCCCCCAGCCGGCCGCATATGGCCCGCCGTCCGCTATTTACCCACACCTGCCCTAATCAGATTAGGTTGGTAAATAAATAAAATAAATAAATATTTCACTCCGGTTAATGCGACTTCACTGCAGGGAGGGAAATAACTATAAAGGTCTTCTTGCGGTATTTAGGTGTCCCATTTTCAATAAACGAAATGATCTTAGGAAATACGACCTTAAGCGTGTTTTCCGTGCACTTGCGAAATTGATGGTGCAGTTGTGTTTGATCACGGCCTTGGCAAACGCTGTACACATTACACTCCATGCCAATGTTTCTACATCTACATCTACATCTACATTTATACTCCGCAAGCCACCCAACGGTGTGTGGAGGAGGGTACTTTACGTGCCACTGTCATTACCTCCGTTTTCTGTTCCAGTCGCGTATGGTTTGCGGGAAAGACGACTGTCTGAAAGCCTCCGTGCGCGCTCTAATCTATCTAATTTTACATTTGTGATCTCCTCGGGAGGTATAAGTAGGGGGAAGCAATATATTCGATACCTCATCCAGAAACGCACCCTCTCGAAACCTGGACAGCAAGCTACACCGCGATGCAGAGCGCCTCTCTTGCAGAGTCTGCCACTTGGGTTTGCTAAACATCTCCGTAACGCTACCACGCTTACCAAATAACCCTGTGACGAAACGCGCCGCTCTTCTTTGGATCTTCTCTATCTCCTCCGTCAACGCGATCTCGTACGGATCCCACACTGATGAGCAATACTCAAGTATAGGTCGAACGAATGTTTTGTGAGCCACCTCCTTTAGTGATGGACTACATTTTCTAAGGACTCTCCCAATGAATCTCTACCTGGCACCCGCCTTACCAACAATTAATTTTATATGATCATTCCACTTCAAATCGTTCCGCACGCATACTCCCAGATATTGTACAGAAGTAACTGCTACCAGTGTTTGTTCCGCTATCATATAATCATACAATAAAGGATCCTTCTTTCTATGTATTCCTAATACATTACATTTGTCTATGTTAAGGGTCAGTTACCACTCCCTGCACCAAGTGCCTATCCGCTGCAGATCTTCCTGCATTTCGCTATAATTTTCTAATGCTGCAACTTCTCTGTATACTACAGCATCATCCGCGAAAAGCCGCATGGAACTTCCGACACTATCTACTAGCTCATTTATATATATTGTGAAAAGAAATGGTCCCATAACACTCCCCTGTGGCACGCCAGAGGTTACTTTAACGTCTGTAGACTTCTCTCCATTGGTAACAACATGCTGTGTTCTGTTTGCCAAAAACTCTTCAATCCAGCCACACAGCTGGTCTGATATTCCATAGGCTCTTATTTTGTTTATCAGGCGACAGTACGGAACTGTATCGAACGCCTGCCGGAAGTCAAGGAAAATAGCATCTATCTGGGAGCCTGTATCTAATTTTTTGTGGGTCTCATGAACAAATTAAGCGAGTTGGGTCTCACACGATCGCTGTTTCCGGAAAACATGTTGATTCCTACAGAGTAGATTCTGGGTTTCCAAAACCCGAATGATACTCGAGCAAAAAACATGTTCCAAAATTCTACAACAGATCGACGTCAGAGATATAGGTCTATAGTTTTGCGCATCTGCTCGACGACCCTTCTTGAAGACTGGGACTACCTGTGATCTTTTCCAATCATTTGGAACCTTCCGTTCCTCTAGAGACTTGCGGTACACGGCTGTTGGAAGGGGGGCAAGTTCTTTCGCGTACTCTGTGTAGAATCGAACTGGTACCCCGTCAGGTCCAGTGGACTTTCCTCTGTTGAGTGATTCCAGCCAGTTTTAGGCGGCCGTTGTGGCCGAGCGGTTCTTGGCGCTTCAGTCCGGAACCACGCGGCTGCTACGGTCACAGGTTAGAATCCTGCCTCGGGCATGGATGTGTGTGATGTCCTTAGGTTAGTTATGTTTAAGTAGTTCTAAGTCCAGGGTACTGATGACCTCAGATGTTAAGTCCCTTAGTGCTTAGAGCCATTTGAACCACTTTGAACCAGTGTTGTATGTCGACATGGACAAATTTGCCGCAATGAGTCCGACAAATCGGCAGTAGAACAGCGGTTTCTAAACTCGGAGCCTCAGACGTCTCGTGAAACACCGAAGTGTAATGCTCAGTGCCATCGTTGTGAGACTGCGCTGTTAAGAAAGGCATAAATATACATACGGCAGACGATTTCACCAACAGTGATGCAGGATTTCAATTAAGTGCTGCTCGTAATCCAGCACTGGCTGCCACTACATTAAAACCGGGGAAACGGGAACCTCCAATAACAGACCCCTGGCAGCGCATTGCAGATATTTAATCTACCTTTTCGCCACTCAGAGCAGATGGCGCCCGCACGAAGGACATCGTGCAGGGAGGAGTTACGAGCGCTATGTGAAAGAGGGGAGGAGGATGCAAAAAAATATTATTCGATTAAAAAGAATTTACTGCTGGCGAACAAAAAACATCCTGAGTACGGTCGTCAAATGAAACGCCTATGTTTCGAAAAAAAGGAGTTCTAGATTGAAAAATGGATGCCTAGATGAGATACCAGATAGAAGAGGACGTTTTAAAGAAAATTTATGCTCAAATCGCGTTATTCACGTACCACTGAGCTTGTGTGTCACATCTGAATCTATAATGGTCTGAATATACACAGATGACAAAATCGTAGATATCGAAATAGACGACAGATGGATAGAGAAACAATTAAAATCGCTCCAAAGAGGAAAGGCCTCTGGACCTGAAGGGATACCAGTTCGATTTTACACAGAGTACGCGAAGGAACTTGCCCCCCTTCTTGCAGCGGTGTTCCGTAGGTCTCTAGAAGAGCGTAGCGTTCCAAAGGATTGGAAAAGGGCACAGATCATCCCCGTTTCCAGAAGGGACGTCGAACAGATGTGCAGAACTATAGACCTATATCTCTAACGTCGATCAGTTGTAGAATTTTGGAACACGTATTATGTTCGAGTATAATGACTTTTCTGGAGACTAGAAATCTACTCTGTAGGAATCAGCATGGGTTTCGAAAAAGACGGTCATGTGAATCCCAGCTCGCGCTATTCGTCCACGAGACTCAGAGGGCCATAGACACGGGTTCACAGGTAGATGCCGTGTTTCTTGACTTCCGCAAGGCGCTCGATACAGTTCCCCACAGTCGTTTAATGAACAAAGTAAGAGCATATGGACTATCAGACCAATTGTGTGATTGGATTGAGGAGTTCCTAGATAACAGAACGCAGCATGTCATTCTCAATGGAGAGAAGTCTTCCGAAGTAAGAGTGATTTCAGGTGTGCCGCAGGGGAGTGTCATAGGACCGTTGCTATTCACAATATACATAAATGACCTTGTGGATGACATCGGAAGTTCACTGAGGCTTTTTGCAGATGATGCTGTGGTGTATCGAGAGGTTGTAACAATGGAAAATTGTACTGAAATGCAGGAGGATCTGCAGCGAATTGACGCATGGTGCAGGGAATGGCAATTGAATCTCAATGTAGACAAGTGTAATGTGCTGCGAATACATAGAAAGATAGATCCTTTATCATTTAGCTACAAAATAGGTCAGCAACTGGAAGCAGTTAATTCCATAAATTATCTGGGAGTACGCATTAGGAGTGATTTAAAATGGAATGATCATATAAAGTTGATCGTCGGTAAAGCAGATGCCAGGCTGAGATTCATTGGAAGAATCCTAAGGAAATGCAATCCGAAAACAAAGGAAGTAGGTTACAATACGCTTGTTCGCCCACTGCTTGAATACTGCTCAGCAGTGTGGGATCCGTACCAGATAGGGTTGATAGAAGAGATAGAGAAGATCCAATGGAGAGCAGCGCGCTTCGTTACAGGATCATTTAGTTATCGCGAAAGCGTTACGGAGATGATAGATAAACTCCAGTGGAAGACTCTGCAGGAGAGACGCTCAGTAGCTCGGTAAGGGCTTTTGTTAAAGTTTCGAGAACATACCTTCACCGAAGAGTCAAGCACTATATTGCTCCCTCCTACGTATATCTCGCGAAGAGATCATGAGGATAAAATCAGAGAGATTAGAGCCCACACAGAGGCATACCGTCAATCCTTCTTTCCACGAACAATACGAGACTTGAATAGAAGGGAGAACCGATAGAGGTACTCAAGGTACCCTCCGCCACACACAGGTGGCTTGCGGAGTATGGATGTAGATGTAGATGTAGATGTAAATGGGCCCACTAATGCCATTAGCATTGACTCTACGTGCAACGAATAACCTTACTATTAATACACGACTCAATGGGACGTGGCAATGTATAGAATGGCCTAATATACACTGAAACAGTTAATTTAATTTCCCGTTTAGAAATATCCGTCACATCACCGCAACAGATAAAATTACTGGGAACGGAAGAAGTGTGGATTCAAAGGCCTTGTCAGTAAAGACGGGTAGTTGGTAACTACAAACGCTGGTAATTTATTTATTCTTAAGGCATATGATTGCCAACGTCTTCAACATATAAATACACCGGTTACAGGGATAAGGATACAATCTGTATTACATGGCCCTCTAGTCAATAAAACAATTTCATGAACATGGGAGTGCTGTATTGATATAGCTTGCGTCACCTAATTTTCAGACATGGAGGCTGGTATGGAACAAAGCCAACAGGAACAATTCACACAAACGTTCAGAAATCAGTATGCTTCTTTTCAGAGATAGACGTCGTGTGAATGCATAGGTTTCCAGCTATTACTGTAAGGTTTGCATACGTTTTGTGCCATTGTAAATAATTCTCTTTTACCATAATGTGACAAACATGAATGAGCGCGCCATACGCGTAGTGAATAGAATTCTCGACTCTGTGTTAAAGTTCATCTGTAGTTCATTTGCTCGCCAGTCAGTTGTGCAGCGCTGGAGCACTCTTATTTGGGGCGTAGTAGCGAGCGGTTGAGTTTTATAGGAAATTTGATATTTGTTAATCGCAGAGAAATTATCAGAGAGAGAGAGAGAGAGAGAGAGAGAGAGAGAGAGCACTCCGTCTTCAGGCCACAAGTGGCCCATCGGGCCCATCCGACCGCTGAGTCTTCCTCATGTTGAGGATGCGGATAGGAGGGGCGTGTGGTCAGCACACCACTCTCCCGGTCGTTATGATGGTTTTCTGTGACCGGAGCCGCTACTATTCGGTCGAGTAGCTCCTCAATTGGCATCACGAGGCTGAGTGCACCCCGAAAAATGGCAACAGCGCATGGAGGCCTGGATGGTCACCCAACCAAGTGCCGGCCACGTCCGACAGTACTTAACATCGGTGTTCTCACGGGAACCGGTGTATCCACTACGGCAAAACCGTTGCCGAGAGAAATTATCAGCAATACTTTATTAGTTAGAAGAAAACTTATTTGTAAACACATGGTATTGATCCCATTGACGGGGAAGATATTTGAACGAATTGTTCAAGGTAATCTATGCACGTGCAAGAATGAAATTGTCTGTCAGTTTTGTGTCGTCTCGTTGTCACTGTAGGCTAGTACCATGGGAAGCAAGGAGAGGATGTTGTTAGGCGCCCAGTATCCTCCTCTATAACAGAATTGCATGCAAGTATTAATAGGGTTCTTTATTCATAAGAATAGAGAATTACTTAACTCAAGATAGACCAGGTATTGAGGTACGAGCTCTTCCGTATTAGTCCACGTTAGCCTCACTGCCGGTGAAATACACGTCGGCTATGTACACTATTTTGGTCGCTATGCACTGCCTGTCTATGAGCCAGAGGCTGAGCTAACTGCGACTACGACTCCCACTGGGCTGCGATTGATGACTCGACTCATTGGCTCCCTGTATGACTGACTGGAACTCGCTCGGCTCTCCGGTACTCGGCGGCCGTCTAAATACTGGCGGCTTAGAGGGTGTTGGCAGTGCTTTTCTTGTGAGTCTGTCTTTGGCCTCTATCGATGACCTCGCAACGTGTTTGCCACATGGTGTGCTGGCGACAGCTTACGCCAGCACTATTTTAGAAGGAAAAGTTTCTCCCTCAGATTACTAATAACATTCACAATTAATGTTTATTTGATCTCTTTATGTTCTTTATGTCTCCAATAACGCAACTGGTTGCAATATCTGCAATTTTTTTCTGTAATGAGACAATTTTGTAATTTTTAGAGTCTTCTTATGTTGTGCAGTCTTTTTGCACAACTATCAGAGTTTAGATTTTTAAGAACTACTTCCCTTAAAGAAAAACACTGCTTCATCATTCTTAGTAAGCTTCTGAATATTTTGCGGTTTTACATTGCACCTTAGGCAACACGAAGCCACATATAGTTCCTGACAAACAAAAAAACAAATTTTGTAGTAAGCAGACTATTTACCTTTAGCTGCTGCATTTTCTGATTCCAATTTGCTGTTGAGAACGTCAGTACAGCAGTATTTCGCAATTATGCAGTTTCATTGCTACAGCGCATCAAAGATCTACCCAGGAGTTGTCCTTTTTTTTCTCGGTTTGTTGTGCTAGAGCTCCTGAAAGTGCGGTACCGATATATAAAAATTTTACAATTTTTTTTCCCAGAAACTTATAAATCAACTTTACCAAGAACGCCCAAATTCGCTTTATTTAAGACCAGTAATGACCATCACCAGACACTTTAATTATGGACACATTTTAAGGATAAGACAAGTAATAAAACTCAAATCACGTTTCTTCAGTTTTCTAATCTTCTATAGCACATTCAGAAGTCAGACAGGCACAACGTTCTGTGAAACCTTTATCGAAATACGATCATACGTGTTCAGAATGTCACCAGTCGAGAGCCTGGTAGCACTACCTACAGCGACCACCTGAATGTGTCAGGCAGTTGCTTAGAGAAAATGTTCTGGGACATACACAGTGTTATACGGTGGAAAACCCGAGATGTGTATTTGCAACATATTCGTTGGGAAAGCCTGCAAACATGACTGTTTTGCACGAGGGGAAAACATCCTGAATAATAACCGCTTGGCTGCTCTTATAACTAATTTATTTAACGCCCCGTTTCGTAGCCTAAAACCACGTCATCGTGTTATATCTATTAAATTAGAATAAAGCGTTTGCTACTCTTGTGGTCGAGTTATAGTTACAGTCAATGTTGAGAAATAGAGCAAGTTACGTACATCTTAAATCATGGCACTAAAGTTGCAACTTGGGCAGGACCGAATGTCCCTTGTCTACGAATAAATGACGCAATTAGCGGATCGTCAAGTAAGCAGAAAGTCTGGATCCATTGTTCCTCAACCATGCCTAATTTTTTTAACTATAAGAACCGTCAACGAATATCATCCCAATATAGTGCGACAAAAGACCAATAATGGGCTAAAACAGCCAGTCAGAAATTAAAAAGAGCTGCCATGCATCCGGAACGGATGACAGTAGGCCGAATATATTCGGTTAACCATTAGATATAGGGTCACGATCCATCCAGAGCGCCTAAAACGTAATGAGAATGTGTTAAGTATCGATAATTTAGTAATATAATCAGTACAAAGACGATAACTGACGAGAAAAATTGTATGAAAATGACATACCATGCATCTCCAGGTACTGCAGCCTGCTGCATTTATCGTATGTCATTTTCATTGTCGATACTATCAACATTTTCATTGTTTGTTAAGCTCCCTAGACCGATCGTGCCCCTATATGTAATGGTTAACCAGTTATGTTCGGTCTACTGTCTTCCAGTTGGGATTCAATTTTTGACTGGGTGCTCAAGCACATTATTGGTCTTTTATCACATTAGTTTGGGATGATATTTATTGACTGTTATTATTGTTATAAAAACATTAGGCACACTTAAGGAAGAGTGGATCCCGACTTTCCCCTTACCTGAGGATCCGCTAATTGCGTCATGTGCTCGTAGACAAAGCAATATTCTGTCGCAATCATGTTGCAACTTTGATTTCCATATTAACCATGCACGCAACCTGCTTTATATTCACTTTTCGACTACCACTCCAGCAAACACGTTTTTTCTAATTTAACGGATTTAGCCTGATTATGTAGCTTCTTGGCTACGAAACCGGTCATTAAATAAATTATTTACGAGAGTAGCCACGCGGTTATTATTCAAGAAACCATGAAATCTTACACATTTTAGTTTTCTTTACTTTCTTCCTATCAATTGAAAGAAACTTATTCAATACGATTTCTTACAAAAGCTGCACATTCAAAATTATTTCGCAGACTAATATAAAGGTTTGATTACATTATTTTACTGCATGTACCGATACAACAAAAGCCAAATTTCAGTTATATGAAGGACATGTCGGTGGCAGGCGGACAATTGCTCATCTGGTACCCATATAACACCCTGTGGGCGCACGCGGATTTTGGGCGACGTGGCAAGGCTGTAACTGGCGACCGCGTAGAACGACTGCCGGGGACCCGGAGCTTCTGCCTCCAGCAGCCCTTCAGCCCTCTGCTCCCTGGAGACTCCAGGAGGGATGCGGCCGTCGCTGCCCCAAAGAATGGATTTGCAAAGGCAGCCCATTTTTGACAGTAATGGCGGACCCGCAGCCCTGGGGACGAGCCGCATTCGAACCACATCCGTCCTGGCCGGCTATAGTCAACCCCTCCTGCCGCTGCCGCGCGGAATAGCGTGCGGTCGTCTGAGCCGAGGGCTGCAGCGAATAGGGAAGAAACTGCGCTGGCTCTGCGTGCGTGAGGGAGCTCTAGGATTTCATGGAAGCGGATGGTACTATTGAAATTCTGAGGAGACAGAAAACTACTTATGAAAAGAAAGAAGGATCTCCCTCTGAAATTAAAATAAATTACTGTTCTCATTTCGTTCGTATAAAAACTATGTAATTTTTTTAACAATAACTGAAAGGAGAATAAAACTGTTATTGGCACACTGAGATGGAAAAAGTCATGGTATAGCGAAATGTACATATACAGATGGAGGTACACAAGGTTTAAAAAGGCAGTACAATGGCGGAGCTGCCATTTGTACTCAGATTAGTCATGTGAAAGGGTTTGCCACATGATTATGACCACATGACCACATGACAACATGGACATGAAATAGTAGCTGGAGCTAGACGCATAGGAAATTCCATTTCGGAAATCGTTAGGGTATTCAATATTCCGAGACCCACAATGTCAATAGTGTGCCGAGAATAGCAAATTTCAGGAATTATCTGACACTGCGGACAACACTGTGGCCGACGGTCTTCTCTTAACGACCGAAGGAAGTGCCGTTTACGTAGAGTTGTCAGTGCTGTCAGAGGAGCAGTGAAATAACCGCAGAAATCAATGGGGGACGTACGATGAACGTGTCGAGACGTGGCGCTGATGGTCTGTGGCAGTAGATGACCGAAGTGAGTGCCTTCGCCAACAGCACGGCATGGACTCTGGCGCCACTCTTAGTCTCGTGATGATATCGGTTGGACCCTACACGACTGGAAAACCGTGGCTGATCAGGTAAGTCCCGATTTCAGTTGGCAAGAAGTGATGCTGTGGATCAAATGTCGCACAAACCACAAGAAGCTATGAGCTCAAGTGGTAAACATGGCACTTTGCAGGCTGGTGTGCGTTCCATAATAGTGTCGGCAGTGTTTAATGGAATGGGCTTGGTCCTCTGGTCCAACAGGACCTATTATTGACTAGAAAAGCTTACGTTCCAATGCTTGGAGACAATGTGCAACCATTCATGGACGTCATGTTCCCAACCAACGATGGTACGTTTATGGATGAAATTGTGCCGTGACACGGGTACACAGTCATTCGCGATTACTTTGAAGAACATTCTGCACAGTTCATAGGGACAATATGAAACGTTTATTATTTTATCACTACGACAAGAAACTCCAACGGCTGCCGAAAGTCAAGTCACATTACACAGTGCAGATTATCACAAATACACGCAAGCACATGTGCTCACACACACACACACACACACACACACACACACACACACACACAACACATGCATACACACACACACACACACACACACACACACACACACACACACACACACAAGCGCGCGCGAATGGTTGGTATTTCGATCCAATCCATGTATGCCACGAATAAATGACGCATGAGTTTTGGTAACTCCATCACCCTAAGACACTTCTGCCACTACAAAACAAAACGCTACAAGTTCAACATAAGTTAAACGAAATTATGAACTAGAATGGCCACTTCACGACATTCTACTGTTGGATACTGTTCCTGCTTTCACAGTAATTAACCTGTACCCACAAACAGTCACGGCCTCACCATGTCATTGTTCAGTCAAGCAATATTAATGTGTGAAATTTAACTGCTATAACCACAAAGTATGTAGTGATAGTTATGTTGTACAAAATTTTCTCATGAACTTGTAACGTTAGTATCCTCCATCGAAGAGATGCTTGCAAACCACATGTTTAAGTGACCGATACCTCCACACAAAAAGATTACATCATTATATATATATATATATATATAGACCTTGCCGTTGGTGGTGAGGCTTCCGTGCCTCAGCGATACACATGGCCATACCGTAGGTGCAACCACAACGGAGGGGTATCTGTTGAGAGGCCAGACAAACGTGTGGTTCCTGAAGAGGGGCAGCAGCCTTTTCAGTAGCTGCAGGGGCAACAGTCTGGATGATTGACTGATCTGGCCCAGTAACAATAACCAAAACGGCCTTGCTGTGCTGGTACTGTTTTTTCAGCGTTCTCGGAAATTCAACCCCTAAGGCGGTAAAATAGGGAGTGAAATGTATTATGAAAATTTTTTTCTGAAGACATTTTTCACAAAAAAATCTATGGACATTAGGCTTCTCTTGAAATGAAAAAATAGGAGTTTCACAGTTCTTAGAAATTCAACACCTAACGACGTGAAATAGGTCCAAATTGATGCACTAACTCGTAATTGCCCAGCCCAAACTGCTAAGGATAGAAACTAGAAATTTGGAGAGTATGTGGATCTTATACTAGAGCCATCGATTAAGAAAGGATTGTCCGAAATTCTTCTCCTAAGAGGACAAATATGGGATGAGAGACTTTTACAAAATATGTCACTATTAAGACAATTTTGAATCTAGAACTACGAAAAATGGCAGTTGGTTTCATTTTTTTGGAAATTCAAGAACTAAGAAAGGGAAACAGAAAGCCTTTTTTTAAAGAAACAGTTCATTTATAAGTGACTACTGAAGAATTTTTAAAGTTGCATCTATTAAAATTGGTGTTTCACGTCTCGGCTGGGAACAAAGAAATACCTATGCCAACGTTTTTGGAGATTCAACCTGTAATAAGATGAAATAGGAGATGAAAGTGTTGATGGAAATACTTTATTATGTAAGAATGTTCGTAGCTAAATCTATCAGAATTTGTATTTGGCTTCACAATTAGGAATAAAAAAATTATGTGTTTCAATGGGTCCTGAAATTCAACCTCTAAGTGGGTGAAATAGGACCTGACTAACTCGTTGAGTCATCATCGCCTAGCCCAAACCATTAAGGACAGAAACTTGAATTTTGGAGAAAGTGTTGATCCTATACTGTAGGCATCGTTTATAAGGTATAGTTCGAAATTCCACCCCTAAAGGGGCGCAGGAGGGGATGAAAGGTTTTTGAAAAAAAGCTAGAACCGTGAAAATTTTTATAAGCATTTGCTTTCTCGATCAGAAATAAATCAATACGTGCTTCTGCACTTTTTGGAAGTCAAACACTAAAGGGGTAGAATAGTGAGAGAGTTTTTTAAAAGTAAATCAGTATGATGAGATTAATACAGCATTCTTAAAGCTGCGTCTATCGAAATTGGTATTTGACTTCCGAGAAATAAAAAAAATAGTTTCAGTGTTTTTGGAAATTCAGCCCTTAGCGGAGTAAAGTAGGGGATGAAAATTATTTCGAAAATGTTTCATTATGATAGCATTTTTAAAAGTAAACCCAAAAGGCTTGTATTGGGGTCTCGGTTAGAAATTTAAAAAAAAAGTTTCGGTGTTTTTTAGAAATTCAACCCGTAAGGGGATGAAATGGGGAAAGAAAATTATTACGAAAATATTTCGTTATATTAGAACATTTTGAAAGCTAAATATATTAAAATCTGCATTTGACTTCTAAAGAAATAGGCATGAAAATTTGTACTGAAATATCACCACAAGAATTCAAAAGGCAGGATTGACAGAGACGTCCTATTCTAGCAAGCAATATTGCTTTTTGGCCAGAAGTATATTCCGAACACACCATGCTTCTATGGCCTTAATTAGCGTGCAAAATTTAGCAGTTGTTGCAATAGTGAAGAACTTCAAAATTCGATTAAGCAAAAAAAAAAAAAAAAAGAAAGAAAGAAATTCTGTGCAGGCCAAACAATATACAAGAGCGAATCGAAGTATCGGGCGCTAAGGTAAATGAAATCTATAAATGAATGTTACATTGGCTGGACAAAAATACGGCTGCACCAGAAACAAAACACATTTCCATGCCTAAAACGGTGCAGAAAAACCACTGACGTTCACAATAGCTTCCAGTGGTCCCAGAGTGGCTAAATACAGGTCCTGTACGATTTTCGAGGAAATCATATATCGTTATACCTGTGAAATAGTGGCAAGTTCAGCTAACGATGGTGGAGGTAGATAGCAATCTCTCACCATCCTCTGCAAAGAAGACCACAACAGATCAATAATATTGCAGTCTGGTGACTACTGTCACTAGCGGAGGTGCAAAAATTCATCCATGTCTCTGTGGACTGGGCCCTGTCGTCTTGCAAAACAGGATACCCACTGGGGAATAAACATTAGACTATGTAGTAGACCTGACAATCCGAAATGGCCTCATAATCCCCAGGAGTAACGCGATACTGCAGAGTGACAGTGGGGTCCACGGACCACCACGGTAAGACTGCCCAAATCGTCACCAAACCTCTGCTACGTTTGACTCTTCGGTCAGAAGTAGGAAAAAGTGTGGAACAAGAGACATCCGACCAAATTACTTCCTTCCATTGCTCCATGTTTTATAGTTTGGACCACGTTTTCCTGTTAAACCATCACTTTATTTATTTATTCGTATGGCTGACATGGAGTGTAAAAAATACAGATATATAACATTAGCATATGTTTATAAAAACAATACAGAAAGACAAAAGTACATATAAAACTAACTAAATGTCAGTGCGTAAGTTCCTAATCCATATAAGAGCTGCATCATCAGCTTTCATTAGGTCGCTCCAACTCCCCTGATTGGAACGCTAAGGGTATTCGTCTCTAATGTGCTTGATTGTCTGGTTTGCACTGAGCATCGGCCATTTGCAGTGCGAACTCTGTTTAATTTGACCCACATTTTCCTGTCGAGCTCTGTACCAGTAGAGTCACAGTTAAACCTCCGGAATAATTCACGATCTTCAGCATTTTCAATAAGTAGACAGTTCTTATCCGACAGGTCTCTCACCTCGAATTATTGGCATCTAACTGTTCTGCTTGCCGCTTGCCGTAACGGTGGGTTTCTTGAACGGAGTCTATTTCGCCGTAGAGTTGGTATGTCTTCCTGTATGGGTAATTCCAGTTTCTCCTGCAGCTTGCGGTATTCTCTCGCTTCTACGGATTACGGGTGAATAGCTGTTGTTCAGCAGAGGAAGTCAATAACTGGGCGTTGGTCGGATTGTCCAAGTTACTAATCGCACAGTGTGGTTCAACTGGACGCCGATCGAGCTGGTGTGGCAGCTGTTTAGCCATACCGGGGCACAATATTCGGCTGCTGAGGGGACCAGAGCAAAGGATGATGTGCGTAAGGTGTCTTCTGACACTCCTAACATAGCTCCATACAATTTTAAATAATATTGTTACGAGTTTTTGCAGTGATATTTTCGAGACATTTTTTTATATGGGCAAAGTTGACACCAAGTGCTTAGAATACTTGTTATGGCAAACAGTGTTTCCGCTAACTTTCACTCTGAGCTCCGAGTTAACTTGTTTCATGTTCAGTTGGATTGTACATCAGTTTTACTTGTACTGGACTTACGTCGCTATTTTCCAGACTAGGAGCTCATAACGGCTAGATCTTCGGAGAGAATTTTCTCCGCTTGTCCAGGATCCTTAGTTCCAGAAGCAAGAGCAGTATCATCTGTGTAGCTGAATTTTGTTGACCTGGTATTGGGGAGGTCGAAGATGCATTGGTTGAATAACATGGGGGCTAAGACGGAGCCCTGTGGTAGACAATTATTTAATTTCCTTTCCGTACTCACATTTTCTGCCGGGTAACACGGAAGTAGCTATTGTTTATCATAGTTTTGGTGATAGTTACAGTTTTTCGGCCTCGGATTGTTTTTAGTAATTTGTATATCTTCCCTTCTCTCCAGACTGTGTTATATGCTGCGGTTAGGTTGTAAGAGGTCCATGATTAAGGAATTTGTTGCTAGCGCACTCGAGCAGATGTAATTTCGATGTATTGCCCACGCGCTGCCTGCGATATGTCAGCTATAAGAGAATCTCAGACCAAAGAGCAGTGTTGATTGGAGTAGGAACTGTGTACCAGTAGGAGTAAGTAGTTGCTAGCAGTCGTGTGTATGAAGTTGGCTGGGCCGGTCGTGGGGAGCGATGGCGGAGCCTGAGCGATATAATATAAGGGAAAAGCAGCCTCGCGCTTATGTAGTATTGTTATATCAAGTCCCATGTAAATATTTTTAAAGAAATCTCTTAATAATAATCTTTTTTATAAAAATTAACTAATGACAATCATTCCTCTCAATTTAAAGAATTTACTAATTTCTCCAATCCATGATCATCCCGATTATTGTACAGAAAAATCAGTTGTTTCCTTTCATACATGACAAATCTATCGGCCAGCATTGCACTGGGCTGTGTCAGAAAAAAATATTATAAGAGCAGATATATATGCGTTATCCGGCGACTTCATTGAGGTAAGAATTTTCTTTTTTTTATTCAGAATGATGTTTCAGGGCCATGACGCAACGTTGCTGACATCCAAAATTTACCAGTTTAAATTCACAATCAATTATTGAAAGGTTATAAGTGAGTCACATTTTTATTATTCCTAGATTACGGAATAATAAACTGTTGGAAGGTTACGCTGAATGCGAATGAAATAAATAATTATATTGTTTTTACTGTTGGGAGGTTACGGAATTTTTTTGTGGGGTGGTTACATTTATCGACAACCGGCCAGGATCGTATTTTTGTGAATATCTGAGAAGTAGTCAGTTACATATCTGCTCTTTTTTCTTAATGCTAAGTGGATCTTGCATCTGGTGCAACACATTTACTAATTTGTCATTCTTTCATTCACAGAACATCGGCAATTTATTGCTCTTTATTGTAATTTTATTTGTTCCATTTTTGCTCTGTCTTTGTTTGATTATGTGCTTATCTTTCACTTGTGAAAATGCCGCGAAAAACTGCTAACAGTACATCGCGATCCGTAATGAGTGAAAAAGTCGACTTAAATAATTTGACTGATAATACTAGCGACACTCAGTGTCATAGTGATAATCCACTAATTACAGATAATCAGTGCGTGCCGACCACCAGTAATGATTTTATTTCAGATGATGAAAAAACAATCCAATTATCATCATCATCATCATCATCATCATCATCATTTAAGACTGATTATGCCTTTCAGCGTTCAGTCTGGAGCATAGCCCCCCTTATACAGTTCCTCCATGATCCCCTATTCAGTGCTAACATTGGTGCCTCTTCTGATGTTAAACCTATTACTTCAAAATCATTCTTAACCGGATCCAGGTACCTTCTCCTCGGTCTACCCCGACTCCTCCTACCCTCTACTGCTGAATCCATGAGTCTCTTGGGTAACCTTGCTTCTCCCATGCGTGTAACATGACCCCACCATCTAAGCCTGTTCGCCCTGACTGCTACATCCATAGAGTTCATTCCCAGTTTTTCTTAGATTTCCTCATTGTGGACACCCTCCTGCCATTGTTCCCATCCACTAGTACCTGCAATCATCCTAGCTACTTTCATATCCGTATCCTCAACCTTGTTGATAAGGTAACCTGAATCCACCCAGCTTTCGCTCCCATACAACAAAGTTGGTCGAAAGATTGAACGGTGCACAGATAACTTAGTCTTGGTACTGACTTCCTTCTTGCAGAAGAGAGTAGATCGTAGCTTAGCGCTCACTGCATTAGCTTTGCTACACCTCGCTTCCAGTTCTTTCACTATGTTGCCATCCTGTGAGAATATGCATCCTAAGTACTTGAAACCGTCCACCTGTTCTAACTTTGTTCCTCCTATTTGGCACTCAATCCGTTTATATTTCTTTCCCACTGACATTACTTTCGTTTTGGAGATGCTAATCTTCATACCATAGTCCTTACATTTCTGAGCTAGCTCTGAAATATTACTTTGCAAACTTTCAATCGAATCTGCCATCACAACTAAGTCATCCGCATATGCAAGACTGCTTATTTTGTGTTCACATATCTTAATCTCACCCAGCCAGTCTATTGTTTTCAACATATGATCCATAAATATTATGAACAACAGTGGAGACAGGTTGCAGCCTTGTCTTGCCCCTGAAACTACTCTGAACCATGAACTCAATTTACCGTCAACTCTAACTGCTGCCTGACTATCCATGTAAAGACCTTTAATTGCTTGCAAAAGTTTGCCTCCTATTCCATAATCTTTTAGAACACACAATAGCTTCCTCCTAGGAGCCCGGTCTTATGCCATTTCTAGAGCTATAAAGCATAGATACAATTCCCTGTTCCACTCATAACACTTCTCCATTATTTGTGTAAGCTAAAGATCTGGTCCTGACAACCTCTAAGAGGCCTAAACCCACACTGATTTTCATCCAATTGGTCCTCAACTAATACTCGCACTTTCCTTTCAACAATACCTGAGAAGATTTTACACACAACGCTGTGTTAGAATCTTTTCTGTTTCCATGTTTAAAGATTGGTGTGATTACTGCTTTTGTCCAGTCTGATGGAACCTGTCCCGACTCCCAGGCCATTTCAATTATCCTGTGTAGCCATTTAAGACCTGACATTCCACTGTATTTAATGAGTTCCGACTTAATTTTACCCACCCCAGCCGCTTTATTGCACTGCAATCTATTGACCATATTTTCCAATTATGTTAACGACAATTGATGACGTGGCACGTTCCGTTACAATGAACGCTGCCCAGTTTGACACACCTGAATTGCAAAATTAACACAGTGAACAGATAAATGTTTCTGACGAAGAAGAACAATATACACAAAACACGTCAAATTTATTTGATTCCGATGTAGTGACCAACAGTGCACATCCGATTGGCAAACCTTTTTGTGAATCAGACAATAACCAAATGGTTACACAAAACGTGACACATGCAGATACACCATCACACAGCACATATAATACAGCAGCTTGTTTTGCCATGGATCGAGTTATGCCATTATTGCTACAACTTAATGAAAATCTCAAACATCCAATTAATGAAAATAATGAAAATCTCAAACAGCAACATAATGAACGGTTATAAGTGAGTAACATTTTTATTATTCCCAGGTTACGGAATAATAAACTGTTGGAAGGTTACGCTGAATGTGAATGAAATAAATAATTATATTGTTTTTACTGTTGGGAAGTTACGGAATTTTTATGTGGGGAGGTTACAAGGTCTAAGAATGCGACAGACGTCCTCACAATTTCCAGCCTCTACGAAAGTTGTTAGGGACAGCACCTGGTCGCAGCACCTTCTCCGTGGCCCCAAACGTGGTTTCTCAGCTGCGATATGTTCCAGAACGAAGCAGCTAGTTCTGTTATAAGTGAGCCTCTCCAAGAGCTTATAAGTACGGATCAGAAGGGAAATTCGTCTGAAACTTTGAAAGTGGTCAGCTGGTCTACCTGGTTTCAAAATTATCCATTATTTTTCTTCTCTTTAGCTCTCTGGGCAATTTTCCATTCTGTAAGATGTTGGGGAAGAAGCGGACCAGCCCTTTTTTCCGTCATTACCCATGTTTATCAGATCATGTGTTTTACGATGTTTAGTTTGTGTCAAGGCCTTATCCATTTCCGTCAGCGTAAATGGTGAAGAGAAACTGGATTCGTTACGGCACTGAGGTTTTAGAGAAGTGAGCTCTCTTTTTATGGGAAGTATGTTGTTAGTCGTGGGATGATCTAGATGTTTGAACTGTGTGGTTAGCGATTTGGTTCCCTTAAATACCAGGCGTTTATTACTTGTCCTAAATATATTATTCCATTTTTAACATGAATTTAATCTACTGCTAACCTCAGCACGTTGTCAAGCATTATAATAGAGTAGAAGACATATAGGTTCTTTCACAGACCTTGAAAGCAACTACCATCTCGTATTTGCACATGACATGACCTCAAAAGGTGTCACTCTCGTGCAGTTGAGTACCTTGTAGGTTTTGTGTTTCAAATACAAATATTGTACTGTAAGAAGTACTGATTCCGGCTGTTAGAAGCTGGAGCAATCATATAAATACGTCGAATGAAATTAAAAAAAAAAAAGAAGGATCGTGCTTTCCTCAAATTCACTGACAGTTTTCTTGTCCATGGGTACGATGTTGCCCTGTAAAAGGTTCGGGTTGTTTTCTTCAGCGTAATCTATGAATAACATATTGACAAATTTTCTGTTATTTCACATTACGATTTATTTGTTCAAAAAAAGTTCTAGTCCTTTCAACACAAAATTACACTTCTGCCGAGCTCGGAAGGTTCGCAGACACCGTAGTAAGGAAGAGTAAAGGACATGAAGGCCTTTTCCAGCATTGAGTAAAAGAAACCAACTACTATCTCTTATTTTTCGGTGGCATGAGATTAAAAGGTGGTTGTTTGTACAACTGGGTGTCTTACAGATTTTCAGATGTACTAATATTTTGCACTGATAAAGTTGAGTGTGCTATTACACACTTACAAAGTATGTCTCAGAAGGAATGGTCTATATTTAGAGATATGACATATTCGGGAATATGTTCATTCGAACCAAAAATTTGGTATGGAAATATTATCCATTACGAATGACTTCAGAGGCACGAAGCATTTAAAGTACATTGTTATTTGTTTTCTGTATTATTATGTTCGTAGTCAGGTTCACACAAATATTTATGCACAACAGTTGTAGAACGTTACGACATGTGCTTCACAAAATATAAATTGAAAAATATTTTTTATACATTCATCCATAAACGTTATCATACGCGTCCCATGAAAGTTGAGGAGCAGTTCACAATAAATGCTCGAATGTCCTACAGCCAGCTTCAATGCATTTGTGCACTCTTGTGTGTACTCGTGCGGGAACACGTAGTATCACTTCTCTGAGTGTCTCTACTCGTTCCCTGACGAGGGCAGCAGCGTCCATAGCACGACAAAGTAGTTCATCTCGCGTATTCAGCTTTCATTTGTCCACCTGTGGTTTCATCCGACTTCGTATATAAAAATCAAATGTCGTAAGGCCTGGCGATCTTGATGGCCAGTTAACAGTGCTACCACGACAAATCCAGCGATTAAGGTACGTACGGTTGAGATCCCTCACAAGTCTGGTAAAATGTGGACGGTCCCCTTCGTGCTGAAAGTACACTGCAGTTCGCGTGGCTAGGGTGTACAACAAACGAGTTTTCCAAAGAATCCACATAATTATGTCCCGTAATTCTCTTTTATAAATTGACTGGACCTATCAATATGTTACCGATCACGGTGCACCAGACGCTAATCGAAAGACGGACTTGGAAATTTGTTTTTAATCTAGCGTGTGGCTTTTCTTGAGAGCATCGATGATTATTACGTGTGTTGTTGATGATATTTCTTGTATACGCGGCTTCATCAGTGAATAATATTAACAGAAGCAAATGACGATTCTTATTTAACCAGTGACAAATTTAGTGTTGCAATGTAGCCAATGTGAAGGTTATCGAGAGGCTGTATGTGAAATGGGTGTAAGTTTTCGACAAACGTTGTTCCCGGGACACATGCATGCAGAAAGGCACCGTGTGCTAGTAGTAGGATTACGCTGCACCGTGTCAAAAGCGTCTCGCTCTTCCTGTACAGGTTTCTGAATCCACGATCGGAAGAAAAATGGGAACTTGGAAGAATACCCATTTCACATAAATGGCATAAGATTGTTAAACGATATTCACAGCTCTCTGTTCTCTGATGAACATAGTTTTGGGTGTTCTTGGTTGTGATTCCATTTGAATATAATTGGCCCTCACAGGGGATTCATGCAAACAAAGTCAGATTGCGTTGTAAAAGGGACTAATTCAAGGGAGAATTTGTATAGCTTCCACCCCTATGAATGCTTTGTCAGTCAAGCATCATCCCTTTTCTGAATTGTGTTTGTAATTTTTTTTGTAATGTTTATCAGCTCGTTGTAGTTATAAAACGGTTTATAAAAGCTTGCCAGTACTTTTGTAAACGCAAATACGCCACCGTTCTCATTCATATTCCCCTTGCCATTCTTTGTCTTTATTTCATTGTGATGACATAGTGTACAACACCAATTCGAGGTTCAGTATTATTAAATTAGTTAATTTGGTCATTAATTTAAATTCAGAGAGTGATTGCAGACACAGGAAACGAAAGTGCCATGAATAAATTCACTAAACTCATACAATTAAGCACGTAGCACACAATTTGAAGGTTACTGCGAAGATAGTGCTTTTCCTTATGTAAAGATAATAGCATTTAGCATCACTCAGACATATATTTGCAAGCGACGGCGTGCAAAGTAACGAACATTTGACAACAGGTTGTAAAAAATCTATCACTAGGAACTAAACTCGCCCCCCCCCCCCCCCCACCTTCCCCAACTCGCGTCATATACCAACTCATCCACTTCCTACACCTTCGTTGTTAGCTCACTGGACTTGCATTGAGGAAGACGGCGCTTCCAGAGCTTGTGCTCCATCTCTAACGATATCGATGTCGACGGGCCGTTAAACCCAATCTTCCTTCCTTCTTCCTTCCTACACCTTCTTCTCTTCTCATGACGCCTTCGGATCCAAAACGTTAAACACAAAATCATATTTCGCGACCTATTATCGCAAACATTAATCATCAATCGATGCCGGCCGAAGTGGCCGTGCGGTTCTAGGCGCTGCAGTCTGGAACCGCGAGACCGCTACGGTCGCAGGTTCGAATCCCGCCTCGGGCATGGATGTGTGCAATGTCCTTAGTTTAGTTAGGTTTAACTAGTTCTAAGTTCTAGGGGACTAATGACCTCAGAAGTTGAGTCCTGTAGTGCTCAGAGCCATTTGAACCATTTTTTTTTGAACCATCAATCGATATTGCCTGTTGCGCCACTACTTCCACGCTTCATGCCTTATCCGTCCTCCCCCGCCGGAATTTCTGCAGGTCCCACTCCCCATAGATGAATTCCGCCCCGAGATATCCCCCTGTTTCAGACACTAATCCCAACGCTACACCTCACGCCGTCCGTCCATTTTTCTCCCTCCCCTTCGTCAGTCAGTTTTAGTCGCTACCTATGGTTTCTTTGGGCTCCATCATAAACATAATCATTTTCGTGCATCGCCGTAAGACCACACCGCCTTTCAGATTATCATCATTGATTGTATTTTACCTGTTATATAAAATCATCCACAACGTTTTAAAACATCATCAATATTGTCCACCAATGTTAGTTTTCTTAAAAAATCATTTGTTGTCATGTGTTTTAAGTAAAACTCGTAAATATTATACACAATGTGCTTTTCCAAAGATCTTCATTTATTGTGATTTTTATGTATTATAGAACATCTTTCCCAGTTGTGCTTACTTTGGCTATAGAGCTGTTTCATCAGCCGCCAGGCTGCTCCATTTTAGAGAGGAAATAACAATAAAGAAAAAAAACTAGCTTCATATAGCAGTTTCAAAGAAAGATTTGTTTAACGTCCCCTAGCGGTGAATCAGAAAAGTGAAGCTAACGCCATCCTTTCAGCAAATTTGTACTCATAAAATTAATACCTTGTTATTATAAGCCAGTGAGATATTGTTAATATATATTCTGGGGATATTCTCAAATACATTTCCCGTCATAATAAAAAGAAGCTAATATAAAAATAGAACGTAAAACATAATTGTGGGTCAAGATTTCACATACGACTGGCGCAACATACGTAGTAGTTTATCTTTAGGCAAAAATTAGTAGGGAAACAGTTTCATAAATACACCGTGACATAGACTTCTGTCAAGCACATATATGTAGCATATCTGCCTTACATATCAGTTGTTTATAGTAACCATACATGAAAGCCATCCTGTGTAGACTGAACTTCGGATATAAAACAATAAGGTAAACAGCTATAAAATGCGAATGAGAAAATTGAATGCTTGTGAAGTTCTATTGGAGATTCGATACTCTTACACTCTGCTCATCAGAGCTGTAGCAAAACAAAAAAGGGGTAGGTGAAGTATAAAACAATCTGATCAATTTGCCACACGTCATATGCGGCTAAACATTGTCCTGCATGACATAGACAAAATATTAACCAAAACGGTAAACCACCATATGCGTTAAACGCTGTATGCATTTCATTACATGGTGGCTCAGATCCTCAACTGGTCAACTAGATTTAGATTTCCCTTGCTTTCTCCAGCCACATAAGGCGGATGCCTCGGTGGTTCATGGGAAAGGCCACGTTCTGTTTCCTCCCCAATTCTAACTTGCGCTCCGCCTCTAACGGTCTTCCTTCTCCTCCTGATTATCTTTTACAAGTTTTTACAATCACTTCTATCACTAGAGGGATCAGAATAATGAATCAAAGCAAAACAAACCAGTATCTAATCTCTTCGACAAACAGAAGCCACCACATAAAAAAAATGGTAGTCCTCTGCCTGAAAGGACTGTCTGATACGTCGAAAGTACTCGCAGTTTCCAAATTTTTTTCTTTTATTGCTATAGTACTTCGGAAAATAAAGTACTCGTTATTTTGGCGGCTTAGTCACTTTTACTGAATGGAGCACTACACTTCAAAGTGACATAGATACATGATACCGTTTTTCAACAAAGTGACCACATCTCTGTAAATAACGGTCGAAACTTTCAACCAGTCTTCGAAATCCTCGATGACAGTTATCCGTTTTTTGGTCACGGAACCATTCTAGAATCTCTGTGTGAAAGTGATCATCACTGGACAACTTTTCCGCCTATCCTCCCCCCCCCCCCCCCCCCGAATGTTCTTTCAGCTTGCACTCTTACTTCAACTCTAGAGTACGTTACCAGTGGCCATGCTATTTGAATTGCACATGTGGTCCAACTTTATCCGTGCCGCAGCAGAACTTTATCTTCAGTGAAACAGGAACAATTCTTTCTTCTCACAATGGTTTTAGAGTGCGACGAAATGTGTAACTTAGTTTCTAAAGTTCGTGTATACTTTCCTCCACGTATTTTGACCTACCTTGCTGAAGGAGTAGCGCCGTTTCTGCATCACTGTACAAACCTGAAGTATTCTTAATCTGTTTTACGCGGCCAGTCCAAACCTCCTATTTTAATGAACAAAATAATAAGGAACTAATGGAAATCGCTAATTTGAGTATTGTTATATATGATAGATATTCTCCACTGAATTACAAAAATATAAATGCAGTATACAACTTCAACAACACGCATTATAGAATATACTACATGATTCCTAAAATTTTTATCAGTGGCTGATGGAAACTTATGTCTGTATTTTTTTTTGTGTGCATTGATTCCCGAGCAGTAAAACTGTGTGTACGCTTGTGGTCGCACACATCGTTTTCCTTAATGTATACAGAAGTGAATAAGTCCAGATCCTGCGTGCCCAGGGCTTGGAACGTCATGTTGAGAATGGCATCAGATGTTCAAGTGCAAAATTTGCATTCAAAACTTGTATCTCATTTGTAGTGAAACCTGAAACGGTTGAACGTATTCCATCAAATAAGCAAAAACTTTGCACAGACATCAATATCAAATATTGTCTTAGTTGTTGTAAGTATGTTTGAAATGTAAACTCATAACTGAGATCATATTTCATCCAGGATCTACTTTCACAAGAAATGACGTTACGTGTTAATGCAGCTCGTACCGGTTAAAGGAGGCGTCCCACGTGACGCCCTCACATTTGGAGCAATACTGCAGCAGTCTCTGCAGTGAGCTACGAATTGCTTCTAATACCCCTGGATGATTTCGTTTACCTTGACAATATTGTACAATTAGCTGTTCCAATTCTTCAACCATGTTTTGCACACTAAATGAAAAACTGTAGGAATAGTGACTTCCTTAATATAGTCTTTCTCTTTGGCATATCACACAAATTTGTGCTTTCCATTTCAGTTCACAAACAAAAGTTTCACCCGTGTCTATCAATTTCCAGCTACTTTTTTTAGAAACCTTGCTAAAATATAAGCACTTACTGGTGAGTTTTTTCACGTAAGATACAACGTACACACTAACAGAACCGCGCCTATTCATCACACATTTCGTCTGACCTTATGACATATGCAAGGCCTGGCCAGAAATGGAAGTATCAGAAGTGCGCACTTCGGATGACCAAGCGTTTAGAAGTAATAACTTTCTTGGCGTGGATCTTGAAGGCACGAGACACTTACGTTAGCGTTTCCAGGTAGCGGTTCGCGGGGTGAAAGGAGAGAATTCAGAGCGGTAATCCGAGTGCTCGTGAGATCGAGTACATACGCGAAAATTATTATTTTTAATTTACTTACACTGAAAATAAACAGAAATAATACTCAGTATATCATGTTTATTAAAATTTTTACTACAGGTATGGAAAGGAAAGGAAAAGGCAATTTTGGGACTGCAAATAAAGTTCGCGGGAGTGATTGTACCACGCGGTTATAAATAAAATGCAGGCACTCACAGAAGTCCAGTGTGGCCTGTAATTAAAATACGACAGTGAAGTTTAGTAGATATTCTTACTCGTTGATGTGGAACTTCGGTGCGCTGGAAGAATATTAGTTCCAGTATTCGTCACCAGATGCAAATGTGGCACTGTAAATCGGAGAAAGATGTACAGAAGTGTTTCCATACTTAATGATTTAGAAACGGGACGCGGGCAGAAAAGGCCAAACAAGTGAGGAAGACACGATTGATTTTATTTTTAACCGCTGCTTACACAGTTTGTTGAAGATGAGCACCGAAAGCGTCGCGAAGGTGCAGCATCTGTAAAACGACGTGATCAAAAGTTGGTCGCAACAGTTCTGTTGGAAACTGTGCAACGTGTTCCTGTATACTGGCCTTCAGATCAGGTAGGGACCAGGAGTGTCCCTGGTAAACGCAATCATTCTGATATCCCCAGACCCAGAAGTCGGATTCGTCTTTCTAGAAATAAAAATTCTATTCTGCTATTCCTATTTTTTTGTTAAAGATGCCACTTGTACTGGGGCAAAGGGAATTCTGGCGCTCTTTTGATGTCAAATTGATATGCTGATAAATTAAGATGTGACAGCTTATGAACTTATGACCTTAACCTTGTGTTACACTAACTGTTTTATGACTTCCTGAGGATACCTGTCGATTTATGACCACATGGGGATTATCTGCCCCTCTGAGAAACACCTTCACCTGCCTCCTCCTCCACCATGCCTCTGGGAAAAGACAAACATTCTTTTGTCACCACCCCCCCACCACTCCTCCAATTCAGTTCTGAACTAATTTTCCCCCTCACAGGAAATCCACAGCACTCTCCTACACATTTCCACTACCCCATTAATTGGTGTGAAATAGACTCAGTCTGTGCTGAGATGCTAGACTGAGAGGTCCCAAAATTGGCAGTTAATTTGAGCTATATATTGTTTACTTATTTAAACATTAATTAAATTAGTTATTTAATTGCTGGTAAAAGCTGGACTATGATTCTCTTTATTTTATCAGGAAAAACAGTCCACCTTTATGATGTCAAAACTTCAATGTCAAAAATGGTTCATAATAGTCCATTTGCATTACCGTATGAAATTAATTGTTTAACATTTTACGGGAGACATAGATCACTTACAACACTCATCACCACGTTACAATGATTCTTCTTCATAATAAAACACGTATTTAACGTTTGAGAATCACACGCCTACCTTTTGCAAATCAAGTAACTAAATATCCACCAGAAACAGATCCTAGTGCTGAATGTCTAAAAGGTCTTGTATGCACCAATATTTGAGAACACAAGCACCCTCCTCCACCACAACGTTTCCACCATATACACTGAACATACCTTGGGGTTAAAACCCTCCGACCGCATACACTCGCGATTGTAAAGTAGGTGGCTCCCACCGACTCCTGGGGAGCTCAGCCACACGGAACGGGTGAGGGGGTGAGGACCAGAGACTCATACCTGCGCCAACCACGCTGGCAGTAGTCTGCAATATCCAGCCATAACAGATTCTCGGAGACCGAAGAGACTGTCACCTTTACCAACAAGCAGTCAACCAATCAATTTACAAGGGGGAATTATCGTCCACTGCAAACACTCAACATTTGGAATCTTCTCAAGCAACACACACATTTGCTTCTGTCGCGTGCTGTTTACTTCGCTATTCATCCAACCAAAGGGTGCCACCAATAGAACCTGTCCCCACAGCTGTGGGAATCATACGACAGGTCAGAGTATTCGTTGCCCCTGCTGGTAGTGTAAGGCAAGGCCACGGCTTCTGTTCAGCCACTGGCCATGGACATTACAAGACAAAAAGGCAAGGCTTGGATGTATTCTAATAACAGCAATTTCACATCAACATAGGCTCCTCAGTTTAAGAAATCAACTTCACCCAATCTAAAATGGGGATGTAATCCACCATATACCTCGAATTGCTCCTGTAAAATGTAGATTCCTTTCTTT
This sequence comes from Schistocerca cancellata, assembly GCF_023864275.1. Lineage (NCBI taxonomy): Eukaryota > Metazoa > Arthropoda > Insecta > Orthoptera > Acrididae > Schistocerca > Schistocerca cancellata. The sequence goes on along the minus strand of NC_064633.1, from coordinate 177,453,564 downwards.
TATACGAGATATTTTCGCAGACAGAAGAAATCATAGCATACACGCGTTTCTTTCACATAGCTAAAATATCGTTACTTGTTGCGAAAATCGTATACAACAGTATGGCATAGGCTTTATTTCGTCTAAGTATTTTCTAATCAGGTAAAAATATCTGTTCATCCAGAATGAGATTTTCACTCTGCAGCGGAGTGTGCGCTGATATGAAACTTCCTGGCAGATTAAAACTGTGTGCCCGACCGAGACTCGAATTCGGGACCTTTGCCTTTCGCGGGAAAGTGCTCCACCATCTGAGCTACCGAAGCACGACTGACGCCTGGTACTCACAGCTTTACTTCTGCCAGTACGACATTTGCCTTTCGCGGGTAAGTGCTCTACCATCTGATCTACCGAAGCACGACTCACGCCCGGTACTCACAGCTTTACTTCTGCCAGTACCTCGGTCGGGCACACAGTTTTAATCTGCCTGGAAGTTTAATATCTGTTCATATCAATTACCTGGCAGAAGTAAAGCTGTGAGTACCGCGCGTGAGTCGTGCTTCGGTAGCTCAGATGGTAGAGCACTTGCCCGCGAAAGGCAAAGGTCCCGAGTTCCAGTCTCGGTCGGGCACACAGTTTTAATCTGCCAGGAAGTTTAATATCTGTTCATATCAATTCAATATCTGCTCATACCAATTTAATATCTGCTCCATCCTCCATCACAGGACTAGAATTTTAAACTCATTTTTGGCCTATGACGGGAGGCTAAGAGCATGCTCCAACTCCATCACAGGCTGCCTCCTCACTTTTGAACTCTCTTAAAGTAGCCGATTGCTTCGTCACCTGCGAAGTCTCTTAAGGTGACAGAACAGAGGAGCTGTAAATATCGGGTATATACTACTATCACTTTATAAATTCGGTAATATAGCTGATTTTATTACGATGGTAATCTCTCCTTGTGTAGGTGGGAGACTGAAAATACGTTAAAGGATTTCGCAGCAGAGAAAAAAACGCCTGATTACTGCTTGAAGTTGCGAGTCACATCCATGGTACTCTCGCCCTTGCTTCCACCTGCCTGGCTGCACGTCAATGGTCCCATATTGAGTGACATATTACCTATATGGATCATGGCGTCCCTTTGAACGGTGAGTAATTTTTTTCTTGCATGCGGATTGCACGCGACAAGTATCTCAAATGGGAATCCCTGGGAGGAAGACTTCCTTTTCGAGGAACACTGTTGATAAAATATGGAGAACCAAAGTTTGAATCTGACAGCAGAAGGTTTCTACTGCCACCAATATAAATTTTGCTTTGGGACCACGATGATAATAGAGGAGAAATCAGCGCTCGTATGGAAGAATATGGACAGTCTTTTTCCCTCCCTCTATTTGCGAGTGGAACAGGTACAGGGCACCTTCCGCCAAACACAATACGATGGCTTGTGAAGTAAGCATACAAACGTAAAATATACTCTTAGTCTACTTATTCTGATGTCATTCCATCCTTTTATAGGCACACGAAACTCACGGAAGACTGTTGTATCTTACTTATCGAGAAAACAGAAGACGGAACTACTGGTGCTGCTGATTATCTCTGACAAAAATCTTCGTATGAACACCTAATTTTTTCAGTCTGCCTGTTGTCGTCTTAGCAGGTCAACTGCTGTAATGTCAGCTCATTTATTTGAAATAAGTGAATGGATAAACTCGAATACTCATTTGATGCGTGAAGTATTGCCATCATGTATTCTCCAGGTGTGATTCTTATGCTAGTTATAATGAATATTGCACCGACAGACCTCACCTCACATCGTAATGAGGACGAGGTCCTACGCTTCTTAAAATGAATACTGTGACAGCAACAGTGCAATTAGATGATATAGTACTAAAATCAATGAAAATTCTAGCTAAATAAGTGTAAACTCACACTCATGGTATGAACTTCTGCTTGCTACAATGGTTATTGGACCGGGAACGTTGAATCTTGTGTTGAATATATGACAAAATAAGCATCCTGCAGTCCTTAAACATATATTCAGCTAGCTAGTTCAAATGGTTCAAGTGGCTCTAAGCACAATGGGACTTAACATCTGAGGTCATCAGTCCCCTAGACTGAGAACTACTTAAACCTAACTAACCTAAGGACATCACACACATCCATGCTCGAGGCAGGATTCGAACCTACGACCGTAGCAGCAGCGCACTTCCAGACTGAAGCACCTAGAACCGCTCGGCCACAGCGACCGGCAGATAGTTATTTCCGCACTCTGTGGTGAGTAGAAAAACTCACCAAGAACTTAATGCTGGCAGGGCCAAACAACAACAAGGTAACCAATATATAGCGAATATTCCAGAATGAATAGACGTGTTTTTCTTGTGAGTGGCACCAGTGTGTCTCATGAGGGGAGAGATGTAATTGAAACGTCCCCTTAGAAAAATTTATGAATTACTGTGCTGATATACCCCTTACGTTATTTGATTTTCGAACAGCTCAGCAAAACTGAACATACTCAGACATTTCTCTCTTTACTTATTCTGATCATCACTAACGTGACACACAATATTTTTAGCGCAACGCAATCTGACTTTCAATAATCCCTACAAAAGAATGGCCCTCACTAACAATAACCTATACCTTTCATGAATCACTTACCTCCCAAAAATCTTCATTACTCGAACTACTGCAATACAGCGAGCGCCACTACTACCAGCTAAATAAAAGATTCAAACTACTGAAGTCACAAACTACCGATAGGCATAGTTAGCAAATGAAAGATTTTGATAGGGAACAAGCAATGTATTTACCTTAATAGTGTTCAAAAGTCATAATATATATATCAGTTCATTACATCCAGTCTTACAAATTTACTGTCTCTGATGGGCACACGTCCAGATCAACCGCCATCTCTCGCCCCCCCCCCCCCCACCTCCACCACTGCTGGCGGCTCACCTCCAACTGCGCAACGCTACGCGCTGTTCACATGTAACTGCCCAACACTACAATAGCGAATATTCCAACAATCCAAATCAGCCACAGACTGCACACAGCACAGTCGGTGATTTTCATACAGAGCGCTATGTGGCGTTACCAATATAAAAACCTAAACAGCCTACTTACATAGCCCCCATGCTTCCCACAAAAAATTTTACAAATTGTTTTGGATAGTGGCCAATAATGATTTGATAAAATTTTTCGTAATTACAATAACAAAGATATCAAATGAACACACTTATTGATGCAATGTTGGTCAAAAGCAAAAACTGTTCTCATAAAGGCAGTCCTGATCATTCGCCAGAGTATTAATTGGAGGTTTTTTTTCCTCAAAGTCTGAGCAGTAAAAGAAAATGCACACGGAAGTAGAGGATTTCCATGCAGTCTCGAAGAAGTAGTGTTGTCCTTCCAATGGAAAGACAACGCTGACTACTGACATGCAGACAGGTAATGGGCCACAACAGATCAAACCCACAGCAGAGTCAGTCGAAGTTGAAGAAGAATTGGTAGGTAGGTCATCACAGAACAGACCCACTGTAGTCCTGGTAGAGATTATGGTATTGGTGGGTCACCAGACGTGCAGACTCACTGCAGTCCTTGTAGAAATAATGGTATTGGTGAGTCATCAAAGGTGTAGACGCACTGTAGTTCTTGTAAAGATGGCCAGCAGCCATCTGTTGCGACTCTGCAGGTGCACAGTGAAAGGTGGCTACACTGAGCCACAGCGCCAGAGATCGCGCCAGAGAGTTTTGTTCCGCCGCCTCCACTGGCAGTGCTTATTGAGACGTAGCGGCAGGCAGTTCTTGCCGAGAAGTTGTGGTGGACACTGCTTGTCGCTGAAGTTGGAGTGAGATGGGGTAGTAGTGAGTGTTTGTTCCATGTTTTATGCAGCTATTTGATGGGAGAGATAGCAGATGTTATTCTAATGGAGACATTGTAAATATCAGAGTGCATTTCGTCAATATAAATTAAGGTAATAACTACTTTTATTTTTCTCTCTCATTATTTCAGTGACCTAAATAATGCATCATTACAGGTTCAGTCAACAAAGCATCTGGCTTGTGTTCTTGTATTAGAGTGTAATTTTGGTTTTCTTGCACAATTATAGTATTTCTAATTTTCTTTTATCACGTCAGTATAATTGGTATTTAAAAATTCGTGTTTTGTTGAAGAAGAACCGTGCCAGATGTGCGTTGAGGCATACTACCACACACACAGAACAGCTACACTTGTGCTTTGTTGGTTTCGTAGGTTTTATAGTTGCTGGGGACTTAAATAATTAATTGTATTAACTGAAATTTTCATTTCATTCTTTGTTGTTGTTCATGCAGTCAGATTGCGTAATAATACTAGTCAGGGCCAGCCGTTTACGAGACTTGCGTAATCGGACATACAGCTACAAAAAAATATTTGCATTCCATATATATAAAATAATGCCCCCATGCAACAGTCACCATTAAAGAGTCTTGCAGACAATATCGCAAGTCCATAAACCACTACTTGTGCACTCACAAAGTTTTTGGAATGTCCTTAGAACCAGTCTCTTGCTGAATTATCATTCTTTTGTAGGGATTATTGAAAGTCAGATTGCGTTGCACTAAAAATGTGTGTCAGTTTAGTGATGATCAGAATAAGTAAAGAGAGAAATGTCTGAGTACGTTCAGTTTTGCTCAGCTGTTTGAAAATCAAATAACGTAAGGGGTTTGTCAGCACAGTAATTCATAAATTTTTCTAAGGGGACGTTTCATAATCCTCGTATAAGCGAGCAGCTATTTAAAGAAACACGACAGCAACGACTACGTTACGCTGCGAGTGCATCCTGCCCTTGGTTTTGGCTTTACAAGAGAACGAAACACTGTAATAAAATAACGCAACTATCGGAAGAAGACCTTCCACTAGAACAGTGCACAGGTCTTCACCTCAATTTGTGGGTAGAAGCTAAGCAGATTAGAACTGGTCTTACCTCCCATCCTACCGCCCCTCCTCTCTCCTTCTCCTCCCAACACAGGTAGCGATATTGGTTTTCCAGGTCTGTTCTAACCTATCACTCATGGTACAAAAAGACCTTCATCCAATGCGGGTGCTGCCTTTTGGTCGGTAATGGGTTGACAATGAAATTAGCTTTCTGATCTGCAGCTGTATCATCCCGTAGCCAGAGGTTCTGCTTTCCAGGCCTGTTCTATTCTCTCGCTGATGATACACACGATGCTGGCGATGTCCCATTTTGGTCGTTGTTGGTTTCACAACGACATACTGTTTCAGGTCTGCAGAAATCAAAGGTTTTGCTAGGAACAATAGCGAAATACTTGGCTGTTTATCACAGAACGATCAAGAGCACGCTGCGGCCCTCCGCTACGTTCCACGATGTGAACAGGCGGCACTCGCCAGAGAAGCAAACTCTGTGACTGGTCAGACGCTGTTTAATACGTGGGCGCGGACTACCTCGTTGCCTGAGCACTCAAAATTAGCGTCCGTGGAAGTCATGTGAATAAATTGTCACGCATGTGGATATTATGTACATTTCAGACGCATAAATATTCGTACAGAACAGCAGCTTTCACGCTACCTATTCACATGCCGAAAAAAAAAGAAATACATTCAGTTTTACACCCGACAGCAAGATACAATTCACGCCCCTCCATCCTCGTTATTTCTTAATATCCAACTGATTAAAACTACGAAATCGGTCTACGATGCTGTTGTCAACGACAGATGAGCAAACTACCAAGGCTGGACTTCTATAACAACAATTTTTGGGTATTTTTCATTGATTTTTACATATTTTCCATGAAATTCGCAGTTTTACCATGTTTTTCCGTAGTTTCATAGCATTTTTTCCAATTAATCTAGTTCGAAACCAGTACTGTCGATGACTTCTCACGTCAACAAAACGTCCCATCGTTTCGATCTCGTGATGCTGTCAGCCAGTGACATGGCAGCATGGTTTTGAATTGCCGCGTCATTCCTAAACTATCACCTCCATTATTTTGCGAGTGCTACATATATGTAAACATATGGTGAAACCCTATTACACTACCTACATCACTCGACACATATACTGTTTCGCAGCGTGGGAAAAAGCCAGCAGCAGAGATGAGGTGCGAGAACTACGTTCCTTCGCTGAAACACTTTATAAATTTGGCAAGATTTTATTACGATTGACCTTCTCCTCCTATGTGCATGGGATGCACAAAGTACTTTCGCATTTTTACGGTAAAGTTGGAGGTTGAAAGATCTCACCAATATTTTTGATGATTATCACTCCAACAAACGAATCATTTCCATAGCAGCATTATGTCCTCTATTTCAAAACGAGTTGCTCCTTCGTTGAACGTATTGGCAAAGAATTCTGTGTAAAACTCCAGATAGTCTCTCTCTATGCATCTCGTAATTCTTCCTCTCACTTCGTCCGACCCTACCTGCAACATCGTCTCTGATTTAATTTGGAACTAACCGGAAGTAGGAGGGTACTGCACCCACTACAATCGGCGTCTCATGAAGGGAAAAACAACTTGAGTTCCACGTAATCAACACATTTCAATACTTTGCTGTCGTAAAGAACATAACACGTGTTCCAAACTTGTCCAACCGACCGACGACACTGATATATACATCAACACGATATCGACCTTTACCGCAATAGGTAAACGGTTCATTGTAACACGGGTAATGTATCACGAAGCAAATAACGTCCGCACTGGCGGAATGTAACGTGATACCACGTACCTATACGTTTGTGACTATTACAGCGCCATCTATCACAAAGTGAAAAAAGTGGTCCAACTAAAATATTCATATTTCTTTACGTACTACACGATTATCTAATAAGAAATGGGGGTTCCTATTTAAAAAACGCAGCTGATATCCGTTTGACCTATGGCAGCGCCATCTAACGGGCAAACCATAGAGCCATTTGGTTTCGCCCTTCAAGCTAGACGAGTTTCGTTCTTTGTAGTTTTTTCGTTTGATGCTTATTTCGTGAGATATTTGGCCCGGTCGCTATCAATCGACCACCCTGTATAATTGGCACTCGCAAAGTAATGGACATGGTGGCTTTGCAATCATACAGAAATTGAAAACCACGCTGCCGTCTCATTGGCTGACAGCACCACGAGAGCGAAGCGATGGGACGTTTTGTTGATGTGACAATTCGTCGACAGCAGTGGTTTCGAACTCAAGTAATTAAGTAAAATGCACTGAAATTACGGAAAAATCTCGGAAGAATTGCGAAATTCATGGAAAATACGGAAAACTGGGGAAAAATACGACATAAATACGTTCACATTACGGCAGTTGAGCTGCTAAGAACGACAACGTTTTAGACAGAGTGAAAAAGTTAGGAGCAGAAAGGAAGATTTTTACCACGTGACAATCAGCAGCCGAAGTCGTTTTCTTTTCTCCTCGATAAATAAGAGATAACATGGTTTCGTGTGCCTATAAATGGTGGATAGACATCTTAATAGATAGGTTAAATTTACCCTTAAAGGTATATGCTTACTTCGGATAATATCATGTAGTGTGTGGAGGAGGGTTGCCCCTACGACTAAATTTCCTTTGCCATTCCACTCGCAGATAGAGCGATGGAAGACTACTGACAATATCCCTCCATATCATTTCAATCTGCCACCTACACAGGCATAAATGAACATCATAATAACATCAACTATGTTACAAACTTCGTAAAATGATACGTAGCATAAACCTGATATACACAACTGCTCTGTGGTGCTATCTAGAAAGACTTCATAGACGACGAGTCATTTGCCTACTCTAAGAGAGTTCTAGGTGAGGAGTATGGCTCTGAGCACTATGGGACTCAACTGCTGTGGTCATAAGTCCCCTAGAACTTAGAACTACTTAAACCTAACTAACCTAAGGACAGCACACAACACCCAGCCATCACGAGGCAGAGAAAATCCCTGACCCCGCCGGGAATCGAACCCGGGAACCCGGGCGTGGGAAGCGAGAACGCTACCGCACGACCACGAGATGCGGGCGGTGAGGAGTCATCCCATGATAGAAGTGGAGCGTACTTTAAGCATTCCGACACGAGTCAAAAATGAGCTTAATGGTCTAGTCCTGTGATGCAGGACGCCAGCTATTAAACTGATATGAACAGATTTTTTTACCTGATGAGAGAACACTTAGAGAAAATATAGCCTATGCCACAATGTTGTACAGATTTTCGCAACAAATAACGATACTTCAGCAACGTGAAAATGCCTATATACCCCAGTTGCTCTGCCTTCGAAAGCAACTCGTATAAAAGAAAGGAATCCACATTCTGTGTCAAAATTCGAAGTGTGTGGACAACTAAGTCCCTCTACCAGCTTAGTTAAAACATATTTAAAAAAAATTTTAAGTGGGAAGTCTATGTTGGGGAGGACTTGCAGTTAAAACTATACATCGAAGCTGCGCCTGCTTGTCTCGTGAGCGGCCGGCAGTATACAGCGGCTTAGCCTCGCCTAACTGCCAGGTGCAATGAACACTCCGACCTGTCGTGTCTTTCCCGCAGCTGTCGAGACAAGTCTCGGCGGTGACGTCCTCTCGGTGGCTGAACAGTGAAGTAAACAGTATGCTGATGGAGTGGCGATAGAAGCGGACGTATGTGTAGCGTGAGAAGATTCCATATGGCGAGTATTTACGCTGGATGATTGTGCCTCTACCTCCCCCCAATGTAGATTGATCGGTTGACTGGTTGGCAGTCTATTCGGCCTCTGCCTGTCTGGTGTGGCTGCAGATGTTTGCACAACTGCCCCGGAATGGCTGGCGTGGCTCCCAGGCGGTGTGGCTGGGCTCTCCAGTAGTCGGAAGGGGACGCGCCGTTCTCGATCGCGAGAGCTGTGAGATCGGAAAGTTTTTGCCAAAGATGTTTAGTGTAAGGTGGTAACGTCGTGGTGGAGGACGGTGCTTATCTACTCAAACATTGCTGCATGCAAGACCTTGTATATATTTAGCGCTACGATCTATCTGTGGTGGGTATTTAATTACTTGATTTGCGAAATAATTGCGTGTGAGTTTCAAACGTTGTAAATTTCTAATTTTTCACAACGTTTCTCGTGAAGAACAGAGGTTTTTTTAGTAGTTTAACATGGACATAAACAGCCGCAAACTGCAATAAACATTTATTTTTGTGGTTGCCGGTTTTGATCAGTTTTCGACCATCTTAAAATCTCATGCCATGATTGGTAATTCCTCAGAGCTATAAGCTGTAGCTATAAATGTATTTCTCAGATGAAGTGGGCACTAGGAATTCTAATTACAGGCTTCACGTTTTGCTATTCACTTTCTGGTTGCCAATATTGTAGTTAGAGAGCCAGTGTTGAGATCGGCAAACCACAGCATTAAATAAATAGTAGGAACATTTTATAACAATTAAAAGCCACCCGCCGCCTCACATATGACTACAAACGTCAATTGCTTGATAGGTTAACGCAAATTGACTATTTTGCTCCATTTTTAATATCGCAGTACTGACATAAAATAAGTGGGCTATTTTTCCCAACTCAAATATAGAGAACCTGACCTCGACATTTCCCACATTACATAATTAATTTAATTACTTTTTTAAGTACATGAACAATACATAGCTCAAATTAAATGCCCATTTTGTGCCATGAACTCCGCCCACTGCAGCGTCTCAGCAAGGATTGAATCTTCTTCCTGCCATTTTCCAGATGGGGTTATAAAGGGGAAGTTGGGGTGGGGAGGGGAGGGGAGGAGAACTGTCTCCTATAGCCTGATTAAATAAACAATATGCAAATGGAATTGAACAATGTACTATCACACTGATTTCAATTTTGTGTTATGGCAGCCTTTCTATCCACCTTCCTGTCCACTGACCTTTTTTCCTTTCAGTTCACAAGTGGGTGATGGGAGGGGATGTGAGGGTTGGGAGGGGGAAAGTGGGGGGAGGATTGGAGGACTGGGACATTTCCCACATTGGGGAAAGATGCTCAACTGAATTGGGGAGGGTTGACAAAAATAAGTGTCCCTTTTCCCAGACAGGTGTGGGAGGAAAAGGGGGAGGAAAATGGTGGGGGGGGAGGGAGGGGTTCTCAGAATGATGACCCATGGGTCATAAGTCAATTAACACAGCAATAAGCATGCTCAGGGAGCCATAAAGATATTAGCATAACAATAGGTTAATTTCATAAATGAAACAGCTGTCACAATTTAATTTATTACCACATCTATTTGATATCAAAAGAGTGCCAAAACCCTATTTGCCCCTCTACTGTTACTATTCTCATTTATACTTGTCTTTGTTATCATTAACTAATCCATGAGCAAACTATATTGTCAATTAGCTCCCAGAGAGTCCAGACGAGGCCTAGGGCCCATATTACCTGGAAACCTTAGCATTGGCATTTTTTCCCTTTCCATCTTTGAACATGTTTCGATATTTTGTTTCACTTCCCGTTCATGATAGAAAAAATATCAATTCAGATGACTTCCATGTGTTTATTCCTTGATTGCATTATTCAGCCTGGCGATACTGAACGAGGAATTACATCTAACGAAAACTATTACAAAACATGTCTTACAAAGCTTCTCATTTTCTATGTGTACACTATGTGATCAAAAGTATCAGGACACCTGACTGAAAATGACTTACATGTTCATGGTGCCCTCTATCGGTAATGCTGGAATCCAATATGGTGTTGGCCCACCCTTAGCCTTGATAACATCTTCCATTCTCGCAGGCATACGTTCAGTCAGGTACTGAATTTCTTGGAGAATGGCAGTCCATTCTTCACGGACTGCTGCTCTGGAAGAGGTATCGATGTCGGTCGGTGAGAGCTGGCACGAAGTCGGCGGTTCAAAACATCCCAAAGGTGTTTTATAGGATTCAGGTCAGGACTCTGTGCAGGCCAGTCCAGTACAGGGATGTTATTGTCGAGTAACCACTCCGCCACAGGCCGTGCATTATGAACAGGTGCTCGATCGTGATGAAAGATTCAGTCGCCATCCCCAAATTGCTCTTCAACAGTGGGAAGCAAGAAGGTGCTTAAAACATTAATATATGCCTGTGCTGTGTAAGTAGCACGCAAAACAACAACGGGTGCAGGCCCCCTCAATGAAAAATACGACTCCACCATAACACCACCGTCTCCGAATTTTACTGTTGGCACTACATGCGCTGGCAGATGACGTTCACAGGGCATTCGCCGTACCCACACCCTGCCATCGGATCGCCACGTTGTGTACAGTGATTCGTCACTCCACACAACGTTTTTCCACTGTTCAATCGTCCAATGTTTACGCTCCAGACACAAAGCGAGGTGTCGTTTGACATTTACCGGCGTGATGTATGGCTTATGAACTGCCGCTCGACAATGAAATCCAACTTTTCTCACCTCCCGCCTCATTGTCATAGTACTTGCAGTGAATCCTGATGCAGTTTGGAATTCCTGTGTGATGGTCGGAATAGATGTCTGCCTATTACACTTTACGACCATCGTCAACTGTCGGCGGTCTCCTTCAGTCGACAGACGAGGTTGGCCTGTACGCTTTTGTGCTGTACGTGTCCCTTCACGTTTCCACTTCACTATCACATTGGAAACAGTGGACCTAGGGATGTTTAGGAGTGTGGAAATCTCGCGTACGACGTATGACACAAGTGGCACCTCATCACCTGACCACGTTTGAAGTTCGTTAGTTCCGCGGAGCACGCTATTCTGCTCTCTCACGATGTCTGATGACTACTGAGGTCTCTGATATGGAGTACCTGGCAGTAGATAGCAGCACAATGCATCTAATATGAAAAGCGTATGTTTTTGGGGGTGTCCGGATACTTTAGAACACATAGTGTACTTGCAGCTTAGTTACCTATGTATTCCTCTAAGACAGTATTACGGCCGTGTTTGTAATTATCTATGCAGATAATAATAATAATAATAATAATAATAATAATAATAATAATAATAATAATAGGAAGAAAAAGAAGATAGCTGTTATTCAGAATAGGAATGATATTATTTTAACAACTTTGAAGCTATGTTTGATGTAATCAAAGATAGTGGTATGGCATAGAATACAAATTATAGTGGTCGTAACCTTTAAGAAAGAGAAGGCAGGCTGTTCCAACAGCGGACTCTGTAGACGAAGCGATGAAGAACTGAGAGCGATTGGGGAGGATTTTCTAGAATGAGATACGTACATAGCATACGTATGGAAGTTATATGTATATATATTTTGGGTGAAATACGACCATTAACTAAGTTGAAAAGTACTGCAATTGCTGGTTCCATAGTTAGGTTGTGATACAGAAGAAGATTTTGAGAAGATTGCTGTTAAGTTGTAGTACATAAAGTGTTTTGCTATATTGAGAACGAGTATTTGTGCTATGCCGTTGAAATAGGCGTGTCAAGCTTCACAGATGTAGGAAGTCGAAGAATGGAAGAGCAGATGATAGAGCAGACTCATCCATAATTGTCTCTGCTCTTACCTACAAGTATTCATGATTTTTTTCGTAGGCTTGAGTGATACGCTAGACAACACTAACGTCTTCCACATATCGCACACAAGCATCCTTCAATAGTTCTACTCCGCATGCACTCTCATATATAAATCCTTTTACCGGTTTTTTGCAGCTCAAGGCGAAATGTTTTCTTAGTACGCTGCCAACGTCGCCGTTGAGTACCCGTAAGCACCAAACTAACTACACTTTTCTTAATATTCGTATATCTGTAGTACGTGAAGAGACGCTATGTTCTGTACCCGCACTGACATGGGAAGTAATTTGACTTTTACACGATGGAAGATATGGTCTCCCTTAAAATATCCATATTACTTATGATTCTTGGTTTATACAGCTCGTATTTCACGTTGCAAATATTGTTGTCTGGTCATATGTCTAGGTACTTTACACTAAGTCGAGTCATCGTTTCGAAGACCTTTTCTTACGCGACGTACCGTGAGAGTCAACGCAGTGGACCGGCTTTCTGGAGGACCGTGTTTCAAATTCAGCGGCTCTTAAACTAGATCGACGAAGTTCTCCGTGTGGTTCCTAAATTGAAGTAGGCGGGTGCCATCATAGTTCTTTCGTGAAGGCCACTGGCCTTTTCCTTCCCCTAACTTACAATTTTTTCCCTTCAATATTCAGACTGGCGTGATTTGTCTCGTCACAAAGTCCTCCTCTGTTTTAAACTCTTCATTTCAAAGGAGCACATGCATCCAAAGTCCTGAATTATTGGATGGATATGCTCCAGTCTCTGTCTTCATCTAAAGTTTTTACCTCTGCTGCTTCCTCAAGCGAATGAAGACTAAGAATATAACACAGAGAACGAACTGCCCGTTATAGAAAACGTGGAAGACAGGGATGTATGCCTTCACTGCATGGGAATGAAAGAAACAGTGGGAACCACTGCGTTAAATACACTTAAGGTGTTCTGTAACTAAAAAAGTGTTATGATTATCTTTCCATTGGCAAAAGACTTCCGATTAGTCTCTCATTCAGATCACCGGGAGGGAACTGCGAGGAGGGGGGCAACCATAAGAAAAAGATGCAATACCGAATGGAAAGGTTACATTCTACACGTCAGAACGATGAATGTCAGAAGATTTAACGTTCTTGCGAAGCTAGAAAATCTTAAAAGGAAAATGCTGAGGCTCACGGATCATCGAAGTGAAGTGGAAAGAAGATAATAACTGATATGGGGTAAAATCGACAGCCGCAGCAGAGTAGGATTCGTTAAGAGTAGGAGGGTACTGTAGATAATGCGTTACTGCAGACAGCCCAAAGATAGGAATGTTCTCATCAGAATCGACAGCAAACAAACGACGAAAAATTTAGTTCAAGTATACGTGCCGATGTCGCAAGCAGTGTGAAGAGACGAGAAAGCATATAAGGATACTGAACGGATAGTTCAGTACATAAAGGGAGATGAAATCTAATAATCATTAGCGGATTGGAGTTAAAGAGTTCAGGAGAATATGGATGTGGAAGTAGGAATGAAAGAGGGGAAAGACAAATTGACAATAAATTTCAGCTCTTATTAGCCAGCACTCAGTTCCAGGTTCACAAAAGCAGGAGGTATACTGGAAAAAGACCGGTAGAAACGGGAGGATTACATCTAGATTACGTCATGGTCAGGCAGAGGTTCTAGAATCAGACTTTGGACTGTAAGTCGTAACGTGGAGCAGATGTAGACTCAGATCACAATGTAGTAACGATGAAGAGTATGCTGAATTTTAAGAGACTTGGCAGTAAGAATCAATGAGCAAAGAAGTTGGATACTATAATACTGAGATGGAGTTTGAAGTTCGCCAGTTATGTGGATATTGCGATAAGGAATTATACAGTTGCCTCTTCATATGGAAAGGAATTGGCATCTCTAAAAAGAGCAGTCAAGGATATTCTGAAGACAAAACCTAGATACAAGACGGATTCTGCAATGAAACTTTAGGTACCAGAAGAAATACTTTAATTGGTAGATGAAAAAAGGAAGTACAAAGACGATCAGAGAAAGACAGGTGGACAGCAAAGTAAATCACTTAGAAATGAAATAAACTGGAAGTGCACGGTAGCCAAGACGAAAGGGCCGTGGAAAAAATATGAAGAAATACAAAAAGAAATGATCGTCAAAGGACTGACTCAGAATATAGAAAAGTCAAATCAACCTTCGGTAAAGTTAAATCCAAGGGCGGCAAATTTAAGAGTTTAATGGAATTCCTCTGTTAAATACAGAGAAGAGAGTAGGTGGTAGGAAAGGGTGCACTGAAGGCCTTTATACGGAGATGGAATTGTCTGATAACGTGACAAAGAAGAATAGATTGGGGTTAATAAGGAAGACATGGACGATCAAGTATTAGAATCATATTTTAAAAGATCGTTAGAAGACTTCAGATTAAATGAGGCAGAATGGATGGATAACATTATAACATTCTAACATAATTGCTAAAATAATTGTAGGAAGTGGCAAACTACTATTAAGTTGGTGTGTGGAATTTATGAGCCTATTGACATGGCATCAGACTTTCGGAAAAAATCGTCCTCAAAATTCCAAAGATAGCAAAAGCTGATAAGTGCGTCTATTATTGCGCATTCAGTTTAACAGCTAACGCATCCAACTTGCTGAGAACAGTAATATATCGAAGACTCTAACAGAAAATTGAGGATCTGTTAGATGACGATCAGTTTGGCTTTAGGAAAGGTGAAGGCATTAGATAAGCAGTCTTGACGTTGCGCTTGACAATGGAAGCAATACTGGAGAAAAATCAACACATTTTTACACGATTTGGCGAGCTGAAAAACCCAAGATGTTGGAAATTCTGATAAAAACAGAAGAAGCTTTAGGAAAAGAAAGGTAACATGCAATATGTACTGTTGTGAATTGGCAGGAGCCAATTCACGGAGTTTGGAGGAAGCCGAAAGGCACGCGTTTCAGCTCACGCAGGCTGGCGTCAGGTCTGGAAAATGACAATGTAATTAATATAGCCAATAAGGTACGTTGCTGCTGGAATACTTAACTTTAATCCATAATTGGTGTACCTCGCTCATGACGGTACATTAATAACAATCTCAATATAAACTGGTAATGGCGCCTTGCTAGGTCGTAGCAAATAACGTAGCTCAAGGCTATGCTAACTATCGTCTCGGCAAATGAGAGCGTAATTTGTCAGTGAACCATTGCTCGCTAAGTCGGCTGTACAACTGGGGCGAGTGCTCGGAAGTCTCTCTAGTCCTGCCGTGTGGCGGCGCTCGGTCTGCAATCACTGACAGTGGCGACACGCGGGTCCGACGTATACTAACGGACCGCGGCCGATTTAAAGGCTACCACCTAGCAAGTGTGGTGTCTGGCGGTGACACCACATGTACAAGTACTAAGAAGAAAAAATAAGATTGGAAGGCCAAGAACGAAGTGTTGGGATTAAAAATTGTGTAAGACAGGGATGCGTTCTCTCGCACCTACTGTTCAAAATATAAATTTAAGAGGCAATGACGGTAGTAGAAGGTAGCTTCAAATGTGAGATTAAAATGCAGAGTGAAAGGATATCGGTGAAAGGATATCTATGACACCATTCGCTGATGGCACTGCTATCCTCAGAGAAGGTGAAGAAAAAATGCAGGATGGTGTGTTCTCTGAGTTCTTGAAAAACCTAGGTGGGTCTGCAAAACAGGAGCTGCTGAATTTCTACAACGAGATCCTCCAGACCAGTGACATTCCCAACGATTTTACAAAATCGAAAATCTTTGCTCTTCTCAAATCAGGGAAGGATGCAGATAATCCATCGAGCTATCGGCCCATCGCATTGCTAAGCATGTGCTATGAACTTCTGCAGAGATTATTATATAACAGAATTTCTTCCACGATAGAGAAATTAGTCATTCCAGAACAGGTCAGCTTTAGAAGTGACCGATGCTGTACCGATCAAGTTCTGGCACTAACCTCATGTACAGAAGCTGGTTTTCAGACAGGACTCAAAACCACGTGGGCATTATAGATTTACATTCGGCATGTGACAAGGTCTCGGAAAAAGAGATGATATACAAACTACAACAAGTAATTACATGCAAAAAAAATATCACATTAACCCGCAATATGCTTAATAATAGAAGAATTACAGTATATGTTAATAAAAGACCAATTCTACCCGTACTCTCAAAATGGCCTATCCTAGGGGTCAGTCTAGGCACCGCTTCTTCCTAATATATATACGAATGGCGTTCCATATACAACATCAACGATATGGCACTGGCTACTCATCATCAAACATTTGAGAAAAGAAGTGACCATCTAACAGAAGATCTAGAAATAATGCACAAATATACATGAAATGGTGCCTCAAACGTAATCCTCAAAAATCAGAAGAAAGTGCTTTCTATCTTAGCAACAAGTTGGCTCACAGAAAACGTGATGTTTACTTTGGCGGAGAAAGAGTACGGCATAACACCTGCCCAATATATCTAGGAGTCACTCTGGACGGATCAGTGAAGTGTAAGCAACATCTGACAGAAACTGCCCAGAAAATAAAGTCTAGGAACGACATTCTCAGCAAACCGACTGGAACTTCGTGGGAAGCAAATGGGAAGATACTGAGAAGGGCTGCGCTGGCCTTAATCTACTCTGCCGCAGAATACTGCGCTTCGGTGTGGTATAAGGAACCGTCCGACCAGCAAAATCGACATCCAGCTAAAGGAAGCACTGAGAATCATAACAGGCACACTTAAATCCACTCGCATTTCGTGGCTTCCGATCCTAGTCAATATCGCACCTCCTCAACTCTGCTGAACGGGCACAGCTCAAAAGGGATAGTTAAAAGCAACCAACAGGGAAAATTATGACCCCATCCAGAAAGCTTTCGTCTCCTCTTGCTTCTCGTCTTAGGTCTCGTTGCCCTATCTGGAGAGAGAAACACCGATTCGGAGGACAACTACAACATTACTTCCAAATGGACTGAGCATGTTGGTAACAATAAAGTAATTGGGAACTTGGACGTTTCTCACTGGCAGCAGGCAGAGCTCCGGTAATGGATCTACCCTGTCAAATATGGAGCCAACTGAATAGGCATTGGTAGTGGTAGATACCGAGACATGTTGTGCAGATGGAGCATGGATAGCTCACCAGAGTGAAGTTGTGGAGCACCGAATCAGACCGTGGACCGCATTCTAAAAGAGTGCCTCGGCAGATCATTCCCAGGTGGCAGCATGGAACTGCACTAAACTCCTCTGGCAGCTGTCGGTTGTCACTCTTTTCTGGATATAACTGTTTAGGTTCCTTGGTTATTGTACTTTTATGTTCTTTTTTTTAATGCACATGTTCAGACTAGGTATATTTCATACCAAAATACGTATATTTTAACTGTCTCAGCTGAGTATATTGTGTGTCTACAACTGCCCTTTTTAATAATCTCATGTTTTATGTAGTATCTACTTACTTACCATGCGCCTGCTTGGTGCAAGTCATTGTTGTTATGTAATATTTTGTGCTTTGTAATTTTTTTGCCTCTCATATGAAATATATACAGGATGTGTAGAATAGAATGAACGGTCTAATCAGTACAGAATTTTCATTGAGAGTACACCGTACAAAAGACAGAAGTAACGGAAACAATTAGAAATGAATAGTAGTACATTTATCGTAAAAATTGGGGACCGGGAAATAGAGAAAGTTAAGAAATTCTGCAAATTAGCTCGTAACAGACAAATCAAGATTGACATAAAGAGCAGACTAGCATTGGCGAAAAGGACGTTCCTAGGCAAGACAAGTGTTCTAGTATCAAACGGAGGACTTAATTTGAGAAAGAAATTTCTGAGAATGTAAATCTGGAGTACAGGATTGTATAGCAGTGAGTCATGAACGGCAAGAAAACCTGAGCAGAAGAGAATCAAAGCATATGAGATGTGGTACAAGTGCGCAAGTGAACAATCTAAAAATTAGGTAAAGAATTATAAGGTTCTCCATAGAAGCGCCGAAATGGGAAAACACCGACAAGAATAAAGAAGATGACGATACGATATAAGACATCCATGGTACTAGAGGGAGCTGTAGAGGGTTAAACTGTAGAGCAGGACAGTGATTGGAATATACAGGGTGATCAAAAAGTCAGTATAAATTTGAAAACTTAATAAACCACGGAATAATGTAGATAGAGAGGTAAAAATTGACACATGCTTGGAATGACATGGGGTTTTATTAGAACCGAAAAACAAAAACAAAGTTCACAAAATGTCTGACAGATGGCGCTGGACAGCGAAACTGCTACCGTGACGGGTGAGAGGTACGCCGATATGTTACAGAATCACATCATCCCCAGCCTGGCTGATAAACACCTGCTGGAACGTTCGATGTTTATGCAGGATGGCGCTCCACCCCATATTGCTAGACGCGTGAAAGATCTCTTGCGCGCGTCGTTTGGTGATGATCGTGTGCTCAGCCGCCACTTTCGTCATGCTTGGCCTCCGAGGTCCCCAGACCTTAGTCCGTGCGGTTATTGGCTTTGGGGTTACCTGAAGTCTCAAGTGTATCGTGATCGACCGACATCTCTAGGGATGCTGAAAGACAACATCCGACGCCAGTGCCTCACCGTAACTCCGGACATGCTTTACAGTGCTGTTCAGAACATTATTCCTTGACTACAGCTATTGTTGAGTAATGATCGGGGACGTATTGAGCATTTCCTGTAAAGAACATCATCTTTGCTTTGTCTTACTTTGTTATGCTAATTATTGCTATTCTGATCAGATGAAGTGGCAACTGTCGGACATTTTTTGTACTTTTGTATTTTTTTTATTCTAATAAAGCATTTGTGTCAATTTGTACCTCTCTATCTACATTATTCCGTGACTTATTCAGTTTTCAAATTTATACTGACTTTTTGATCACCCGGTAATTAACAAATAATGAAGGACATATGTTGCAAGTGGTACTCTGGGATGCAGAGGTTAGCACAGGAAAGGAATTTCTATTGCGAGCACTTCATTGTTTATATTCCTTTCTTAGTTTTCCCTCTTACGTCAGGTATATTTTATATATTATACATATTCCATATAGCTTACATCTGTGTTCCTGAGAATATCGATTTTGCACCATTTGGCATTGTCGAATCCTTTTTCTAGATCGACAAAAACTATGAACGTCTCTTGATTTTACCTGCGTCCACTATGAACTACATTTCTGAGGCACTGGCCTTCCCTAAGGTTGTCTTCAGCCTTCACGATACTTTTGAATTTTTTCATTCGTGTTGAAAATATTTTATTCTGTTGTAACGTATTCAATCGTAATCATGTGTCTTCTTGTGCAGCTCTTCGTCTTCCTTAGGATCCTCATCTCTGCAGTTTGAATCTTACTTTTTATTTTTGGGTTTCCGAGCAAAATCTGTAAAAACAGAATCCTTATTAGAACGCTTTGTTGTCTGTCCGTATGTCCAACAGTTAAGAAACCTTTCTCTCAGTATCGAGTAGACTTAACAGGTTCAAATTTACGTCACATATTATGTTCTACGATCCCTTTGGGATATAAAAATTTTAAGATACTAAGTCAGTATAGTAAAAAGATTTCGAAGTTTGCCAGACATTTCGATACTCATAAAACTCACTCATTGAAACCTATTGCCTGGTTCCTGTTGACCAAGAATCATGAAGTTTGGCGAAAAGCTAAATTTCTCAGTAAAAGTGAAGGTAAACATCCGAAATTGTTAATTTATAATTATATCACACGAAAAAATATTTCTTTTGTCATTTGTGACCCGCCATCAACAGTGAAACTGAAACTTTCTCGAAAGTCTTTGGATACGTGGGTGGTTTCTTTTTGCACTTTATGGCCAAATTTATGCTAAAGGTACCACAGGCAGCTTAAAAGTTGTGTATTTTAGTTTCAATATCAATGTCGAAATCAAAACTTAGCGCCAAAACACGAAATTTAAGAAACTTGTATAATTTTTTATGACTGGGTATTTTCGTTTCATTACTAAAAAATGTCTCTGAGCAGTATGGGACTTAACATCTGAGGTCATCAGTACTCCAGAACTTAGAACTACTTACACCTAACTAACCTAAGGACATGACACACATCCATGTCCGAGGCAGGATTTGAACCTGCGACCGCAGCGGTCGCGCGGTTCCAGACTGATGCTCCTAGAACCGCTCGGCGACACCGGCCGGCGCATTTCACTACTACATTGCACTACCGTAGCTAATAAAAAATGTCGTGTAACGAGGGCCTCCAGTCGGGTAAACCGTTCGCCTGGTGCAAGTCTTTCGATTTGACGCAACTTCGGCAACTTGCGCGTCGAGGGGGATGAAATGATGATGATTGGGACAACACAGCACCCAGTCCCTGAGCGGAGAAAATCTCCGACTCAGCCGGGAATCAGACCCGGGCCCTTTGCATTGACAGTCTGTCGCGCTGACCACTCAGCTACCGGGGGCGGACACGGGAGCTAATTATTCGAGCTGACGGTATCCTTGTGGACGGAACTTTGAACCTCACTCCTCCTCGTTTCTTTGTCATACTGTCAGTGATTTCCCTGCGTCCACAAACGCCGAGAAACTATTCTGAGTTTTATATATTCTTCCTTACATCATTCAATTCACCTCCTTCATTGGTACTATTCCATTTCGTAAATTACAAGTATCTGCGTCGTATAGCTTTTTTCTTTTCTTTGTCTTCCTTTTTTTGTTCCGTTTCTATTATCTTAGTCTAGATATCCGTCTACTGTCGTAAGACGTCAGATAGCCGTCGCGTTTATAAGATACATTGAATGAGCGGAAAGGCGCAAAGTAGCCCCCAGTTTCACACTCCGCTGCATATGTCACAGGATAGCACTGCAGAGCTCGTGCTGAAGTTTGTCGTTCAAAGCGCTGGCTCCATGTGTACAGGGCCAAGCTAGCATTACAACACAAACGCGCAACACACGAGAACAAGGGAAGCCAGGCCGCAGCAGGCGGCGCGGCCGTGCGGCAGATGCGCGCATCAGAAGCGGCCGCCACAGACGGGAGCGCCCGTCCGCTGCCGACAGCTGCACGCTCCACTGCTGTCTCTATCTGCGTGGGACAGAGATAGCCGAGCTGGCGCCGCGACGCGCCGTGTCGTACCGACTGCAGAAGGTTTCAGCCGCCAAGCGCATGCGCAGGGCGGAAATGGGGACAAGGTGCAGGCCAAAAGAATAGGGAGATCACGGGGTCAAGATCTCGACCCTTCTCCCAAAAGAACATACACTCCTGGAAATGGAAAAAAGAACACATTGACACCGGTGTGTCAGACCCACCATACTTGCTCCGGACACTGCGAGAGGGCTGTACAAGCAATGATCACACGCACGGCACAGCGGACACACCAGGAACCGCGGTGTTGGCCGTCGAATGGCGCTAGCTGCGCAGCATTTGTGCACCGCCGCCGTCAGTGTCAGCCAGTTTGCCGTGGCATAAGGAGCTCCATCGCAGTCTTTAACAGTGGTAGCATACCGCGACAGCGTGGACGTGAACCGTATGTGCAGTTGACGGACTTTGAGCGAGGGCGTATAGTGGGCATGCGGGAGGCCGGGTGGACGTACCGCCGAATTGCTCAACACGTGGGGCGTGAGGTCTCCACAGTACATCGATGTTGTCGCCAGTGGTTGGCGGAAGGTGCACGTGCCCGTCGACCTGGGACCGGACCGCAGCGACGCACGGATGCACGCCAAGACCGTAGGATCCTACGCAGTGCCGTAGGGGACCGCACCGCCACTTCCCAGCAAATTAGAGACACTGTTGCTCCTGGGGTATCGGCGAGGACCATTCGCAACCGTCTCCATGAAGCTGGGCTACGGTCCCGCACACCGTTAGGCCGTCTTCCGCTCACGCCCCAACATCGTGCAGCCCGCCTCCAGTGGTGTCGCGACAGGCGTGAATGGAGGGACGAATGGAGACGTGTCGTCTTCAGCGATGAGAGTCGCTTCTGCCTTGGTGCCAATGATGGTCGTATGCGTGTTTGGCGCCGTGCAGGTGAGCGCCACAATCAGGACTGCATACGACCGAGGCACACAGGGCCAACACCCGGCATCATGGTGTGGGGAGCGATCTCCTACACTGGCCGTACACCACTGGTGATCGTCGAGGGGACACTGAATAGTGCACGGTACATCCAAACCGTCATCGAACCCATCGTTCTACCATTCCTAGACCGGCAAGGGAACTTGCTGTTCCAACAGGACAATGCACGTCCGCATGCATCCCGTGCCACCCAACGTGCTCTAGAAGGTGTAAGTCAACTACCCTGGCCAGCAAGATCTCCGGATCTGTCCCCCATTGAGCATGTTTGGGACTGGATGAAGCGTCGTCTCACGCGGTCTGCACGTCCAGCACGAACGCTGGTCCAACTGAGGCGCCAGGTGGAAATGGCATGGCAAGCCGTTCCACAGGACTACATCCAGCATCTCTACGATCGTCTCCATGGGAGAATAGCAGCCTGCATTGCTGCGAAAGGTGGATATACAATGTACTAGTGCCGACATTGTGCATGCTCTGTTGCCTGTGTCTATGTGCCTGTGGTTCTGTCAGTGTGATCATGTGATGTATCTGACCCCAGGAATGTGTCAATAAAGTTTCCCCTTCCTGGGACAATGAATTCACGGTGTTCTTATTTCAATTTCCAGGATTGTATTACTGAAAGAGTTCATACGAGACACACTCCAAAAGAAATGCACACTACTTTTTTAAAAAATCCATCTTTTATTCTATATGTTTGAAAGTTTTACAGTGTGTAGATACATCCCTTAGAAACAATATTTACATTTCTCCACATAATTTCCATCCCTCTCAACTGCCTTACGCCATCTTGCAACCAGCGCCTTTATACCGGCACGGTAAAAGTCTGGACCAACCTGTTGGAGCCAGTGTTTGGCAGCGATCACGAGGTAGTCATCATCTTCAAACCTTGTTCCACGAAGAGAGTCTTTCAGTTTCCCAAAGAGATGATAGTCACATGGAGCCAGGTCAGTACTGTAAGGCGGGTGTTTCAGTGTTGTCCATCCGAGTTTTGTGATCGCTTCTATGGTTTTTTGACTGACATGTGGCTGTGCAATGTCGTGCAACAGCAAAACATCCTGCTTTTGCCGATGTTGGCGAACACGACTCAGTCGATCTTGAAGTTTCTTCATTGTCGCCACATATGCATCAGAATTTATGGTGGTTCCACTTGGCATGATGTCCACAAGCAAGAGTCCTACGGAATCGAAAAACACCGTAGCCATAACTTTTCCAGCAGAAGGTGTGGTTTTGAATTTTTTTTTACGTTGGTGAATTTGCATAATGCCACTCCATTGATAACCGTCTCTGGTGAAAAACGATGGAGCCATGTTTCATCACCTGTCACAATTCTTCAAAGAAATTCTTCTCCACCATTCTCGTACTGTTCCAAAAGTTCGCTGCATACCGTTTTCCTTGTTTCTTTGTGATCCACTTCAACATCCAGGGAACCCGCCTGACACAAACCTTTTTTAACGCCGTGCTATTCCACGCTATGACGTCAGAAACTCGGGACGCTCAACGCTCAGCGTTCGGATGCACGGTCCGTGTGCCGACGACTTAAGGCCGACCACCACGCATGTGCGTCCGGGCTGAGCGACGGCAGGGCGCGCGTGATTCGGTTGGGTCCGTGGACACAGCACATGTCAAGCCAGTAAATATGTTATATCATGTTACGGCTTAAAGTCAAACGCCGACACGCCAGTCGGGAACAGTAGAGAAGAGATGGCTGTGAGTAGACGTCAGCCAGTCGCAGGCTGACCGAACCCTCTCCAGGACGACAACGCGACAGCTGCGGCCCCTGTGCGAAGAGAACATAAGCGCCGCGCCCGACTGGTCGCGGCCCAGTCGAAGAGTAGCTTCAAGATTAGTCATTTGTATAGCAGCAACTTAGGAACTGCTATCCTGAAGAACCTTGCTTATTTCGTATGTCTCCCTTCGCTTGCGGCAGATCTGTATAATAAACAAAGTTAAATATTGTAATCTTTTCCTTTTGTCATAAAACTCATTAATACGATTTGTTTGAATTGTTTGTCTAGCCAACCGATAAGGCAGGCTACCTATACCCCAAATATTTGATGACTAGGCTGGATTTAACAAATCATGATGCTTGAATTTGAAACAATGTTTAGTAGGAGAGCACGTAAGCGCACCTCTGATTGGATTGGCATGTGTAGTTAGTAAATTACGTCACGTCACGGTGTTTGTATCAGACTGGTGGAGTAGTTATAGCGACACTATAGAAAAATGTTTTTCATGGAGCATGTGTGATCAGAAAGGCAAATTTGTTTGAAATTATGCAAAATACTTCAGTATTCGTATTTCTGTATTCGTCATCTGTCATTTTGCGAAGACAGGACTCGCATGAACGGGTAGGCAAGGTGATTCCAAGCTGCTCGCGCATGACGAGATGTAGCAATGATTCTGTGCCATGAGACGCTGTTTTAGTAGGACTATGTAACTGTATTTACAAAGTTTATTGGCTAAACAAACGGTACGTATTACCTCTAAATGTTTTATATGTATCAAGCATGTATGTGACTTTTGGAAGACAGTCATGTGTATGTACAACGCAACATTTATAATGGAGCAACGAATGTGATTTGTTTCATTATACTTTATATTAAATGTGACTGGTTAATAAAAGCGCTACAGTACCCTCAACTTTAATTCGATGCCCCCATTGGTCGTGGATGCGCATTTGAACGTGAAATGCTTGTCTTATGTTCAAATATGTGACGGGTCCACGCGACACTAGTGTTTGCATTTGTGTAACACTTGTACATTTGTTGTTGTCATTCACTGTATCGATGCTTAGACTCGTCCACATGACGCTTCCATTGGCTACGGACGTGCGGTTATACGTGAGGAGCGATGCCAGCGCCATAGGAAGTTTCATAGTAGTGTTGGACATGTTCATCTCCAGTTTGATGTTGACTTGGTAAAAGGAGTGCATAGATTCATTCTATAAACATTTACAAAGTATGTGTTGCCACTTTGTTGTTTATTATTAAGATCAGGCACTGTCAGTGCAGGTATGTTTGTATTTAAAAAAAATAATTTCTGTTACATTTGAACTTTTTATTGTAATACCACTCTTTTATTCAATGTTCACTGACAATTATGTACTCCTTTTTGTAGCCTCAGTAGACCAGGCTTCAAAATGATTTATAAGGTGCGAAACTAGTAGCCTAATGTAAATACTGCAATTGTTGGCAGAAACGTTAATAAATTCTGTAAGGACTGTTCGGTTTGTTTTTCTGATCATTTTCGTAAGGGTCCATAAACATTCCTGTGAACTGTAGAAATTAAGTTAGCCACAAGTCACATTCAGTATGTTTTATTGCTTGGTTTCACTCTTTAACTTAATATCCAATTATCGTACTTAAAGTGTAGATTCCAGGGGGTCTGATGATGCCCTTGTTAAAGAGCGAAGCCGGTCAATAAAACGTACAAAGTTCTACTTGCGGCTGCCCTAAAAATTTAAATGCACATCCGTTGTAGAGACACAGTAAATCACTATGAACCAACGAACATTCGACCTGGCGCCCACTCTAGGAAAGGTGTCCCAACACCAACTAACCGCCAACGCTTTGATGTTACTGACAACAGACCGAACCGCAACCACGGCCAAAGCGTTTCGTTCGCTCCTATTAGCCGCCCGTACACAATATGCAAATGAAATTACAGCGAAATCGAGACCATTAGTTGTTTGCAATCGTTGATAAATATCAATGGGGACAGTTGAAAATGTGTGCCCCGCCCGGGACTTGAACTGAGGATCTTGTACTTACAAGGCAGATGCTTTATCCGACTTAGCAACCAAGGGCAAAGAGGATAATGCGACTGCAGAGACTTATCTCTGGCACGCTCCCCATGAGCCCCACTTTTCCATCTTATTGCGCACACACTACATTTGTAGTGTCCCTGACCACTATACTCATTACTCCCGGCAGTCAGTCTACCAATTCCCGCAAGAACTTGAGCAATGTGAGTGCATCCGCAATGAAGATCATTGGCCGGTAAGTCTTATTTATGTGAAGATGGTATTCTGTTCTTTCGGACATGTCCGAAATAGCAGATACCATCTTCATATACACTACGCAAATGTCGGCCAACGAAGATGTTGGCTGGTCTTCGTTGGCATAGAGTGAATACACCTTAGAGCGAAACCGACACTGTTCCTGAGTCAACAGGTTCAGCCAACAAAATACGGAAGCTGAATAAGGGAAAGAGAAGGGTAATAGCAAGCACTTGGATAAATACTAAAGAAAGATTTTCCAAAAGTAAGTGCAAGAGTCTAAGAGAAAGAGCATTACCCCGTTCAACACTCTCACTTGGCTATAGTCTGCAGACTGGTGTTCAGAGTCGGTGTGTTAAGTGAAATGTCAATAATGGTAACTGTACACATCGATTTTACATTATGTAGTTGTCAAAGGTACTCGAGGTTGTTTATACTATAACGTTTAAATCAATAGTCTGACACATGCGTTTAAATTTTCGGACAAATGTTTATCCTATGAGTTATTTCACTCAAGTACTGACTTGGAGATTTGATTATTATTTCTTTATTTTCTCAGACGTTATTATTATTATTACATTAAAACAATTCGTATGGGGTGCTCCAGAGGAAGTAGTAAATATTTTCATAGGTAGCAGTACACACCAATTCGAATAAAACATTCAGTGTAAGAAGTGTTCTATTGGTTACAATGATAAAACTGTTACAATACAACCCAAAATTATTACACATAGGAGGTGTTAAGCAAAGGCAAATGCTTATATTGAACATTTACTTTCATAAATTCTTCCCCTGACTTCAATTCAGTTTATAATTCTCCTCACATCACAAAGAGTAACTCTTCTGATATCCTGGCATTCTTTTATGGAAGGCATCACCTTTCTTAATACGAACGACTAATTCGTCTCTTGTGTTTACTTTGTCTTTGTGGACAGCCTCTCAGTACATTAAAGGGGTATTATGCCGAGATATTGGTAGCCAAGAAAAATGACCATTTCTTCAGGTCCATCTTCCAGGGAATGGTAAGTTTATAGGAATGCGCTGTATCTCTGAGTAACGAACTGCAGTATAACGGACAGGGACTGCCGACAGATGGCGCTCGGTGGGCGTGTGGATCCGCCGTGACGCGTGCCGAGATAGTCCGTGCAACTGCACTAACGTTGTATCCCAGATGCCGCAGTGGTAACCGCGCCTGCCTGTGTAACCAAGAGATCCGTGGTTCGAATCTCGGTCCACTCATTCTGCTTAATGTCCCGCTGCAGCGGACAGCAACCGTCCCCATTTGTCACTTACAAGTTCTCTTGATACCGTCACGAGAAATAGTGGCTTCATCAGTAAATTAATGGAATTATTCGGCAATTTGTAATCACCCCATGAAAAAATTACAATTGCCTAACTTCATCTCCTTCTCGAAAATGTTTAGTGAGCTGTAAATAATACAGAGGTCGTACATACATAATAGCTGTCATAGTTTTGTATGTGGAATACCAATACATGTACAAATTCTGTGTGTGCTTGTTGATGGGATATGTTCTACCAACCAACTAGTATTTTCTACTTCATCCACAATCTGTTCGGTGAAATATGAAAGCATCATTTTGATTCAGTTTACTGAAAACAAGTAAACATTCTTGAATCTGGTATTCTCTGATGAGGAAGTCGTCTACTGTTTTCTCTAAAAGTAGCAGCAGCTTTTCCATTACTAAACAGTGTGCACAAATAACATATCGCCATACTCTGCCTTTGTAAATACAAGCGTAATGCTCAAATGATACACTATAAACCGTGAGTGACTAACAATTAGAATAACAGAACGAATTTAAGCCCTGCTGCCTAGAGTGATTTGAAACTGTTGCCCCACCCCCAGGCTGTGACTAAGCCAGGTCTCCGCAGTATCCTTTCTTTCGAGAAAGCTAGTCCCGCAAGCTATGCAGGAAGAATCTCTTAAGTCGGGAAGGTATGACGATAGTAAGACTGTCAAAATTGGGGAGGCTGGAGGGGGAATCGTGGGGCGTGGAGGGGGGTTCTTGACCTCTGTTGCCAACTCTGTCTCTCAAAAATTCTGGAGGTGAAATAAGATATCAACGAAAATCAAAATAATCAACTATGTTTGATATGTTATTTTTTTCACTGTATGCAACTTGTAGTGCCTTTGGATTAGCAACAGTTAAATCATAAAATTATTTACAGGTGAATGTGAAATTAGAACACACCTACATTTCGGATTGGCGTGGCCTTCATTTATCCGATTGCTACGTACTGACAACAGTCCGTTAACAACGCTAAAAACACGTTCAGTGGTGGCGTTGGCGATAGAGATCCATGACGCGAAAGTAACAAGATATTTTATTTCCTTTTTAGAGTCATCGTTACATTCTTCACAAAAATTTACCCTGAATAGGTCTGTTTTACTCACCAACACTTCACAAACTTCTCGCAGTGTACAGGAATCATCGTACAGTTGATATTCATTTATTGGCTCATTCGGCGAATCACTCAGACCTTGTGGTTCTTTCTAGTCAATTTCTTTGTCCATTGTTAAAAGTGTTCATTCTTACCATTTATTCAAATAAACCGAACAACGCTCCAGATATTTGTCTGAATCTTCTTTAAAATTCTTTTGCTCACTGACCGTCAGCTTACTCAGACATGGCATCGTTGGCTGTCCGTTTATTTCTTCTGCCAGGAATTTTGGTTCGTAATTCTGTTATAACTGGACATAGCTCACTGTTTGTATTATAGTCACCTCCCTGTTATTAAATAGGGGTTTCAAAATTTGGCATTATTTTGCGAACAAAATAGCAGTGGCATAATGGAAGACGTTTCTTATTTTTAAAAGCCTTCCAAATCATTGCTGTACATTCATCTTCGCCTTCATTAATAAAATATTCTCTCAGAAACTGCCAATTAAAGAAGAAGTATGTCTCAAGCTGGAAGAAAAATGAGCCAATATGGAGGCGCGTGGCGAAGTACAGATTTGTAATCTAGATGAGCGAAACTGAAGAGTTCCTTAAGCACCCCTGTTCGTCTCGCATTTGCGGTAAATTCGCTATAAACGTTTAATACGAAACCTGTACTGTTTTAGTTGTTGCAGTTATGTAAAATTTGGCACTTACAGTTCGCCTTCAAAATACTAGGATTTTCTGGTCTGAGGTTTTGAAAAACGGACTTGTGAGTTCAATAGTTGACTGAAGCATTATATGCAAATAGTGAAGATATTGATGCCCAGGATAAGCCGTTTACCTATAAAACTTTATAGGACTGTGTTCTGATAACTTCACTAGATTCAGCAGGGTCTTGATAAAAGTCAAGTAAACATTGTTTCAAACCAGCTCCAGGTGAAAAACATCGCACTGTAACTGGAAACATTTTTAAATTTCCTTTTCTACAAGACCTCTGTCTATTGAGAAATACGTCAAATGATGCAGATCGGATAGCAGTATTTTTTTCGACAGCGAGGCTATTACATTTTCAGAAATAGGCATAGCTTTAGTTCGACGACGCGCTATTTTCTTTGCAGCTTCTGCATCAGGAAATAACGTGGGAGATAAATTATTGTACAGCCTTGACTTCATTATCTGTGGTGATTATTAACTCCATTACATACAGACGTAACGTCTGCGGCGGTAATTAAATCTTCTTCTCATTAAAAATGCTAGATGCTAATGTCATCGGTCTTGTTTTGGAGACATAATTTATGTTTTTTACCATGTGAATACACAGTCAGTGCTCTTTTATCTCCACATTTAAGTGTGATACGGGTTCTGCATACTTCACATTCATCACTGAAATCGTCTCGGCCGGCCGGTGTGGCCGAGTGGTTCTAGGCGCGTCAGTCTGGAACCGCGTGACCGCTACGGTCACAGGTTCGAATCCTGCCTCGTCCATGGATGTGTGTGATGTCCTTAGGTTAGTTAGGTTTAAGTAGTTCTAAGTTCTAGGGGACTAATGACCTCAGATGTTAAGTCCCATAGTGCTCAAAGCCATTTGAACCATTTTTTTTGAAATCATCTCGTTTTTCTTTAATCCAATCACTAAACAGAGGATCGTTCAACAAAGTTTCGTAAAGCTTATACGATACTTGACTGTCCTCTTTTTCGGTGGTGTCTGCATTGGGCTTTCCGAACCCGACATAATGCTGTACTCAATATGTAACACCAAAAGTATTCACGTAAATGCCTACAAATAAAAAATGCGTCCAGCCCCCGCCATCTCTGATCACTAATTAACTACACAATGAAGGTCGCGGGAGAATGCTGAAGCACTTCCGATTACTAACTGCCAGCCGACAAACTCGTGTGTGCGGATCTAGCATCTTACCAAACAGCGGAAATGGTATAAATTTCACACGGATATGTGGCAGTTGGCTGGAATGGGAAGCAGGCCACAGGCGACGTGCAGCGTTCCGAATGATTCCGACACACCCCGAAGAAACTTCGGGACCAGCCGCAAGTTTTATGACTTAGGCCCGCCGGACTGTTCTGCGACGAAAAAAATTCGTGAGATTTTTTTAGCTGCGTTCCTGGAGCTTGGAGATTTTAAAAATCTATCGCCTTTTTTCTGGGACAATGCCAGGAATCCAGGAGGATGACACGTATAAGTCCTGAGTCGCACTTCGAGAACTCAGTCAGTCGAGAACATGGCCGCTAGAGCCAAAAGTCCCAGGCTCCAGTTCCGGTCTCCCACATGGTTTCAGTCCACTGGAAACTCAAAATATTCAGTTATTAACTGAAACTTAACGTCACGACGTGAAATATTAAAAAAATTACAATAATAAAAGACCACAGAAACTGGAGTACAAAGACGCCAAATATAATCTTTTGTCTGTAACCTGTAAAGAATGGACACATATTATATAAAATGCCTTGTCTGAATTCTCTTTATTATTACCTCCTAAAATACTTACTATTCCTCCCGAAACACCGTGTATGTGCTATTATTATCCAAATTACGTACATCTGTGGCACATTAAATATGGGAGGGTGGAGGTGGAGTGGGACACAGACAGTTTACTTCTCTTCCCCACCAGAATCTTAACTTTCAGCCGCGCCTGTGGGAAATAGTAGACCAAGTATCGTTCTGTGCGCCAGAATAAAGTGTGAAAGGTCTGATGCCGTGTGTGATACAAATAACATGGGAGACGGCGTCATTAGCTCCCTGAAGCTATTCATAAGTCACGTATTTGCTCACAGGGAGGTCTGTTCGCTTCCAAATGACGAAAGAGTTGAAGGAAACCTTCACTTCGTGCAAAGACTGGCAGCCGATCAAAAACAAGAGTGCGTTTAATATAACCTATATAAAAAGACTAAAATATCCTATATCCTTCGATTAATCGATCGCTGGTTAATATCTTACCAGTCGCAGTCTTCGAGTACAGTTATTGGAAAAACATGGTATGATCCCCATATGAGCTTCTGCACTTCATAACTGATTTGTTCATTCAACGTGAGAGAATCACAGAACAGCTCAGCAAACGCCTATGGAAGAAATATTTACAGCAGATGGTGCACCCACAGCTCGCAGATATTTGTTGAACATTATTTCGCATCACAGTGAGGTACTACCAATTCTATTTGTTACAAACCGCCATCAGGCTGAACAAGTTTTCCAAATAGTTCAAATGGCTCTGAGCATTATGGGACTTAACTTCAGAGGTCATCTGTCCCGTAGAACTTAGAACTACTCAAACCTAACTAACCTATGGACATCACACACATCCATGCCCGAGGCAGGATTCGAACCTACGACCGTAGCGGTCGCGCGGTTCCAGATTGTAGCGCCTAGAACCACTCGGCCACCCTGGCCGGCCAAGTTTTCCAACTACAGTATTTGAATGAGTACTGAAAGACAACTGTCGTCTTTCTTAAACTAACTAATCAACCAAAAAAAAAAACAAAATTACATGTAACTGAATACATCCGTATAACCGGCGAGCCCTTTGAAAACGCACCTGACTGTAAATTATGTGTCGACTACATTTAACCTCCGGAATCACAGCGGAAAACAGGCTAATGTGTCTCACAAGGAAATAATAATTCACTTTTGCGAGGGTGACAAACGGATTAAAGGAAGTCACGAGTAATGTTCGCAGCACCAAAAGGAGCAGAAGTTCAGCAATCGGGAGTATACATAGGAATAAGGAGAGTGGTTAGTGCCGAGCACAATCTGCCAAAGAGGGAGGAAAAGGATGGGGGGGGGGCAGAGGGTAGCTCTCTAGTCTAGAAAATTAAACAATGATTTTTACCATTTTGATGGTAACTTCAGTTATGTTTCACAGTTCTTAAAGCCCCCATCTGCAAAGCAGAAAGTATTTCTCTCTCAACCGGAACCTATGTGAACCTTCTCACTTCATTCCTTAATGCGTGTCATTTGCATCTTAAATTATCACACTGTCATTTAGGACAGATTGTTTGATGTTATTTTGTTATTTTTTAACGATACATTTCAGCCTCAGGTGATACAATATTATCATTTGTGGATTCGATTTCTCAGAAAGTCATCATCAGATGATCTGAATTCGTTAAACAGTAAATCCTCATAGTACAAACAGACAGACAAGAGCATTTTTGTGTGAGATGAAACTGGTAGATATAATTAAAGGAAACCTTTTCATTTTCTCTGCCCGGGGACTGGATGGTTGTGTTCTCTCCTCATAATTTCATCATCATTATCGTCATTCGTGACAGTGGGTAGATTGGACTGTGTAAAATGTGGACTGTGTAAAAATTGGGACTTTGTACGAGCGCTGATGACCGCGCAGTTGAGCGGCCTACAAACCAAACCTAACATTTTAGGGACCCTTTTCATGAACGTCAATTTTACTGCCATTCTCTAGTTTATGGAATTTAAATCTGCCACGTCCGTGTGAAGCATCGTGGCACTCATCGAAAATCTGTTTAAATTTTTCAACATGCTCATGTGTAATTTTTCGAGATTTAGTATCTGAGAATCCGGCCACTCTATATAGCTCCCCAAGTGGCGTGAGTTTCATGCACCCTATTGTTAGTCTGCATGTGTTGTATAGGCTTATATTGACATATTTGGCATATGCGGACCTGGACCATACGGGGCACGCATATTCTGCCTTGGAAAAACAATTGAACATCTTTTCTTGTACAGTTGGTCTGGCTCCCTATTAACGATTCCTTAGTTTCTTCAAGAAATTGTTCCTGTCGGCACCACTTTGGCGAGTCTTCTCACACTGACATTTATACATCACTAGTCGTCCATGTACGACACCCATGTATGTTCCAGGTTGCTTCCATTCCAGGTGACGTTCAGCTTTCTGTTTGCCTGCTTTTAGCGAAGGTGGTAAGAGGTACCATGTATCTTGAAGAATCTGATTTAAGGGCGTTCTCTTGGATCTATTCAGATATGATGTTTAACGAGTGTTTTAGTTTCGCTTCTACTTCCTCTAACCTCTTTTCTTGTTCGAAAATATCCAAATCATCAGCATACGATAATTGGGTTGTATGGTCTGATGTTGGTTGATTAAATAGAATGGGTACCAGGTTAGTGCCCTGAGCTAGACCGTTCTTTTGTCGGTACCATATACTTTTCCTACTCTCCAGGATTACAAAAACTGTCTGTTTTGTAATAAATATTCAGTTACTTTTTGTGAGCTTATGGTTCTTAAAGGTTTTTTAGGGATTCTTGATGAGCACTGTATAGTTGACAGTGTAATATGCAGAATTTAAAACTACCAGAGCTACACTTGTTATCTGTTTGTTTTCAAACCATTCTTATATGTGGTCGGTAAGGGACGAGATTTGGCTTTGCTGTACAACTAATTTCAATGAGATTATGGAAGGTAACACATCATTTGTTGTTGTTATAAGACCTCTCAGTATTGTGTTATATTTGAAAGCTTTTGTGAACCGTTTTCTCGCCAGTTTTCTACTGCATCACGACCTTGGTTTCATTAGTATGCGCTAATTAACGAAATGAAATAATTTTACGACAAACTCCACGAGACTGCTTGTGGCACTGCTGCTTTTCTCAGCTGTAACTCTGACATTTTGAAGCTGTCTTACAATACCTGGAAGTTTAATCAGGTGGCCAATAAAATGCAAATATTTGCTATGTAGAGGCACAGCACTGTTTCTACCTGCTAAAATCATTATACTTCCTGTTTAAGTGACTATGACTTTAAACGTGAGCAAAAATGTGCTTCCCATACCTGTCTGCCTCAGGTCACGTGCCAAGAAACACTAAAATGTTGTTTAATCTAGAACGGAAAACAGAGGCAAATTGAATATTCAGTTATATGTTGGGCAGTTGCTTACATTTTTTGAAAGCGACGTGTCAGCTTCTGATATTTCATTACAATAAATCATAGCGTTACCGACACTTTTATGGCATATCATTAATACACCCGTGCGTCACAAAATCATACTTCCGTTTCTTGCTAGGACATCTAAATTTGGCAGTCTAGTTTTCGCACGATACAGTCCAATGTTGTGTATCACGTGACTGGTACGAGCGCAAATAAAAAGAAAGCAGGAGAAATTCCCCTGTAGAAGGAATATCTTAAATTTATTGAAACCAGTGCCTCACCTGTTCTCTAAAGTAGCTCTGCAGACTTTGACAATTGTCGAGACCACTAATCAAACTAGCTCGTTGTCGACATTCACCGATCCGCCATAACAAAATGATCACTCGCTTGACAGCATGCATGTTACACCACCTTATAAACGCAATGTAGCAGTGTCTCTGCATGGCATGGATTAGGCAGACCTCGGTAGATTACCGGAGGTGTGTCGCACAAGTCGCGTAATTCCCATAAATTATAAATCAGTAGTGTGTAAGCTCGGATCTGGCGCCAGACAGCGTCACAGATGTCTTCCGTAGGATTCATATTAGATGAATGTGATGAGCAAGACATCAGTGTGAGTTCACTATCTCGCTCCTCGAAGCACAGTCACATGTTACTTTTTATGTCAGGGTGTGGTGCACCAAGACTGGTGTGTGCTATTTTGTTACCCATTACACATCTACGTTTCAATTATAATTTTAGCCTATGAACTACTTTTTTCATGGGGCACTCTATTTTCAGCTCAATGACCTTATAAACTCGGTTGGAAAGTGATCTATGTTTTCAAATATGCATTACCGTTACCAGAGACACTGCAGGTAAGAAGAACTAACAAGTTATCTCATCCCACTGGGCGGCAGCTATTATAGTAAGCATTAGGGAGTGCCCTAGCCAGTCCATAAATCTAAAAATATGGTTATAGCGTGGTAATTAGCACGAAAGTGGTTCCAGCCAGTCTAGACGCATAGCCGACCTTCAAATCTATCGCATAGCCGAGCTTCAAATCTATCGGGTTCTTATTTTTTTCCTTTGTTGTTATTTCATCCCCCTCGCCTCATATGGCCGCTCTTCAACCATATGACAGTAAGATTTTACAACATACTATAAAACTGGCCAATGGCCTTGCGGTAGTGGTAACACCGGTTTCCGTCAGATCACCACCGAGCGCTGTTGGCAAGCAGGGTGCACTCAGTCCTTGTGAGGCAAATTGAGGAGCTACTCTATTGAGAAGTAGCGGCTCCAGTCACGAAAACAGACAACGGCCAGGAGAGCGGTGTGCTGACCACATGTCCTGCCATATGCGCATCCAGCGATGCCAGTAGGTTGAGGATCAGAGCTGAGGATGACACGGAGGTCGATCAGTACCGTTGGGCCTCTCGAGGCCTGTTCGGATGGACATTTTTATTAAAAAATTACATATAGTTGGTGATAAAAATGAATGATTGACACAATAAACAGACAGAGTTTAGTTGCAGAAACTAAAATATAAAAGGTTGATTCGTTGGTTGATTGAAATACAGACTCAGGTGAATTGAAAATGAATGTTTCACACAATGTAAAAGAGAAACTGTTAGTTGCATATGTTTAAAGGTGAAAAGCCGATGTGTTGACTGGTTAAAATAGATAACTGGTTAAATATCTACAAAGGTGAGTGAAGCGATGAGTAATGCAGGCTGCCAGGCATGGAATATCGTGGGAAAACGTAATTGTCGGGGTAGTGCTTAACAGAGTGGTTGTATGGGCGATTGTTTGGAGGAGGGATTTGGGACAGTGAGGAACCAGTTCCTGACCAAGCTATAGGATGTGATGGAGAAGATTGGAGTACTGGAGTGGAAGGGAGACCTGACAAGGGGAGGATACATATTTCTCCTAGATCTGGCAGGATAAGTATACATGAGGGTGGATTTCATGGTCGCGCAAGAAAATGCGACTAAAGTTTCGTTAAGAGAAGCCAGAGAGAGAGGACGTGTAGCATTGGGGGAATGTAGTGGCAGTGGTGCTGCAGAGCACCATGAGCAGTGAGCAAGGGGAAAATTGAGTAGGGGGCAGGGGTAGTATAGAGTTTACAGGTAACGAGGAAGTGTTCAAAATGGAATAGTAGGGTGGGGAATATTATAAGTCGGTAGAGGATGCGGGTTGGCGAGGGTCAGCGGATCCGAAAGGTTAGGCAGCGACCACGGCGTTCAAGTATCTGTAGGTGGTGATAAAAGGTTGGAGGAACGTAAGTTCACCCAACATTTGCGTAGCAAGGATGGATCAGATCAGGGATTTATTGGTGTGTAGGATAGTGGAAGGGTTCAATCTCCATGTCCACCCAGTTAGCAGTTTTAGTCACTTTGGTCAATTGTGGGGTTTCTGTTGAATGGTATGTAGAAGGGGCTTCCATGTTAGTAGGAATGAAATAGTCTGAGGTATTTTATTGTGTTCGTTAGATGGATAGAACAGTCATACATAGTACGGTAAAAGTGGTGGGGGCAGAAGCTGCAGGTGGTTCAGCCTAGAATTATTGCCTTGGTTTTGGTAGGGTTGATGTTGACAAGCCAGATAACCTGATTGAGATTGAGCTGGATCGACCGTTGGGATTTCTGGAGTGTACGGTAGAGTGCAAGAAAGGCAGTCTCATGGGCAAGCTGGAGGAAATGAAGATGAGATGGCCTTGGCATACTGGCGTTGTAGAGGACGTACAGGAGAGGAGAGACGACAAAGCCTTGTGACATAAGTCTGAAAATGGGAAATAATCTTCCCCAGGAAAACTACAGCGCTTTCCTACAATAAAGTGTCTCAGTACCAACTATAAGGTGTCCCCATGTGCTCAATTCATGGTTAAAGCAATTTATACACTGAGTCTTGGGTGATTATTCTTATCTTTTATTTCCTAGATGAGGACTGACCAATAAATCCTAACACAGCTATCGAGAAATTCAGTACCGATCTGTGAGCACCAGCAAAATGGTCGCAGGATATAAGGTTATAACTCAACCCATCCAAAACCCAAACGGTATTTGTTTGTCATTGTAGACTCATTAGCCCAAAATATCAGAATCCCTGCTATTTTTAATTCTAAATGAGACAAATCATAACTTTTCTCCCTCAGCAAAGAGTCTAGGAGTAATAATGGGTCAAGATCTAAATTGGACTGAGCACGTAACTGCAATGTGCAAGAGAACACCAGCATCACTCCATTTCCTATAAAAATATAAAAAGCTCTTCCCTGTTGACATGAAAAAGAAATTTGTACAATATTTATGCTTCAGATAATTGATTACAGCGATGTTATCATGCAAGCTCACGGTGCCTGGAACTAATTATGATTGTTTCGATATATCTGTGATGTTCAAGTCTTTGGTCATATTTCTCCATCATATGCACAACTACCCTGGCATTGTGCAGACAAGCGCAGAGATTTGCATATCCTCTGTCTTCTCTCTGCCTTACCAGTCTACATTGTCCCTCATCACTCTCCACTACCTTAACGCTTTTCTCAGAACAATATGCCACGAACATCTGTTCTCATCAGATCAAAATCCTCTCTGTCCCTCTTCATCGTTCAGCCACTTTTTCGAAGTCCTTCTCAGTAGCAGGAACATGACTCTAGAATAACCTCCCGTGTTGCGTTAGAGAAATGCTTCAGAAGACAATCATATATTTGCTAAATCAACAAAATAGATTACCATTGTCCCTGTACGCACTCGTAATCCTTGTACATCCTTCTTTCCAACAAGGTCTTTTTAATTTCCTAGCATTCTTAGCTTGTGCAGCCTCCTTGAATTTCGTTTTCCCAGAACTAGCTGTATCAGATAAAATATAGTTTGTACAACTACAAACACTTTTTATATCTGTCACTTTTTCAACTACAGATAGTTATTATTGTCATTACTATTATCATTACTAGTGGCATCAGGAGCAGCAGCAGCGACAGCAGTAGCAAAAGTACTGCCAGTATTAACCTCATTAGCTCACAGTCAGTATTGTTTACTCACATTGTCACTATAGACGCTCAAATCAGTTTAACACTATTTGTCGTATTAAAATTGGTATTACTTAGGTAACTTTGATGGTACTGCATGTGTGAAACCTTGTTCCGATGTAAGAGAGGGCCTGATGATTCTAATCAGATCAATATCAATAAATATGGTGGCAACATATCGTGAAGTGGCAACGATGACCTGGCAGTCTAATTTTTCGGAACTTTTGGAGTTCTTACACTTTAAAAAGGCATATGATCGAGTGAATCGTTCCTACTTATAAATGTTTGTGCTCAGCGTTCCTCTTTGCAGATCTGTTTTGTCCTCCGAATTTGCCCCGTGGTCGATTGAGACATGCAAAGTTATTGACGTGTGGCTCAAGGAGGTTAGAATAACAGGAGATGGTACTAACTATGCAGAGTACAGCTAGGGGCACCGTCTTGATGAGCCCAGCAAGTGAGTTTCTCGATTAGATACTGTGTGACACTTGCCCTCTTCGCTTTCATAGTCTAATAGGCAGTCATTTCCGAGTACGGGTTTTCATACAGTATGAAGTATTCACTGCAATGCGTTGACACCAAATGTTACGGACACACCAATACGGCGGAGGTGGCTTCAATTTTGTGGCGTAAGGGGATCTACTCTTATGCTGGCCTTCTTCGTGCGGATCCTGGCCAGAGAGTGATATCCGTGGCGATGAGAGAGATTTTGACGTAATGAAATGGAAATGAGCGTTTGGCTTCACTGGCCGGGAGGACCCTTGCGGGCAGGTCCGGCCGCCTTGGTGCAGGTCTTATTACATTCGACGCCACATTGGGCGACCTGCGCGCCGAAGGGGGATGAAATGATGATGAAGACAACACAACACCCAGTCTCTGAGCGGAGAAAATTCCCTACCCAACCGGGAATCGAATGGCTCTGAGCACTATGGGACTTTAACAGCTGTGGTCATCAGTCCCCTAGAAGTTAGAACTACTTAAACCTAACTAACCTAAGGACATCACACACATCCATGCCAGAGGCAGGATTCGAACCTGCGACCGTAGCGGTCGCGCGCTTCCAGACTGAAGCGCCTAGAACCGCTCGGCCACTAGACCTACCCCGGGAATCGAAACCGGGTCCGTAGGACGGAAATCCGTCAGCTGACCACTCGGGGCAGACATTTTGACGTGAGACCTGCGGAGTAACAAGAGAGAGGCGACTGGAGGAGTCAACGGAGTGCTCGATACGAAAGGCCATCTTTCTGACCGGTGTAGTGTACACGCCTGCAGTGGCAGTACAGCGCGAGGAGAGCCGGGTAGCGGCTGTATGCGGCAGACCGAGGAAGTCTGTTGGCATTGGGCGTCTACTAGAGGCACCGGGTGTCGAGCTGTGACAGAGGTGCGATCTGTCCTGGAGTACGCCTAGCCTGTGGAACGACAGTGAGCATTGTTGAACTTTATAAATGAGTTCCTCGACTATCGCCTAGCTCACCATAACACTGCTCGTGTTTAAGACTTCATGTTGCTGTGGTCTTCAGTCCTGAGACTGGTTTGATGCAGCTCTCAGTAAAGCTGCATGCCCTCGGGAAAAATTACGGCTGTAGTTTCCCCTTGCTTTCAGCCTTTCGCAGTACCAGTACAGCAATGCCGTTTTGGTTAGTGTTACAAGGCCAGATCAGTCAATCATCCAGACTGTTGCCCCTGCAACTACTGAAAAGGCTGCTGCCCCTCTTCAGGAACCACACGTTTGTCTGGCCTCTGAACAGATATCCCTCCGTTGTGGTTGCACTTACGGTACGGCTATCTGTATCGCTGAGGCACGCAAGCCTCCCCTCCAACGGCAAGGTCCATGGTTCATGGGGGGGGGGGGGAGGGGTTCAAGACTTAAACGTCTGTTTATCGAGAATTCGGAAACTTGTGTTTAATCTTGTGGCTATGGTCTTCTCTTGATTTTAACGGCCGTATTGTTGAAGAAATCTGACCTTTTAAATATTTCTGGACTCCCCTTCACTTATTACAGCTGGTATTGTTGCTTAAAGAATACTCCAGTCTCAATTCCCTTAAATAGTTTGCTGTTTTCTATCGCCCAGTCAGAGCCGTTTCACCTTATTAAGATTAGACTGCTTAGCTGTTGGTTAAAAACTGTTGCTTAGTTAATAATGTGTTACATTTCTTATAAAGATTTGATTTAACTGTTTTTCTTACTATGTTACAACAGTCCTTGTTTATGAAAATTTGCATTTACCTATTCTTCACGAGAATCCTCTCAGTAAAATCGCGTATTTTATAGCGTAAGCGACTTAGCTGCTGGGCAGTAATGGCCACTTGCTTAATGCAGTGATATTGTTCTTTTAAACAGTTAATCCAGTTGATTGTTATTGGTGAGTTACGGTCGTTCTTCGGTAAAGAATATTTCCTTACTCAAACACTCACACTGCCAATTTTTCATGGCGTTGTCTCACAAAGAACTAATTGAGTGCGAGGTAGCAGGTTCAATCTTCAGTAAGGCTCATTGTAAAGTGTTGTTCTAACAGTAAAGACAGGAAAAATATTAGCTGCTAATAACTCACCATGTGCAGCAGGAGGGCTACACGAAATGAGTGTCCGCGGGGTGCAGAGATAATTCTTCTACATGACGTATGTATTACACATAGCGAAATGGACATCGTAGACATTCAAGAAATGTTCGAAATAAACCATTAACTTGCACCATACACACTGAATAAAAAGTAAAGCATCACAGTGATCACAAAGTTTCGCACAATCAAGATCGAAGGAAAACTCCTTGGGAATTAGAAACCGTGCGCGATGCTCAGCTAGATATCCACTCTTAAAGAATGCATATAGAATCATATTGGTGTAACGGGGTGATGGGAACTGATGGAAAGTGGTGGCATGCTACCAAATGTGAAACTGTCTGTCGTGGAGCTTATTGTGCATGTGGGGATCCTTTAAGTCCCAGCTGCAGATAGTGCGATAATATGCTTTATAGACACGGAGAAAACGAACATCCAGGGGCTCAATTTTTCCAGAGGTTCCACGTGATACGAATTGCATGGTACACACTTTTCAGGATGGATAGTTTGCTCTGGAGGAGTGTGATTTTTATACACAGACCAGGAATTAAGCAAAAGCAAGTTATTTTCAGCAGATATTGGCCAGACCTAGTGCTCATGCCACAGTTGTAGTTCTCCTACGCCCCTTTTCCCACTCTTGCTGCTGTTGCCTAAATATTCCCTACTGCCCTTGCAAGATCACCAACTTGAGAAAGAATCGTAGGGCCAATGCACCAATTTCTCGCAGCACAATAAATAACGTTTCAGCCAATCTACCATCCAGATTAACAGTTAGCATAACTGAATACGAATGAATTAAAGCATTGATGTTAGTTGATCTTGATACAACTCTCTTGGTACCTCTAATTTACTGGGCTCCTTTCATATGCATTACCTTTTCAAATCCCGACTGGTCAAAATTCGTTGCTGAATGATGGGATAAATATGTTTATGTCATCTGCAAATTTTTGAGTCGATTGCATAGTTTTCAGTGCATCATCAAGCTCACGGTTTCTTTGAATTTCGTTGTCTTACGCCTCCCAAATCTCTAGCACTGTTAGAAGTTATGCAACCAACCGCTGCTTTCCTTGAAATCACTGTAATCTATGTCCCGCTGAATTTCATGTGCTTAACGTAGTTGGTCACTATCATGCACTTCCTGAAAACTGTATCGACCATCCTTGAAACGCGCAAGCAGTAGCTTTTGTAACAAGTGCGTTTTGTCCTCTCTTGAATATCCGTAGTTTTTCTTATGCACTACACGGTCACATTGCTGCGGACTTACTCGAAATCTGTTCATAACTGTTCTTCCACAATGCTGCGGATGATCTTCCACGTACGTAATCATGTTTAGTACCCGCTCCTCGGACAACGATTGTCCTTTACTACGTTTCACAATAGGCGGGATTTGTGGCTTCCTGTCCGACCATGATGATGAACTGCATGGCTCGACACTTCTTTCAATACCTCTTTCACTTGTTAAGCACGTATCGTCATCATTGTACTCCTCACGTACATTGTTCTCACAGTCGAGCGTATACGACACCCAAATTTCACTGACTCATCTTGAAGAGAAGCTAATATTTCATCTGCCACATCTTTCTGTCTCCGCAAAATTCCTTTTGATTCTTTCTGACGAAATGTCATCTTCTGCAACTCTTGTTGTAGATATAATGTAATGTTTGCTTTGTTTATCGTTGCCATTGCTCTGCTTTGTGTCAACAGCACTACAACTGTAACAATGTTGCGAGTTACTCACTCAATTACGCCCCCATGCTGTGCTCCACTTGGATACTTCCAGTCCCGCCTCGTGGCGGCATTGGCATTAGTAGTTGCATGGTAGACAATATGTGAGGCGTCAAACGCCGTAAACATCATTGGCCTTTTGCGACCTCACACTCAAGAGGTTCTTAGTCTGCAAAATTGCGCCTTGTTTTGGTAAGTAGATTAGCTGTTGGTTAATAAAAGCCGCTTGCTTAATGTTGAGTTACTTGCTCAAATTATGTAATCTGTTTTATTGGTCAGGCCCCGCCACTTCTTTAATGCTGTGATAGTTTGCGTCAATATTTAATCTATTTTTCTCTGGTTACTCAAGACCGATCTCGCTTAACAACATTTCTATTGTCATATACTAATCTGCTAGTTGGTGGCAGGCGTTCCCTAGTTCCTCTTTGTATTGTTTAATCTATTCAGTATTGGTCAATAGCGGCTGCTTGCTTAATTTCATGCTAACTTTTGATTTAACTGTTTTACTGGTCAAAGAATTCTAACAAAATGATTTACAAGTTTAAGTGGAGATAGAATTAAGATGTTTCTCTGGAATTAGTGGACTTAAATTCTTTTAAGAAACTGTCCAGAATTCACTTGTGTCAAAAAATTTAGTGCAGGCACACATCTAATTGAAACCTTCTGTTTTCTAAAGCAAGAGCTCTAATTATACAGTTGTATGGAATTTATAATGTATATACTTTATTTTATTGGAAAGAAGTATTTTTAATTATGTATTTATTTTCTTGTATTGAGCAAGTACCGATGCATGTACCGTTTGCTTTGATATTAAAATAAATTTTGAAAAGAAGAGACTACTGTGTCGAAGCAAACCAGCTTCAAAGTTAAGGACTGCCAAGTCTCCAGTCCCCATTTTCCTTCCTCCTGGGTGCGTTTCAAATAATCGATGCCATTATGATCGGTGAGGACAACTTCCGCCTACCCACAGCAGTATTGTGCGGAGGAATTTTCGAATCACTTACCCAAGACAAATTGTCTATCCTAGAACGAACTGGGTGCGTGTGTGGATTAATACGCTGACACAAAGAAAATCGCAGCATCAAAAAATAATTAAAGTAGAGTAATAATATTTCGGGAACGCATTTATCTAGATAATAAATGTACGTGATTAACATAGCAAGATCACATATAAATATAACTGCGAGGTAAACCATTCCAAATGTGAAATCATTGTACATTAATAACCTGTGTAAACGCTATAATGGAAACGTGTTGTGTTGTACAGGTTCCGGAAGTCGATTGGTGGGATGG
The DNA here is from genome assembly GCF_023864275.1 of Schistocerca cancellata. Classification (NCBI taxonomy): domain Eukaryota; kingdom Metazoa; phylum Arthropoda; class Insecta; order Orthoptera; family Acrididae; genus Schistocerca; species Schistocerca cancellata. The sequence continues at coordinate 177,409,272 of NC_064633.1, read as the reverse complement.
TGTTCCATGCCTGTTTTACTTAGTGGGTCAATCAGGGACGGTTAATACTGGTTGGTAACGGCGCAGGGGTTGTCGTCCGATGATGTACCATAAGTTCTGGATTGGAGACACATCTGATGATCGAGCAGGTGAAGGCAACATGTCAACACTCTTAGAGCGCGTTGGGTTACAATAACGTTATGTGGGCGAGCGTTACCCCGTTGGAAAAGACCTCCTGGAATGTTGTTCGTGAATGGTAGCTCAAGTGGCCGAATTATCAGACTAATGTACAGATTTGTAGTCACGATGTGTGGGATAACCACAAGAATGCTCCTGCTGTTACACGAAATCGAACCCACGCCGTAACTCCAGGTATAGATTCAGTGTGTCTAGCAGGCTGATATAATGGTTGCGGTGTAAGTAGGCTGTTTATATTTTCTTATTGGCAAAGTTACGTAGCGCTCTATATGAAAATCACTGGCTGTGCTGTGTGCAGTCTGTGGCTAGTTTGCATTGTTGTCTGCCATTGTAGAGGGGCAGCTATATGTTAACAGCGCGTAGCGTTGCACAGTTGGAGGTGAGCCGCCAGCAGTGGTGGATGTGGGGAGAGAGATGGCGGAGGTTTGATAATCTGTAAGACTGGATGTCAATTATGAATAGTAAGGTAAATACATTGTTTGTTCTCTATTAATATCTTTCATTTGCTAACTATCTCTATCAGTAGTTAGTGCCTTCCGTAGCTTGAATCTTTTATTTAGCTGGCAGTAGTGGCGCTCGCTGTATTGCAGTAGTTCGAGTAACGAAGCTTTTTGTGAGGTAAGTGATTTCTGAAAGGTATAGTTTAATGTTACTCAGGGCCATTCTTTTGCAGGGATTTTTTGATAGTCAGATTGCGTTGCGCTAAAAACATTGTGTGTCAGGTTAAGCACAGTCTTGTATAAATTGTTCTAAGGGGACGTTACATATGGCGACCTTGCCAGGATACCTCACTGGAATCTTCTGATTTTTTTTCTTGTAGTTTGTGTATTTAGTGTAGCTTTTGTTTATTGCTAGCGCGTAATTGTAGAGAGAATCTCCTTTGTAGTCGCAGTCTTTCATTGTTGCACAGTAAAACAGTTGTGGCATGCATGCAGATTTGCACCAAGTATTTCGCAGCTGTGCTTGCAATTAACTAGATATTATTTTCAGTGCTATGTTAATGTGTTCTCTTATTTTTGCTATTCAAATTGTGCTTTTCTGTGTTATCGTGTGAAATATTGTGACAATAATGGCGTGTGAAAAACGTAACACTCGGCTCCAAAGTAAAATGAGAAATGACAGTGAAGACGAAAGCAGTGTGTTGGCCCCACCATGTAATGAATTAACTAATATTCAAAGTAGTAATTTGGTAACTGTGCATAGGGAAATGGAGCGGGCGTCAAACAATGGGGTAGACAGTCAAACAGGTAGTGAACAGGGAAGCATTATCGATCGATCGGTCGGCAACAGCTCGCCTCAGGAATCCGAAATGATAGGACACAATTTTGCAAATACTGTAGATTCAAGTTTTGCGTCCTCACCGTTTTCTCAAATAAGTCAAGACACATTTTCAGCTTGTCAAAATGTGAATGTTGCCGGTGCAAATGCACTGCCGAAAAGAGTAGAGGAACAGATTCCAGACACTAATGCATTGTTATTACAACTAATGCAACAAATGGAACAAAATCAGAGACAAACACAGCAAAAGCTGCAAAAGTTAGACACAATGGAACAACACCAGAAACAAACACAGCAACAGTTACACACAATGGAACAAAATCAGAGACAAACACAGCAAAAGCTTCAAAAGTTAGACACCACGCTTGAACAAACACGTGAAGATTTAACTACTGAGTTACATAACATTGAATCGAAATGTCAAAAAGTCTGTAATGACGTAAAAACACAAATTTGTGAGCATTTCCAACCTATTTTTTCGCGGCATGAAAATGCATTACAGAATCACGAAGCAGCCATAAAAGAACTGCAAACTATTGTTCATGAAAATCATGAGACCTTGCAAGCTAAAATGGACTCAGTTGCATCTACCGATTCGGTTACGCAACTTGCAAAAACTCAGGAAAACTTAAAGGACACAGTAGAAAGACACATGGGGGAAATTAGTTCATTATCAGAGAAAGTAGCCGAACTTTCGGATCAGGTCACTAACTTATCTACAAAGGTAGATGATGATCTGAATGACACAAGACCCGTAGCCTTCACTGACACAGAAGAGTATGAACAAATTAGAAAATTCAAACAAAATCAAAATCAAATCAATACACAGTACAAAAGAGAAATCCGGGAAGTACAAGATCAGCTGACACAGGTAATACAAGAATTACATATTTCAGAGGATACTCGCGCTCCAACACGGGAAGAGGAACTTAGAAATACGGAAAAGCCACAAAATAATAGCACAGGGCATTTCGGTAATTATGAAAGAAATTGGCGATGTGCACCGAATTTTGAGATGGAACCGCCGACACGACGTGACAATGACCGACATGCTACTCGCCGACACGATGATTTTGACTATAAGCTGTTCATTACTACACGTAAATTCAAAACATTTAAGAATTCTGGCAACGACATTCATCCACAAGCATGGCTCCATCAATTCTCTCATTGTTTCCCTCCCAACTGGTCATTGGAGCACAGGTTAGAATTTATGTGTGGCTACTTAGAGAATGAACCAGGTGTAAGAATGCGATCGGTCATTCACGATTGTCACAGTGAAGGAGATTTTTATCATGCCTTCCTCTCAGCATATTGGTCTCAAGCTACACAAGACCGTGTAAAACATAACATCATAATGATGAAACACTTCGAACAATCTGAATTTTCCAGTCTTGTGAAATATTTTGAAGACATGTTGCACAAGAATCAATACCTGTCAAACCCATACAGTCCCTCAGAACTCATCCGCATTTGTTTAATCAAATTACCTGAACATTTACGGCATATTATTTTGGCAGGACGCTGCAAAGACGACATTGAAGCTTTTCAGGGACTGTTACAAGAATTAGAAATTGACACAGAGAGTCGTGGGATGCGAAAACAGGAAAACAATCACTACAGGTCACATCCGTCACAATTCCGTGACGACAGAAACGATAACTGGACGCGACAAGGCTATTCTCACCACACAAATCGTGACCAAAATAGACACCACCCGTATGACAACCGTTGGCAGAGTAGTCATAATTACAGGGAAAGATCACCTCTCCGCAGTAATGACTATCACAGAGACAATCAGAGAAACAGACAATATGGGAACCAAAATAACTATTATCAAGGGAGACAGAATAACTTTAGACGCAACGGTCCAGCGCGCAGTTACGATTCAGGGAGAAATTCTCCACCACGTGACCGACAAGAAAGAAACTATCGAATCTACCGACATGACGACAGACGATATGATCGTAATGACAGACCTGAATTGCATCAGAACTGGCGAGATTTAAACAGAGCAGAGCACTCTCGTCACGATGAATTTGTAGAAGTTAGGTCTCCAAATCCCAATAACGACGCGCGCCAACAAAGAGACAATAGGCAATGACTCACTCCGCTGGCAGCCACAATATGTAATTATGAAACTGACGACGCAGCTGCCGTAGCTAGTAATTACGTAAAAATGGAAGACATTAGGGACATCTTACTCCAGGAACACGACGTAAAACATAACAACATTGCATATCCTGTGATTCATATTACTGTAAATGACGTAAAATTTACGGCAGTACTTGACTCTGGCAGTCCCATTTCAGTAATTAGTGAAACAGCTTTTAGCAAATGCAACAAATCGAACGATTACCCCACACTTCCGTTACGTAAGATTAAATTACAAGGTGCAATCTTTGGAAAAAGTGTAGATGTATGCCAACAAACCAACTTACAATTCTTTTGTCAAAGCCACAGCTTCTCTATGAACTTTCTTATTGTTCCATTATTGTCGACGAAAATTATACTGGGAGTAGACTTTTTGAATGAATACAAAGCAATTTTAAGCTTTCACGATGCTGAAATAAGTTTAGAGAAAGAAGGTAAGTCAATAGCTTTGAAATTTGAAGACTGGCTCTCAAACCATGATGAGGAAATTAATCGGCTTTACCTTCTGTTAGATAACAGTTCGGAATTTTCTACGGAACTAGACACTAACAATCACTCTGCAAGTACTGACAGGGATGATATCGATGGCATGTTTGAAATTAATGAGTTAATTCAGAATAAAATTCAAACAATTGAGAATTGTAATGAAACTGATAGGCGGGACCTTTTTGAGATTTTACAAGCACATTCCACAGTTTTTACTCACAAAACAGGAACAATCAAGGGATTTCAATACCAATTTCGTGTTCGTGAGCATACTAAATTTTGTGTTAGACCATACGTAATTCCAGCACATTATAGGGACCGTGTTAGAACAGAAATACAATCTATGCTTAATGAGGGCATTATTGAGCCTGCAGTAAGCTCATACAACAACCCATTACATGTTGTTGAGAAGAAAAATGGATCGATCAGACTTGTCTTAGATTCGAGACAAATCAATACTATCATCATTCCTGAAACAGACAGGCCGCAGACGATGGAAGAACTTCTTCAAAATTTTAATGGTGTAAAAGTGTTGTCTTCCATTGATCTCAGATCCAGCTTTTATCAGATCGAACTTCATCCAGAATGTAGAAAATACACAGCTTTCCTTTGTTTCGGCGTTTATTATCAGTTTCGGAAACTTCCTTTTGGTTTGAACATTTCTTCGGCAGCATTCATTCGCGGGTTAAATTCCATATTACCTGAGTTCTTAAAACGTCACATCACCTTATATGTGGACGATATTCTAATAGCAGAAGCTTCATGGGAACAACATAACCGCATCCTCGACAGTTTGTTACGTATTTTTGCAGAGTCTGGAATTACAGTTAACTTGGAAAAGTCTGAATTCGGTAGGTCAAAGGTGAAGTTTTTGGGACATATTATTTCTTCAGAAGGCATTCAGCCGGATCCTGAAAAGTTAGAAGCAATCAGAGCCATTCCAGTTCCATCCACAAAAAGACAAGTCCGCAGTTTTCTAGGTCTCGTAAATTTTTACCGTCGTTTTCTGAATATGCAAATTCTAGTTACACCAAAACTTTGTTCTCTCACTGGAAAAAATACTATTTGGAACTGGGACGAACAAGCACAGTTGGAATTCAATTCTTTGAAAGAAGCGTTACTTCACGCGCCAATACTAGCTCATCCAGATCTGTCACAAGATTTCTGCCTTAGCACGGATTCTTCTAAAGTCGGTCTTGGTGCCCACTTATTTCAAGAAGCCATAGAAAATGACACTACTGTTCAGAAAACCATTGCTTTTGTTAGCCGAGTGCTAACAAAATCTGAAAAAAATTATTCCGTTACTGAATTAGAAGCTTTAGCTATCGTTTGGGCATTTAACAATTTCCGTTTCTTTCTTTCTGGTAAGCACGTAAAAGTATACAGTGATCATCGTGCATTACAATTTCTTATGTCTTCAAAATTAAATCATGATAGGTTAAAACGTTGGGCATTGTTTCTGCAAGAATTCCGCTTCATGATAGTCTACATTCCCGGCAAGGAGAACATTGTTGCGGACGCGCTGTCACGCGCACCGGCTGGGCTTGAGAAAAGTAACACAGAAGGCAACCTCGAGAAAAATTTCAGTATTCTTTACATTCAGAAAGTCGCCTTTGAAAACTTCATCACCACATCTTTAAAGGACATTGCTCATGAACAAGATAAAGATCCGATTTGGAAAGACATCAAAAGTAAATGGCATGAAAAGACACACACTCAGATTCGGCATTATTATCTGGTTAGAAACAACATACTCTTCAAACGCTGCACTGTTGATGACAAGCTATGGGTACTTTGCATTCCAGACGATTTTGTTAATAAGCTCATTTGGTACATTCATTTCAGCTATGCACATTTTGGCCCACGAAAATGTTATCATATTCTTCGAACGACTTGTTATTTTAACAATATGGAAAAGCGAATTCGAAGAGTCTTGTCTATTTGTAAACTTTGTCAAAAGGCGAAACCGTCTACTATCTCACATCGTGCTCCGTTGTTTCCAATTATTCCTTCTAAATTAAAAGAATTTGCTGCTGTTGATCTTTTGGGACCCCTTGTCAGAACATCGAATGGAATTTCGTACGTTCTAGTCGCTGTTGAACTTACTTCAAAATTTGTTTCTTTCACTCCGTTACGTAAAGCCACTGGACGGTCTGTATCCAACGCCTTTGTTAAAAATTTCTTACGTGAAGTTGGACAGGTTAGTAAAGTCATTTCAGATAACGGACCGCAATTCAGATCTGCTGTTTGGTCACGCATGCTTCGGAATCATAAAATCAAACCTGTTTTTATTTCATTGTATTCACCACATTGTAACCCATCTGAACGGATTATGAAAGAAATCAATAAGCTTTGCAGACTTTATTGTCACAGAAAGCATCAGCATTGGGACAGATATTTACACTTATTTCAAAATGTGCTGAATGAAATGCCTCATGATTCCACTGCTTTACCACCTACTCTTGTACTGAAGAATGTAGAACCTCCGAACAGAATCAGAGAGCTTGTACCTTTCCCGAATACACGTAAACTTCGACACAAATACATAATTGATTTGGCTCTTAAAAATATAAAATCTGCAGCAGACAAAAGGAGAAAACTACACGGCAAAGCAAATGCAAAGCAATTATATATTGGTCAGAAAGTTCTCATTAAAGCTCATTCATTGTCACACAAGAAGAAACACTTGAGTCACAAATTCTTTCTAGTTTACAATGGACCTTACAGAATCCGACGTATACCACATGATAATTGCGTTGAAGTTGAAACTCTGCGTACTAGGAAGAGTAAAGGTTTACACCACATTTCTCATGTAAAACCATTTATTGACAGATAATCTGCTTTTTAACTTAGTCTTTGCAATTTTCACTTCACGCTACTTGTACAATTTGTCACACTGAGAAACTGTTAACATGCAACTATGTTTTAAAGCTAACTAACCATCCAGTCAAGAACCAAGAGAACTTATTTAAACAGAAATTACGAATGCATTGTTATTGCGAACAGACGACACAGTGTTATTGTGTGTGTACATTCTTGCTTGTTAGTTGCATGATTACGTAACGACTATTAGGCTTACATACTTAGAACATATACCAGCACTGCTAATGAAATTTTCATGCAACATTTTGGTTTACTTGAGAGTGGATTCTGGATTTGAGGTGCTTTCTGTGAAACGCCAAATGACACAGTGGTTAGTTTATGTGACAGCTACACGATTTTATCACGATGCTGCTAATGCGTGACAATTTACAATGTTGCTTTTGTGGTGTATCTGTTTTATATCTGCACAGTTTTTTTTGAATTCTTCTGTAAAGTGAAACATGTTTTAGTGGTGACTTTTGTGCTATTGCTACAAGGAGACAGCCTTTTCCGTAGCACAACAATACGTTGCAGCACAGTAATTTCTTCATCACAACAATAAGCGTAAAAACTAAGTTATCTATACGCAAAGCATTTCACTTTTGTGTATCATGAGGTAAGTACATTGACTTCTGCAGAACTTAGCTTTCGGAGGACAATAACTACGACACTTCCCAGAGATTATCTTACAGCAAGACGCACATTTAGCGCTACAGGACACGTATTTGAGTGATTAATTTTGTACTTAAAACATTTATTTTTAAAGATTTTTGAATTACAAAGAAAGTTTTTCGTGATACATTTCATTCCATTGCTGTAATCTGTAACACCTGAGGGTATAATTACAATAAACCTCAGGGGGGTACACGCCTACTTTGTGTACCATGTGTTTGGCAAGCACAAGGAGCCCTAGCTAATATGGTATTTGCTTATACACTTTAACACATCGGTACCATATTTCTCTAACACATAAATTACACAGCTATCTGATCATTTAACTGAGAGAGACAAACCTTTTACTACGTCAGTGACACACATTTACGCAATTACAGAGTTGGATTACTTCACACTTAAGAAATTGTATTTTGTCTGTACTTTGTGCACTGTTCATATTTTTTGGAACCATTGTGATACTATGAGAGCTTTGAATGATGTATTTGGTATGAGATCATGATTTTTTAAAGTATGTTTGAGGTAGATGACACTATTGACATGAGCAGAGCATTTTCTTTAGGTTTTGAAATTATTGCCAGAAAGCTACGACGTTTTTGAGATTTGACTGAGGTGTTATGATGTTATTATTACGACGACGATGTGTATTATGCTGCTGAGGTATGTTTATGATCAATAAGCTAATGCTATATGAGTTATTTGATTATGCTATGTATGTTATGATGACATATTGAAGAAGTGTTGACGAATAAGGTAAGGAATAATGAGTAGTGTTTAGGGACTCTTGACTTGTGAAAAAGGATGTTGGAAACCAAGAATCGTACTTTAAGAGTTATGAAATGTGTGTGTAAATGCGTGAACGTATCACAATGCCGGCGAAGAATATTTTGGACACTGTTATATTCATAGGATTTTGTTTCTACACACTTGTGACGTAAATTTTCGACCTGTGAAATTTTCATATGAGACTGTCACTGTAGTGGAAACTGGTGTCGTAAATATTTCCGTAAGAAAGTTAAGTGACCACCTGCACGTGCGTCGTCGGCAGACAGCTGTGTCAGACACCTGGAGAACAAGCCATTAGGGTGTGCCTTTCCGGAAGCACAGGTAGAAAAAAAAAGGAGGCCTATAGCCCGCTAATGACATTCCTTTGTAGACAGCATCGCAAAAACGACATGGTCGAACTTGAAAACATATGATTTTTGTAATGCGTTGTGGGCACACAGCTGTGTCAAACACCTGGAGAACAAGCCATTAGGGTGTGCCTTTCATCGCTAATGCGACACCCTCGTTACTTGAAAACATATGATTACTCGTACTTTGTGCTAATTACTGCAATGCTTATGAATTGATGGGAAATATTCGTACATCTGCACACCTGATTATGACAAGTGTCTTTCTCCGAGAGTTGAGTGCTACTGACTTACGAAATGCCACATGACTATTGAATGATATTTTTATGCTTTGCTTTTCATAGTTGCTTATTTCATTTGATATCTGGTTTCCAGCTGTGTTGCAGCATTGCTTTTATAAAATGAAATGCATTTGCTAATGTGAACACTTTCTGTCAACAGATCTATTAAATAATTATTTTATGATCCACATTCTTTAAAAAAAGGAGCACTTGGAAAGGAAAGAACAATAAGAAGGAACTAGTAACAGTAACACATAATTTTCTTTTCAAGTACATGGTAATATTTTTTTACAATAAGTTGTTGTGGTGCACCACTTTAATTACAAAGACATTAAGATGTGAATATGCATTTCCCTTGTCTGCATTGTTGTTTTTACTGTAATATTTTTTCTGCTTGAGCTATGTCATGTTTAGGTATAAGTTGCTGCTGTTTGGCAGGCATAGTGTTATTGAATTTGACTTTTGCTAATTTCTTAATGCTGCTTGCTTCGCAAATCTGCGTTTTTTGTCATTGCTGTTTGTGATAATTTGTTATGTTCTGCTGCATTGCCTCGTCCCTTAGTTTAGCATCTGAGCTCAGTAGATTTAAGTTAGCTTAAGAGGGGGTAGACTATATAAGAGAATGAGTTGCGATAAATTGGAAGAAATGCATTGAGAAGCTATATGAAAATGGTTTGGGCAAAAAAAAAAAGGATACTGTACAGTGGAGAAAAACTATTTTTGACAGAGGATGTGAACAGAATACAGAAAGCAAGATAAATAATGATGAACGAAGGGAGATCTCCATGCAAAATACTGCAGTACAACAAACCCTGTCCTTTCCTTTTGTGTTATTCCGCTATATGTTTGTGTACCCTTGTGTATTTGTGTTTTTCCTGTCTTTATGTGTTTAGCTGATGAGAGCTATGTTGTAGACTTTTTCTAATACTCTGTTATTTACTTTGTAAAGATGTTTAGACATTATTTATTCTGTTTTAATGCTCATGTGTGAAGTTGATGTTTCGCAAGTTATTCTGATTTTTTATGTATGTACTCATGTCATAATTCCTGTAACACTGATGTATATGTTTATTTCTATTCTGTTGTAAAGCCTGTACTACAAATGTTATCTGTATTGTTATGTTTTTAATTATGTATTTTGTATCTTTGTAATTGTATTCTTATGTTACATAATTGTAATTGACACCAGTTAATCAAATTAAGTAACTTGTAAGTTCCATTTCACTGCACACGTTTCTGTTGGTCATACTATATGGACAATATGTGAGAAGTTGGGACTGTTAGTGTTTGCACGTGTGTTAATAATTCAGCAAGGGACTGGATAACAGCATTGCTGGTTCTAAGGACAATTCCAAAAAACTTTGTGAGTGCACAAGTGGTGGTTTATGGACTTGCTATATTATCCGCAAGACTCTTCAATGGTGATTGTGCACCTGCACAGTCGCAACAGATGGCTGCTGACCGTCTCTACAAGGACTACAGCGGGTCTACACCTATGATGACCCACCAATACCACAATCTCTACCAGGACTACAGTGGATCTGCTCTGTGATGACCTACCTACCTACCTACCAATATTCTTCAAAACTTCGACTGACTCTGCTGTGGGTTTGCTCTGTTGTGGCCCATTACCTGTCAGCATGTCAAGAGTCAGCACTGTCTTTCAGTTGGAAAGACAACACTACTTCTTCAAGACTGCATGGAAATCCACTACTTCCGTGTGCATTGTCTTTTACTGCTCAGACTTAGAAAAAAAAACACTGAAATTTTACTGTGACGAACAATCTGGACTGTCTTTATGGACTGTGAGAAAATTTTAGCTTTTGACCAACATTGTATCAATAAGTGTGTGCATTGTATATCTTTGTTAGTGTAATTATGAAAAATTTTATCAAATCATTATTGGCCACTGCCCAAAAACATTTGTAAAATTTTTTGTGGGGAGCATGGGGGCTATGTAAGTAGGCTGTTTATATTTTCTTATTGGCAAAGTTACGTAGCGCTCTATATGAAAATCACTGGCTGTGCTGTGTGCAGTCTGTGGCTAGTTTACATTGTTGTCTGCCATTGTAGAGGGGCAGCTATATGTTAACAGCGCGTAGCGTTGCACAGTTGGAGGTGAGCCGCCAGCAGTGGTGGATGTGGGGAGAGAGATGGCGGAGGTTTGATAATCTGTAAGACTGGATGTCAATTATGAATAGTAAGGTAAATACATTGTTTGTTCTCTATTAATATCTTTCATTTGCTAACTATCTCTATCAGTAGTTAGTGCCTTCCGTAGCTTGAATCTTTTATTTAGCTGGCAGTAGTGGCGCTCGCTGTATTGCAGTAGTTCGAGTAACGAAGATTTTTGTGAGGTAAGTGATTTCTGAAAGGTATAGTTTAATGTTACTCAGGGCCATTCTTTTGCAGGGATTTTTTGATAGTCAGATTGCGTTGCGCTAAAAACATTGTGTGTCAGGTTAAGCACAGTCTTGTATAAATTGTTCTAAGGGGACGTTACAGCGGGCCCTCATCGGACCTCCTTCTAACCAACACACGGCCATCACTGGCACCGGGACAAAACCAGCTTTCATCAGAAAACACAAGCGACCTCCACCCTGCCCTCCAATCAGCTGTGGCTTGACACTACTGAAGTCGCAAACGGTGGTCGTTTGGGGTCTGTGGAATGCACGCTACAAGGCGTCTGGCTCGGAGCCGTCCTTGAAGTACCGATTTGTAGCAGTTCGTTGTGTGACTGTGGTGCCAACTACTGCTCAAATTGCTGCTGCAGATGCAGTACGATGCACCAAAGCCATACGCCGAACACGATGGTTTCCCTCCCTGCAGTACCACGTGGCCGTCCGGAGCCCGCTCTTCTTGGTGTCGTACATTCTCGTGACCACCGTTGCCAGCATTCATTTACAGTAGCTACAGTCCTGCCAAGTCTTTCTGCAATATCGCAGAAGGAACATACAGCTTCTCGTAGCCCTGTTAAACAATCTCGGACTAACTCAGTGAGATGTTAATAAACGGCGTCTTTGCCGCGTTAAAGCCATTCATATATTAACTAACCACGTCCAATACCAAAGGTAACTAACGCTGACGACCGTTAGTGTTTATTTAACACAAACCTGAAATACATTCATTTATGCGACTGACCCGAAATTTGAATAGACAGCATCTTTCAGATGTAGAAACACACCTGCCATCCTTCTTGATGTAGTGATTTTTTTTCCCGTCAGTAAATGCATTAACAAATTCTGCTCCCCCCCCCCCCCCCCCCCGCCAATTTTAGGTCGCAATGGTATCATGGTTTCCATGGCAAAATGATGACGCGAGAGAAACTATTTAGAATAGGAAAGGCGCTGAGTACCTATGACACTAAGCGTGCTCTACAAGACACCGCAGAACACCGTTTATCATGCGCGGATGATGACAAAACGTGGCCGTGGATTCCTTAGAGATTGGTCGCACGCAACCTTCAACAATACTCCTAGAAATGGCCGAGCGGTTCTAGGCGCTACAGTCTGGAACCGCGCGACCGCTACGGTCGCAGGTTCGAATCCTGCCTCGGGCATGGATGTGTGTGATGTCCTTAGGTTAGTTAGGTTTAAGTAGTTGTAACTTCTAGGGGACTGATGACCTCAGAAGTTAAGTACCATAGTGCTCAGAGCCATTTGAACCATTTTTTTGAACTCCCAGAAAATGTATTACGATTATCAGGTTACCTTCCATTCAGAAGGCTGTTGCACGCAGTGACTGTTATTTGACTTGTAAATTAATGGATTGCAGCTATTTTATTGGCAGATCTAGATTTCAGCTAGAAACTAGCCATTCTCAATGCACTGTCATTTTTGATCAATGCATCTACTGCCTGTTGGTCGGATTTCATCTACAGCTCATATTACGATTAAATTGGTACTTCCATCCGGCTGTGAAGCAGAACAGCTGTGTGTGGTACATGGCTCGCTTTCTCTCTTACGTATTCTCGACTTTAACGCCGGAAACAACGGTAATTAGAGATTATTTAATTCAGCTTCATTGGCTGTTGAAAAGCAATTCACAACATAAATATAAACATTTTTCTGCAGTTTTTTTTAAATCTCTCGCTTTCAGTCAAGTGGACTGAAGCTCTTATACGGGGCTTTTTTCTTGCTCTTCCTAGAGAGTAACTTTTTTTTTTTCAAGAAAATTCCATCATTTCTCATCAAGACATTTGTCGTTGTGTATTTTTCCCAAAATCTTTAATTCTTTATTCGAGAGGAGTGTTTATTGATTTTTTAGAATAGTTTTCTTTTCCGTTATCTTCCAGAGTAATTTGTCGTAATGTATATACTGCACATGAAGTCGTTTCTTAGTTTTCCAAGAGGCGATTTATTTACTTTTCTTCTCATTAGGCCGTTATTTTATTCATTTACATGTAGAGGTTACCTGTATGTTTTTCATGAACAAGTTCATTATCTACCATGACGGGTTTTTTTGGTGTCCGGATGATAAATCAGGACAATTTCCGTGATAAAACTGTGATTACGAGCTACATGCTGAAGTCGACTGAGGAGTTTTCTATGTCGAGAGTATGGTGGGGATAAAGAGGAGGATAGAGGCTCAAAAATAGGAAAATAAATAAAAAAATGCTGGTTGGAGCCACTCTTCAGCGCCATCACATGGCTGCCACCTATGATTTTCTTATTCGCTGCACTGGTTAGGGTGCTTCAAAATGCTTCTTTTAACAGCTATCACCCCAATGAAGGTGATGGTAGTACAGTATGGGTCGGCCATTCATTCATACTGGCTAGAGCAATCTTCCAATGGTAATTGCATTCTATAACCATAAATCTTTTTTTTATTGCTAGAACCGTGAGGCTATTCTCTAACGTTTGTTTTAATAACTGCCGACTATTTGAGGCGATGGTAATGTAGTAATAGTTATAGCTGCAGCAACTCTGGCAGCAGCAATGCACATTTGAAAACGGTAGCACATTTTCTCGCCAATTTTGTGATGTCTGTGGGCTGAAAATAGTTTTCCCAGGAAATAAGTAGGTCAGAAGCTGAAAACAGAATTGAAACCCAAATGTGTCCAAGGATATGAGTAGGAGCTACAAATAGAATTGTCCCAGGAAATAAGTAGGTCGTCGGCTAAAAGTAGCACCCGCCAGTCCTGGTACACAGAACTCTAAAAATATAACTGAATGTAGATCAAACGATGTTGCATCAGGACTGGTGAGTGCATGCTACAGTATAGGAGAATGTTCCCAACATCATAATTCTGCTCCCACAGCCCTATGTCAGCGATGCAGGCCATTTTGCGAGAAGCCGTTTGTCTGGATGATGGCGTATTCAGATATCACCTTCGACCTGATGGAACAAGAAAGATCATTCATAGGACGAAGTGACAACCTTCCTCGGTCCCGCCTCAATTACCCGTTACGATACTGTTTGGTCAACATGGGAACTTCTAAAGCTTGTTTTCTACGGAACGCCATGTTAAGCAAAGTGAGCTTGGCTTTGTGCTGCGGAACACCTATTTCTATACTAGCACTGTGCTCTGTCTTCAGAAGTGCCACTGATCGCCATCTATCCGGCCTTTCAGGACGGGCAAGCCTCTGACCGCAGCATTCTTTTCTGAAGCAAAGCAGTTCCGTTAAGTTTTTTCTACACTAAGCTATATCAGTAAATCCTTATATTCTGTCCAAATAAATTCAGTGTTAGTTTGTTTTCGTAAAGATAAGACTGCAACGCTTGATTCTATCAAGGACGTGATCTTCAGAGAATACTTCCGTCACTCAGGTAAAAAAAAACTAAAGCGTCATCTGTTGGTTCTGTGCTGCACTACGCCATCATGGTTGTGTTACCGAGGTAAACATCTGGACTGCTAAGCTGAGCAAGCTCATAAAACTTTAACTTAATTTTGTGGCGGGGTTCGTAGCGACAAACACTTCGCTGTAGAAACGGCTTACGAAGTCACCGCCACACTTTTAATAGCGGGCTGACCGGTCCGCTGGAACAGTGAACAGAAAGATGAAAACCCAAACACTCTGATTAAATAAAAGTCGGTACTTATCTTTATTAACGAAGATACAGAAACACAGTAGTGAACTCCGTGTCTACAGAAATCTGTCTAGTTCGAGTCGGAGCGGCTAGGTCAGCGTCGGCTGACGACAAACAACAACTCTGCTGCGATGAACACACAACTGACTAGGAAGTACACAAATCGGTGGCGAGTATACAACTGAGCGGCGAATACAGAACTGTGCTAGCGCTCGCGACTCCAGCGCTTAAGAAGCCAGAAGCCAGCGGTGGCGCGCGCAGACTTGTGGCGATTTCCTGTATCGCTGGCGCTGCTTATGCGGACGGCGTCCAGACTTTGATGCTGCCAACCTTTTGGCAGCGGGCTCGGTTGGCATTACTGGCTAGGATATAACACTTAAGATATCTGTTTTTCTGTGATCTGATTTTCATGAAATGAACGCTATGTGTTTTCCCAGTCCCCAAACTGCATTCAAGCTACCTCTGAAAACCTCATGAAAATTGGTCTAGAGTTTTGGACATTAGCAAGTCCAAACAGAGAGACAAACTTTTAAAAATAAACTTACTGTATTCTGTTACACGCCCTACATCACACGCAATCAGTTTTTGACAAATACTTTCGTCGCACAGGGACGACGACTTTTCTGTTTTATTATCAGTATAGATGTATAAGGTCCATTCAAACTGATGTGACTACCGTCTGTCTTTGACGTCAACGTGCAATGACCATTCCCAGAGAAAGGGTAGCAGCACTAGGTAGTGTTGGGTACACAAAACGGGCCAGGATACTCGGAAAACAGTGCACATGTTGTCGTAATCAGAAAACGGAGCGATTTATCTACAAAAGGGCATGATCTTTGGCTTTCAAGTCAAGGATATGATGCATTTCCGCAACGGCTATGAATGTAGACTCTTCGTGTGCCGCCGTGGTTGAGGTACACCAATGGCGCTATTAAAATCCGGCAGCGAAGCAACTGTGGGGCACCACAGGTCATAGGTGACACATGTGAACGACGGTTGCGAAAGTGTGTACGGGCGAATAGAGCTGTAAATTTTGGGAAACTAACCGCCCATATGGACCAAGAGGCTGCGAACAGTACCTCCTCAACGACCTTTCAGGAGACGTTGCTGCGTATGGGCCTCTGAAGCAGGCACCTGGTTTATGCACCCATGGTAACTGCTGTTCATCGGACACGAAGGCTGGAATTTGCACGGCAGTACCGCAACTGGACAGTACCGCTACAGGTAGCATTTTCAGACGAATGATGTTTTATGGTCCATCGGGCAGATGTCCGTCGGCATGTATGGAGTGAAGCGTCAGAAAGCCTGCAACAATCTTCGGAAAGGTCGAGGCCGGAGGAGGGAGAGTTATGTAGATTTATTCTGGAAGGCACAATGAATCAAAATATGTATGTATCTATCTTGGAAGACAATGTCCACTCCGACATGCCGTTTGTCTTTCCTCGGCACGGTGGCATCTACGAGCAAAACAATGCAACGTGTCGCACAGCTCGGAGTGAACGTGAGTGGTTAGACGAGTATCAGGATATGTTTACCGTACTCTCCTGGCCACCAGACTCCCCGTGTTTAAACCTAATCGAGAATCTGTGGGACCAAGTCGACGCGCTATTCGCATCATTGATCCTCAGCCGAGAAACCTAGCGCAGCTGGTTACACCGCTGGAGCCGGCATAGCTCCACATCCCTGTTGGTACCTCCCAGAACCTGACTGACTCTCTTGCTGCATGTCTGGCAGCGGTCCCCGTTGCAAAATGTGACTGTTCAGGCTTTTGACAAATTGTCATATCCTCACTGGACAATGTAGATATAAACTGCGACTAACAACTAAGTTACTCGTACAAACAAATCTGACCTTGACACTTTTGCTTAATATATCTTTTATTATTCATTAAGTGTGTGTGTGTGTGTGTGTGTGTGTGTGTGTCTGTTGGTATTGTTCTAAGCGTGCTCAATTTGTGTTGTTTGTGTAGTTATTTAGTGCTACAAGCAGAACAAAAGGTTTACACCAGTAATACGAGTCCATCAAAACAAATATTGCATTATTGATTTGCATACGGACGGTCCTACATAACAATTATTACTATTATATTAATTGCAGCGAGGATTAACAGATAACAAGATTAAATTTCTTAAAATTTTTATTTGTTCTCCATGACTTTTAGTTTGCTTTTCCTAGTTCCTTCACAGAGTCATATCCATTACATTTGAGAACTCACGCAAAAGAGTGGCTGCATGCATACTAATCCATATCTTAATGGTGTCTGATTAAGCCAAAGTATCCATGCCCCTTTTAATACAGTAACGCCATTCATGCAATAGCCTTTGGTGGATAAGATCGCTTAAATAATTGGACGTGATTCTACTGAAAAGTTGACGGCTCTCACAGGGGAACCTTGTCACAACCTGATTTGAATAAAACAATTTTTAGATGATAAGAGGTGTCATAATAAAACACTAAAACTGTTATGACCAGACGAAACTGCAATCTTCTGGCTGTAACTGTGAATTCTTTGATTGTTTGGGAAGACAGATCACAACTGGTTCAAATGGCTCTAAGCACTATGGGACTTAACATCTGAGGTCATCAGTCCCCTAGACTTAGAACTACTTAAACCTAACTAACCTAAGGACTTCACACACATCCATGACCGAGGCAGGATTCGAACCTGCGAACGTAGCAGCAGCGCGGTTCCGGACTGAAGCGCCTAGAGCTGCTCGGTCACAACGTCCAGCTGAGACAGATCACTGGAAAAAAACATATGAAACAATAGTTCACTTTATTGCGTGAATTAGTAAAAGATTTACTTAAATTGGTTCATTTATTTGCTACAGGAGTGCATGATAGTATATAACTGTCACTGATTATCACAGCATCCCTTCAAGCATACAAACACAAACTCTTTATATGGAGTACAATGTTCAATATTTGCAAAAGTACAGATCCATCTGTTATTTTAATAGTATTTTAGTACTAAACGAAGATGTTGACAGTTTCAGCTCAGACAGCAAATTGGGGCAGAGCGCTTTCATGATCAGCTCTATATTGACCTCTGTGTGAGGGTGCTGCTGTGCTGAGGGAGAGGGTGTGTCTACTTCAGCCTCTCCCATTCGTCGTCATTGATTGCACCAAAGCATCACTGATACCTGTGGTATCAATGTGAATTGCCGACTTTGACATGGAGCCGCGATCTTTGGATGATAGCAGAAAAGCAGGTGCCCACTACCGACGTTTCCACCGTCTTTTCAGCCATCCTCTTCATGACGACCTGATGTAGAAATTAGTCGGCCTGATGAGAACCACTGAAAAGACTATCGACACACTGGGAGTATAGTTGTTTGAGTGTCTTATAACGACGCCACTGGTGTCTTCGTTATGAGACACTAAAACTGCAAAGATCACAGGAAACTACAGCCATTGCACTGTTACTGTGGGTTCTTTGATTGCTCTGGGAGATAGATCATTGAAACTGCAACATACGAAACATTAATTCACTTCATTACATGAATGAATAAAAAGATTTACTTAAATTGATACATTTATTTGCCGTAGGAGTGCCTGATAATTTACATACTATTGAAACGTCCCATTAGAAAAATTATACATGACTGTGCTTAAACTGACACACAATATTTTAGCGCAACGCAATCTGACTTTCAAAAATCCCTACAAAAGAATGGCCCTGACTAACATTAACCTATACGTTTCACAAATCACTTACCTCAGAAAAATCTTGGTTACTCGAACTACTGCAATACAGCGAGCACCACTACTACCAGCTAAATAAAAGATTCAAACTACGGAAGGCACTAACTACTAATAGGCATAGTTAGCAATATGAAAGATTTGATAGAGAACAAACAATGTATTTACCTTAATAGTGTTCAAAAGTCATAATATATATAGCAGTTCATGACATCCGGTCTTACAAATTTCGAAACTCCGACATTTCTTTCCCCACATCCACCACTGCTGGCGGCTCACCTCCAACTTGCGAAACGCTACACGCTGTTAACATCCAGCTGCACAACACTAAAATGGCAGACAACAATGCAAACTAGCCACAGACTGCACACAGCACAGCCAGTGATTTTCATACAGAGCGCTACGTAACGTTGCCAATAAGAAAACATAAACAGCCTACTTACATAGCCCCCATGCTCCCCACAAAAAAATTTACAAATTGTTTTGGGCAGTGGCCAATAATGATTTGATAAAATTTTTCATAATTACAATAACAAAGAAATCAAATGCACACACTTATTGATACAATGTTGGTCAAAAGCTAAAATTTTCTCACAGTCCATAAAGACAGTCCTGATCATTCATCACAGTAAAATTGCAGTGTTTTTCTCAAAGTCTGAGCAGTAAAAGAAAAAGCACACGGAAGTATTGGATTTCCATGCAGTCTTGAAGAAGTAGTGTTGTCCTTCCAACGAAAAGACAGTGCTGACTCTTGACATGCAGACAGGTAATGGACCACAACAGAGCAAACCCACAGCAGAGTCAGTCGAAGTTTTGAAGCATATTGGTAGGTAGGTCATCACAGAGCAGACCCACTGTAGTGATGGTAGAGATTGTGGTATTGGTGGGCCAGCAGAGGCGCTGACCCACTGCAGTCCTTGTAGAAATAATGGTACTGGTGAGTCAGCGAAGGTGTAGACCCACTGTAGTCCTTGTAGAAATAATGGTATTGGGGGTCATCAAAGATGCAGACCCACTGCAGTCCTTGTAGAGATGGCCAGCAACCATCTGTTGTGACTGTGCAGGTGCACAATCACCATTGAAGAGTCTTGCAGACAATATAGCAAGTCCATAACCACCACTTGTGCATTCACAAACTTTTTGGAATTGTCCTTAGAACCAGCAATGCTGTTATCCAGTCCCTTGCTGAATTATTAACATATGTGCAAACACTAACACTCCCTACTTCTCACATATTGTCCATATACTATGACCAACAGAAACATGTGCAGTGAAATGGAACTTACAAGTTAATAATATGATGAACTGGTGTCAATTACAATTTTATAAGATAAGAATACAATTACAAAGGTACAAAATACATCATTAAAGAACATAACAATACAGATAACATTTGTAGTAGTATAGACTTTACAAAAGAATAGAAATAAACATGCAGATCAGTATTACAAAAATTATGACATAAGTAAATATATAAAATAATGAGTACATACATAAAAGATCAGAATAACTTTCGAAACATCAACTTCACACATGAGCATTAAAACAGAACAGAATAAATGTCTAAACATCTTTACAAAGAAAATAACATATTATCAGAAAAATTCTACAACATAAATCTAATTAGCTAAACACATAAAGACAGGAAAAAGACAAATACACAAGAGTACACAAACAAATAATGGGTTTACACAAGGAAAGAATAGGGTTTGTTTTACTGCAGTATTTTGCAGACAAAACTTTCTTTACTTCTTGGAGATCTCCCTTCGTTCTTCATTATTTCCAAAAAGTCCTATCCAAACATGCTTTCTGTATTTTGTTCACATCGTCTTTCAAAAATAGTTTTTCTCCACTGTACACTACTTTTTTTTGCCAAACAATTTTCCTATCGCTTATCAATGCATTTCTACCCCATCTTAACCTAACTTAAATCTACTGAGCTCAGATATATATACCAAGGGACGAGGCAATGCAGCAGCACATAACAAATTAACACAAACAGCAATGACAAAAAAATTCAAATTGGCAAAGCAAGCAGCACTAAAATAAATTAGCAGAGCAATTGCAATATTGCAACTAATATAAGGCAATGTGCAGCAAACAATAAAAATAAATCAGTAGTAAAACTGGCTTAACAGAGTAATACAAAGTCAAATTCAGTAACACTATACCTGGCAAACAACAACAGCAAATGAAATAACTTATACCTAAACATGACAAAGCTCAAGCAGAAAAAATATTACACTAAAGACAACAATGCAGATAAGGGAAATGTACATTTACATCTTAATGTCTATGTAATTAAAATGGTGCACCACAAAAACTAATTCTACAAAAAATTACCAAGTACTTGAAAAGAAAATTATATATGGAGTTATTGTTATTAGTCCCTTCTTATTGTTCTTTCCATTCCAAGAGCTCCTTTTTCGAAGAATGTGGATAATAAAATAATTATTTAGTAGATCTGGTGACAAAAAGTGTTCACATTAGCAAATGCATTTAAGTTTATTTTATAAAACCAATGCTGCAACACAGCTGGAAACCAGATATTAAACAAAATGAGCAATCTCTCAACTTCAAAGACAATAGATGTAAAATGTTTCTCATCATTTCATTAGGCATTTTAGTAAATATCATAAATTACGAGATTCACAGTGTAATCATATGTTTTCAAGTTTGAGCGTGTCCTATTTGCGATGCTTTCAACAAAGAAATGTCAATAGTGAGGATTAAAGCCTCCTTTTTTCTCCACCTGCGCTTCTGAAAAGCACACACTAATGGCTTTTTTCCAGGCGACTGGCACAGCTGGGCACCACCTGGGTTACTTAGCGAAATATTTACAACAGCAGTTCCCGCTACAGGTGCAGTCCCATATAAAAAAGTTTCACAGGTTGAGAATTTGCATTGCAAATGTGTAGAAACAAAATCCTATAAATATAAGAGTGTCCAAAAAATTTTCGTCGGCACTGTGATACATTCACGCATTTACACATATTTCATAACTCTTTAAAAGTACGATTCTTGGTTTCCAACATCCTTTTCCACAAATCAGAGTCCTTAACCACTACTCATTATTCATATACGTATTCGTCGACACTTCTTCAATATTTCATCATAATAAATACGTAGCATAATCAAATTCCTCATATATGGTAGCATCATCTTATTGACCATAAACATACCTCAACAGCATAATACACATCGTCGTCGTAAAAATAACATCATAACACCTCAGTCAAATCTCAAAAACGTCGTAGCTTTCTGCAATAATGTCAAAACCTAAAAAAAATTCTCTGCTCATTTCAATAGTGTCATCTACCTCAAACCTACTTTAAAATCATGCTCCCTTACCAAATACATCATTCAAAGCTCTCATAGTATCACAATGGTTCCGAAAAAATATGAACAGTTCACAAAGTACAGAAAAAATACAATTTCATAAGTGTGAATTTATCCAACTGTCTAATTACGTAAACATCTGTCACTGATGTAGTAAAATAAATGTTTGTCTCTCTCAGTTAAATGATCAGATAGCTGTGTATTTTATGTGTTAGAGAAATATGGTACCGATGTGTAAAGTTGTATAAGCAAATACCATATTAGCTAGGGTTCCTTGTACTTGCCAAACACATGGTACACAAAGTAAGCGTGTACCCCCCCCCCTGAGGATTAATGTAATTATACCCTCAGGTGTTACAGATTACAGCAATGGAATGAAATGTATCAGGGAAAACCTTTGTATCATTGTAATTCAAAAATCTTTAAAAATAAATGTTTTAAGTACAAAATTAATCACTGAAATACGTGTACTGCGGCGCTAATTTGTGCGTCTTGTTGTAACATAATCTCTGTCATTACTTGAGGGTAAAAAAATGTGCCAAGTGTCGTAATTATCGTCGTCCGTAAGCAAAGTTCTGTGGAAGTCAATGTACTTACCTTGTAATAAACAAAAGCGAAATGGTATGCATATAGATATTGTAGTTATTACATACATTAGCGTGATCAAGGAAGTACTACACTGTAACGTATTGTTGTGCTACAAAAAAAAGCTGTCTCATTGTAGCTATACCACAAATGTTACTACTAAAACATGTTTTACTTTCCAGAAGAATTCAGAAAAACTGAGCAGATATAAAGGAGATACAGCACAAAAGCAACAATGTAAATTGTGTCACACATTAGTAGCGTCGTGATATAATCGTGTAGCTGTCAAAGAAGCCAAATGCTAAGTCATCTTTAATCCCACAGAAAGTACTTCAAATAAAGAATGTATTTTCAAGTAAACCAAAATGTTGCATTAAAATCTCATTAGCAGTATATGTTCTAAGTATGTAAGCCTTATAGTCGTTACGTAATCGTGCAATTAACAAGCAAGAATGTACACATACAATAACACTGTGTCGTCTGTTTACTATAACAATGCATTCGTAATATCTGTTTAAATATGTTCTCTTGGTTCTCGACTGGATATTTAAGTTCAAACATTGTTGCATGTTAACAGATTCTAAGTCTGACAAAGCATAGTAGTAATGTAAAGTAAAAAATTTTATAGCAAAGCCTAAATTGAAAAGCTGATTATCTCTTAATAAACGGTTTTACATGTGAAATGTGGTGAAATCCTTTACTCTTTCTGGTGTGCAGAGTTTCAACTTCAAAGCAATTATCATGTTGTATATGTCGGTAAGGAATGCTAAAATTTTTCTCAAGGTTAGCGTCTATGTTATTTTTCTCTGAGTCAGCCAGCGCACGTGGCTGCCTGCGGTGCGAGTCATTGTCTGCTATTTCTTTGTTGGCATGCGTCGTTATTGGGATTAGGAGACCTAACTTCTACAAATTCACCTTGCCAAGAGGGCCCTGCTCTGTTTGAATCCCGCCAGTTCTGATGCAATTCAGGTCTGTCATTACAATCATACCGTCTGTCGTCATGTCGGTAGATTCCATAGTTTCTTTCTTGTCGGTCACGTGGTGGAGAATTTCTCCCTGAATCGTAACTGCATTCTGGACCGTTGCATCCGAAGTTATTCTGTCTCCCTTGATAATAATTATTTTGGTTCCCATATTGTCTGTTTCTCTGATTATCTCTGTGATAGTGATTACTGCAGAGAGGTGATCTTTCCCTGTAATTATTACTACGCTGCCAACGGTTGTCATACAGGTGGTGTCTCTTTTGGTCACGATTTACGTTGTAAGAATGGCCTTGTCGTGTATTACTTCTGTCATCACGGAATTGTGACAGATGTGACCTGTAATTGTTGTGCTCCTGTTTTCGCGTTCCGCGATCGTCAGTGTCAATTTCCAGTTCTTGTAACAGTCCCTGAAAAGCTTCGATGTCGTCTTTGCAGCGTCCTGCTGAAATAATATGTCGTAAATGTTCAGGCAATTTGATTAAGCAAATGCGGATGAGTTCTGAGGGGATGTATGGGTTTGAAAAATACTGATTCTTATGCCACATGTCTTCAAAATATTTCACAAGACTGGAAAATTCAAATTGTTCGAAATGTTTCATCATTATGATGCTATGTTTTACTCGGTCTTGTGTGGCTTGAAACCAATATGCTGAGAGGAAGGCATGATAAAATTCTCCTTCACTGTGACAATCGTGAATGACTGATCACATACTTTCAGCTGGTTCATTCTCTAAGTAGCCTCACATAAATTCTAATCTGTGGTCTAATGACCAGTTGAGAGGAAAACAACGAGTGAATTGATGGAGCCACGCTTGTGGATGAATGTCGTTGCCAGAATTCTTAAATGTTTTGAATTCATGTGTAGTAATGAACAGCTTATAGTCAAAATCATCTAGTCTGCGAGTAGCATATTGGTCATTGTTATGTCGTGTCGGCGGTTCCATCTCAAAATTCGGTGCACCTTGCCAATTTCTTTCATAATTTCCGAAATACCCTGTGTTATTATTTTCTGGCTTTTCCGTATTTCTAAGTTCCTCTTCCCGTGTTGGATCGCGAGTGTCCTCTGAAATATGTAATTTTTGTATTACTTGTGCCAACTGATCTTGTACTTCCCGGATTTCTCTTTTGTATTGCGTATTTGATTCTGATTTTGTTTGAATTTCTTAATTTGTTCATACTCTTCTGTGTCAGTGATGGCTGCAGGTCTTGTGTTATTCAGATCATCATCTACCTTTGCAGATAAGTTAGTGAACTAATCCGAAAGTTCAGCTACTTTCTCCGATAGTGTACTTATTTCCTCAGTGTGTTTTTCTGAACCAAGTTTCAGAGTGTCCATTTGTGTTGAAATCGTATCTACTGTATCCTTTAAGTTTTCCTGAGTTTTTGCAAGTTGCGTAACCGAATCGGTAGATGCAACTGAGTCAATTTTAGCTTGCAAGGTATCGTGATTTTCATGAACAATAGTTTGCAGTTCTTTTATGGCTGCTTCGTGATTCTGTAATGCATTTTCATGACGCGAAAAAATAGGTTGGAAATGCTCACAAATTTGTGTTTTTACGTCATTACAGACTTTTTGACATTTCGATTCATTGTTATGTAACTAAGTAGTTAAATCTTCACGTCTTTGTTCAAGTGTGGTGTCCAACTTCCGAAGATTTTGTTCCGTTGTGTCTAACTTTTGAAGCTTTTGCTGTGTTTGTCTCTGATTTTGTTCCATTGTGTCTAACTGTTGCTGTGTTTGTCTCTGGTGTTGTTCCATTGTGTCTAACATTTGAAGATTTTGTTCCATTGTATCTAACTTTTGAAGATTTTGTCCCATTTGTTTCTGATTTTGTTCAAGCGTTGTGTTTAACTTTTGTAGCCTTTGTCCCATTTGTTGCATTAACTGTAATAACAGTGCACTGGTGTCTGAAACATGTTCCTCAGTGCTATTCGGCACTGCATTTGAACTGGCAATATTCGCATTTTGAAAAGTAGAAAATGTGTCTTGACTTATTTGAGAAAACAGTGAGGACGCAAAACCTGAATCTACAGTATTTGCCAGATTGTGTCCTGTCATTTCGGATTCCTGAGGCAAGCTGTTGCCGATCGATCGATCGATAATGCTTCCCTGTTCACTAATTGTTTCACTGCCTACACCATTATTTGCAGCCCGTTCCATTTCTCTATGCACAATTACCAAATTACTACTTTGAACATTAGTTAATTCATTACATTGTGGCGCTAACACACTGCTTTCGTCTTCACTGTCATTTCTCAGTTTACTTTGGAGCCTAGTATTACGTTTTTCACACGCCATTATTGTCACAATATTTCACACGACAACACAGAAAAACACAATTTGAAAAGCAAAAATAAGAGAACACATTAACATAGCACTGAAAATAATATCTAGTTAATTGCAAGCGCAGCTGCGAAATACTTAGTGCAAATCTACATGCATGCCCCAATGTTTTACTGTACAACTATGAAAGACTGCAACTACAGAGGAAATTCTCTCTACAATTACACGCTAGCAATAAACAATAGCTACACTAATTACACAAACTACAAGAAAAAAATCAGAAGATTCCAGTGAGGTGTCCTCGGCTAAGGATTGACATATGATACGTCCCCTTCGAAATATTATACATGACTGTGCTTAAACTGACACACAATATTTTTTAGCGCAACGCAATCTGACTTTCAAAAATCCCTACAAAAGAATGGCACTGACTAACATTAACCTATACGTTTCACAAATCACTTACCTCAGAAAAATCTTGGTTACTCGAACTACTGCAATACAGCGAGCGCCACTACTGCCAGCTAAATAAAAGATTCAAACTACGGAAGGCACTAACTACTAATAGGCATAGTTAGCAAAATGAAAGATTTGATAGAGAACAAACAATGTATTTACCTTAATAGTGTTCAAAAGTCATAATATATATAGCTGTTCATGACATCTGGTCTTACAAATTTCGAAACTCCGACATTTCTTTCCCCACATCCACCAATGCTGGCGGCTCACCTCCAACTGCGCCACGCTACGCGCTGTTAACATCCAGCTGCCCAACACTACAATGGCAGACAACAATGCAAACTAGCCACAGACTGTACACAGCACAACCAGTGATTTTCATACAGAGCGCTACGTAACGTTGCCAATAAGAAAACATAAACAGCCTACTTACACTATGTGATAAAAAGTAGCCGGACACCGGAGTGAAAATAACTTACAAGTTCGTGGCATCCTTCATCGGTAATGCTGGAATTCAGTATGGTGTTGACCCACTCTTGGCCTTGATGACCGCTTACACTCTCACAGGCATACATTCAATCAGGTGCTGGAAGGTTTCTTGGGGAATGGCATCCCATTCTTCACGGAGCGCTACACTGAGAAGAAGTATCGATGTCGGTCGGTGAGACCTGGAACGAAGTCGGCGTTTCAAAACATCCCAAAGGGGTTCTATAGGATTCAGGTCAGGACTCTGTGCAGGCCAGCCCAATACAGGGATGTTAGTGTCGTGTAACCACTTTGCTACAGGCCTTGCATTATGAACAGGTGCTCGATCGTGTTGAAAGGTGCAGTCGCCATCCTTGAATTGCTCTTCAACAGTGAGAAGCAAGAAGGTGCTTAAAACATCAATGTAGGCCTGTGCTGTGTTAGTGCCATGCAAAACAACACTGGGCGCAAGCCCTTTTCATGAGAAAAACGACCATACCATAACACCACAACCTCCGAATTTTACTGTTGGCACTATACACACTGGCAGATGATGTTCACCGGGCATTCACCGTACCCACACCCTGCCATCGGATCGCCACATTGTGTACCGTGACTGGTCAGTAAACACAACGTTTTTCCACTGTTCAATCGTTCAATGTTTACGCTCCTTACACCAAGCGAGGCAACGTTAGGCATTTACCAGCGCGATGTGTGGCTTATGAGCAGCCGGACGACCATGAAATCCAAGTTTTCTCACCTCCCGCCTAACTGTATTAGTACTTGCACTGGACCCTGATGCAGTTTGGAATTGCTGCGTGATGGTCTGGATAGATGTCTGCCTGTTACACATTACGACCCTCTTCAACTGCCGGCCATCTGCCAGTCAACAGACGAGGTTGGCCTATATCCTTTTGTGCTGTACGTGTCCTTTCGCGTTTCCACTTCACTATCACATCGGAAACAGTGGACCTAGGGATGTTTAGGAGTGTGTAAATCTCGCGTACAGACGTATGTCACAAGTGACACCCAATAACCTGACCACGTTCGAAGTCCGTGAGCTCCGTAGAGCGCGCCATTCTGCTCTCTCACGATGTCTAATGGCTACTAAGGTCGCTGATATGGAGTACCTGGCAGTAGGTGACAGCAAAATGCACCTAATATGAAAAACATATGTTTTGGAAATGTCCGGCCACTTTTGGTTACATAGTGTAACTGTCGCTGACCATCACAGCATCCCTTCATGCACACGATCATAAACTTTTCTTTTGAAATACAATATTGAACATTTACAAAAGTGCAGTTCCATCTGTTATTTGAATAACTCTTTAGTCCTACTCGATGACGTTGACAGTTTCAGCTGAAGTCGAAAACTGGGGTAGAGTCCTTCCATGCTCTTCTCCGTATAGACCTCCATGCGAGAGCATTGCTGTGCTGAGGGAAAGGGAGTGTCTTCTTCAGCTTCCCCCACTCCTCGTTGCAGATTGCAGTGAGACATCACTAATATCTGTGGTATCAATGTGCATCGCTGACTTGTATGTGCCATTACGATCTTTGGACGATACCACAAAAACAGAAACCGACTACTGGTATTTTGACTGCCTTTGCAGAAGTTCTCTTCAGGACGACTTGTGCAGTCCTCAACCATGGACTACACACTGACCGGCGTAGCACCGCAAAACAGCTTCAAGAAGCCACTGACCCGCGCGCCAATGGAAATCGGGGGAAGCACCGCCCCTCCAGAAAGACAGTCTTCAGCGCTCCCCATCAATGCTGACTTAACCATCCGCCCTTCGCTAGTCGGGCCTGTTGGGTCGCAGACTTCGAGAGCATCATTACTGACAAGAGAACCTCCCCATCGCACCCCCCTCAGATTTAGTTGTAAGTTGGCGCAGTGGATAGGCCTTGAAAAACTGAACACAGATCAATCGAGAAAACAGGAAGAAGTTGTGTGGAACTATGAAAAAAATAAGAAAATATACAGACTGAGTAGTCCATGCGCAAGATCAGCAACATCAAGGGGAGTGCGGGCTCAGGAGCGCCGTGATCCAGTGGTTAGCGTGAGCAGCTGCGGAATGAGAGGTCCTTGGTTCAAGTCTTCCTTCGTGTGAAAAGTTTACTTTCTTTATTTTCGCAAAGTTATGATCTGTCCGTTCGTTCATTGGCGTCTCTGTTCACTGTAATAAGTTTAGCGTCTCTGTTTTGCGACCGCACCGCAAAACCGTGCGATTAGTAGACGAAAGGACGTGCCTTTCCAATGGGAACCGAAAACATTTGAACGCAAGGTCATAGGTCAACTGATTCCTTCACAGGAAAACACGTCTGATATATTTTATACGACACTGGTGACTGCATGTGCCTCACATGACAGGATAATGTTGTCGACCCACCTAACTTGTACACTTTGCGAATGGGTAAAAAGATTGTTCTACCTTGCCCGATTTAGGTTTTTTGTGGATTTTGATAATCACTCCCAAAAAAGCGATGAAAACATAAGAGTTTGTCAGATAATAATCGTCTGAAAATAAAAAATTAAAATTTTCACTCTAGGGAAGACTTGAACCTAGTACCTCTAGTTCCACAGCTGCTCACGCAAACCACGATACCACGGCGCTGCTGAGCTCACATTCTCATTGATGTTGCGTATCTAGCACATGGACTACTCAGTGTGCATATTTTCTTATTTTTTTCATAGTTCCACACAACTTCTTCCTGTTTCCTCGATTGATTTGCGTTCAGTTTTTCAAGGCCTATCCACTGTACGAACTTATAACTAAATCTGACGGGGGTGCGATGGGGAGGTTCCCTTGTGAGTATAACAGGGAGGCGATAGTTAGCCAGCGTTGTGCAAGTGCTAATAATACTGGATGTAGGAGGCACAGGAAGCACTTCAAGCCACCTCATAATGAGAAATTAAGCTACGTTTCTTTTCTTTCTAGAAATAAAGTTAACTATAAACAAGCAAGTATTATGTGCAGATTATTTTATATTCCTGCCACGTACCATCGCAACTTCTCTCCTTCCTTGTTTATATCGATGTTGACTCTCACAGTAGTCGACAGAATAGGTCTAACGTCAGCAATTGGTCGCCCTGAAGGGAACCGCTGCAAACACAGGCGAAACATCGGGGGTAAAGTTGTTTTAGTGTTTTATAATGACACCACCTGATACCTAAATTGGACAATGGAAAATCCAGGACTGTAACAATACGAGAGAAGGAAAGTTGCTACTCACCATATAGCGGAGATGCTGAGTCGCGATAGGCTCAATAAAAAGATTCACAGAATGATAGCCGGTGTAGCCGAGTGGTTCTAGGCGTCAGTCTGGAACTGCTCGACCGCTACGGTCGCAGGTTCGAATCCTGCCTCGGGCATGGATGTGCGTGATGTCCTTAGGTTGTTGTTGTTGTTGTCTTCAGTCCTGAGACTGGTTTGTTGCAGCTCTCCATGCTACTCTACTCTGTGCAAGCTTCTTCATCTCCCAGTACCTACTGCAACCTACATCCTCCTGAATCTGCTTAGTGTATACATCTCTTGGTCTCCCTCTACGATTTTTACCTTCCATGCTTCCCTCCAATGCTAAATTTGTGATCCCTTGATGCCTCAGAACATGTCCTGCCAACCGATCCCATCTTCTTGTCAAGTTGTGACACAAACTCCTCTTCTCCCCAATTCTATTCAATACCTCCTCATTAGTTATGTGATCTACCCATCTAATCTTCAGCATTCTTCTGCAGCCCCACATTTCGAAAGCTTCTATTCTCTTCTTGTCCAAACTATTTATCGTCCATGTTTCACTTCGATACATGGCTACATTCCATACAAATACTTTCAGAAACGACTTCCTGACACTTAAATCCATACTCAATGTTAACAAATTTCTCTTCTTCAGAAACGCTTTCCTTGCCATTTCCAGTCTACATTTTATATCCTCTCTACTTCGACCATCATCAATTATTTTGCTCCTCCTTAGGTTAGTTAGGTTTAAGTAGTTCTGAGTTCTAGGGGACTGATGACCTCAGATGTTCAGCCCCATAGTGCTCAGAGCTATTTGAACCATTTGTCTGTCCGCATGAAATGGCACCGACAAACTGTGGCCAAAAAACAAGTGGACCACCCTGTAGCTGAACACGCTGCCAAACATAACCGTCATCTCAATGTCTGCTTCACAGCCTGTGCCATATGGATCCTTCCACCTTTCCTGAATTGCGCAGGTCGGAACTTTCTTTGCAACACATCCTACATTCCCGTAACCCTACTGGCCTCAACCTTCGTTGTCTCTGTCCTCACCCATCCAGCCCCCTCCCTCTTCCCATTCCAGCACTACACAACCGTCATTCCACAGCCACACCCAGTCTTTTAATTTCTTTTATTTGTATTTTTATTTCTCTCCTTTCCGCTACTTATCCCCTCCCCTTCCACATCTTCTCTCCTACCCTCCGTCTAAACTGCAACACTTCACTGTCCGCCACTCCCACCATACTATCTCACCCCCTCCCCGCCCCAGCCTCCTCCTTACACCCACCCAGTCGCAACTCCCATCCTGCACTGGTGCTGCTGCTCGCAGTGTAGTTTCAGCTCTCGGAGACTGCAGACCTGTGTGCAAGTTGCGCTTGCGTGAGTGTGTGTGTGTGTGTGCGTGTGTGTATGTGTGTCTACTGCTGACAAAGGTCTAATGGCCGAAAGCTATGATTGTGTGAATCTTTTTATTGTGCCTATCGCGACTCAGCATCTCCGCTATATGGTGAGTAGCAACTTTCATCCTCTCGTGTTAATACCTAAATTGACTTTATTTGAACGTAGACTGACAATGGAAGCCTTCTAGCTTAGCGGAACCTACTTAAAAATCTGATCACGATGCCATATGCTGGTTTTCATGATTCTAGTTGAAGAAGTGATTTTTTCCACACATGCTGAGGCGCTGCAGAGCTAGGCGCTTCCAGCTGTAAGCCTCCACATCTGAAGAGGTATTTGAGGCGGCTCGCCCGGCACAGCGCAGGCGGCACGTCGCTAAGCAGGAAGGGCCGTGCATGGCGCGCTCATGCATTATGCATCGCGGGCCGGGCAGGAATTAGCGCTCGCTAATCCCACGCGGGCTTGTTCATTATCCGCGGACGACACGCGGAACTCGCAGCGGCCGCGAGCCGCCGCAGACGGGCGGGGGGCTCCCCTCTGTCCCTGCCTGCTACTTGCTGGAGCCCTACAAACGGAATCGTGCAGAATGGAAATACGCGCTGCCTCGCTGTCGTCCCTACAACGCGCTCCTGTAAATAAAGGCGCGCCCGTGAAGAGAAACACAGTACGTTACTGTCCAAATGTACGCCACAGTGTTTCCTTACTTTCTCTCTCACTTCTCCCACAAACACACACACACACACACACACACACACACACACACACACACACACACATACGCACACACACAAAGGTACGTGCACTTTCATCCAACACCAGTGGTTCTAAAATTTTTTCCTCGGGGCCCTCTTTCACTATTTTCCTTACAATGTTCACCACACGCAATTGAAAAGGATATTACGCAGCAGAAACCAAAGCTATAATGGCCAGCCGCTGTGGCCGAGTGGTTTTAGGCGCTTCAGTCCGCAACCGCGCTGCTACTACGGTCGCAGGTTCGAACCCTGCCTCGGGCATGGATGTGTGTGACGTCGTTAGGTTAGTTAGGTTCTACGTCTTGGGACTAATGACCTCAGATGTTAAGTCCCATAGTGCTTAGAGCCATTTGAACCAAAGTAACGTGATTTATTATAACAAAAATATGAAACCAATTTTTTTATCTTTATCACGTTTTCATTAATTCAAGAACTATGAAATAAACGTTATTTACAATCCAGCAAATAAGAATGACAAGAGCAATGAAAATTTAAATTAAAAAGTTCAGTGTGATGCATGGGCTTGCTTTTGAGAACAAAATTTCTCAATACGTGGAGGTTTAGCAGAAAGAGCCACTCGAAGATCTTTGTTTACATTTAGCTTTGAATGGTACTTCGATTTCACATCTGACAAAGCTGAGAATCCAATCTCGCACAAGTAAGTTGTTACAAAAAGAATCAGGATCTTTATTGCATATTGGCTTAGCGTTGGCAAGTCCTTATTAATGTATATCCAAACCTCCAACAAAGACACTTCATTAAATTTACTCTTCACTGAAGTATTACAAGTGAGTTCAATAAGTTGTTATTGCTCTTCAATATTTAAAAATGATGGGCCAGGATCATTTTTGAATGGATTTTTAATCCGATTAAATGTATCAATACGTTGCTGAAATATTTTTCGAAGTTAACTTTTAATGATGCAGTATGATGGCGAAAGCAAGCTTTTATCGCCAATGGAAGTATCGGATTATCTGTATCCTCTAACAGTTACGCTGTAATAGGGAACATATCTAGTATGCCACTCTCCATTCAGTTTGGCCAAAGCTCTAATTTCTTTATGAACGCCTTCACCTTTTCAGTCCAAGATAGTACAGTTGCCTGATTACCTAGAAGTGAAGTGTTAAGATTATTTAGTTTCTCAAAAATATCTGGTAGATAAGCTATTTTAAATAAAAAATCGTTGTTGAAACAGTCTGCCAAAGAGTGACTTCCCTCCTTTAAAAAACAGAATACCTCATTCCTAAACATTCTTTTCAATACTCTCTCCCTTGAAATCCATCGAGCATTGTGTTCAGCCCCCATCTTCTCACATAGCACTTTAAAAAGTCCCGAATTTATAGATTTTGCCTTAATAATATTAACTGTAGGTATAGCCGTTTGCAGAGCTTCATGAAGGGGGTGCACTAAGTTCTTTAACAGACAGAGCCTCCCGATATATGATGCTGTGAGTCAACAGAGCATCAGGAGCTACAGCTTTAACTTTCGCTTGCAATCCTCCATGAATTCCAGACACTGAGCGAGCTCCGTCTGTGCATACTCCAATGCACCTGTTCCATGATACACCGCTTTGATTAAAAAAACGTATTGAGCATGTCAAAAAGACTGTAGCTGTTCTCAGTATCGGCTCACAGAAAAGAAATTCCTCTCAAATGGTAAATTCATCAACGAAACGAACGTAAGCAATCAAATGAGCATCTTTATGAATGTCAGTTGCTTCGTCCACTTGAAATGTAAAATAGTGTTGCGCAATTTATCGATTAACTGCTCGAGTAAATCGTCAGAAATGTCTAAAATTCTTCTATGCACTGTGTCATAAGAGACAGGAATACTTCTCAGTTGCGGAGCAAATGAGTCGCCAAACATTGTTGGTACCATATCCATCACTGCTTGCAAAACCAGAGTTTCTACAACCGTGTGTGGTTTCTTGCATTTAACCGTTCTGGGAGAAGTCTTGTAAGAGGCTAAAAAGCCCTTAGACGTCACATTCGTCGTTCTAGCAACTGTCTTCTGGACAGATAATAAAACATTCAGTTTCCTGACAAAAAACAAAAATCTTTTGGTTTTCGTGTTAATTCAGGATGTTTTGTTTCAAGAAGTCTTATTAACTTGTTAGCTTTAATGCAAAGTTGTTGAACAAACTACATACTGCGGGCGTTCTTCACCATTGATTGTAGCTTTGCGAAGCCTAGGCAGTTTTATTCTTCATGGTATATGCTCCAAGTGGGTTTTAAGTGTGTTGTTCTGGAGTGTTTTTAATACTGTGGCCATCTTTTAACCTATGCGTGTGACTTCAGTGTCTTTTTTGTGTTCTGCGAATCGCGAACTGTGTTTTTTAACTTTATGTCGACTTTTTTAATTGTCCCCCCATAAACGTCTCCATGTCAGTGTATTTTTACCTCCATTATCACCCCTTACTCTGTTTTATGTCCCCCTTTTTTTACGCCTTATATGTAACCTATTTTTGTATTAGTTGTCATGTCACTCGGCTGAAGAGAGGTGAATAATGCCGCTGACAGCCCTCCCCTACCTCAGTGAGGCAGTCTGATATTTGCGTGAGTCTATCTACATCTAGCCTACAGACAGCGCGTTTACCTTGCTTGTTTTCGTGTACTAGTGGACGTTGTTGATTCGTCAGGTTTTTCGCTTGTGACCCCGTTGCTTCTTGCGTGTTGTTGCTCGTAGGGTCTTGCTCTGTCGTCAGTCATTGTTCGTGTCCGTCTTTGCCCATTGCCCGTTTTGTTTGTTCGCGGGCCGCTCCCGTTCTGTCCCGCCGCGCTTTCGTTCTCGGCAACCTCGCGACCGTTCCGGTATTGGTTACAACAGTTTCAGCTCTCCGTGTTCGAATCTACTGCCAGAAATGTAATGTGATGTAATGAATTTGTGGCGTACGCTGTGTAGAAGGTGATTCAACTGCCCCTACCGATGTCGTTTTGTGCAAACCTGGCCTTCTAAAACCACCGACGTGATTTTCATATTTTCTACATCGAACGTATATACTATTAGTCCTACAGAAAAAATAGAAGCTTTTGTAGAAAATTCAATGTAGTTAAATTTTGTGCTGGATGCTTTTTCGCTGGAGTCCATTGCTGTCGTTCAAGAAAAACGTAAAAAAGTGACCTTCAAACGCATCTCTACCCCGCACTAATCTTTCACCAGTCACTATTTCTAGCATGTTGTTCGTGGCATTCCCTCCTTCCACTGTACAAGAATTTCCAGCTACTCGAACTATTCTCGATATTCTATCGTTTTTTTTGGTATCTATTAATGGGACTATTACATCACCAGCATAGTCGGCTATTTTGTTAACATACAGTGGTAGTAGGAAGTTCCGTGAACAACATACAACACTCCTGGAAAATGAAATAAGAAAACATTGACACCGGTGTGTCAGACCCACCATACTTGCTCCGGACACTGCGAGAGGGCTGTACAAGCGATGATCACACGCACGGCACAGCGGACACACCAGGAACCGCGGTGTTGGCCGTCGAATGGCGCTAGCTGCGCAGCTTTTGTGCACCGCCGCCGTCAGTGTCGGCCAGTTTGCCGTGGCATACGGAGCTCCATCGCAGTCTTTAACACTGGTAGCATGCCGCGACAGCGTGGACGTGAACCGTATGTGCAGTTGACGGACTTTGAGCGAGGGCGTATAGTGGGCATGCGGGAGGCCGGGTGGACGTACCGCCGAATTGCTCAACACGTGGGGCGTGAGGTCTCCACAGTACATCGATGTTGTCGCCAGTGGTCGGCGGAAGGTGCACGTAGCGGACCGCAGCGACGCACGGATGCACGCCAAGACCGTAGGATCCTACGCAGTGCCGTAGGGGACCGCACCGCCACTTCCCAGCAAATTAGGGACACTGTTGCTCCTGGGCTATCGGCGAGGACCATTCGCAACCGTCTCCATGAAGCTGGGCTACGGTCCCGCACACCGTTAGGCCGTCTTCCGCTCACGCCCCAACATCGTGCAGCCCGCCTCCAGTGGTGTCGCGACAGGCGTGAATGGAGGGACGAATGGAGACGTGTCGTCTTCAGCGATGAGAGTCGCTTCTGCCTTGGTGCCAATGATGGTCGTATGCGTGTTTGGCGCCGTGCAGGTGAGCGCCACAATCAGGACTGCATACGACCGAGGCACACAGGGCCAACACCCGGCATCATGGTGTGGGGAGCGATCTCCTACACTGGCCGTACACCACTGGTGATCGTCGAGGGGACACTGAATAGTGCACGGTACATCCAAACCGTCATCGAACCCATCGTTCTACCATTCCTAGACCGGCAAGGGAACTTGCTGTTCCAACAGGACAATGCACGTCCGCATGTATCCCGTGCCACCCAACGTGCTCTAGAAGGTGTAAGTCAACTACCCTGGCCAGCAAGATCTCCGGATCTGTCCCCCATTGAGCATGTTTGGGACTGGATGAAGCGTCGTCTCACGTGGTCTGCACGTCCAGCACGAACGCTGGTCCAACTGAGGCGCCAGGTGGAAATGGCATGGCAAGCCGTTCCACAGGACTACATCCAGCATCTCTATGATCGTCTCCATGGGAGAATAGCAGCCTGCATTGCTGCGAAAGGTGGATATACACTGTACTAGTGCCGACATTGTGCATGCTCTGTTGCCTGTGTCTATGTGCCTGTGGTTCTGTCAGTGTGATCATGTGATGTATCTGACCCCAGGAATGTGTCAATAAAGTTTCCCCTTCCTGGGACAATGAATTCACGGTGTTCTCATTTCAATTTCCAGGAGTGTAGAAATCTTGATCGATGGGGACTGAATGCGGGAGTAGAGGTGCGTTTGAAGGTCACTTTTCTACGTTTCTCTTGAATAACTCGAAAACTACGGTCTTTAGCGAAAACGTGTCCCAATACAACATTTAACCGCATTAAATTTCCTATGAAAAGGTCCCATTGATTTGTTCTTTAGGGGCCGGCCGGTGTGGCCGTGCGGTTATAGGCGCTTCAGTCTGGAACCGCACGACCTCTATGGTCGCAAGTTCGAATCCTGCCTCGGGCATAGATGTGTGTGATGTCCTTAGGTTAGTTAGGTTTAAGTAGTTAGACAGTGCGGCTCTCGCAGCCGAGCGAAGCAGACGTGCGGTGTCTGCTCTCCGCTGTCAGAGAGAGCCCGCGCGCCTTATTTACTTTCTTCGGCCGACACTAACGTGACGCCGTAGCGCTGCAAGACCATGGCAAACCAATACAGAAGATCAACCTTGAAATTCACATTTCGGAACGACTTTACCCGACCAATGGCGCTCGAAGTCGAACGCTTTTTAAAAGAGGAAGCCAAGATCCCGGCTGCCGACATTGTCGGCATTCACTTTTCGATCGTCAGTAGCACGGTCTATGTAAAGCTCATAAACGAAACTACATGCGACAAGGTGCTTCGTGAGATGAAACAAGAACTCCGCTTCTGCCACGCAGACGGCAATGTTGGCAACGTCGAGGTCGGCCATGCCGCAATGGGACTGCGGACTATCCGCATATTCGAACTTCCATTTGAACTCCCGGCGGCAGAAGTTGTAGCGGCGCTCCGCCCCTACGGCACGGTACACGAACACGTGGCTGAAAAATGGACCCAGTTTGAGACGTATCCAGTACTCAATGGAGTACGCCAAGTGCGCATAGATCTCCAACGACACGTGCCTTCCTATCTACAGATAGGAGGATGCCGGGCCATAGTTATTTATGACGGCCAGCCGAAGACGTGTTCCGGATGCGGCAAAGAAGGACACCTTCGTTCCGAGTGCCTCCAGCGTCGGATCACACAACTCCCACCGAAGGACGTTGCACCACCAGCGGCGAAGACTATTCTACCCGTGACTTACGCGGCGGCGCTCACGACGTTCTCCACACAACAGACACGGCCGACCGCTTCAGCGGTACAAGAATCACTTTCCACGGACAAAAACCTGGATGATCCGCCGACCTGGCCAGTTGTGGAAAATAGTACTACGACTCTGGAGCTACCGAACGCGACAGACATTGACGCCGGCAAGATGGCAATTGATTCCCTTATTGTACCGACCGAAGCGTTTGTTCCGGCGGAGCGTGAGTCAGTGCCGTCTTCTGACAATGAAGGCCATGTACGGAAACAGCGATCACCGAAACGCCGAAAGCGCCGTCGTCGGACCGTGTCGGAACACAGCGGTTCGCATTCGGCCGGGGAAGAACAACTGACCACTCAAGAAGCCAGCCGCGAAGCTGAGGCTGTTTCCACTGACTCCAACCTTGCAGAACAGACAGAAAAACATGCAACTTTCGAACATCAGCCCATTGACAGAAACAGTGAGCAGCGGGAAGGTACCAGTGCAGGCAGCGAAGTCGCCCGGTCCCTTACTACCAAACGTTCCGAGGCTATGGAACATGAACAGACATCCGCGCCCTCTTCATGGGCCGAGGACGTCGAGACACAAGATCCCGACCCGCGGCCAGCTGAGGCGCCGCCGGATCATGCAGCATAAGCAGCACAAGGAGGACCGCGTTTGGCGGGGGGTGACATCACTTCCGATGTTCGCTTCTCTCCAACTTCAACATGGATAACCTCGCCCAAACAACGCGTTGCCAGGCTTACCGCCTGGCGACAATGAATATCAACATGATCAGTTCTCCTGTCAAGATCCAACTTTTGAAAGAAACCATACGAGCCATGGGAGTTGACTTTGCTTTCCTACAAGAAGTGAAAACGACTGCACTCCCGCACTTTTACGGTTACGCCACACATGTGACGCCCGGTAGCCCTGCAGACACCGGAGTGGCAATATTAGTGCGTGAAGGTATTGAAGTTACCGACGTCACGTTTCTTCCCTCCGCGCGAGGAATAGCATTTACGGCACTCAACACCCGATTCATTAATGTTTACACGCCGTCGGGTACCACAAGACGTCACGACCGCGCCAGATTCTACTCCACAGATGTCGCTCCCCTTTTCCTTGGACGATACGACCACAGCGTCTTCGCCGGCGATTTTAATTGCGTACTTCACCCCAAGGACCAAATCCCACATTACATGCCTTGTCCGGAACTGAGTGCGAT
Organism: Schistocerca cancellata; assembly: GCF_023864275.1. Taxonomy (NCBI): domain Eukaryota; kingdom Metazoa; phylum Arthropoda; class Insecta; order Orthoptera; family Acrididae; genus Schistocerca; species Schistocerca cancellata. The sequence continues at coordinate 177,369,955 of NC_064633.1, read as the reverse complement.
GATCCAAGAACTTCACTTCTGCGACACGTGGGAAAAAGTCCACGGTAACCGCTTTGGCCACACTCATCCTACCAGTCATTCGGCCAGCCGACTTGACCGCATATATGTGTCACAAGATCTCACACAAGGTGTGGTAGACGCCGAATTATGGCCTCAAGCCTATTCCGATCACAGTGCCTATATCTGCACTATACACCTACGCCCCCAACAAGTCTGGCGCAGCAATGGCTTTTGGAAGCTCAAGATAACTCATCTCCAGGACCTGGATTGCCGTCGGCAAGTTGCAGCAACGTGGACTGACTGTGAACGCCGCCACCCACGATACACCTCGACCCTGGAGTGGTGGCTCCTCTGTACCAAACCAGCAATCCGTAGGACACTTATGCGATATGGCAAGGACGTGACTGCGTGGCATCGACAGACCCTCGATTTTTACTACGCGGCACTCAGGGACCTCGACGCCTTTCCCCCTTCCCCGGAGAGACAACATGACCAAAGCAGAATCAAGGCTCACATACTATCATTGACGAAGCGTCGACTAGAAGGTGCAGTAGTCCGCTCGCGACGGCACGACCGAACGGTTGCAGAGGAACCCACTATGCACCACGTTGTGGCGGATAAGCGCCGACAACGCCAACAGTTAATCACACAACTCAGGACACACGACGGTCGCTTATGTACGACCCAAGCAACCATAGTAAAAGCGGTGGAGGATCATTTTCGTCATCTTTACAAGGAAAGAACCGTCAATGACGAGGCCACTACTGAAGTGTTACAGCAGGTAACACGTACTATCGACGAGGCTACCGTGAATGCACTAACAGAGGAAATCTCACTCGAAGAAGTCGAAGACGCTGTGGACAAAGGTGCGGCCAATAAATCTCCTGGACCTGATGGATTGCCCATCGAATTCTACCGGACTTTCCGTGACATCATGATGCCTCGCTGGGTTATAATGTTCCGTGAACTTACGTCTCCAGACTGTGTTGTGCCGCCAGCGTTTGTAGAAGGTCTCCTCATACCAGTACACAAGCCAGGTGGAGGGCTATCGATTAACGACTATCGGCCGCTTACACTGCTGAACGCCGATTACAAGATTTTCACCAGGATTATGGCGAGCCGTACTAAGACGACTTTGCCGATGATCCTCGCTCCAGAACAGACGTCGCAGGGGGGAGAAGCCAACATACACATGGCCATCGGTGACTGCAGGGACTTAATAGCGATCGCTTCTGCGTGCCGTCTGAGAGCGACGATCGTCTCCGTCGATTTCAACCGCGCCTTTGATAGAGTGCACCACAACTTCCTCCTACGAGTGATGGACTGTATGGGATTCCCCCCGGGCCTCATCGACACCGTACGGCGTCTTTGGACCGCAGCCAGCTCACACGTCCAGGTCAATGGAAGGACGGTAGAACCAGTACCAATTAAGAGGTCTCTACGACAGGGTTGTCCCCTTTCTACCTACCTTTATACAATCGCACTCGAGCCACGCCTAGGGGGCCTTAACCACCGCCTATCTGGCATCACGCTGCGGGACGTCACCTTTCGCTATAGGACATACGCTGACGACCTGCTACTGCTGGTTCGTTCCAATGACGAAGTCCAAAGCGTACTAACCTGGATTGAGCGATACGGACAGGCCGCAGGCAGTCTTCTAAACATCAACAAGTCGGCGGCGTTGGACATTGGGCGTGGTCTCGGACCGGAAGCCCTCGCTCCCCTCCCACCAGTTTCTGATCTGCGATATTTGGGAATCACGTTCAAGAATGATGTACGTAAAACAGCTGCAGCAAACAACCGACGGTTATTACAGATCATACGCGCAATGGTGCGACAGAACCTGCTCCGGGACTTGAATCAGCTACAACGTGTTGAATACCTGTACCTCTACGTAGCATCCAAACTCAACCACGTGGCACAGGTCCTCCCACTACCGCTGCAGATAGGTCGCCGGCTTCAGGCGGCCTTCAGTTACTACGTTCCCGCAGGTCATATCTTTAAAGTACGATACGACACTCTTACCCTCCCAGTGCACAAAGGAGGGCTGGGATTGGTCAACGTCAGGGCGAGAGCAGCTGCCCTTTACATGAGCAACATGAGGAAACGATGGAAAAGTCAATATACCTCTCTCACGGGTCGTTTACTACAGGTTCTGATGCCAGCCTCTAACGTCCCGCCGGTGTCGGTTGCGCACGTCGCACCACAGCTCTCCCATGTGTCGACCTTCATTCTTGATTACAGCTATGTCAGCTCGAACCTCTCCGCCACACGTCCACCAAAGGCGAAAGATTTTTATACCAACCTTCTGCGGGCTGTTCACCATAACGTGGTGGAAAACAAGTACCCTACGGTTCACTGGCCAAGAGTGTGGAAAACGATAAACCACCACTTTCTGTCATCCACGGTGCGTTCGAAGTGGTATCAGATCGCCAACAAAAAATATGCCACACCCCAGCGACTTCACACTATTGGACTGGCAGACTCCCCTTATTGCCCAGATTGTCACCTTTTGGATACCGATGAACATCGATTTACTTGCGCATCATCGTCCGGAGTTTGGCGACTAACACAGAAGATATTGGCTTGTTACCTCCGGGTCACACCTGATATGATTGACCCGCAGACCCTACCATTTCCCGATGAAACTTACTTTCCGGCTGCAAAATATCATGCGCTTACATGGTTCAAAGGACTTACCGTCGCCTACATCTTTAGCGACGGAGAGAAAGAGCAGCTTGATTATTGGTGGTTCCTACAAAATGCTCACAATGCCCTCGAACGCACACCGAAATACCGTACGCTCTTCGCAAATTATTTACGCAGCGTTTTCGTTAACCCCCCACTCAGCTGGGGAGTGCCAGGCTGTGGTTAATGTGCTGTGCCGCATCACACTAACGGCTCAACGTTCTGCCTTGTCAGCCATGACCAAAGGAAGAGACAAGCTGCTGCAAGGATACTGTTTTCCTTGAGGAACTAGCGAAGCAGGATGCCTCCGTTGCAGATGCCCTTCAAAGGCGCTATTGGAGATTTCAGATAACGATGGCGAGGCTCCAAGTGGAAACAGTTACATTATTGAAGAACCTTTTAGTTAGAATTACATCAGTGGTTTATATTTTTATTTTTTGATTACTCTTTTATGCCACCTTTTTTGTTGTAACACTTACATGTAACACTTAGTTACTAGAATTCTCATTTGTACACGCTCCCTAAATGTAATCATATAAAAAAAAAGTGGCAACAGATAGCCGTAACCTTGATTTCCCATACTTCCCCTGGTCTATAGGCAGCTCTCTGGGGTGGGTTTACTCAGGAGCCAACGCCTGAAGTGGATCAGATTTTTTTTGTTATAGGATGACAAGTGGCGGTGGCACTTAGGTTTTTTATTTTTTTTATTTATTTATTTTTTTTAGTTCCATTTTGCTAAGGGGCTTTTTAAGGGAAAAAAGTGGTCCAAAAGGGGTAGCGTCTTTGATTCATAATCAAAACGTCTTCGGTCTCGGGTTCGATCCCCGCCACTGCCTGAATTTTGATAAATAATCAGCATTGGCGGCCGAAGACTTCCGGCACAAGAAGTCAGCCTCATTCTGCCAACGGCCTTGTCAAAGAGGGCGGAGGAGCGGATAGAGGTTCAGGGCACTCTCTTGTCCTAGGGATGGGAAATTGCCCCTAAAGGCGGAAGAATCAGCAATGATCAACGAATGAGGATACAGAAGGCAATGGAGACCACTGCATTAAAGACACGTATCGTGTATCCACAGGACATGTGGCCTCTATTAGAAGTAGTGTCATGATGATTTCTCCATTGGCAAAAGATTCCGGAATAGTCCCCCATTCGGATCTCCGGGAGGGGACTGCCAAAGGGGAGGTTACCATGAGAAAAAGATTGAATAATCAACGAAAGGATAACGTTCTACGAGTCGGGGCGTGGAATGTCAGAAGCTTGAACGTGGTAGGGAAACTAGAAAATCTGAAAAGGGAAATGCAAAGGCTCAATCTAGATATAGTAGGGGTCAGTGAAGTGAAGTGGAAGGAAGACAAGGATTTCAGGTCAGATGAGTATCGGGTAATATCAACAGCAGCAGAAAATGGTATAACAGGTGTAGGATTCGTTATGAATAGGAAGGTAGGGCAGAGGGTGTGTTACTGTGAACAGTTCAGTGACCGGGTTGTTCTAATCAGAATCGACAGCAGACCAACACCGACAAAGATAGTTCAGGAATACATGCCGACGTCGCAAGCTGAAGATGAACAGATAGAGAAAGTGTATGAGGATATTGAAAGGGTAATGCAGTATGTAAAGGGGGATGAAAATCTAATAGCCATGGGCGACTGGAATGCAGTTGTAGGGGAAGGAGTAGAAGAAAAGGTTACAGGAGAATATGGGCTTGGGACAAGGAATGAAAGAGGAGAAAGACTAATTGAGTTCTGTAACAAGTTTCAGCTAGTAATAGCGAATACCCTGTTCAAGAATCACAAGAGGAGGAGGTATATTTGGAAAAGGCCGGGAGATACGGGAAGATTTCAATTAGATTACATCATGGTCAGACAGAGATTCCGAAATCAGATACTGGATTGTAAGGCGTACCCAGGAGCAGATATAGACTCAGATCACAATATAGTAGTGATGAAGAGTAGGCTGAAGTTCAAGACATTAGTCATGAAGAATCAATACGCAAAGAAGTGGGATACGGAAGTACTAAGGAATGACGAGATACGTTTGAAGTTCTTTAACGCTATAGATACAGCAATAAGGAATAGCGCAGTAGGCAGTACAGTTGAAGAAATGGCTCTGAGCACTATGGGACTCAACATCTTAGGTCATAAGTTCCCTAGAACTTAGAACTACTTAAACCTAACTAACCTAAGGACATCACACACACCCATGCCCGAGGCAGGATTCGTACCTGCGACCATAGCAGTCCCGCGGTCCCGGACTGCAGCGCCAGAACCGCACGGCCTACGCGGCCGGCTACAGTTGAAGAGGAATGGACATCTCTAAAAAGGGCCATCACAGAAGTTGGGAAGGAAAACATAGGTACAAAGAAGGTAGCTGCGAAGAAACCATGAGTAACAGATGAAATACTTCAGTTGAGTGATGAAAGGAGGAAGTACAAACATGTTCCGGAAAAATCAGGAATACAGAAATACAAGTCGCTGAGGAATGAAATAAATAGGAAGTGTAGGGAAGCTAAGACGAAATGGCTGCAGGAAAAATGTGAAGACATCGAAAAAGATATGATTGTCGGAAGGACAGACTCAGCATACAGGAAAGTCAAAACAACCTTTGGTGACATTAAAAGCAACGGTGGTAACATTAAGAGTGCAATGGGAATTCCACTGTTAAATGCAGAGGAGAGAGCAGATAGGTGGAAAGAATACATTGAAAGCCTCTATGAGGGTGAAGATTTGTCTGATGTGATAGAAGAAGAAACAGGAGTCGATTTAGAAGAGATAGGGGATCCAGTATTGGAATCGGAATTTAAAAGAGCTTTGGAGGACTTACGGTCAAATAAGGCAGAAGGGATAGATAACATTCCATCAGAATTTCTAAAATCATTGGGGGAAGTGGCAACAAAACGACTATTCACGTTGGTGTGTAGAATATGAGTCTGGCGATATACCATCTGACTTTCGGAAAAGCATCATCCACACAATTCCGAAGACGGCAAGAGCTGACAAGTGCGAGAATTATCGCACAATCAACTTAACAGCTCATGCATCGAAGCTGCTTACAAGAATAATACACAGAAGAATGGAAAAGAAAATTGAGAATGCGCTAGATGACGATTAGTTTGGCTTTAGGAAAAGTAAAGGTACAAGAGAGGCAATTCTGACGTTACGGCTAATAATGAAAGCAAGCCTAAAGAAAAATCAAGACACTTTCATAGGATTTGTCGACCTGGAAAAAGCATTCGACGATATAAAATGGTGCAAGCTGTTCGAGATTCTGAAAAAGTTAGGGGTAAGCTATAGGGAGAGACGGGTCATATACAATATGTACAACAACCAAGAGGGAATAATAAGAGTGGACGATCAAGAACGAAGTGCTCGTATTAAGAAGGGTGTAAGACAAGGCTGTAGCCTTTCACCCCTACTCTTCAATCTGTACATCGAGGAAGCAATGATGGAAATAAAAGAAAGGTTCAGGAGTGGAATTAAAATACAAGGTGAAAAGATATCAATGATACGATTCGCTGATGACATTGCTATCCTGAGTGAAAGTGAAGAAGAATCAAATGATCTGCTGAACTGAATGTACAGTCTAATGAGTACACAGTATGGTTTGATAGTAAATCGGAGAAAGACGAAGGTAATGAGAAGTAGTAGAAATGAGAACAGCGAGAAACTTAACATCAGGATTGATGGTCACGAAGTCAATAAAGTTAAGGAATTCTGCTACCTAGGCAGTAAAATAACCAATGACGGACGGAGTAAGAAGGACATCAAAAGGAGACTCGCAATGGCAAAAAAGGCATTTCTGGCCAAGAGAAGTCTACTAATATCAAATACCGGCCTTAATTCGAGGAAGAAATTTCTGAGGATGTACGTCTGGAGTACAGGACTGTATGGTAGTGAAACATGGACTGTGGGAAAACCGGAACAGAAGAAAATCGAAGGATTTGAGATGTGGTGCTATAGACGAATGTTGAAAATTAGGTGGACTGATAAGGTAAGGAAAGAGGAGGTTCTACGCAGAATCGGAGAGGAAAGGAATATGTGGAAAGCACTGATAAGGAGAAGGGACAGGATGATAGGACATCTGCTAAGACATGAGCGAATGGCTTCCATGGTACTAGAGGGAGCTGTAGAGGGCAAAAACTGTAGAGGAAGACCGAGATTGGAATACGTCAAGCAAATAATTGAGGACGTAGGTTGCAAGTGCTACTCTGAGATGAAGAGGTTAGCACAGGAAAGGAATTTGTGGCGGGCCGCATCAAACCAGTCAGTAGACTGATGACAAAAAAAAAAAAAAGTTGTAGGGGACTGATGGCCTCAGAAGTTAAGTCCCATAGTGCTCAGAGCCATTTGAGTTTTGTTCTGTAGGAGAAACAGTTTCCGCGTAGCGAACGAGAGAATATTAAAATCTCGAGACTTGTTTCTGAAGCTCAGGTATAACACTGCGGGTTTGCAAGAAAAATGGGTAGGGGCCGCTGAGTCACCCTGTATGCTACGAATAAGAAACTTCTCGTGCAGAACTGATCATTCAAGAGTGTGATTTATGCCTTAAGCTCTGAAAGGTGCGAGTATTCACAGTGGGTGGAATTATTCCTAGCTGGTAGCTCCAATGTTAGGTGCGTCATGGAGCCCCTTAGGCAAATAGCTGACAAAGAAAGAAAGAATTCCAGTGTGAAGAATGTGGTGTGCATGCCTTGTGAGTGATCCCGTATGTGGAACAGGCCGTTCCAGATCCCATGATCAGCAAAGGCTGTAGCCACCTCAAATGGTTCTGCGACCATGTGGGCTGCAGATTCCTCGACTTAGGCCTGAGGTGATAGGTTATCGGTTTCTCCTTAATAGATGAGGAGTCTATTCCACACAGCAGGCAGCAACACTGGCAGCAGGGGCTCAGTGAAGTGACTCGGCGGTTTTATTATGTTATAGCGCAGGTAACATGTGACATGTGAAACCGGGGTTCAGTTTGAAAGTGTGTAGGTCAAACACAGGTGCCCCCCTCTCCAAAGGAAAAAGAACTTACAATTATAGTTGTAACTGTCTTACATATGTTGAGGAGTAACCAGAAGTGGTCATAGAAAGCACTGAAGCATGTATCTTTATAGGCAATGAAAACTGGCTAAAGACGGAGGTAAGTTCAGACGAAGTTTTTATCAAAGACGTACCGATGTTCAGAAAAAACAGATTAAATTCTTTTGGCGGTGGCCTGTCTGTTGCTGTTAGAATTTGTTTGTCTTGGAGTGAAACTGAAGTAGATAGTTGCTGCGAGTTACTATGGTTAGATGTTATAAACGGCAGCTGGAATAAATTTATAGCCAGTTACTTTCGCCCGCTCCCTGACTCAGATCATACAGTTGCTGAAGGCTTCAAGGAAAATTTAAGTCTAACTTCGAATAGGTAGTCATACAGTTATACACTGTTCAATCACAATAGGGTCATCACTTGTCGAAAGCCTGATCAAGCACCTTTCGTAGAGCGAGACATGCAGGAAGGGAGTCAGTGAGGCTATGGAAGGTACAGGCAGGGATGCAGATCCATGACGACACCAGATCCCTAGCCAGCAGCGCTAGGTTTCTCAATTGAGGCGCGAACGGCCCGATCGAGGTGGCCCAAGAGATTCTCGATTGGGTTTAAATCCAGGGAGTTTGGTGGCCAGCGAAGTACAGTAAACTCATCCTGGTGCACTTCGAACCACACACGTACACTGCAAGCTGTGTGGCACTTTGCATTATCGTGCTGGAAAACGCCATCCTGCCGAAAAAATACAAACAGCGTGAAAGGATGGACATGGTCCACAGGGATAGGTGCATACTTGTGTTGATCCATTGTGTCTTCCAGAATAACAAGATCTCACACAGGCAATGCCACGAAAACATTGCCCAGATCACAACCCTCCCTCTATTGATGCAGGGTATTTATTATTAGACGTTTCACGCCCTACAGACCAACTGCCAAACGTCTGGTGAAGCATAAAAGGTGATTCATCTGAAAAAGCTAACTGTCGTGACTCAGTGAACGTCCAATTACAGTACTGCCTTGCAGATTCCTGCTTTCATCGCCGATGAATAGCAGTCAACACTGCTGCACGAAACAAGCGTCTGCTGCAGAGGCCCATATACAGCAACGTTCTTCCTTTAGAAGACACTGTTGCTAGACCACGGGTTCATCTGGGCGGTGAGTCGCTCAACAGTTGCATGTGTATTCCTGCGTACTCATGTCCGGAGCAGTCGTCCACCCCTATCATCTATGGCCCGTGGTAAACAACAGACGCCGTTTCTAGACAGTGACAGTTAGGCATTCACGGTGCACTTAAACAACGGCGGTATGTGAGCAGTTTATAAACTTAGCCGTTTCGGAAATTCTTCCTCCCTTGGCCCGAAAGCCTATGATCACGTCGTTTTCGACGTAAGAAAAATTGCTCCGTCTGCGCATTACGGCAACGAATGTTTATCCGCATCCCTCCGACACGTTTTATATACCTTCGACTGACAGTGATGCAGTGTTGTTGCACATTGACGTCAAACGCAGGCGATGGTCACATTAAGGTCGCTGAACCGCTTAGTTGGTGGTGACTACAGTCTACCCTCGATATACTGGCGAAACTGCACGTTTAATGACAGAGGTAGGCATAAAACATCGTCCGAAACTGTACTAAATGAATTTTCCGAAAATTATTTTGAGAAAATTAGGTCAGGAAAGCACTCGTAATGCAAATGATTGCGATAACATACGTAACGGATACATGGGTTAGCGAGCACAAGATTTTGCAGTGAGACTGAATGCCGTGATAACCAAATCTAACAGAAATAAGCGCAAAATAATCTATTTAAATAGTAGTTAAATATCGCTTGATGCGTTCCTAGGAGACAGTTTCCATTCCTTCCAAACTATGTAGGGACTTACCAGACGTGAGATGTAGAGGAACATCCTCCTTTTCACCCTTCCACGCCACAACCCCCCCCCCCCTCCCCCCACCAGCCAAGCCTTTCGACGCAGTAAATGGGAGTTGAAAGGATGATGGCCCACAGGCAGAACTCCACGCACTGTAACTCCAGAATTCAGGACGGTGGTTGCGGCTAAAAGACTCGCATACGCCCGCCACAACAGCTCTGTATGGAGTGCTAAACGCAGTGACAGCAGTGGCGTCGGAGTTGCGAATGTTTGCCGCCGGACGGATCGTCTAGCAGCAGGTGTTTTCCCCTGCAACTTCGATTATCTGTAACGTCGTTGGGTGGCGTTTCCGAAAACAGGTTTCTGTCCTCACATTGCTCCTATTCAGACGCTCAGCGCTAGGGATAAGGGGGGGGGGGAAGAGGGGGGGGGCTATTAAGGAATACAATTTTGCTCATATTTTTTGACTATGAAGTTCACTATTCCAACTTATATGTAATCTCAATTAAAATTTACTCATTTTGCGACAGAAAGAAATGGAAAACCCAATCGTGACAATGAGAATTCATTGAAACTTGTATTGCTGAAGAATCACAAGAATTTTTATGAAGACAGACTGTTCAAAACGTATTTGTTGGTGACGGAAATACCGACGCAATTGTCAATTTCTTCAATGAAAATTCAGCTCAAGCTGAGTACAGTTTTCACTTACGCCGGGCCCTGGCCACCCGGCGGCTGCCGCTACCCCGCGGTGCCGTTGCTGGGGCGACCAGCGGCTGCAGCAGTCGAGCAGATGTCCGGATGCGCCCCAACGGCCGTTGGCCGCATTTGGCCGGTCGCCAGCCGGCGCTGCTGCCCTCCCAAATTATCATAAAGACCGCCCCGCGCTAGTCTATTAAGCGCACCCGTTGTCCTGAACGTTCTATCGAAACAGGCTGGTACAACTCAACTACCGCTACGCGCACCGTTAGAACAGGTCCGCCAAAATGTTTAGCCCGATTACCAATGTAATTCCGTCTAATGTCCGTAGATCAACTACAACTGTAGTCTCTTTTATAGACTAAATTTCCCACCGTCTTTACAAATATTATATTGGATTCTTTAGACTACGGTGAGTGTTTTTAATTTAAAATGTTTGACACATATTTGAAATAACACTTCTGATGCTCGTCACAAAACATTTTCCTTAACTTAGCTAATTAGGAAGCTTTTTTGAACTCTGGAAGCTCATCTTCAGGCACTGCGCACCATTAGCACTCGTTTCAAATAACCCAAAACATAACCACCAACTTAGTGGCATATTGCACCACATATAGAAAGCAATATAGCAGTCATTCTGCGAGACATTGACTCCATTGGAGCTTGAAACATGAATGTCTGAAATATGATTGAAGTTAGGTAACTGACAGTACTCTGAAACACAACTGTTAGAGTGGCAATGGCATGCGAGAGTGTATTTTGGTTCAAATGGCTCTGAGCACAATGGGACTTAACTTCTGAGGTCTAGAACTTAGAATCACTTAAACCTAAGTAACCTAAGGACATCACACACATCCATGCCCGAGACAGGATTCGAACCTGCGACCGCAGCAGTCGCGCGGTTCCAGACTGTAGCGCCTAGAACCGGTCAGCCACAAAGGTCAGCCGAGAGTGTATTTTCTCGTCGCCTATGCGCGGGCCCTGCAGTGAACTTGTCTGACTGCGATAATGTAAACCGTCAATAACTTTCAACCAAACCAAAACTACATGAATTTACGTAACGCAAAAGCTGAATCTGAAGCAACACTATTGATTTGGAATCGTCCCTGGTAAAAAGACAAAACTCGATCAATTTGAAAATAATGGTCGCAGTGCGCAATGAATGCTGTACCTGAAATAATAAAATTTCTTACCTTTATCTGCGTAATGGTAACGGTCTTCGCACTACTCTCTGTTGGTACTTCAAATTGCGTAGTTAGCATACAGCTATTGTACAAGGCTGTTGCTTAGCGTAACCTTTAATTAAATTGAATATGACAGAGACAATAGTTTCTTGAGCAAGGCAGCTAATCAAAAACGACATGGATTTCAAACTGGTATTGACTTGTACTAAGTAACAATGTGGCACTAACTTTAAAACTTTGACTCTTTGAGAATTAATAATGCTCACAATTAACACACAATAAACTGACTATACAATAACAATTAGCTTTACAAAATGACTGGATGCGAGTGCAGTACATTGTCTCAATTATCGCTTATGAATATGCGCATTGCATAAGTAACAATACAACTTTCTTCACCTTAATTATTTCCAGTATGGTATCTTGCAAATAAAAAAATCATTACCGCCCGTTACGATCAAGTATGCACCCAGCATACATCAGATAATACACGTCTTTACACTTGAGAGTCCTCTTTACATCTCTCTATCTAAAGTTAGTCTAGCACATTACCCATAAAACATTGAACCAGCGATCACCGTTGAGCAGCGGCACTACTACACAATCGATGTTACATTCGACCATCTCTGGTTCAATATAAAATTTTACTCTGTGTTTATAACTTTCAAGCTTAGTAGGTTTGTCTAGGCATGTGGCACCAGAAATCTTCGCACAGATCACATAATACCCGTAAGTTACGACAGATTCGCTTGTGGCCGTGTAGTTTGCACCCTATAGCGTAACAGACGCGTTTCATCCGGTTCAGATCAGCTGTGTCTGGTGACGAAGACATGACGTGAGTCCACTGTCAATGTTCTCGTATCACTGCAGCATCTCGTGAAACGGACAGTCATCGTTATAGTAAATGGTATTGTCACAGAGGAAGACGCAAGTAGTCCGCAATTACGTCCATGTAGTTCACACCTGCCAAGGTGCCCTCCATTAGTACGAAAGGTCACATATAAGCGCTGTTGTGCAAAACTTAAGGACGAAACTAACTTTCGCATGATGTCCCACTGCCAATTAACATCGCTCCTTGAAACGTGGACCGTACATTGAATTAACTGCAACAGTATAGTACAGAAAGTAACTGAAATAAATACGCAATGAGACGAGCATAAATGATACAGTATAGTACAGAAAGTAACTGAAATAAATACACAATGAGACGAACATAAATGAGACATTTACTCAAGATATCAGGAGTTTTCAAATGAAAAGGTACGAAACGTCGCACCGTAACAACCAAACTAGCTGAAATTTGCACATGCCGCTTTGGGGGGAATGTAGTCTCGTAGCCTCACCCTAAAAAATTCAGCGCTAGCACTATGTCCTCAGCATGCAAGTTGATGCCGTCTTTTTCGAGGTCCGAGATCCGACACTCATCAAATTCCACGGACAAACTATCAACAGTGAAGCGTACTTTGAGGCTACACAAGTCCATCAGGAGCAATAGACCTGGGCTGCTCACAGAGGGGGTGATTCTACATCACGATAACGCGCATCCACACATCTCCAAGGTCACCCTAAGTGCAATGGTCAAATTCAAGTGACAGCAGCTTGAGCATCCGCTCTAAAGTCCAGACATGTCGCCCTGGAAGTTCCTTTTGTTTGGTCCGCTAAAAAGGTCTCAAAGGGAAGCGTTCAACTCTGACGACGAACTGAAGTATACAGTTGAGGACTGGCTCCTGCCACAGCCACAAGAATTATGGCAACAGGAAGTCCTTCTGTTCGTGAAACAGTGGGGTAGTTGTGCTCAGGCCTCTGATGATTGCTTTTGGATAAGGACTTCTGTTAAACCCACAATGTACCTTTGATTTTGACTACACCTCATAATAATTACAGATAAGTCACAGTGATTTATTATTGTCCTCTGGACATTACGAAAGGTGGGACTTGGTCCGTAATTGGGAGCACCATCGCCACGAACGGCAATGCATACTCTGCAACGTGCTACCATGTTGGTCAGGAAGTTGGTAATGTGTACTTGTGATAGCGGGTTCCACTACTCCACGAACGCCATTGACAACTGACGGACGCCCATACGTGTATGTGCAGCAATACGTCACCCCAGTGCATCCCACGCTTGGTCAATAGGGCCTAAGTCGCAGGAACGGGCAAGTCAGTCCATTCGCCAAATGTCCACTCTTTCCATGAGCTCCTCCAACAGAGCTTTACGATGCAGTCGTGCGTTATCATCTATAAAAATGAAATCAGCGTCGAACGCACGCGTCAAAAGACGCACGTGGGGAAGGAGTTTAGTGTCACAGTAATGTTGACCTTTGAGTGTATTATGTTCAAAGCAAGGAACACTATTCCTCCGCATACCGTAACACATAAACCATCAACACGATTACATTCGCCAATATTTCTGGGTGTAATAACAAGCTCTCACCCTCGCCGTATGAGGGTTCATGTGGCATTGCCGAACATGATCTTTACATGGACATCCTACATGTTTATGGATGCTTCGCTTTTTTAAGATGGTGTATTTTACTTTGAGAATATCCTTATGTTAAAGGAAAAAATACTCTTCGGTCAACGATATTGGGCCCATATATACAATGCGTATGTTATAACAGCCAGTATGAACGACACTGTTACGACAATACGAAAGCAGTTATTGTGAATATAAAGCATTCAGTGTTTCTTGTGGTACATAACTGCTCCAACAACACCAGATCTCTTCTTCTTCTCGTTTCTCTGGCAACGGCCTTGCCGCAGTGGATACACCGGTTCCCGTGAGGTCACCGAAGTTAAAGCACTGTCTGGCGTGGTCGGCGCTTGGATGGGTTACCATCCAGGCCGCCATGCGCTGTTGCCATTTTTCTGGGTGCACTCAGCCTCGTGATGCCAATTGAGGAGCTACTCGACCGAATAGTAGTGGCTTCGGTCAAGAATACCATCATAACGACTGGGAGAGCGGTGTGCTGACCCCACGCCCCTCCTGTCGGCGTCCTCCACTGAAGATGACACGGCTGTCGGATGGTCCCGGTAGGCCACTCGTGGCCTGAAGACGGAGTGCTTTTCTCGTTTCTCTACGAGGTCCAATTGTTATACGGACTTTGGCAATGTTTGGAACGGTGATTAGCGGGAAAGTAATCTGTGCACCTCCTTTGTCTGTCTCGCGATGAAATCTCGTGTTCAAGTGTGAGAACGTTTTGTAAACGTTTGCATATCTTGTACCTGAGGCGATACGTGGGCACCAGCCTTATATTTATCTAGTCGGATGTGGGTTACCGCCCAGCTACCGCATCCAGACTCGCAGATTTCCCAGCCTCTGTCATAATTCCCAACCCGATAATAGGCGGTTTAACATGCTCGGCTATTCGTGCGGTCATCAATAACACCAAATACTGGCCCTAATTGTAATATACCTTTCAAATTGTTTATGGCAGCTTAGTTTTAGCATTATTTACGTCATTTCCACTCTAAATATAATGGGTATCTGAGTTAATATCGTAATGGATCGTATTCAATTCATTCATAATTAATCAACTGTAAGTATACAAGTTTTGTGGCTGATAGTAGTTAAGCAATTTAAAATATGTTTACAAGAGTTTCTCACCTCACCTACTGCACTGTGGCGTAAGTTCCCTAACCAGTTACTGGCAGACATGGCTGCCTTCATTGTAGTCAATGGACCAACATGCTGCGCGTGTCATGCTGCGGAACAATGTATCGAGCGAAGTTGCAGCTATTGTGTTTCACTTCACATTGTTCGCCATGGCGTTAACACCTCACCGTGATTACACTGTCGTTCAACTATTTAGCTTTCACCCTGATATTAACAGCTGTTCTCTAACATATATTTGGTCAATTTCCTCGACGTTACTGAAACACGTGGGCTACACTCCATTTCCCCGCTCGATCATTACATACATTGACGAAGCGAGGGCCGCGACTTCTACTGTGGTCGACGTGGAAACCAATGGCAGATGGGCATGTAGATGGTAGTACGTCATCAGATAAAATCTATGGCTTCTGCCTAGAAGATACAAAATGTCGAAAAAAGCTGCGTCCCAAAATCCCAAGGAACCTAACCCTTCTGAAATTCAGATGCTGGAATAACGAAGAAGAAGAAGAACTTTAGAGCTGCACAATACGTGCCTTTACAATTAATTATGTCCGATAGTTATATGTAACAGAGTAAACAACATCAAAAAAATGGTACAAATGGCTCTAAGCACTATGGGACTTAACATCTGAGGTCATCAGTCCCCTACACTTAGAATTACTTAAACCAAACTAACCTTAGGACACGACACACATTCATACCCGAGGCAGGATTCAAACCTGCGACCATAGCAGCAGCGCGGTTACTGACTGAAGCGCCTAGAACCACTCGGCCACTCCGGCTGGCCCTTACTTCTTCCGCTGTTAGCTTACTTAACATGTTCAAGGTGCTTGTGTATTCTCAGATTTGAGCTCCCTGTGACGTATAAAGTACACACATACACGAACCAGTCACATTTTACTGTCGCCACTTCCTATGTTCGAAGTTAACGCGCAATAACCAATCACAGGCTGCAGGTGGCAGCGCTATCAGTGTAGAGTATGAAAAGTGTGTCCAGGAGGACGCGGGAAACAGTGCATGCAGTCGTTGTCGCAATTCGTAAACCGAGAAATTTACACGACACCGAAAAAAGCGTTGTCATTGGCCTTCGGGTCGAGGGTAGAAGTATTTCCGACGTGGTTAAGTCTGTAAACATCTCACGCGCCGTCGTGGTTAAAGTATACCTTGTGTGGAAAAATGGTGTTGTCCAATCCCAGTGCTGAGGCATCTATGGTGCACCACGGTCCTTACATGACTTGGGTGAACGACGGCTACGATGTGTCCGAGAGAACAGGCATGTAACTGTTCAGCAGCTGACCGCCCTGATGAACCAACGAGCTACCAACGGTGTCTCTTCAACGACTGTTCAGCAAGTGTTGCTGTGTATGCCCGACATGCACCTGGTTCATGCAAGCCATGCTGACTGCTGTTCATCGGTAACGAAGGCTGGAATTTACGACGTCATTACCGCAACAGGACGTCCATTGAGTGGCTACAGGTGGTCTTCAGAGACAAATCAAGTTTTAAGCTACTTTAGACACATGCCCGCTGGATGGTCAAAAGGGACCAAGGTTGAATGGGGAGCGTCATGGTCTGGGAAAGGTTTTCGCGGCGTTGTCTGCGTAACCTCATCGTTCTGGAAGGCACAGTCGATCAACACATTTATGCATCTGTCATTGAGGACCTCGTTCGCCCCTACATGCAGTTCGTTTTTCCTCTGTAGGATGGCATCTACCAGTGAAACAACGCAACTCGTCACACTGCTTGCAGTGTACGTACATGGTTCGAAGAGCACCAGGAAGAGTTTACTATATTCGTCTGGCCACCAAACTTAGCAGATTTAAACACAACTGAGAACCTGTGGGATCCCCTCGATCGGGCTCGATTCGCGCCATTTATGCTCAGCCGAGATACCTAGCGTAGCTCGCCACGGCACTAGGGAGCGCATGGCTCCACATCGCTGTTGATACCTTCGACAACCTCACTGTCTCTCTTCCAGAACCTCACTGTCTCTCTTCTTGCACGCCTCTCAGTGGGCCGCACTAAAAAAAGGATGGTTTATCAGGCTTTTGACAGGTGGTCACATTAATGTCATTGGAGAGTACATTTCTATTTCATGACGTGCACTATTTCATAAATGTTGAATCTACGACGAGCAAACTGCTTTTGATTAAAGTATACCTCACGACAGAATCAAAGGGTAACTTTGTCGAAACTGCATAATTGGTTCCCAATGCGACGCAGAAGATTGAAATTTGGCTCAGAGGTACCCACAACCTTTCTCCATAGTGGTGCAAAAGCATGGCGACCTGCGACGTCACTCGCGGGCTCTAAGGCGCTTCAAACAGCAAGGAGTCAACAGATATGGAAAAGAGGCCAGAACTCGGATGTATAAGGTGGTTTTTGATGTTATATTGGTACCAAATTTCACCACTACTCTGCCCAATACTTCCTTGAACATGTTATACGATGGGAAGGTCGTTTTACCCCCTCTTACAGTTCGCTCTTTCTTTTGACACATCTACGATGAAGCTCAGATCCATGACACCCAGCGTTTAAATCATGCGCTTTTCTTATGAACTGCAGAGAAAAAAGTTTCAGAAAGACCACGACTCAGTATCGACGCGAAAAGGCCTCAGGGGTGGCATAAAGGGCGTCATTGGGAACACCCCTTCCCCTTGGGTGTCGATGCCTAGAAATTTCGCGGTACAAAACTACAGTCGCTGTGTGATGAACAACAAGATGCCGTTCTTGATAATCTTTGACACTGCAGAGACCCCACCCCCGTGACCATTCAACCGTTGTGTAAGGACACACTGGGCCTACAATCCTACTGAACGCGATTGCTGCCCTTTAGTGTGTAGCGCGACCGCAAATTTTGCACTGGTACACTGGGTGGGACCACAAGGTACCATTCAAAATCATTCTGCGAAATTTGAACATGAACCAGCAAATACTCCTTATACTTTTTCAGACCTTCTGCTTCGCACCCTCCTGTGACGTGATCACGTCACTGTGTGATATTGACACATGCATGAATAAAATGGCAAAGGATCCCTCTGAGATCCCCCAGTGCGGCAAGACCCTCGATACCAGGCATAACCGTTTCTGAAAACTTTCAAAATAAAATTGTGCAGAGACAGCCAGTAACTGGTTACCAAGCGCCGATGTGACAGGCATCTCTTTCTACACCACGTAGATTTCGTAGATCGCCAGCAGGCTTTAGTTCAGCGACTGCGTGCTATTTATGTCTAGAGTGTCGAAATGGTTGCCTGCCACACCGGCGTCTACAATCAGTGTCTTGGTAGTCTCTGTGCAGGTATATTTTTGAAGTACTCAACAAAGTTGGACAGGTGGCACTGAGGGTACTGCCAGACTGAGAGGTCTCACATGGACTCTGCTGTTCTCTTCACGCGTGTACTTATGTCACCTCCCACCCCCGTCATCACACGACATTGTAGAATTTTGGAACGCGTATTACGTTCAAGTATAATGACTTTTCTGGAGACTAGAAATTTACTCTGTAGGCATCAGCATGGGTTTCGAAAAAGACGATTCTGTGAAACGCAGCTTGCGCTATTCGTGCATGAGACTCAGAGGGCCATAGACACGGGTTCACAGGTAGATGCCGTGTTTCTTGACTTCCGCAAGGCGTTCGATACACTTCCCCACAGTCGTTTAATGAACAAAGTAAGAGCATATGGACTATCAGACCAATTGTGTGATTCGATTGAAGAGTTCCTAGATAACAGAACGCAGCATGTCGTTCTCAATGGAGAGAAGTCTTCCGAAATAAGAGTGATTTAAGGTGTGCCGCAGGGGAGTGTCGTAGGACCGTTGCTATTCACAATATACATAAATGACCTGGTGGATGACATCGGAAGTTAACTGAGGCTTTTTGGGGGTGATGCTGTGGTATATCGAGAGGTTGTAACAATGGAAAATTGTACTGAAATGCAGGAGGATCTGCTGCGAATTGACGCATGGTGCAGGGAATGGCAATTGAATCTCAATGTAGACAAGTGTAATGTGCTGCGAATACATAGAAAGAAAGATCCCTTATAATTTAGCTACAATATAGCTGGTCAGCAACTGGAAGCAGTTAATTCCATAAATTATCTGGGAGTACGCATTAGGAGTGATTTAAAATGGAATGATCATATAAAGTTGATCGTCGGTAAAGCAGATGCCAGACTGAGATTCATTGGAAGAATCCTAAGGAAATGCAATCCGAAAACAAAGGAAGTATGTTACAGTAGGCTTGTTCGCCCACTGCTTGAATACTGCTCAGCAGTGTGGGATCCGTACCAGATAGGGTTGATAGAAGAGATAGAGAAGATCCAACGGAGAGCAGCGCGCTTCGTTACAGGATCATTTAGTAATCGCGAAAGCGTTACGGAGATGATAGATAAACTCCAGTGGAAGACTCTGCAGGAGAGACGCTCAGTAACTCAGTACGGGCCTTTGTTGAAGTTTCGAGAACATACGTTCACCGAGGAGTCAAGCAGTATATTGCTCCCTCCTACGTATATCTCGCGAAGAGACCATGAGGATATAATCAGAGACATTAGAGGCTTACCGACAATCCTTCTTTCCACGAACAATACGAGACTGGAATAGAAGGGAGAACCGATAGAGGTACTCAAGGTACCCTCCGCCACACACCGTCAGGTGGCTTGAGGAGTATGGATGTAGATGTAGATGTAGACAGGAAGGCTAAAAAGGATAGACACGCTCTGTTACTTCGTGTCACATTCAAATTTCGCCGAATGGTTTTGAACGGTCCCTAGTGGTCCCATCCCGTGCAACACAGCAAAAATTGCGCTCACGCTAACGCTAAAGGGGTGTGATCATGTACAATGGAGTCGTGGGACCACAGTGTCTTTAGAGAAGACTTGAGTCGTTTTGTGACTTTAGCAGTGTCAAAGATTGTCAAGAATGTCGCTACGCTGCTTATCGCAGTGTAAACTATCGTTTTCAGCCGTAAAATGTGTGAAAATCAATGTGAGAATCAATACCGTAAGGGGAGGTGCTTGGTATTTTTTTTGGGCCTGTTTTATTTTGCACCTGTATACATGGTGAGTCAGCTAAGATGAGCCACCCGAAATATACCCAGAATGAATAAATAACTTGAGGTACGGTTTTCTCACGTAACGGAAAACATGGCGAATTTCATGGCGTTCACAAGTAGTTAGCGAATTACGCCCCTGACTTTTTTTCCAATCAAAATATGTACTTTTCCAATGGCATTTGAAAGAAGCTTCTAAGGGAACTAAAACAAAATAATACGTATGAGATTTCATCCGGCGGTGTCAATGCAACAGCGCCGCCAACCACTGACCCGCCTTCAGGAGGAAAGGTTCCAGAAACGCCTGTCCTATTACATCAAATGTGAGCAAACACGTAACTCAGGTACGGTTCGTCTGCTTATTGTCACGGCTGTCATAACGAGTGTTCAAAATGTTGACCTCGAACATCGCTAAACCCCATGAAGTTATTCTGTAGAGACGACAATGCATGTTGAATTTCATCTGCAGTTAACGGCAGCATAAGCCCTTGTTATAAGATATTTCGTGTCTTCAGGAGTCGTCTGTGTTTCGTAATAGACCACTTGTTTAAATTTTCGCCACAGACAGAAGTAGAGAAGTCTTAAATTTCGTGAGTGTAAAGACCATTTTGCGTTTCCTGAACGACCGTTGGGACCTCTGTCATGTTGATACCACCCTTATTATCTTATATTCAATAGGGTGTCTTCCATTAACTGGGGCAGTAGCATATCTTATTTGCTCGAAATACTTGAGTGTATTTAAATTTCCACCAATAAAACAGATACAAATGATTATATGTTGAGAAACACGGACCAAACGCTTACAGATCAAGAGCATTGTCTTTATACACCTCTTTTAGTCAGCGTGGATTTTCAACTGAATTTGTGAATATTGCGAAGATTGACTAATCAGTGATTTGCAAAAGATTCTTCTACCATAAACAAAATTTTGCATATATATGCCGCCTCGCTTTTCACTTTTCGTAAATAACATTCAAAGAATTGTAACCAAATTCAGAAGTCATTGCCATGAAGCTGTAGATGCAGTGAATGTGAAGACAATGAAACATGATGGAATGTAGTGTTTACAGAACACTCATTTGGTTGATCCCCTCTCGACTCTCCGACATGCCTCTTAGTGACATTTGACATGTTACAGTTTCTAAAACTTAGTTTCATTTCTTTCATAAGTTCCACTTCTTTTTCCATGGCATGTGGTACTTTATTCTCCACATACACAGTTCCTAGAACGTTTTCATCATTTTTCCAAAGACAGATCGCAAATGCTTGGCACAATCTAAATACTCTTCAGCACAGAACAGAACCACTGCTCTAATAGTTTGGCAAGATTCGCCGTAAACGTTCTTCATATTTTCCACTGTCGTTACCATTGTGAATGTCTCAATAGTTTTACGAGCCAGTTACCTGATTGCTACAACACCAGAACACAGACTGGGAGTCTTCAAATGCACAGATAAACACAAGAACCGTACCTTAGTTATGTGTTTGCTTACATTCAGTTTAAAGTGGCAGACGCTTGTAGTACCTCTTCTCCTGATCGTGAGACAGTGGTTTGCGGCCCTGTTTGACGAAGTACAATTGGTTTATGTCGTTTAAGTCCACTTACAAGTATCTCTCCAATATTACAACGAAGTGTAGACGTTTGCATTGGAAAAAAAAGTCTGTGTTGTAATTCGTTGACAACAAACAAAAATTACTTGTGAACGTCAAGAAGTCCGCCATATTGTTCTTTATAACTGAACGAAAATTGCACCTCGAGTAGTTATTCATCCTGGATATATTTCGGGTGGCTTGTCATAGGCCGGCCGGTGTGGCCATGCGGTTCTAGGCGCTTCAGTCCGGAACCGCGCGACCGCTACGGTCGCAGGTTCGAGTCCTGCCTCTGGCATGGGTGTGTGTGATGTTCTTAGGTTAGTTGGGTTTAAGTAGTTCTAAGTTCTAGGGGACTGATGACCACAGCTGCTAAGTCCCATAGTGCTCAGAGCCATTTGAACCTTAGCTTGTCATAGCTGCCTCACACTGTATAAGCAGTTGGCACAATGAAAGTAGGAACGGTAATAACATGAAAAGACAGTAGACTGTGGCCAATGATATATCGAAAGAAAGTGCTTTCTTTGATGGGAGTATATCGAATGAAAAGCGTGGTCGTACCGGAAAACTGGATGGCTTGCATTAAGATACACGTGTGTTCACGAATACTCACAAAGACATAATGCAAATGCAGTACATTTAAAAAACAAAAATTAAGCTGTTATCGAGATGAGAAAGCATTGAATATCACAAGGAATTTCACGTAAGTTTGTTGTAGGCCAAACACAGCTTGTAATTCATCGCGGTTAAGCTCTTTGCAACATCATTTCAGAAGTCAGCATCTTTCGCTAATATAAAAAAAATTATTTAGTGATGGGAGAAACTAGTACAAACAAGAACAAAGTATATCATAGAATAACCCACAACAGACAGAACATAGACAAGTACAAAGCACACGAAATTACGACATTAAATACTGTAAGTGAATACGCATGGTACCTTTAAGCCAGACTTCACTATTTGGAAGTACTATATCTGCTGAAATCGCATTAGACAAACGAAACCTGCTCCCAAGGCAGAAATTCTCTGACGTCACGTCATGTCACCATCGCAGAGGTAGTTAAATTCTAGTGAAGCATTTGGCGTGACCAGGGTTTCTTTGTTCTAACTAAGAATGTAGCAAGCTCCGAAAAGATGGGGAGGGTGAGACATTCATGTGGAGAGAAATGTCTGTGTATATAACAGTCGACTGCATCAAAGCAGGGAAACTGCGTTACCGCCCGTACGTGCAGCAACAGTCGTCTGATGCAAAACAATCGCAAGAAAATATCGTACACTTTCTGATCCTGAAGGGATACAGAACGGAAGATACAGCCACCTTTGAAGGCATACGAAAAAAAAGAACGCCAAAGAGTCGTCCAGGCTCCCTTTGGCGAATTGGAATCTTCGAACGCCTTCAAGCGGGGTGGCCACAGACCGGTGCTGGAGTCCTTGATATGTGGTGTCGGCTCAAGACTTTGATGGCGGTTCAAAGGTGGAAAATGTTCATCAACTGGCCAGCACAAGATCCACCGACAATAGCTACTCCACCAGATAACCGACTTTAATTTACCTGCTTCTGAGTTTTACTGGTTTTGTACTTTCAAGTGTTCATTTTCAAATGTAAATTTGCGCAACGGATCCCAGCTCGGTTCACGTATGAAATATGACTGCAATAAAATGTTAAAGAGTGAATCTACGACAGGCAAACTTTAAACTTGTTCATTGAAATTCCAGAGTCTTTACTGTGCAACGGTATTTTGATGTATCTTCTACTTTCAAGAAGTGTTCTCCTACATACGCATATAACATGTTCTGTGTTACCTTCAAAATGATTGGTGTCACATTGACTTCACTGTTAGTTGTGTAGTTAGAGCGGTGACCCTTCCTGCCAGTTTCTGCACTTTGTCGTTTTATGGCAATACCAAGTCTAGTCACCCGAGATGATTTTTTCCAGATAAGGATTCTCGGCGTTTTGCATTTCAACCAAGTCGCCGCAGTTATCCACGCGCCGTTTATCTGTTCGGGAGTCAAGGTGTAGGAGACAGACTTTACGCACACTTTTGTCTTCTTCAAAACATTCTGGAAAATGTCTTCAAAACTTGATTTAGAGATTCGATTTGTAGCGCAACAACGCTGACACGCTATGGCCGCACGTCCACCGCTTAACAGTGCCTTCTTCTCACAATTAACTTTTCGAATGCACATTTGTTGTTTACAGCTGTTAGATATAGCTACCGCCGTAGATACTTCGTTCATATCGCTAATATGCCAGAAATAAAATCAGTCTCGGAACTTTATGGACGGGTTTTATGCTCGAACTTCCATTCTAATTCCTGCTGCACCATTCAGTAAATGACCACATAATGTCCACACGTTTTTATATCTGACCTCTAATCTCTCTACTCAAGTCATTTCGTAATTATTCTTTTCATTTTTTTATTAGTCTAAGTTTCTCTAAGGCAATGAAACGTACAATATTCCACTCACCGATGTGGATTTACTTTTTATGGGTGTATTTATGCACTTCGAGTGTTCATATAAAGTTCAAGAAGTCTGCATGTGCTGTGGATACAAACGATACCATGTCTTTATCGGAACGATTATTCGGCACTTGGGGAGAGCAGAGCGATCAAGTTTCTGCCACTTTAATCAGACTTCGGCGAAGTGAGAGGAACTTCTTGAAGTGAGCCTCGCCAAATGAAAATGAAAAACACAAAGTTGACAACATTGAAAACGCACTACAAATCCTGCATGAAACCCCAGTAGGTCCTGTCATGAAAATTATTGAGGAATTAGAAATACACATGCACACTAAGGATGATCAACAGGGACGTACTAAACGAGCAAACCTATTTGAAGCGCACACAGGTTTAAAAACAGTTACTCAAATCTTATATGGGATAACGGGTAACCAAAACTCTATAGATCACAAACATATCAATAATCGTTCCATAGATACACGACCCGTAACAACTTAAATATCTTTCAGTAAACAGCTAGGTGTGGAACTTGAACAACTACTTCCGTCAAAATAAAAAAAAACTATAAGATATGTGCAAAATAAAATCATCGAACAACTGCAAAACATTTTGAAAAATATCACATTCAGAAACTACACCAACAGTACTAGTTTGCTCAAAGTTGACATACGTCCGTCTAAATCGTCAGGATGTGAGTACAACATCCAACGTAGAAACATCTTCATAAATTATACATTATGTAAAATATAAAGAAATGCGATTGTTTGCAGATGTACTGAAGAAAGCAATGAAGCCGAAATAAGCTTATACACAAAAATAAAATATATCAAGCAGCACACTGTCTACTAATTCCCCACATAGGAACTTTCTTACCCTAGGCGTAAGTTGCAATTCACCCCGAACTTCCATCTTCACCTTGTGAAATTTAATGAATCTTTATTTTGAAATACCCTGTATTTAGCTAGTTATGATATTTCATACAGTTCACCCTAGCAGTTGTGTGACTGATACTGTAATTTAATCTGCGTGGTTTGAATTACGGGCAAAATTGTCGAGTTACCTTCATCACAACACTTTTTTATATCTGGGCCTATCTGTAGTGTGGTTTTTACTTCACGTAATTTCCTGTTGTCCTCTGAACATTTTTTAAAGCTTGAAACATAAATTCAGAGAATATTCCCTAAGTGACCACTTTGCAATTTTAACGGCGCCATCTATCGCCCGCTGGTAGGCGAATAAAACAACACGTTATCTCTCTCTCTCTCTCTCTCTCTCTCTCTCTCTCTCTCTGACTATCTCTCTTCCTCTTCCGTTCACTGCTACACAAACTCTCCGCCACTGTTATTAACCACCCAGAGTTCTACCAACATTTTGTACATGATTTCCTCTGCAACATGCTCCTTCAATTTGCAGGCTACCGCGTTTTATAATGAAGCTATTTGCTGTTTCAGTATCATCAATGGGTATGGTACGCTAACTTCTGTTGGCTACTATTATCTGGTACGCGTTGACATCATCCCCGTAGATGTAAATATATTTATAAATTCGGCGTCGTTGTCATATATGTTCCCTTTTTGGGTATACAGACACGTCGGAGGTACCAGTTCGGTAGCTCTCATCCCGCTTAGCTATTAACATTTGTCTGTAGTTTTGTAGCCTATTAGAGTTCTAGAGCTTGGTTTAGCGGAGAAGGAAGCACTGTTAATACCAATTACAGCCTCATCCCCGCGTAATATTCTATACATTCGCAGCCAGATAAATTTCATCTGTCTCTGGTCGGTGTTCAGCTTTCCCGAAAGAACAGTCGTTGTGACAGGTGAATTATGACTTCTGTTATTGAGTATCCCGCACTGTGTCTCGAATTAGTATATCTCAGATGCTGGCTGAGCTTCCGACTTGGTGGAAAGTGAATCTCTTACATTACGAACATTTTAAGCGATAGGTACCAAACTCGTATTCCATTACTTCCAAGCCTGTGGCATAATTTTATAAGATTTTATCCTGATGCATGTTTATTTTCAGTGGAGGGAAGGTCATTCCCGCAGATTAAGAATGGTGTAACTACATGATGGCCATCTGGCGTGTTTAATGTTACTGGAATTTTTCTGGTCACAGGATATGCACGTGCAGCATATCGTATGTTTCGGAGTATGATGAAAATCAAATCTTGGCATTAAGGCATCAAATCATTGGCATTATACCGGCAGATCGCACAGAGGGCGAGCTGCAGCGCAATGATTAGAGAACGAATGGTGGCGAGATGGACTCATGGAAACAGTGTGGTAAAAAGAATACACATGGCTCCCTCTGAAGATCGTAGAATTATCTGTGAGGCTCTAACAGATACGCTGCTGACAACAGCTATGCCCTGGTACAGGTTACAGACAGACTGTCACCACAGATCATCGGGAACATATCAGTCAGTGCTCGATTGAGATCTCAAGTTTTCGTGTGTTGCTTACTGGTGACATTATACCACAGAAGTGGTATGGCAGTTTAGTATTTGGCGCATAGCTTAAGCGGCTGCCGCTGGTCAGTGCTGTAGCTGTGTCGCTGCAGCTACATGAAGTATTAAAAATGGCGGAAAATTAAAAAATCCAAGACGTCAGGAGGCGACAAATTTAAAAATTAAAGGTAGTGGGAAATTTAAGTGTTAAAAATGGCAGTAAGTGGGAAATTTAAAAGTTAAAGATGAGGTGGGTAAGAAATTTAAATACTAAAAGACAATGGTAAATTCATAATTTAAAGGTGGCAGTGCGTGGTAATTTTAAAAATTAAAGATGGGATATGATGGGAAATATTTTTCAACCAACCACAGCGCAAGATGGCGATGATGGAAAATTTTTTATAACAGTCATACAACGGAATATGTTTTTTGCCAAAGCCCATCATGTTCAGAAGAATGCAGTTGAATCGCTTATCTCAGAGTGACATTTTGTGCTATTTACATTTCCGCGTTCTTTAGGGGTAGAATCATTGATGAGTGTGGAAAGAACCTCCGCGTTTTATCATATAGCCGAAATAACAGTGGAGAAATTCTCGTTGATTTCCAAAGAGCCCCATGTCCATAAAATAGGGCGATTTTGCTCTCAACAATTCTGAACAGTAACTCGATGTACTTTACTGAGATGCTGTGATTATCAGAAAAGGTGAAAGAACGATATAAATAATGCATCTATGGTTTGTTTTAAAGTCATTGTTGTAGAGCAAGAGTAGGGTGTGATATTGTGTCCTCATACTATCTTACATTCTGTCTATGTGAGTTAATATGGTTGTGCAATTGAACCTGACCATAAGGAAAGCAACAGGAAAGGTGTTCTCGTCCTGAACAGTAGGAACGATATGCAATCAAAATTGCTAAATTAAAGGGATTGGAGCATACAAATTACCGAGGTAAGCTAATACCAGCAAAATATGTCGGACAGCCTTGTACGTGCAGTTCTAAGTGTCTTGAATCCATTAGTCAAGATAATCAGCTACCACTTCTCACACATTTTCTGCACCTTTATAGTAAATATGAGCAAGATCTTTACCTTCAGAGGCTAACACAGGCAGTATAAGTTAAACGACGTAGACCGTGGGAAGTAAAACGTCCAGAGGAAAATTCATTCAAATATTATTGCAATGTAGGAACAAATCGCATCCAGATTTGCAGACAAGCATTTCTAAGCTTATTCTCAGTTGGTGAAAAAACGGGGAAAAGAAGAAGACAGCTACTTCTGCCTGCAAACTGCTCTAATTGTGAACGATAAAAGTCAAAGAGCGGGATTTCAACATCAGAAGTTGAAACTGCCAAATGAGCACATATCATCATTTCACACGAAAGCGTCTCATTACGTTATGCTGGGAAAGCGTCTTTACTTAAGTGCTGACTTGAATAGGAGGATCATGTATGAGCTCTTCAAAGAAGTTAATCCCCTTCTCCGATCAAATACAAATACTGTGTGACAAAATTTAACCAGAATTTTGACCTTCATTTAGACAGACCACTGGTACCTGCGTGTTGTAGATGTGAGCAATTTATACTGAAAATTAAAAACAAAAGTTTGAATGAGGCATCTCGTTGGATTGCGGTTTGAGATTTAATGGAGCACAAGAGAAGAGCTAAGAAATTTTGTACCGCTTTGTATGTAAGTGAAAGGCTAAGCTAAGAAAATAAACATAGTTTGATTCTGAGCATTGATTTGACGCAGAATTTCCATCTACCAAGAGTATCTGTTCAAGACCTATTTTATCTCCGGCTGTTAATGTTTTCAGCATGACAGTTTGAAGGACAGTACGACATTTCATTACATTTATCAGGAAGATAACTACAGTCCTATCAACACAAAGAAGATGATAGATGGAAAGAAGTGTCGGCTACTTCCGAAGTGCATGGAGAACACATCCTAGAATTCTGAACTACTGATCACCAGTGGCTAACTGCTGTGGGAGCATCAGACACAGAAGATGTGTGAGTTGTGATTTCCTGTATTGCTAAACAGTTTGTTTTCATGTACAGACATTACGAATTCTTTACACATTATCTCTAACATTTACTTACATGTCCATTAAATAGTTTATTTATCTGATGTGAAGGTTTTCAGATTTTTATTTGTCACTCATTTCAGAAATAAGTCAGAATAGCTATTCATAGTGGTATCTCCCACATGGGCGCTGCAAACAATGAATAAAATGCCCTGTGAAATATTAAAACAGTTTACCACGTTTTCTCAAAACTATGCCAGATAGGTATAGGACCTGAAGTAAGCGATTCAGTCATATTATAGCATTTCTGCAAGCTTCTTCAGGCTCCATACTCAAAAGTCTTCGATTTTTTTTTAAATATTTGGTAAGCAAACAGACACACACACATACACACACACACATAGGAGCGCGTGCGCACACACGGCCAAACACACACGTTGCATAACATTCCAACTCTATTTCCTCTCTCTCTTTTTTATACGAGGGCGTGCTCAAAACTAATGCCTTTGAATTTTTTATGTCAAAATTTTCATACCTTTTCATCTAAAAGAAAACGTTATCAACATTCTACATCTTTATTCTTCTCGTATACATATTTACAGTCCTCTGCCAGTAGAGAGCTCAAAATTGTAGCGTAGCGTAACGTAACTCTGCTTAAAGAACGCCTTCGAGGACTTCACTTTAATTGTGACTAAGTGGTGCAAACAGAGGTGAGGTTGTGACTCCATCATCAGATTCAAACATACCGCTGTGACGGCATCAGCAAGCTTGCCTCTCATTGGTTAAAATGTGTTCGTCGCCAGGGTGACTATGCTGAGAAAAACATATAAAAACATGGAGAATAAAGATGTAGAATGCTAATAACGTTTGTTTTATTTAAAAATCTTTAAGAGTTTTCACGAAAAAAAATGTTCAGAGGCATTACTTTTCAGCATGTCCTCGTATGTTAGAGACCTCATGCCAAGGTTTAAACTGTATCTTGCAGTACAAAATGTGGGTCACATACTGCTCTTAATACTAAATAATGCTATCACACGGTAAAAAGTGCTGTCTTTGAACTGGATATTTTTCAGAAATTTTACACATCAAAGTTAATTCTGAGAACTTTGTACGATATACTAGTACTTGTTATGAGATGTAAGCTTATTGGGGGCAGGATGTTAGTTACTGGAGTTTTTCAGCTACCGGTGGAAGGGGAGGGGGGAGGGACGTGCCTGTGACTGCAGATATAAGCTACAGGGGACGTCAGCTACTGGGGATCTCAGCTACTGGTGGTTTAAGCTGCGTGAAGTGTCAGGTACTTGGGTCATTACTGGCAAACAATAACTGGTAAAAGGTTAAATGGCAAATAGCAAATGATAAACATTTAAACAGTTAAATGGTTAAAAGTTTGAATGATAAAATGATTTGTTAGGATATGTGATGATGCACTGTCGAGGGACAGGCACAAGGTGTTTAGGTCTCTAGGGGTAACAACAGAGTTTTTAGATCATAAATGAAGAAGTAACAAAATCGTATAGATGTAGTAGTATCAGCTAGGAATATCTATTGTGCAAGCAATTGTGCATGCCGCCAACAGTACTTAGACTGTTACGTGATCTTTGTTTAATGCTGTTAGTTGTACTAACAAATAAACTGTAAAACACACCTATTTATTTATTGACAACGAAATCGTTGAAAATCAAAACATCTCAAATGAGAAAAAAGAGTTATTTTCCATCCATAAAAACAAAAAACCTAATCATTTATGCACACCACACATGCAAATTAATTATATAATCACATATTCTCACGCCAGACAACACAGCACAGTACATGTATTTTGACAGATTTTAAAGTAATGAAGATGTGTTGGGAAACACTCTACCATCGTGTGAAACGTACGCCGATAAATACAGAGCAAATGAAATGAGAAAAAGTTTCTCGACGTATCGAACAATCATACACTGCAGTTAAATGTCAGGTAATCTACTTTTGGTTATGCGTCTAACAATCTAACCTCGCACGTACTATGTCGCTAATAATCTGTGTGTACCTATGTTAGATGTTCCACCATTTGAACTCTACGTTTGCTCTCAAGTCGACGATATTGCCATGTTTCTACCATCAATGAGTAAATTTTATTAACTGAAATTATTATACGGTACTTGATTTACCTACTAACATCTAAAAAATCCGCCAGTTTGGTTGTCTGACGTATTTCTGTCGTGCTGATATTTATCCACTTTCGCTATAAATAACGTTTCTTGTCTAAAATGTAATATCACGTACAGTTAGTGACTTTCCACTTGTAAATTTTCGGATATGGCCTAAAGGTCAACAACCGACGAGTGCCGGCAATTGCCTCTCGTCTACATAACGTCTAATATTTTGTGGCGCAGTAATGAAAATTATTCCACAGTCGCTTGATGGGAGAATTGTCAACATTCATACCCCAGCATGGCAATACATAACAGTTTTAATGAAAACATTTCAGTTTCTGCAAAACTCGCATAAGAGCTATCGTCCGATATATTTCACAATAGTTCACAGCTTTATGTTTTCTTGTATATCACTTTCTTAACGAAAGAAAAATTTATTAATATGATGTATTGCATCGTGTCCCAAAATTCGAGTGTTTTGTAAGATTTTGTAAATGGAAACAAAGAGAATATAAGATGAAACACCTAGAACAACCTGAATTTTCAATGACCAGTCTTCAGTGATAGAAGCAAATTATTCACTGTGCTGCAAGCACAAAGCAAGTAGATACTTTGTACGATGTGGATTTAACAAATTCTCAGTAGGTACTTACAGAATTTTCAAGAGAAAGTACGATAACCTGGGTGTTATGTTGTTTTTAAGAATTTGCAACATCGTTAGTGCTCTTGTGCATTTTATTTTTCCGTCTTTAGGACTGTCACTTTTGGCTTCCGTATTTGTTTATGAGGTAAATTTTGCCCTGAAAGCCAGAAAATCGATGTGTTGAAGCTAATGCTATATGCACTGTAAAGCGCAAATGCAGAAGATGTTGTTGGAATTTGGAAACGATACGACATGGATTTGTAGACACAGTAATGTGCTCTTGAGAAATAAGTTACAGCACTCGCATGGCACGTGGAAGACCGCTCAGTGTGTGCGTGGCGTCTTTCAAACTGTGAACTGACAGACGAAAAGTTCACATTGTGTGTGGTGGCACACTGCGAGATACGGTGACTGCCACTGCTTCACAATCATAGTACGGATGCATGTGAATGATGTGATGTTTGATGAAATAATACTTGACGTTTCTATAAACCATTTTTTCATCATGAGCATTTGACTCTCTGTTGGCGTAATATGACACACATACTGATTTGACTGTGGCAAGACAAAACTAGATGTCTGGGTGTTTTGCTTGTTGTGACAAGTCTTGTCTTGCCGTGACGTCCAGCAGCGTAATATGACATGAATGAAGACAGCACTTTAACTTGTCAGAACAGGTGGGCAGGTTCAGCCTTGGCAGGAAAATGTGTATAGATACTCGACAACTACTAGTAGAAGTACGTCGTTGTTTCTGTTGCTACTGGTGCTGTCCTCTGTGCATACTTCATGGGAACACAAAAATGTAAGTCTAACATGGACTCTTGTTAAAATTAAAATTTATATTTTGTTTGTCAGTTACCTGCAATAGTTCAAGAAAACAGTGATTTCTCTAACCAATCTTACAGAACTTTAAGGAACTGGGATCGTGGAAGTGCAATATGCATCAAAAGATTTTCGGCACTATAGAAGGGCGAGTTGCACCATAACTGGAGGGCAATATGTATCAGCACCAAATCTGGAGTATTAGGGTTGGTTTCTCTGAACATCTGCAAGAGACCAAAGAACAACTTGGGTTTTTGGGTAAGCTGCGGTAGGCTGAATAAATGCAACGTGAGAAATTACTGAAGGAAGGCAAACAGAGGCACACCACCGAAGGAAACATATACCGAAAAGGCAGAAGAAGTAATGGCTGGTCTTTCACTGAGAAAGAACACTAATACATATGGAATAAATTTTATGACTACAGCGGTACTGTCGAAAATTGAAAACTGACTCTGATTGCCGTAATATTTATAACAACACTAAATTTTACACTTTAGCCATCTAAGAAAACATTATTTTCTATGAAATACTTAAGTGAATATTTTAACACGAACTAAGTTTCAAATTTATTGCTATCATTCACACCAAACACAATGAGTTTAATATAATCTCTCAGCAACACCAAATGGAGATATTACATTATTCTCGATGTCGTATAGGTACTATATGAGTGTTGCAACGCTTTCCGCCGTGTAGTTTCCACATTTTTCAAGGTTGCCCATCTAGCGACTTTTGGATAATTCACAAGATCACCATTCACAATGCTCATGTAGTTCCTCTAAAATAGAAGACTATTCAGAATTTTTGGCGAATAAGAAAACAAATATTCTTGTAGATATGGCTTATTTTTGCATTTTCTAAATTACTCACAGAACAACTCGTTCTTTCGATACAACTTTATAACATGATCAGCCACCACCGTTGAAATTCTTAGTAAACTAAACTTGAATAAAGTGCAAAAAGTTAAAGATGCACAAACATCAAGATGCTGCTTTGCACAGAAACCGTTCGTTAATAAATTATCACCTAACAGCATTTTTACTGTTTATTCAGGTTATGTTTACCATGAACTCTTTCTTTACTTTTTTTTGGTGTAGTTTTAATGACATCTGGTTTACTTTTCAATTTATAATAGAAATCTACATCAGAATCTTCTAATAATTTCCGGGTATGCAGCCGGATCCCGTCGACATTCTGCCACGATATTTCGGCCCAGAGACGTCCGGCCATCATCAGGTGAGTACACAACTACTGAAAAGCCCAGGTGCAGTCGCGGTATTTACGCCGAATCTCGCGCATGTGAAATGTACTGGCATCCTACAGCGCATGCGTCAGGTGTTGACATGCGCAGCATAGCCGAGTTGTACGTGCTGCCCTCGGTGGTGGAAATAAAGGTTCATCTAGTCATTGAGTATCGAATGACACTGTCGATTCCGCTGTGATTGTATAATTTTAATAACAGGATTCCAATTTTTATCCAGCTGAAAGCCGTTGTCACGATTTATAAGATTATTGGCAAGACGTATTTCCACTGATTCCTTGATTACGGAATCCCAAAAACCGGAAACCGGGGATAAAATTTTTGTTACATTGTATTCCATTGAATGTCCCAAAGAAATACAGTGCTCTGCTACTGCCGATTTTGACGGTTGCCGCAAACGGGTGTATCTTTCATGTTCTATACATCGTTCATGGACAGTTCTTGTCGTATGGCCAATATATGCAGCGCCACATTCACAGGGAATTTTGTAGACGCCTGCCTTCTTCAGTTGTAAATCGTCTTTAACGGATCCAACCAGGGCCCGGTTCTTAGCTGGTGGACGAAAGATAACCTTGATTTTATTTTTCTTCAGTAATCGGCCTATTTTCAATCAAGGTTATCTTTCGTCCACCAGCTAAGAACCGGGCCCTGGTTGGATCCGTTAAAGACGATTTACAACTGAAGAAGGCAGGCGTCTACAAAATTCCCTGTGAATGTGGCGCTGCATATATTGGCCAGACGACAAGAACTGTCCATGAACGATATATAGAACATGAAAAATACACCCGTCTGCGGCAACCGTCAAAATCGGCAGTAGCAGAGCACTGTATTTCTTTGGGACATTCAATGGAATACAATGTAACAAAAATGTTATCCCCGGTTTCCGGTTTTTGGGATTCCGTAATCAAGGAATCAGTGGAAATACGTCTTGCCAATAATCTTATAAATCGTGACAACGGCTTTCAGCTGGATAAAAATTGGAATCCTGTTATTAAAATTATACAATCACAGCGGAATCGACAGTGTCATTCGATACTCAATGACTAGATGAACCTTTATTTCCACCACCGAGGGCAGCACGTACAACTCGGCTATGCTGCGCATGTCAACACCTGACGCATGCGCTGTAGGATGCCAGTACATTTCACATGCGCGAGATTCGGCATAAATACCGCGACTGCACCTGGGCTCTTCAGTAGTTGTGTACTCACCTGATGATGGCCGGACGTCTCTGGGCCGAAATATCGTGGCAGAATGTCGACGGGATCCGGCTGCATACCCGGAAATTATTAGAAGAAGAAATACGCCGGGAAAATTTCAGAAGTTACATCAGAATCATCCAGTTCTTTTTACAACTAGTAATTCGACAGATACAAAGAAGGTGTGTTCTCAAGTTCTAGTATGTATGTAATGCCTTCTCTTTAAACTATCTCTTGTATAAGTCCAATCCATCTTCTAGCCAAGAATATTTGCGGATTTAATTTACCATTCATTTCCTTCACTATACCCCGTTAAAGTATTCCACGTCTTTTTGGGTGTATGTTGACAACTCCTCTGCTCCTCATTCATGCAGAAGTTACATACAGAAATTTAAGTTAGTGACTTTTGCGAAGGAATTTTTGTTAAATGGAGTAACTCCATCAGTTTTAAACTCTACAAATGGTTTTTCTGTTGTTAGATGCACAATGTACAGTGCATAACATTGAGGTACAAAGTCACCGTACTTTTTAAATAGATGCAAATTAGACTCGATGTTTGTAAAAAGATTTTTCATATATATGCTTTAATACAGTACATGTTTCGGAGTCAACTGATTTCTGCGTGTACTCCAACGTGCAGCGACGTAACATTGATATTTTCAGGGCATACTGATATTTTATATTCTCTAGGCATATGAAGACTTTCCCATACACTGTGTTTAAAATAACACCTAAGCCTTGATTCCACATCTGCAATGGCTTCCTCTTTTTCCAACTGCAGTTTATGTTATTCTGTTATGGTAATTATTTTTGTCATGTACCCTAGTTTTCACGTTTTGACTTCGATCTGTTCGAGTTTCAGTTCTTTTTTGTGTACCTCTGACATATTAATTGCACTTAAAGTAGTAAATTCTTTAACAGGAAATAGTTTGAGTCTTTGCGATACATATAATCTTTTTCTCAATACTTCTGGATGAAAATTATTTAATACTACTGTGGAGATCATGGTCCTCACATGAGAGAAACATCTTTCTCTGGCTTTAATATAATTGTTATGTATAAGACTTACATCGTCTTTGTTGGAGTCTTTGTTAATAGTTCCCAAACCGTTTACAGATAAATAATTAAAACTACAGGGATACAGAACATGCCATAGCTTATAACCCTTTCTCAGTCTTGATTGTCTGTAAGGTTCGCGTGCACAACATTCAACTTTTGTTTATTGTTATTGGCCCAGTAGACAACTAGCAGAACACTGCTTAACAGAAGGCAGAAAGTGTTCTGTAAGCTACCCAATAATTTACAACAGATAGAAGTGATCGGCATAGAGCACAGTGTAGCCATTGTAAAGACTGTTTGTTTGGGTTTAACACACATAAACTGTCTTCCATAGTGTCAAAAACACATCAATTCCATTGTTGAATATTGTAGCTTCCAGCCTAGTTGAGCCGTGGTGCGCCTTTTCAGGCACACATGCTCTTTGGCCCGACACTGTCGATTACACAGCTGTATGAGAATCTCTGCCCCTGTTGTGATCTCGCTGGTGTTTCGCGCTCGTGACAGTTGGGGGTTGGACTCGCTACGAGGCACAAGTACGTGCTTCGTAGACGAAAGAGGAAAACACGCGTGCTCGGCCAGCAGCGGCAAGTCGGGTCTACCTCGTAAGGCAGTTGCGGGTTTGTGGTGGACCTGCCCGATGTCAACTCCGGTCGCTGTTCGTCGCATTGCTTTGGTGCCTCTTTTCCCGGAGAGACCCATCCCTGGAGACCATCTTGAACAATGCTTTCCATCGAAAGTGTAAGTGATTTTGGTGCCTTCGTTTCGCTGAACGATTTGCGTTGCAGCGAATGTACTTCTTGCTTGGTTGCCCTAATGTACGTGTTGTTGAAGTAAGAGCAGCCGGCAGAATGTGTAACTGCATGGAGACCTGCAGTTACTATACTTTTTAAACATCAGCTGGTTGTATTACTATTAGGAAGCTGATTAGCTCGAAGCCGTGTGTGTTACATTTTGTGTTTTTGGGATAGTATCCAGAAGTTTATGTACTGTCTGCATGAGATTTTCAGTGTATTTTGATTGCCATCAAATCGACGTCCCTTGTATATTACTGTACAATTTGGGTCACTTCTATTGAAAGCACTTACTCAGTTATTAGTAAAGACTCGTAGTCTGTAAAGCTAGTCATTTGTACGTAGTTTCTTTATATACTTGCATTTATTTGAAAACGCTCACTCAGTATTACGAAAAGAGCAACTGGTTCTTCATTTACTTGTTTATTGATCTCTTAACTTATATTAATTGATGTTTGGTTGCTGTTTGCCGTGTCTTCTGCGGTCTGTTTGTGTTCCAGTTATCTGATAATTGGGGTGTGTGGGAGCGGCGACACGTTCCGCTTCGGTGCACAGAAACTGTGACGTGCCGTCTAATGGGAAGTGACTCCCGGTTGGGCCCCAGGGTTTAGGTGTTGTTTTGGACGGAACGTCTGCTGATTCTGGCATTTTAAGTTAAGTCACGTTTTTCCCAGGGCAGCATGGCGTCACTGCCCATTTGGTAAACATTTAACGTGTTTCATGTGAATTAAAAAAATATATATAGGTTTTTATTTGCTTGGTAATGAATTGTATTGAATTGTAACTTGCGCTGCTTGTTATTGGGTTCTTAATGAATTGGTGTACGTTTCATAAATCACTTCATTTTGCAAATTATTGCTCCTTTAAATAAAGTATCTGTACCACATTTCTTGAAGTCACTTTATGATTGTAATTTATTGTTCCTTTAAGTATTAAAATCTCTGTGGCTCACCTCGTCGGTTTTCGTAATTGTAATTTGCTGCCTTGCTTGAGAAGCAAGCTATCTGTGATTTTTTGGTATTTCTTAAAGTTGGCCACATGTTGATTGCCTCTTAGCTGTTTTATAATAACATTGTCTTTTTAATAAATCGTTAATTTATTGATTTGGTAGTTGTTGTGTTTAAGGAGTGACATTATAGGGGCCTTGACCTTCCATGCTAAGTGTGCCCCTCATCCCGACTTCCTCAGTCACACTAGTAATACGAGGTTATTTAGCCAATGAAGACATAAAAGTTTCCGGCAGGCGCATATCAGGATACTTTACAAAAGAGATAAGATTTTTTCCGATGCCTGTTGTTGTTGTCTGTCATTCCTGTGTAGGAGAAATGGTAGTTTCGCCATGGCGCCATGTCTCTCAGAGACGAAATTGAAATCATGCAGATGATTGTTGAATGCAACACATATTCCCTTCGTTTTAATATTACAGACCGTTCCTTCTCTAATTGTTCTTGACAGTCCACTTCATCACAGATTTTAACAATCACAATGTTCTCACGAAACTGTTCTATAATAGATGTAAGCTAGTTTGGGTTCTTCTTCCTATAGAGCGCACTATCAGTGAAATTTGTTACCAGTGTCGAAGATTGTTCAGGTTCTCCAATAATAACAACAAACTAAAGCATTTGCAGCTGGTCTCGTCTTCTTCCCTAATAGCCGAAGGATGTTAATCACCTTGGAGGAAGTCACGTTGACACTTTCCACTACCGCAAAAAAACTGATCAGTTGCAGCTATAAGGGCTACTTACATTGACAGAATTTTTGCTGATAAGACGTATTTTTGTTGATGAGGCAGAATTTACGCTACTGGCCTTTAAAACTGCTACACCACGAATGACGTGCTATAGACGCGAAATTTGACCGACGGGAAGAAGCTGCTGTGATTTGCAAATGATTAGCTTTTAAGAGCATTCACACAAGGTTGGCGCCGGTGGCGACACCTACAACGTGCTGACATGAGGAAAGGTTCCACCCAATTTCTCATACACAAACAGCACTACACCGGCGTTGCCTGGTGAAACGTTGTTGTGATGCCTTGTGTAAGGACGGGAAATGCGTACCATCACGTTTCCGACTTTGATGAAGGTCGGATTGTAGCCTATCGCGATTGCAGTTTATCGTATCGCGACATTGCTGCTCGCGGTGTTCGAGCTCCAATGACTGTTAGGTCTGAATATGGAATAGGTGGGTTCGGGAGAGTAAAACGGAACGCCGTGCTGGATCCCAACGGCCTCGTATCACTATCAGTCGAGATGACAAGCATCTTATCCGCATGGCTGTAACGGATCGTGAAGCCACGTCTCGATCCCTGAGTCAACATATGGGGACGTTTGGAAGACAACCATCTGCACGAACAGTTCGACGACGTTTGCAGCAGCATGGACTACCAGCTCGGAGACCACGGCTGCGGTTACCCTTGACGCTGCATTACAGACAGGGACGCCTGCTATGGTGTACTCAACGACGAACCTGGGTGCACGAATGGCAAAACGTCATTTTTTCGGATAAATCCAGGTTCTGTTTACAGCATCTTGATGGTCGCATCCGTGTTTGGCGACATCGCGGTGAAGCACATTGGAAACATACGCCAGTCACCACTCTTGATGAACTGTGGCATCGTGTTGAAGCTGCATGGGCAGCTGTACCTGTACATGCCATCCAAACTCTGTTTGACTGAATGCGCAAGTGTATCAATGCCGTTACCCAAATTGCGTGAAAATGTAATCACATGTCACTGTTCTAGTATAATATGTTTGTCCAATGAATACCTGTTTATCATGTGCTTTTCTTCTTGGTGTAGCAATTTTAATGGCCTGTAGTGTAATTGTATCTGACTCAGTATCTCGGCCTGCCAGACCTTCGAAAAATCTGTTGTACAAGAATATTCGTTTTGTCCTTTGTTATCCCCATAAAAATCTTAAAATTTTTCCATTTACAATGACCCACATGTACCTTCTGAGGAAGACATTGCAAAGCAACCGAAGGTGGATAGTTGGGTGACGTTGAAAAATAGTCCTAACTTGGTCGAAAGTGTATCAATCCTCGTTTCGTACCTACATAAAAAATGTAAATTGTACTAGGTGTGAATAACTTAGCTTGAGGATCACTACCACCTAAAACATGATGATGAACGACTTTATGGCGATGCTTTCAGCAGCTTAGCCTTGGCTACTTCTCAAGCTTCTTCAAGCTACTCTGAAAGGTCACTATTCAAAGGCACATGTAGATTTTGACAGGGTAATGTATCAAAACAAATTTTCTGGTAACCCTGCCAACAATCCTGTACAGTGGCTACACACCTGCCACGTCTTTCTGCAGTATCGCAGAAGGAACATCCTGCTTCTCGTAACCCTATCGTTCGACCTCGTTCAAACACAGTGAGGTTTTGACAATGGTGTCTTTATCGCTTTAAAGTCATTTTTGACTATCTTCACCTTGTCGCATACAGTTCTCAGAGGTAACTAACGCTCATGACTGTTACACCGTATATTTAAAGCAAACCTGTGTTTCGTCCTCACAGTGACGCTACTAGCGCTACTAAAACGCGACTGGCGCAAAATTTGAGTGGACACCACCTGTCACGTGTAGAAACACGTCTACCAACTTACGTGTATGTCACACAACTCATTCGTAGTGAAGAGATTTTTTTTCCGTCAGTGCACCTCTCAACTGCCATCGATATCCATTTCTTTGAATTCTATCAGCATCTGCTTTGTGCTTATGTAGTCAGATCGGAAGGAAATATGATTGTCTTTCATAAAGGCGTCAAACGTATTTCATCTCCTTTCGTAAACAGATGTACTTTTCGTTTATTTTCGGTGCGTTTGGGTGTTACATTATTCAGCCTTGCTACAACAGCCTTGTGGTCACTAATCCCTGTATCCGTCACGATGCTCCCTATCTCCTCAGAATTATTTGTTGCTAAGAGTTGAAGTATGTTGTTTAACCATTTACACTCTCGAGTGAGCTCGCAACTGTTCAAAGTAATTTTATGAGAAAGCATTCAGTACAATTTCGAGTGACGTTTCATGCCTACCGCCGGCTCTAAACATGTATCTTTTACAACATATAGACTGAAGTCATCACCAACTATAATCGCATGAATGGCGTACCTACTTGAAAAATGACTCAAGATTTCTTTCAACGGTTCAGCAACTGTATAATCTGGAACGAACCAATTTTTAGTTTATTCCGGTTGACAAGTATAACCTCTACCCATACTAACTCACAAGAACTATCTATATCACTTTGACTACAAGGAAAAATACTTGTGAGAGCAATAAACACTCCGCCGCCAACTGTATTTAACTGAATCTGTCTGAATATGGTTAGGTGATGTAAAAATTTCAGCTGAACTTATTTCCGATTTTAGCCAGCTTTCCGTACCTATACTGGTTTGAGCTACAAATCTGAAATCTCTGTTTTATGTTATGTCATGATATGTTACCTGGGGACCTAGAAACGATGGAGAGGCTCCGTCCCCGGCACAGCCACAGTGGTCTGCAACCCAACGACGACTACCGCAGTCCACTTCACCTCTCTGCCGCTCCACACCGAATCCAGGGTTATTGTGTGGTTCAGCGCCCCTGGACCCTCCCCCCCCCCCCCCCAGGTAACATGTCACACCAGACGAGTGTAACCCCTATGTTTACGTGGTAGAGTAATGGTGATGTACACGTGTGTGGAGAACTTGTTTGCGCAGCAATCGCCAACATAGTGTAGCTGAGGCGGAATAAGGGGAGCCAGCCAGCATTCGCCGAGGCAGGTGGAAAACCGCCTAAAAACTATCCACAGACTGCCCGGTTCAACGGACCTCGACACAAATCCGCCGGGCGGATTCGTGCCGGGGACCGTCGCTCCTTCTCGCCCAGAAAGCCGTGCGTTAGACTGTACGGCCAACCGGGCGGGCTAATCTCTTACTATTATAGAAACAATCTGAAACATTCCACTGTCTCCATCTCTGGTCCATGTGTACAAACTTCTTTCATAATTATTGAACTAACAATAAATGTTAGCGATGATACAAAATTCTGCCATGCAGCTTCCCCTTTCATTTCTTTACCCATTCAATACTCTCCTACTATTTTTCCTTCTCTTCCATTTCCTATTATCGCATTTCTGCCACACTTCACAAATTTTCCACTCCCATAACTATCTGAAAAATTTCACTTATCTTATCATACATTCTTCGAATCACTTTATCATCTGCACTGCTAGACGGTATATAAACTGGTGCTGCTGTGGTGTGTGTTGACTTCGTGTCTGTCTTTGTTACAGTAACACGTTCACTAAGCTGTCAGTAGTACGTTACCAGCATACCAACTTTCTTATTTATAATTAGATCTACTTCTGCATTGCCCCCATTGGATATAT
Source organism: Schistocerca cancellata (assembly GCF_023864275.1). Lineage (NCBI taxonomy): Eukaryota > Metazoa > Arthropoda > Insecta > Orthoptera > Acrididae > Schistocerca > Schistocerca cancellata. The sequence goes on along the minus strand of NC_064633.1, from coordinate 177,328,037 downwards.
ATATTGATCAGCCAGGACATTATGACCAGGTATCGGAAATCATCAGACCGTACAATGCTCTGCCACTGCACCAACGTCCAGTGCCGATGATCACGGCACCCCTTCAGTCGTAGTTGCCGTTGTCGTAGTGTCAACACTGGCACATGCATGTGCCCGTCGTTAGGAGTGCTCGGTGCACTGTGTGTTCAGAGATAATTGTACTCTGTCCAGCATTAAAGCCTGATTTTAGTTCAGCCACAGTTAGCCGCCTGTCCTATTTTACCACTCTGACCAGCCAACGGCGTCCGACATCTACAATGAGGGATGCCCGGCCAACCCCACGACGTCTGGACGTGATTGCACCTTGGTTTCGCAACCTGTTAAAAGACACTCACTACGGCACTCCTCGAACACTCGACAAGCCGTGCAGTTTCCGAAATGCTCGTGCTGTGCCTCTGGGCCATCACAATCTGCCCTTGATCAAACTCAAATAGATCACGCTCTTTCTCCATTCTACAGACGGACAACACGCTCAGTGATACTACAGGCACTGTGCGTTTGTCTGGCTAGTAGTCATTCCTCGCCAGCTGGCTCTGCTATTGGCTGGACGAATTACATCGTCAGTAAGTCGGTGGTCATAATGTTTTGGTTGATCAGTGTAAATAGAAAAACGCAGAATTAAGTATGGCTCTGAGCACAATGTGACTTCACTGCTGTGGTCATCAGTCCCCTAGAGCTTAGAACTATTTAAACCTAACTAACCTAAGGACATCACACACATCCATGCCCGAGGCAGGATTCGAATCTGCGACCGTAGCAGTCGCGCGGTTCCAGACTGTAGCGCCTAGAACCGCTCGGCCACCCTGGCCGGCCAGAATTAAGTAAATTCGGCATATCCTGTATGTTAGGATATAGTTACAGAAGCATGTGGATGTGAGTTACTATTGGGAAATGTAATATTCGTGACTGTCACTCCATTAGGTAATCGCGTAACTTTCATGGTAAAATATTGATGAATTATTGTGCCCTCTGACAGATTGATGGAAGGAATTATTAATTAGTGGCGATTTTTATTGTAAATGTCTTGAAGCTCTCTGACTGGAAAGAGTGATGTAGAGATTCTTTTAACCATTTTTATATTCGTACCAGTCATAAGTTTCTGTATCTGAATTTCTCAAGGTCGTTGTGCCCTTACAGATAATGTATTCATTTAACAAGCAGACTATAAAGAGACACATGCGCATCCGGTGGTAAACGGATTGTCACACCACGACGAACACTTAAGGTACATTATATAATTTGGCCTCATGCACAGTTGAGAAACACTCTAAGAAAACAGAGATTTATTAATGGCAAAGGTACTGAAGATTTTAGAGAAACATAAAAAATGTTGACTGGAGTGAATATTACAATGAGTCTAACGCTATTTCTGTGTTCAACACATGTCTTACCAAGTTTCAATCCATTTTTGAATTAGTTCTCCGAAAACGATAATAAATTGTAAGAATTACAACTTATTAAAGAAACGTTGGCTCACTATATGTGTCAGTCTCTTCACAAAGGAAAAGGACTAGCAAAAAATAGCTAGAACAAGTAGTAATCCAGAAACACTGTCTTATTACAAACAGTACGGAACATATTACGAAAAAAATTCAAAATTTGACAGATCAGGTAATAAAATCAAATCAGTATGGAATATTGTTAAAAGAGAGCCAGGGAAAGAAGTCATACAAGACGACAGTATTTCTATTAGAGTGAATGGGAGCACTGTCAAAGATAGTTCATACGTATCAGATAGAAAGCAAAACACTAAGCTGAAGAAGCAGTACTGAACTAAAAATTATTCTCATATCCCTTTCTGAACTAAGGGAAACCATAATGCTTCTAAAAAGTAAAAGTTTATGTGGGGTGGATAATATGTTCAATAAGTCACTAAAACGCGGCCCTATAATATGCGATGTTCTTAGTTACTTACGTAATCCAGAATTAACTCATTGTGTTTTCTCAGAACGACTTAAGTACGACATTGTTCGGTGTTTCTATAAAATGTGTGACTTCATAGATGTGAATGACTACCGCTCAGCATCATTCCTCACAACATTGTTTAAAATTTTTGAATCGTATTGAACTCCAGGATTGTCAAGAGTCTGTGTAGAAATGGGATACTTAACCAGTATGAATTTCAGAAAGATCTTACAATTGAGTCAGCTATTTATACGTTTACTGAGCGCATAATAAAACCTTTAAATTATAAAATATCAGCTATTACCATCTTCTGTGATTTATCGAAGGCATCTCAGTGTATCAGTCATGATGTTCTAATAGAGTAGTTATGTTATTATGGGATGTTTACTTCAGCAAATGCCTGGTTTAGTTCTTATTTAAGAAACAAAGTGCCAGAAGTTACTCTCGGCTGTTCGAGTAATAAAAAGATGGATGCCACATCATCTGTACGGGGAGATATGTCAGTGGAAGTTCCACAGGGTTAGATCATTGGCCCAATATTGTTCTTCCTTTATGTTAATGACCTGACATTTTGTAAGATTCAGAAGGCAGGATTAGCCCTGTTTGCAGTTGATACAAGCATTTTTGTGATGACGAGCAAAGAAACAAACAGGGTATATTAAAACATCCTGGCAAATTAAAACTGTGTGCCGGACCGAGACTCGAACTCAGGACCTTTGCCTTTCGAGAGGAAATGCTCTACCATCTGAGCTACCCAAGCACGACTCACGTCCTGTCCTCACAGCTTTATTTCTGACAGTACCTCGTCTCCTACCTTCCAAACTTTACACAATCTGTCCTGCGAACCTTGCAGAACTAGCGCTCCTGAAAAATGACGTTGTGTGGAAGTTACTGAATCATTTTGTAAAAATAGCTCCTTTTCAATTTTGTAAAATCGCAGTTTATCCTGTTTTTTACTATCAAAAATATCCCACCTGTTAACCTAGTATGGCAACAAGTACTTGTAACTTCTTAGATGTGCATAGTGATGAAAAGTTAAACGGGAAAAGCCATATAGTAACCTGCTGAAATGTTTAGGTTCGGCTACTTTGGCCGATAAAATAATTGGCAACTTTAAGGATACGGAAGTTAGTAAATTAACGATTGGCATATTCTCATTCTTTGGTGTCTTATGAGATGATGTTATGGGGTAACGTTTTGCTTACGCAAAAAGTATTCATAGCACAAAAGAAAGTAATTATAATTGTGTGTGAAGTTCACGTAAGTACACCCTGCGGTTATGTCTTTAAGCTGCTGGAAATATTCACCGGAGCCTCACAGGACATTTATTCACTTATAAATTTGTTGTCAGCAGTGTATCTAGGCGTGAGGGTAGCAGAGATATTCACAGGTGCAAACGTAGGAGGAAAAATAGTCTACATTTCCCTTCAGTGACCCTAAAATCGGCACAGATCGGAGTGAAATCTGCAGCTACAAAATTGCTTTGATAATCTATGAAAATAAAATGTAGGACATACAGCAGAAGTGCTTTCAAACTTGGATTAAACTCGTTTCTTCTTAAGATATCCTTGTATGCCAAAGAAGAATTCTTGAACAGAAATAATTACTGTTTAGAAAAGGCTGTAAGTGGTCAATATTTAGCCATATTACAACATTTATCCTGAATTTTGTTTATGGAACAAGTAACTAACAAATAACACTTACCACTGCGCAGGATATGAAACATATCGATATACGCCTGGAACATGTTGCATGATTCTGTCTGTTGTCGCCGTGTTTATCACTATTATCATATGTTTTACCTTGCATGTACGTATATTTTGGCTTACGTCATTTCGTATAGGAAGTCATCATATAAAATGGAAGCTAGCACATTGAAACTCTTTCCAACGCCGAAATTATAAAAACTGCCAGAAGCTTATCGAAGTAGTAAGCTGTCATATGAGGACATGCACGTAATTGCAAATTACGTTGCCACTTATTTATTACACCTATACCATTACATTTATTCAAATACTGACTCAAATTCTGGAAATACATCATGCAATGTAATTCTGTCTGTTCTTTTGACATATTGTACCACTCTATTTTAGAACGCGTTTTATTCCATTGGCTGTAGTCCATTAGGAACTCTGCCTTTCTTACTTTTATGTTGTATATAAGGCTCTCCCTGCCTCTGAAATACTGTAGAAACTTCCCTTTAGATATGTTGGGACTGTGATGTTATTGTTCCCATTCAGTCTAATGTGCTCTTTAAATCTGGTGTTGAAATTAAATATCGTCTGAACTGTACAAACCTTCTGGCATCCGTCACAGTTAATTTTGTAGCTCCCAGAACGTGACAGGAGCCCCGCTCTCTTGTTTGTGTGGTGCATCCACCTAATTGTGGGATAATATAAACGTATAAAACCTAACCTGATCCTCCTCCTGCGATGAACTCGGTGTCGACAAAACACTATACTTTGAAATCCCTTTCTAAGAGCTTCTCACAGGTTTTAACACAGGGAGACAAAAATGTGTGTCTGCGTAATGCGTTGGCACGCATGGCGGAGAGAAGCCGTGCTTGTCAGAAACAGGTTCAATGACTGAGAAACGCGAGGCGACGTGTGGGAAGAGGGAGGCAGACGATATGGAGGTGAAGCCGCCGGCTCTGGCCGTAAGCGCTGTCAGGGACAGTGGGGGAGGAGGGAGGGAGGGAGGGAGGGAGAAGTGATTTTCGCGCGGCCTCTCTCTTTCATTTCCTGCCGCCGTGTCAGCCCCCGCTGTTCTCGACAGACAGCCGGCGGCAGGTTTCCGCGGCTGCGCGCTACTGACAGCCACTCATATCGCAACCTTTACTGGCGTCGCTTTCCTCCCAGACAGCCGAAATAGACCACAACATGTCACAGCACTCACACTTCATGTGCAATGTCTGTACCACAGAACTTTTCTTCGTCTACATATCAGTCTCTTTCAGTATAGACATAACAGAGAGTAACGGAGTTGCTGATTGACAGTCATGAATAAAATTTTATAACAGAGAATACGAGGTGCGACAATAAAGTAAAGAGACTGATGTGAAAAAAAATGTTGCATACCGTTTTAGTCAAGTTGGGTGTTCTCTCCTTCAAAATAAATCCCTTCTGATTGTACACACTTTTCCAGCGCTTCTGCCATTGATGGTAACATTTCTGGAACTCATCTTCTGTAAGACCCTCAAAAATGGCTCTGAGCACTATGGGACTCAACTTCTGAGGTCATTAGTCCCCTAGAACTTAGAACTACTTAAACCTTACTAACCTAAGAACATCACACACATCCATGCCCGAAGCAGGATTCGAACCTGCGACCGCAGTGGTCTCGCGGTTCCAGACTGCAGCGCCTACAACCGCACGGCCACTTCGGCCGGCTCCAAGACCGTCGTCACAGATTTTTGGACATCTTATGTTGTTTGAAAATGGTGTCCCTTGACCGCCGTTTTGACCCTTGGAAATAGAAAAACGTCTCACGGAGTGATATCTGATGAATAAGGTGGCTGTGGTCGTACTGAATTTTGTTTCGAGGTTAAAAATTTCTGTACTCACAGAGCAGTATGGGATGACACATTATTGTGACACAGAATCAAATTATCAGCAATGTTGGCACGGACACAAAGAACTCTTTTACCAAGTCTTTCTAAAATTTCTTTGTAATAATATTGGTTAATTGATTGTCTAGGAGGCACCCACTCTTTATGATCAATTCCCTCTGAATGAAAGAAGCACCCAAGCATGCATTTCACTTTTGACTTTGACATGCGAGCTTTCTTTGGTCTGAGCACCATTGCGAACTTTGGCATTTTGTCTGTGGATCGTACTGAAAAAAAAAAAAAAACTTTCATCACCAGTGATAACACGGCTCAACAATTCTGGATTGATTTCCATTTGCTCTAACAGATCGGCTGCCTCATTTTTCCGTGTTTCTCGCTGTTGTGTTGTCAGATTTTTGGGGACCATATTTGCACAAATCTTTCTCATACCAAGATCTTCAGTTATTATTAGACAAACCGATTTTTGATTGATGTTGTGCAATCATTATACTGATATTATTCGATCAGATCATACGAGTTCACGCAGCCTGGCCAAGTTGACATCCATCCGTGAGGTTGATGGTCGTCCACTGCGGTCTTCATCTTAAACATTCGGTCTGCCTTCACTAACATTTTATGCCAACGGAAAACTTGAGATCTTGACATAACCTCCTCTCCAAAAGCCTTTTAAAGCTTACCGTAAGTTGTCATCATGTTTTCACCGAATTTAACGCAAAAAGAAATGGCATATCGTTGCGCAATATTATGCCGTTCAATTTCCGTGACGAGAGACACAAACATGTGTTAACTTATTACAGCACAACTCACGACTGAGCAGTTGCATCGATGTGCCGCTTGGACTAGAAGCAGCTTATTGACCAAGGTCAAAGATATTGTGCCCATGCAAGCCTGCAGGGCTGCCACATCTTGCAAAGAAAATAAGTCTCATTACTTTATTGCCGCACCTCGTATATACTAGCAGTGTGAAACAAGATATTGTTTAAAATTCTGTTAGTGTCTTCTCTTTACTGGCGTCCATTGCCAAGAGTATTTTAGAAATGACAGCGTATTCCGTGTGGATTGTTACTAAACGAATTTATTCACCATCACCACTTCGGCTTTTGGGCCATTCTCAAGAGACAGTTCACTACGAAATGTGTCAGGGTAAGATGACAATGTCCCAGTGTCAACCATCTTCACATATGGAATATCGCCTCAGTTGTGCTACTGGATTTGTGATTTACTGTCAGAAAGGTCACAGTTCGTAGTAGTAGACAGAAAGTCATCGAGTAAAACTAATTTAATAAACGGCGTTTCCCAAGGAAATGTTATAGGCCCTCTATTGTTCCTGATCTATATCAACGACATAGGAGACAATCTGAGTAGCCCTCTGCGATTGTTTGCAGATGATGCTGTCATTTACCGTCTTGTAAGTCATCAGAAGACCAAAACGAATCGCAAAATGATTTAGATAAGGTATGTTTATGGTGCGAAAATTGACCCTGAATAAAGAAAAGTGTGAAGTTATTCGCATGAGTACTAAAAGAAATCTGCTAAATTTAGATTACCCGATAAGTCATACAAACCTGAAGGCTGTAAAACCAACTAAATACTTAGGAATTACTAATAACCTAAACTGGAGCGATCACATAGGTAATGTTGTGGGCAGAGCAAACCAAAGACTGTGATTCATTGACAGATCACTTACAAGAGCAACAGATCTACTAAAGAGACTGCTTACACCGTGATCTTCTCATGAAATTTCAATCACCAGTTTTCTCCTGCGACTGCGAGAAGATTTCTGTTGGCACCTACCTACATAGGGAGAAATGATCATCACGATAAAACTAGAGAAATCAGGGCTCGCACAGAACAATTTAAGTACCCGTTTTTCCTGCGCGCCGTTCGGGTGTAGAACGGCAGAGAGGTAGCTTGAATGTGATTCATTGGACCCTCTGCAAGGCACTTTACTGTAATCCCGTCAATGAGGATGTATACATATCTCACACGAATCGCTATCAAATTATGCAGGAAGCGTAGAAAACATTCCTTCAGAATTTCTGGAATCATTGGCAGAAATGGCACACAAACGCCTTTACAGGTTGGTATGAGAATCTATGAGACTGGAGACACGACGAGATACTTCCAAGAAAATGTCATACACTCAATTCCGAAGACAGTAAGTGCAGGTAAATACGAGAACCATCGGACAATAGGTTAACAGCTTACGTATCGAAGTTACTAACAAGAATAGTACATGCTGCGTCTGAAAACTTTGGTGGTCTCAGAAAATAAAGAAAACAAGAGTTGCAAACAAAATAACTTCAACGACCTTCAGCGTAATTACCATAGGTATATCATGCCACAGAAATCGGCTGTAAAACTGTTGGAAACTGTCAGCAAACATTTCTTGTGCAATGGCTGTAAACACCTTGGTCGCACGTTGTTCGATATCCGCACCAACACAGGAGATGAGACCTGGTGCTTCATACGATTCAAAGAACAAGCAACAATCAGTGACATGGTGTTCGTACGTTCCTCCCCACCTCCCTTGGGTAGAAATTCACGATTGACCACGCACTTGCTGTTGAAAAAAGAGATCGACATCGTCTTAATCTTGGACTTTTCCATCCGAACTTTTTTTGGGAGACGAGGAAGACGATTAGCTCGATGCAATTGACTGTCGCTAACTCTCCGGATCGTATTGGCAGCAACACGCCTACTCTCCTGTGTTGATACAGATATCCACGCGACAAGGTGCTTCGAGCGATTCTACAAGAACCATTTGCTAAAAGCTGCCGACAGCTTTACAACTGATGTCAGAGGTGTGTTGTAGCTAATTGTGAGTACTTTGAAGACCAGCAAAGGTATTTTCTTTGTAACTTTTATGCCCTCTATTTTCTGGGACCATTAACCGAAATTTTCCGACGCACTATGTACAGAGAACAATGGAAAAGAAAACTGAGGATCTCCTAGGTGACGATCATTTTGGATTTAGAAAATGTAAAGGCACCAGAGAGGTAGTTCTGCCTTCGCGCTTCACTGAAAGTAAAGAAGAACTGCAGGATCTGGTGCATGAAATGAAGAGTCTAAAAAGTGCACACTATGAACTGATTTTAAACCGGAAAAGGACAAAGGTAATAAGGAGCAGCAGAAATCAGAGCAGCTATAATCTTAATAACAACACTCGTAACCACGAGGTAGACAAGAGTTGCGGAATTCTGTTAGGTAGACAGACTTAAGAAATTCTGTTATCTTGCTACCAAAATAACATATGACGGACGAAGCAAGGTTGACAGCAGATTAGATCAGGCAAAAATTGCCTTCCTAGCTATGAGAAATCTATTAGTACCAAACATAGGCATTCATTTGAGAAATAAATTTCTGAGAATGTACGTCTGGAGCACAACGACGCCAGGACTCACTGTCATCGATTATCCTCCACATAGAGCCGACTTTGGTAGATCCGATATTTGAAAACTTAAAGAACGCCTTCGAGAACTTCACTTTAATAGTGGTGATATGGTGCAAGCAACAAACTGGTCTGTTGTTGAGGGAAACTTATTCCTCGCCAGGGTGGCTACACTGAGAAACAAATATGTAATCGTAAAGAATACATTTGTAGAACGTTAATATCATTTCTTTCATGTAAAATGCTTTAAGAGTTTTCACATAACACTTCGGAGCCATTTCGTAATGTTCCACGAGTTGCACAATTCATTTTCATTTATCGTAGTGTTAACGTAAAAGATTTTAATGTTTGAATCAAAAAATGTTTTGCATCAACTCGGTTCCGAGAGTTCCGGAACATGTACAGAAAATTGGAATAGAGATCAACATAAACATCATTTCCGCCCTTTTTGTTGCTCATGAAAACCACACATTGAATGTTGTACTACCACACTGCGAGACCTCACAGATGGTGGTCCGGACTGCTGTACACACCGGTACCTCTAATACCCAGTGGCACGTCCTCTTGCATTGATACATGCCTGTATTCGTCGTGCCATACTATCCACAAGTTCATCAAGGCACTGTTGGTCCAGATTGTCCACTCCTCAACAGTGATTCGGTGTAGATCCCCCAGGGTGGTTAGTGGGCCACGTCGTCCATAAAGAGCCCTTTTCAATCTATCACAGGCATGTTCGATAGGGTTCATGCCTGGAGAACATGCTGGCCATACTAGTACAGCGATGTCATCATCTAAAGGAAGTCATTTACAAGATGGGGGTGCGAATTGTCGTCCATGAACACGAATGCCTCGCCAATATGCTGCCAATATGGTTGCGCTATCGGTCGGAGGAAGGCATTCACGTATCATACAACCGTTACGGCGCCTTCCATGACCATCGGCAGTGTACGTCGGCCCCACGTAATGCCACCCTAAAACAGCAGGGAAACTCCACCCTACTGCACTCGCTGGACAGTGTGACTAAGGCATTCAGCCTGACTGTGTTGCCTCCGAACACGTCTCCGACGATTGTCTGGTGGAAGGCATATGCGTCACTAATCGGTGAAGAGAATGTGATGCCAATTCTGAGCGGCTCATTCGGCACGTTGTTGGGACCATCTGTACTACGCTGCATGGTGTCGTGGTTGTAAAGATGGACCTCACCATGGACGTCTAGAGTGAAGTTGCGTGTCATGCAGCCTATTGCGCACAGTTTGAGTAGTAACACTACGTCCTGTGGCTGCACGAACAACATTATTCAACATAGTGGGGTTGCTGTCAGGGTTCCTCCGAGCCATAATCAGCAGGTAGCGGTCATCCACTGCAGTAGTAGCTCTTGGGTGGCCTGAGAGGCATGTCATCGACAGGTCCTGTCTCTATGTATCTCCTCCACGTCTGAACAACATCGCTTTGGTTCACGCCGAGACACAAGGACACTTCCCTTGTTGAGAGCCCTTCCTGGCACAAAGTAACAATGCGGACGCGTTCGAACCGCGGTGCTGATCGTCTAAGCATGGTTGAGCTACAGACAATACGAGCCGTGTACCTCCTTTCTGGTGGAATGACTGTTACTGATTGGCTGTTGGACCCCCTCCGTGTAATAGGCTCCGCTCATGCATGGTTTTTTACGTCTTTGGACGGGTTTAGTGACATCTCTGCACAGTCAAAGGGACTGCAATATCCACATACCCACAGTCAACGTCTGTCTTCAGGAGTTATTGGAATCGGGGTGATGCAAAACGTTTTTTCGATGTGTGTATGTTAACGTGGTAGCTGCCATACCTGAGTAGATGTGGTAGCAACTATACCTGAGTATAGTGCTACATGCTGAAACCTGTCTAGCGTTTTAGCAAAACAAAACAAGTCAAGTTTTGACAAAATTTAAAAGGATTGCTAATTGACGTATAAAACGTCTCACCTTAAAGGAATTTTTGGACTGATCCCGAATCTACTCTTAGATTTTGCGAGTTCGTGATCCGCTGCTCTACAAAAGTTAAAGACATGAAACGTACAGTAAACGTAAAGTAAAAAACATATTGATTACATGGTGGAAATAAATGAAAGTCGGCAAGCTTGTTGCCAGGGTTCTTCCAGCTGTGCACAGAAAGTTGAACGCCATATGGCGTGCGGTCAGCTTGACTACAGCGCCAAATGGAGCATTCCAAACCATAGCCACTTCTGCCCACAAAATAATTAAATGAGAGAAGTTTATTGTTTAATGCATTTTCGTTGTTCGTGCTGTAAAGCTTCATCAGGCATGAAGTTGAAATATATGAAACTTCGTCTTTGTGTGTAAAGAATGACAGTGCTGAAAACACTTACGTTATTTGATTTCCAAACAGCTGAGCAAAACTAAATGTAATCAGACAGATCTCTCCTTATTTATTCTGATCATCACTAAACTGACACACAATATGTTTAGCACAACGCTACCTGGATTTCAATAATCCCTACAAAAGAATGGCCCTAACTAACAATAACCTATACCTTTCATGAATCACTTACCTCAAAAAAATCTTCGTTACTCGAACTACTGCAATACAGCGAGTGCCAATACTGCCAGCTAAATAAAAGATTCTAACTACAGAAGGCACTAACTACTGATACGCATAATTAGCAAATGAAAGATTTTGATTGAGGGCAAACAATGTATTTACGTAAACAGTGTTCAAAAGTCATTACGTATATCAGTTCATGACATACAGTCTTACAAATTTCCTTTTTCTGACTGACACACATCCAGATCGTCCGCTCATAGTAACCTCTCAAAACTCTGGCATATCTCTCCCCACATCCACCACTGCTGGCGGCCCACCTCCAACTACGCAACGCTACACGCTGTTCACGTCCAACTGCCCTACGCTACACTAGCAAATATTCCAACAATGAGTCCAACCAGCCTCAGACTGCACACAGCGCAGACAGAGAATTTCATATAGAGCACCACGTGGCGTTACCAACATAAAAACGTCAGTAGGCTGTTTAGGTTTCTATGTTGGTGACGCGACGTAGCGCTCTGTACGAAAATTTCTGGCTGCACGGTGTGCAGTCTGTGGCTGGTTGGACTCATTGTTGGAATATTCGCTGGTGTAGTGTTGGGCTGCTGGATGTGAACAGCGTGTAGCGTTGGGCAGTTGGAGGTGGGCCGCCAGCAGTGGTGGATGTGGGGAGAGAGATGGCGGAATTTTGAGAGCGGACGCTCTGGACGTGTGTCCGTCAGAAAAAGGAAATTTGTAAGACTCGATGCCACGAACTGATTTTTGAACACTGTTAAGGTAATTACCTAGTTTGTTCTCTATCAAAATCTTTCATTTGCTAACTATGCCTATCAGCAGTTAATGCCTTCAGTAGTTAGAATCTTTTGTTTAGCTGGCAGTATTGGCGCTCACTGTATTGCAGTGGTTAGAGTAACGAAGATTTTTGTGAGGTAAGTGATTCATAAAAGGTATAAGTTATTGTTTTGTAGCGATAATTGAAAGTCAGATTGCATTGCGCTGAAAATATTCTGTCAGTTTAGTGATGATCAGAACAAGGAAAGAGAGAACTGAGTACGTTCAGTTTTGCTCAGCTGTTTGAAAATCAAATAACGCAAGAGTTTTTCCAGCACAGTAATTTTCAAAGGGGAAGTTTCATATATTATTCCCTTCCTATTAACTGTATTCGCAACACATTTTGAAGACAGTATGCACATCTACCACTGGATGTACCTCCAAAATTATGTCGTCGTACGACACAAAGTTCGGCAGGCAGGTCATCACAAACACAGATGTGCGTCAAAAACTAGCTTTTGGCTGGCGTTCGATTCTTTCAAGAACTGGAGCTGGGGAGGCTACTGGCGGACCGAATGAACAAAATTTTAAAAGAACTGCCTTTACATAATTTGTCAGAAAGCATACCTCACCATCATACACCTTTCAACAGCCTGTGTTTTTCAGCAGGTGGGGTTTTATGTTAAAAAGCGGACCGAAGATCACGGGTAAGGCCTTTAGGCTATTATCAAATGACCTATTCGACTGATCTGGAGGCCCTTGTCTCCTAGGCGAGAAAGAAATTAGGCTGGTTGAAACCTTAAGACCCCCGCAAACGAGCGATGGATCGAAGCGATCCGTCTCATGGCTACCGAACGCATCGTAGATCGCACGTGTGTGAGCATTTCATACTGATTGGTCACTGATTGCATGGGCACCGCAGACAGTCTGATGGGTCGCATGCGAGTCGTTTTTGCAATACGGCTTCCTGACTGGACAGCAGTGATGTGCGGCAGTACGGCTCCGACTCTTTTCTCTAGTTACTAATCCTAGTTGTGCAGTTTCGTTTCGTTCTGATTTGCCCACATTCAGTAAGAACTTTACTTTAGAATTTATAGCTAATCGGGGACAACGAATTGCTCTGAGAAAAGAAGTTGAAGGCGGAGTTGCCATCGATATTAAGAATTAGTACAAAATATATCCTCTGAGTTTGCAGAGATTAGCATTTTGAAGGTTGTCCTACAGAAGTTCATAGTAATAGTGATAGGAATGGTCACGATACAATATGTTCCATCTGATTATTTTGAGTTGTTTGTGAAATAATTACACCCATTATTAAAGTTTTTAACATCTAAACAGAATGACAACGTACTATAATGTTAAAAGCACATTTCATATTAAATGTTCTGGACATATCTGTTATGCAGATATAATGAAGTTCCTTGTCATTTCATATAAACTAACTCTCCCTCATACAGTTTATAACAAGAGTTACTGTACTTGTTACGATCAGATGAAACTATAATCGTCCAGCCATAACTGTGGCTTCTTTGACTGGTCTGGGAGATGGCTCATCTTAACTACAACAGAAGGAATATTAGTTCACTTTGTTACATGAATGATAAGAAGGTTTACCTAACTTCATACTATATTTCGCCACAGGAGAGCTTGATAATTTACAATTGTCGTTGACTATTAAAGCAACACTTGATGCGCTAATTAACGAACTGGTCTTTTGAAGTATGATGTTCAACATTTACAAAAGCACACATCCGTCTGGGTCTTGAATAAATCTTTAGTCATACTCGATGACGACGACTCCTACAGCTGAGGAGACCACTTCCTTGTTCGGCTCTTTATTGACCCCTGAGAGAGGGCGGTGTTGGGCTGAGAGAGAGGGCATGTCTCCTTCAGCCTCTCGATTCGTCGTTGCGGATTGCAGCGAGACATCGCTAATATCTGAGATATAGATTTGCGTTGCCGACGTTGGTACGGCACCATAATCTCTGGACGGTACCACAGTAATCAGTAGTGCACCAAATGAAAACAGCTCTATAGACACACAGAGACTGCAAACATTTTGTGTAAATGTTTGCAAGGCTAATGTTTAAAAAAGAAAGTGAGAAATGATGAACAAAAACCTGATTGTATAAGCGCATTTGAAAGATGTACAAATCCACTTCCCGTCAGTGGCAAGTGCATTTTATTACACACTGATGAGCCAAAGAAACTGGTACACCTGCCTAATATGGTGTAGGGCCACCGCGAGCACGGAAAAGTGCCGCAGCATTACGTGACATGGGCTCGACTAATGTCTGAAGTAGTGCTGGAAGGAACTGACACCATGAATCCTCCGGGGTTGTTCATAAATCCGTAAGAGTACGAGGGGGTGGAGATCTTTTCTGAAGAGCACATTGCAATGCATCCCAGATATGCACAATAATGTTCATGTCTGGGGAGTGTGGTGGCCAGCGGATGAGTGTTTCTGGAGCCACTCTGCAGCAATTCTCGGTGTGTGTGTGTGTGTGTGGGTGTCGCTTTGTCCTGCTGGAAATAACCAAGTCCGTCGGAATGCGCAATGGTCATAAGTGGATGCAGGTTATCAGACAAGATGCTTACGTACGTATGACCTGTCAGAGTCGTATCTAGACGTATCAGGGGTCCCATGTCACTCCAACGGCACACGCCTCACACCACTAGAGACTCCGGCAGCTTGAACTGCCCCCTGCTGACATGCAGGATCCATGGATTCATGAGATTGTCCACATACCCGTACACCGTCCATCCGCTCGATACTATTTGAAACGAGAGAACATGTTTCCAGTCATCAACAGTCCAATGTCGGCGTTGACGGTCCCAGGCGAGGCGCAAAGCTTTGTGCCGTGCAGTCATAAAAGCCCATATCGATGATATTTCGTTGAATGGTTCGCACGCTGACACTTGTTCTGTCACGTTGAACGATTCTCTTCATTCGTCGTTGGTCCCATTCTTGCAGGATCTTTTTCCGGCCCCAGCGATGTCGGAGATTTGATGTTTCACCGGATTCCTGATATTTACGGTACACTTATGAAGTGGTAGTATGGGAAATTCCCCACTTCGCCGCTGTCTCGGAGATGCTGTCATTGTAGCATCAATAACAGATCTAACAACTACGCCAGACACTTGGTTTTCTACATAGGCGTTGCCGAGTGCAACGCTGTATCCTGCCTTTTACATATGTCAGTATTTGATTAAGCGTACCTATACCAGTTTCTTTGGCGCTTCAGTGTATACAGTACAGTACAGTTGCTAAGAAGAGCGTTTCAAAATAAATTTAATAAATCATCATTTTCGCATCTTTTCAATTTATGTTTCGCAAGCATTCTTGGGGATATGGAAATAAATTGCAACTTCTGCTAAACACAGCAGTTCTTTTTCTGTATCATAACTTCCCTACCCAGTGGCGTTCGTAATACTGATTGATATAACGTAGTAAAACTGTCGTGTGTGGAGTGTTGGAGCGATTGCAGGCGGTATCGCAAGCGACGGATCGATCCTCGCTCATGTGTGGAGTTCCTTTGGGGAAAGGATGGTGACTACTGAATTAGGTCTAACTACGCGACAAAGGACGGCAGCGGTTAAATTTCATTACAATATATTCATTCGCAGCAACGAGGTAATATCTACAGTATGACGTTACCACACAACACTTTTTACACAACTTGCGATATCCTAGCTTTCACATTACAATCGTGAAAATAGTGGTGCGCCAAACATTGAAACGTTAATCAGCCAGAGCCCTAATCGTCAATAGTTAACCATATGCACGATATCATCGGCCTGGATACCAGGCCAGGCACACCGCCTTTATTCAAGCACATTCGTACGGCGTCTTTTAAAGTCTCGACACCATTGTCTAATCTTTCCTTCATTCTTAACTATGAGCCATACTTTCTGATGAATTCGGGAAGCTGTAGATCTCGTTTGCATTAAAAAATCGAAAGATAGCTGCCGCTTCGCCAGTGGTAAGGGTAACGATTTTCGAAGCCATTCCTTTGCCTTCACTCACATTGAAGGGATTGCTGAATCAAAACCGTTAGATCTGTGGCTATCTAAGCAATTAACAGAAGGTTCTGCATTCGTGCAACATTTTTCTGACCTTCCATCATTTACGTGCAGGAGTAAGCAAATGTTCCCGTATTTTTCAACACAGCTCATATGCGTAGGATGACGTTTGTGAGAAAATTCACACAATTTTAAAACATCTGGAACAGATTATTCATATAGTCTTCTACTCGGTATTACATTACTGGTGGTTACATTTACTGTGATTGTTGCGGCCAAGACCCGAAATCGGCCAAAGCGGGAACTCGCATCGAGATTCGGCCGACCAGTTTGCAAAGTAGCGTAGGTAGACCGGCCAGAATTGGGAGATAAATAAAGAGTGGATGGATATGTACAATTTCATGCTGTATGCAATCTATTTATTTTATCAATCTCACTTATAAAAAATATAAGCTTTATACAAACTATTCACTTAATAAATCTTTTTTTAATACAACCGATTTTCATTTATTACAACAAGTTAAGCTTTTATGGCATTTTAAATTATGCAATATATTCTTATTTCTGCAATTGTAGCCATTGGTGGCGCATTTAGTAGAGCAACAGCATCGATTGTATCCTTCACCACTGGTTAGCGGCCTTAAAGACGATGTGGTTTGTAATTATTTTTCTTCTTTGGCCACAGATTCAAGCGTTACCAGTTTCTCGGGCAGAATAGATAACTAGTTTCTGGAATATAGTTGCTTGCGAACAGCATGTTCTGTTGCCAGCTTGTAGAATATGCCTAGGACGTTCATGGCAACAGTAGGAACGGTTCTGTTATCTCCGCTACCTCTTTCAACTTCTGGTATACGGATGTGAACATTGGGAATTCTGAATTTCGATTTTTAAGTACCTTTGCACCTTCTGCTTACAAATTGGCAAGGGCACCTCCCCACTTCTTCATGATTTCTTGTTTATTATAAAATAGTACGTAAACTACTTTCGTTCCACATTCTTCCTCTGGTGACCAATGGTGTTTTGTTTCCTTTACTGCTGACTCAATATACAGGTTGAATAACATCGGGGATAAGCTACAAGCCCGTCTCACTTCCTTCCCAATCACTGCTTCCCTTTCATGCCCCTCGACTCTTATAACTGCCATCTGGTTTATGTACAAATTGTAAATAGCCTTTCGCTCCCTGTATTTTACCCCTGCCACCTTCATAATTTGAAAATGAGTATTCCAGTCAACATTGTCAAAAGCTTACTCTAAATCGACAAATGCTAGAAACGTAGGTTTGCCTTTCCCTAATCTTTCTTCTAAGATAAGTCGTAAGGTCAGTATTGCCTCACATTTCTACGGAATCTAAACTGGTCTTCCCCGAGGTCGGCTTCTACCAGTTTTTCCATTCGTCTGTAAAGAATTCGCGTTAGTATTTTGCAGCTGTGACTTATTAAACTGATAGTTCGGTAATTATTTCGCCTGTCTCATACATCTTGCTCACCTGATGGTAGAGTTTTGTCAGGACTGGCTCTCCCAAGGCCGTCAGTAGTTCTAATGGAATGTTGTCTACTCCCGGGGCCTTGTTTCGGCTTAGGTCTATCAGTGTTCTGTCCAACTCTTCACACAGTATCATAGCTCCCATTTCTTCTCCATCTACATCCTCTTCTATTTCCATAATATTGTCCTCAAGTACATCGCCCTTGTATGGACCCTCTGTATACTCCTTCCACCTTTCTGCTTTCCCTTCTTTGCTTAGAACTGGGTTTCCATCTGACCTCTTGATATTCACACAAGTGGCTCTCTTTTCTCCAAAGGTCTCTATAATTTTCCTGTAGGCAGTATCTATCTTATCCCTAGTGAGATAAGCCTCTACATCCTTACATTTGTCCTCTAGCTATCCCTGCTTAGCCGTTTTGCACTTCCTGTCGATCTCATTTTTGAGAAGTTTGCATTCCTTTTGGCCTGCTTCATTTACTGCATTTTTATATTTTCTCCTTTCATCAATTAAATTCAATATTTCTTGTTACCCAAGGATTTCTACTAGCCCTCGTCTTTTTACCTATTGGATCCTCTGCTGCCTTCAATACGTCATCCCTCAGAGCTACCTATTCTTCTTCTCCTGTATTTCTTTCCCCTATTCCTGTCAGTTGTTCCCTTATGCTCTTCCTGAAACTCTGTACAACCTCTGGTTTAGTCAGTTTGTCCAGGTCCCATCTCCTTAAATTCCCACCTTTTTGCGGATTCTTCAGTTTTAATCTACAGTTCATAACCAATAGATTGTGGTCAGAGTCCACATCTGCCCCTGGAAACGTCTTACAATTTAAAACCTGGTTCCTAAATTACTGTCTTACCATTATATAATCTATCTGAAACCTGTCAGTATCTCCAGGATTCTTCCATGTATACAACCTTCTTTTATGATTCCAGAACCAAGTGTTAGCTATGATTAAGTTATGCTCTGTGCAAAATTCTACCAGACGGCTTCCTCATTCATTTCTTACCCCCAATCCATATTCACCTACTATGTTTCCTTCTCTCCCATGACTCTCCCATGACTATTAAATTTTCGTTTCCCTTCACTACCTGAATAATTTCCTTTATCTCATCATACATTTCATCAATTTCTTCATCATCTGCAGAGCTAGTTGGCATATAAACTTATACTACTGTAGTAGGCATGGGCTTCGTGTCTATCGTGGCCACAATAATGCGTTCACTATGCTGTTTGCAGTAGCTTACCTGCACTCCTATTTTTTTATTCATTATTAAACCTACTCCTTCATTACCCTTATTTGATTTTGTATTTATAACCCTGTATTCACCTGACCAAAAGTCTTGTTCCTCCTGCCACCGAACTTCACTAAATCCCACTATATCTAACTTTAATCTATCCATTTCCCTTTTTAACTTTTCTACCCTACCTGCCCGATTAAGGGATCTGACATTCCACGGACCGACCTGTAGAACGCCAGTTTTCTTTCTCCTGATAACGACGTCTTCTTGAGTATTCCCCGCCCTGAGATTCGAATGGGGTACTATTTTACCTCCGGAGTATTTTACCCAAGAGGACGCCATCATCATTTATCCATACAGTAAAGCTGTATGCCCTCGGGAAAAATTACGGCTGTAGTTTCCCCTTGATTTCACCCGTTCACAGTACCAGCACAGTAAAGCCGTTTTGTTTAGTGTTACAAGGCCAGATCAGTCAATCATCCACACTGTTGCCCCTGCAACTACTGAAAAGGCTGCTGCCCCTCTTCAGGAACCACACGTTTGTCTGGCCTCTCAACAGATACCCCTCCGTTGTGGTTGCACCTACGGTACGGCCATCTGTATCGCTGAGGCACGCAAGCCTCCTCACCAACGGCAAGGTCCATGGTTCATGGGATGTAAATTTTGTTTTTTACTTAATGCGACAGATGGACACTAACGAAAAAAAGCCATCCATACTGGTGCATTAAGTAAAAAACTAAATTTACGTCCATACCGAGAAATAAACAATAGTCATGGCGATACATTGAAGCGTGTTCCATCTTCTTGTCACAGAGCCAGCACCCAGCATTATGCTGGAAATAATGATGTAGCCAACAGAAAGCATCTGAAGATGAGCCTGAAAAGGTTCGAATACTGGTTCATAAAATAAAACGTTATTATTCAAAATCGTGACTGGTTGCAGTTTTATGTAACATATTTCCACGTCATTATCATATTCTGTACAGCCTGATTGGCCCTTTCCATGGAATCTAGGCTTCGGCTATGGGTTTTTCACATATCATATCAGATCAAGCCACATTTTATTTCGCTCATTTTAACTAGGAGTGAAAAGTCTCTACCATTATCTGACTGCAGCATACTTGGAGCACCTATGGTGGTAAAGATGTCAAGCAAATGTTGAGCAACCTTCTTTACTCTTTTGATTTTCAGTGGTCTCATTAATATGAACTTGGTTATGCGATCTCGGTAATTGAGTATGAACTCGTACTCCCCGTCAGAGATACTTTGCTTGTCTATCAGATCTACCTGACATCTTGAATTAAATTCTTTACATATTAGAGGTTTGGAAACTAAACCTTACTTTTGATTAGACAGTTTGTTCTAACACGTTTTGCATTAGTGAAGATACAAAGAAATGACCTATTTGGTCACATTTTTGTACATAAACTGCAGTTCCTTTTCCTTTGCGTGCGACCTCCAAGTCCTATTTTCAAGCAAGTGCCGTGCAGTATTTCGTGTACTTCTTCTGTATGGACATAGTACAAAATAGCGCTCTTGTCTTCTGTTACTGGTGCAATGAGTATTCCTTTTCCATCAACTTCAATAACGTCATATTTTCTTAGTCGACTATAGTCAACACACCATTTTCTCCGCTTAGCTTTGGTATCTTTCTCTTGTGATTATTCCGCTGTTATTTTCTTTTTCTTGCCCATGTCATCCTCAGCCTACAGGACTCATTGGATGCGAATGTAGAGGGGCAGGCGGCCAGCACACCGCTCTCACGGCCATGTTGTCAGTTTACGAGACCGGAGCCGCTACTTCTCTGTCGAGTAGCTCCTCAATTTTCCTCATAGGGGCTGAGTGGTGCCCGCTTGCCGACAGCGCTCAGCAGACCGGATGGTCACCCATGTAAGTGCTAGTCTAACCCGACACCGCTTGACTTATGTGATCTGACAGGAACTGATGTTACCACTGCGGCAAAAGCATAATTCTCATTTAAAGAGGGAGGTCAATTAAAATCTCACGTTAACTTTTTAATTCAGAGAATCCCCATGATTATAAAAGATAATATTTTGTTTAATAAAATTAGTCCCGAACATAGACAGTATTAAAGTAAGCACCAGTCTGTATGCAGACTGTGATTTGAACTGAAGGTATCATACGTGGGTATGCCCAGGATTCCCCCATCTGAAAGGCGTGCTGCACAAGTGCCAGATTTCATTTGGGAAGTTCCCTCCAATAGCGGCTGAATTCACGCATGTCAGTTGAGAAAGAGTCGTGATAATCTGCAAGTCGCAAACGAATGTTATTGTGTTTAAAATTAATTTGTACCAAAACTTTCATAATATGCATGTTAATCGGCCTGCTGACAGGTCAAAAGAAACGTCCCAATCAGAGTTTAAT
Source organism: Schistocerca cancellata (assembly GCF_023864275.1). Classification (NCBI taxonomy): domain Eukaryota; kingdom Metazoa; phylum Arthropoda; class Insecta; order Orthoptera; family Acrididae; genus Schistocerca; species Schistocerca cancellata. The sequence goes on along the minus strand of NC_064633.1, from coordinate 177,306,699 downwards.
CTTTCGTGAAAGGAAGCTAAGCTCAGGTTCTCTGAGAAGAATTCTCTTATTGATGATATAAATTTAGAAGGTACGTAACGATAAGGTTCGGAAGATGGTACAAACAGTGTTGCCTTCATATGAATAATAAGGTTCAGTGACATTAGCCTATATTCGTAAAAGGTCAATTTTTTAGAATCTGTCAAAGCAGTCAGGCCTATTGTTTTTAGGAACCTTTTTGTCGGTCTGTGCGACGGTTATAAACATAAATACTAGAGGGCTTACTGGTAATTGGCGTCTTTAACGCGAGATGTTTTCATGTCTTCAAAAAGTGTTAAACACAGTTTCTCTAAAAAAGCATGTTTTAATTAATGTGTTTTTAATCAATGTTTGAAACAAACAAAAACTTTTCAGTTTACGTGTATGTTCTAATGTTTGTTAGTAGAGTGTTCTATACAGATTGCAGCAGAGAAAACACAAATGCCGATGGAGTCCGAGAGGAATAAGGGATGGTGGTATAACCGCCTATTTTGTACTTACTTGTTTGAAGCAAAGTATTTTTAAAACACAGCGACCGTAGAGACACATTTGGCAGCTGACTAAAAAATCTGTATAGTTAAACTCGTTATAACGAATCTTAAAATAATTTAGCTGTCATTCTTTGGTCCGCTTTCACAGAAAAATTTTATACCCGAAATACTTCAACTATGCTTAGTAAATATATATTCTATTTAAAATGGCCAGGATGGACCTCAAGTGAACGGAGAAGGGAGGGATGGGGGAGGCTACACCACATTTCACGAAACCTGCACAAATGGGTGAAGTGGGAGCAAATAAAGAAACAGACGAACAAAAAAGCAGCTCACGTAATTAACCGAAGTTCCCTTACCACATCTGAAAGATGTAAACAGCAGCTACTACGTGCACGCCGCAGGTAACACTGAAAGTGAGAGAAGTGCTACCTACCGCTCATTGTTGTCTCATCAGAGGACACAGTGCGATTTAGCCAGGGATTTCCCGCCAGCTCGTGAAATGGCTGGCCAAAGTCGGATATGCGTCGATTCTTTCAAGCAATCGGACTTTCGCCAATCCTTTCGGCCAAAGTATGAAATGGCCCGCCAGTTCACGATCAGTCAGTCTTCGGGTCTTAGCTGTAATATTTATACCGTATCTGTACCTTAACAAGACAGTGTCCTCCAGACAAGTACGAATGCATGCACGCCTGAATGACATTGTAATGTGAAGACACAGAGTCTGCTTAAATACGTGCACTGCAAAACTGTTGGCACCTGGGACGAGACAACCAACGTCGACGTGCATGTAGCTGGGATATACAGTGTCACCAGACACAGTGCTTTCGGCACACAACATGAGCTGGTTACTTTGATTTTGCGCTCTCAGCGTCCTCTGGAGGCAGTTGAAGGTTTTATTTGGCTTGCAAACCACACAGTTTGTTCACTAAAATGGAATTGCGTAATTTCCCGTGTTAGCTCTATTACAACGCACTTTTCTTCTCTTGATCATTTGCTAGTCATGTTATTGTTTCTGCAATATACATAAATAAAAACTTAAATATCCGTGACGTTTAATAAAACAAAAAAAGATACATGTCCACTCAGTAAGCACATCAGCTTATAAAAGTTCACCAAATCGAACGAGCTCATCTCCACTCTATCCAATCCAAAGCCTCTGACTCCTGGAACTCCTCTCTGGCTGGACATGGGGGTTGAACCCCTCTACCATCCTCCACACCTACAAATCCCTGATCCGTCCCATCCTCTGTTATGCCAGTCCCACCTGGATATCCGCCCCCCCCCCCCCCAAATTCTATGTCCTCCAGATCCTCGAGCACCATGCACTCCACCTCACCTTCTGTATACACCTCCCTTCCCCCACACAGATCCTATACGACCTGATTCTTTTCCCCCTATCTGCTCCTATTCCTTGAACATATCCGAGTCCTCTACACCTCCCGCCGCCTTGATCTCCCTTATCCTTGGTTGTTCATCTCCTCTCCAACCGCAACCCTCTGCCGCACCTTCACTGTTGTGTCCCACCTACCCTCCACCTCTACACCCTTGATCTACTTTCCCAAGGTGGCTTCCATTGACTCCCCCTCCTGGATTATGCCCTCTCTCCCTCCATTTATCCCTCCTATCAACTCTGATCCTCATCTGCCCTCTCCTTCCTCTATCCTTTTCCTGGGCTTCCTCTCGCCCCCACCTTCCATCCTGTTTGTTACCCACCTACCCTCTCTCTGCCTCCCATCTCTCCCCTGAGTCCTTTTACTCTCCCCTCCACCGCCTTTCCCACTCCTTCTCGCAACCGCCCAGGCCCCCTTTTTTTTTCTATGTCCCCTCCCTCCATCGGCTCCCTCCTTTTTTCCTTTCCTCTCTTCCACCCCCACCCCTCCCTTTTTTCCCCATCTGCCGCCATGTCACCTCTACAGTGCTGGTTTAAGTGAGTGTTCAATGTTGTGCGTCCCCTGCCAGTGTTGTAAACAGCCACCATACTGTCGCCAGTTGTGTTTTTATCTCATGCAAACAGAAACCAGAGTGTCGCTGTGTTTTTTTTATTGTGAATATCTCCTTCCTGTGTTTCTTCATCCACATCGTCAATGCGGTGTTTTTGTATTTTACACTCCCCCACTTCCCGCCATTTTACTGTTTTTAACGAAGTCGCCGTTTTATCGCCTGTTTATATCTTTTTGTTCTCTCACCATTGTTTGTTTAACTTTTCTCTCGGTTGTAGAGCAGCGTATTAAGCTGCTGTCAGCCCGCCCCTCCCCAGGTGGGGGGAATCGAAAACCTATAAAGGAAAAAAAAACGAGCTTACTCAAGATAGAGGACTTATTTATATTTACGAGACATCAAATATTACAGAATTTATTTTTGTTAATTTCGTAAGTCAGTTCTACAATCTCTTAGACAACACAGATGTGAAAAAAACAATTCATGTGAAAAAAACAATTCAAGGCCGCAAGACTCGAACCATCTACGGAACTGACCTCTGCACCGTAACGTGGTCCCTCTACCCACTTTTAATACAGATAAATGGAGATTTATTTCTGATTTCATAAAAACAGTAATAAAAATAGATAAGCTTACAGTAAAGTAACGTAAATAAGATGACAGCTAATTACAGCCGTTAATTACAGTAGCACATGGAAATAAGTATGCTACGCTGCAGCTGGGTAATAACTGACTTTGTGTTTAATATTATAGTTATTTATAGGTTTTAATTGCCGAAACGTTTTTAATTTACGTTTAACTATAATAAATCCTAGCGAGAGCGAAATGTTTTTCATGAATCGACAATGTGACTTTGCCTGAAACGGCTTACTCTCATAACACGTGAGCTACAACGAGACAATAAGTAAATATTAAAATTCTTTGACCATGAATGTGACGTTTCTCGCCTTTTTTTAATGAAATCGAAACAATAACGAATCGTTCTCGAGAAATTCAATGTTCTGGTGCTTAAAAAAAAGGTTCAAATGGCTCTGAGCACTATGGGACTTAACTACTGAGGTCATCAGTCCCCTAGAACTTAGAACTACTTAAAACTAACTAACCTAAGGACATCACACACATCCATGCCCGAGGCAGGATTCGAACCTGCGACCGTAGCGGTCACGCGGTTCCAAACTGAAGCGCTTAGAACCGCACGGCCACACCGGCCGGCTCTGGTGCTTAAGAAACAGTTTATATTCGTGAGGTATAAAGAGTAACATAAAACTCACCGAATATTGGATCTACTGAACATCACAAATATAGTATGGCGTCTTGCTGTCCGCAGGTCTCAAGCTTTATGGTTGCGACATAGACAGCGTTCTTGCTTTCTTTTGGTTCTACATTACGTAACACGTCGCTGAAATATCGCACAACTTATTATGAGTTTCACGTGACTAAATGGCTGCTCGACGTGAAACAGAAAGAAGTGACGTCTCAAAACTCGTAGAGTGCCACGTCAATGTAGGATTACTCGACCCGTGTGTAGACGGCTCAAGGATTGTGGACTCTGTGACCTGTGGAAGTTTCTGAAGGTCCTGGAGGCATGCCCGGATACCGAAATAGTTAAAAGGACCGCTCGCGTTAAGCTGTAAATCCAGGGTCGATTCCAGGTCCAGCAAATATTATCATCTCTCGCCAACAGCTGATGTCAATCCAGTTACGCAAAATGTGAATTCCTTTCGGTAATAACTTATTCGTAAACTTCCCACGTCGGCGGTAGTCATGCATGACACACTGTATTAGACAGTTCATTACCTTCGGGAGGCCCCTCACGAGTGGCCTCAAGCATGTGATCCGACTCGGACGTGTAATACAAGCTTATCGCTCCCTGCGACACGATGCCGCAAGCGCTGCGTTGTCTCTTCGGTGCGCGCTAGTGGCACGCACCCGACCTCATGATGCGCTTACAGTTGCTCCCTTGCCGCGCCTCTGTCATCTGACCCTGATCCCACATTAGGAGATATTGCGCTTAGAATAAGCTGCGTTACACGCTTCGCCGGACGGAACATTGCCGACGGTGCTCCTCTTTTCGGAGATAATGCCAGGCATGCAAAACCTGCCGATGCACTCTCTTTTGCCAGTAAGAAGCTTATGGACGGAAAGCGTTCCTCCATTTTCCGGTTGACCTATTCGCGATGAACCGCGTTAACGTTCTACTTGTCTTGACACCTTTTATCGACGATAAGCAACTGTGCCGGACGCAGTATCTTTCCAAGAATATATATGTCTCTCAAACTGCCAGGGCGTTCCATAAGTAATGCAGCAAACTTTTTTCTCGGCCAATTTCCACTGAAAAATTGTGGAATGTGTTGTGGGACATCGTGGAATATTCCTGTTTCAGCCCGTACAGTTACTGAGCGAGGGGGCGCTGTGGTTATTACACTGTACTCGCATTCGGGAGGACGACAGTTCAAACCCGGGTCTTGCCATTCTGATTTAGGTTTTCCGTGCTTTCCCTAAATCGCTTCAGGCAAGTACCGGGATCGTCCCTTTGAAGGATAACGGCTGACTTCCTTCCCCACTCTTCCGTGATCCGTTGGGACCGATGACCAGCATGGTCTCTCCCGGAAATCAACGAAACGGCCAATCCCTATAGTTCCATGATGTTCCGATAAGTGGCAGACCTATTCATAGCCTTCAAAATTGTATCTGTAACGGAGGTGCTTTCCAAGCAGAGAACAGTCATTGAGTTTCTTTTGGCGGAAAACTAGAGCATCGGAGGTATTCACAGGCCCTTACAGAATGTCTACGGGTACCTGGCAGTGAATAAAAGCATGGTGAGCCAGTGGTCGATGCATCTGACATCCTCCCAACAAGGTGACGCACACCAGTCCGATATCTTGGGGCCGGACAGGGTGGCCGAGCGGTTCTAGGCGCTACAGTCTGTAACCGCGCTACCGCTACGGTCACAGGTTCGAATCCCGCCTCGGGCATGGATGTGTGTGATGTCCTTAGGTTAGTTAGGTTTAAGTAGTTCCAAGTTCTAGGGAACTGATGGCCTCAGAAGTTAAGTCCCATAGTGCTCAGAGCCATTTGAACCATTTTTTTGATATCCTGGGTACTGGCTGGCTACACACGACTGTGACTCCTGCAATGTTGGAACGTCTGGACACTCTCATTCGAGGTGATCCACCGATTTGAAACAACTCGTTACTCAACTGGACGATTCTCTTGGTAGTGCTGACACACTCGTCCACCAGTTGACGGCTCATAGATGTGTGCTCGTAGTCTTCTCTCCTTCTGACTTGTATCAGATTGGTCCAATGAAGGATGTAGTCCGCGGGAAGCACTACGTGGATGACAGGGCAGGTTAATGATGCAGCAAGAGGTGGCCTAAGACGTCGACCATTAGAGTGGTACCTTGCGGGCATACAGGGCCTCCCAGTAAGGTAGCTTAAAGTCGTTGCATTTAACGGAGATTATGTTGAAAAATTGTGGTTTTGTAGCAAAAAGAGTAGAGAATAATATGGTGTATTGAAATCTTGAATAAAACGAAAGTTCATTTCAGAATAAAAAACGTGTTGCGTTAGTCATGAACGCCACTCGTACAATGAGCAATTGGACATAAACAGAGAACCAAATACTCTCTCTCGTTGGAAAACTCACCACACTTCGCAAACAGATGGCATATCGTAATATACCATTACCAGTTCACATACAGACTCAGCGTTATCTTTAAAATCAAGCAGTGTCAATAGCCTCTGAATGAAAAGGTACGGTTCAGTAGAAGCCAACCTAAAATCAGTGACAAAATAATAGCAGAAAATCTAAATTAACTGGAAAGACTGCCAGAAACTTCATTAGATGCAAAGAATACACATATAAGAGCATTGAAGAGTGAGAATGCCCCTCCTAACTCATACATGAAAAACACAATCCCATTTAAATAAAACAGACACGCAAATCTTTTGCAAAATAAGAGCGGAAAGAAAATTATAACTTTCAGGAACAGCAATGTTTTTTCATAGCTTCATTAATAATCGAGATATATACGCTACTTTTTTTATTTGTAAATCGAATTATGTTAATTTTGTCCGATAGATCAGCAGACCTTGATGAGAGAAAATAAGTTATATAAGGCGTTTGAAGATACGAGTCACTATATACCATTTGCATTGAGAAAATATTAAGACACTAAAGAAGCATTTCTGGGTTTACGCTTTGCCATGGAAAGAAAAGTAATTTATTTATTTATCGTGTCAAAAGTACAGAAATATCAGAAAAAATTTATAAATGTTGACATAATGAAATCCAGAATATAATCATAACACCGGTCAACCTACATGCAAGCTAATGTTGAAACAAAATGTTCGAAATCCGGAGAATATAGAACAGAAATATATTGGTTTAACACCCCGTCGACGTCAACGTCATTAGACATAAAGAATAGACTGAATAGCTACGTCGAAGAAAATTCTACAAAGCACAAGGGAGTTGCTGCCTGTGGCAAAGATTGTGTTGTGCTATAGATTTAACGTTATTCGGTAATATACGTTACGTTTTACAGAGTAATGTATGCACCAGGAATAGACCGATGCTAATAACTGTTTTTAATGCCTTTAAGTCTATCTCATGATGCGAATGATTCTCACTACATTCAGTGTTTACTTTTTTCGCTTTTATATCTTCTCACAGCTACATGACCCCTACGATGCTCCAAATACTCCTTAAAAGTATAGCAAGTGATGAATCGCTAAGCGATTCGAAACAGGTGATGTAAATAAAAATTGAGGCATCGCAAATGGCGACTAGTAGTAGTTAAGACTGGAAACCTGCAATCATTCGTTGTTTAAAGCCGCCGTCTTGGTTAAGATTTTAATGGAAGTAAGGAAAACCACGAAAACCAAAATGTCTATGGTCACGCGGGGATCTGAACGACGTGAGTACAGAGCGCGAAAGCTGCCTGTTAATTTGCGATTTATATTTTGCCCACTAAATTTTTTCTTTTCTTAAACAGTGACTTATACGAACAATGCTTTGCGTGTTTATACCACGATCATCTTCGATTAGCCGAACCAAGCTCTTTGAGCATATCTTTGTGGCTCCACTGATGCATTTCTCACTTTCGGACACCTGTTCAAAACACCAGCCAATGGAAAATGTTTGCCGGTGTGGAACCAACGAGGCGATATAGTTTCAAAGGAATTTTTGCCACTCTGTGCCTGGTTTACTACTTCGGAGGCAGTCTGATCGGTTATGCTTCTTGCTTTGTCTCGTGTTAATGCGGACTGGTTCAGAGATTCCACAGTCATGAAGATAATGCATGAGCTACTTCCAGTTATTAGCCATGGTGGCTGACAAATGATGTACAGGATATTTCATACGTATATTCTAAATATACGCACTGTTATTTCTCTATCACTCCATGGACTGAATCTGCAGTGGTTTCATTACAGGTCGTGGAATGTTCATAGTTTGCTCACTTTTTGTACAATGGAAGCTGATCGAGTAACATTTTTTCATAGTACATATTCTTTGTATTTATTTCGGTCAACGTAAATCATTTCACTTATTATTTTACGTAACATAGTTACACGCTGCCATGCTGTTCAGACAAGTTTCTGTAGGCCTTGTCACACGTGCGCTGATAACGGCGCACAGTTAACTGATTTAATCATATGCTACCATTGCAAACCATTAACAATATACAAGGGGCGCTCAAAAGGAAACGAGCGAGAGGCATTATTACAGAAACTAGTACCTGTATGTTAGAAGTACTGACCCTGACTGTTGAGCACTTGTCCTACTGTGACACAAGGCGGTCAATGGCTGTCTCATAAAATTCCTGGAGCTGCGACGTTAACCAGTTCCGCACATACAGCTGAACGTCGTTGTCCGAGAAATTGCAGGAGAGAGTATGTTGACGTCCTTCTTTGACCAAGATGGCCCCCTTCTGATTCACTTCCTGCAGCACGGGACAACAGTGAATGCCCAGCGTTACTCGCAAACCTTGACCACCCTTCGCCAAGCGATCAAATCAAAACAACCAGGCAATCTCACCTGTGGGGTCATTCTGGTCCACGACAATGAAAGCCTCATACGGCCAACACAGTCGCGGCACTCCTGCAGAAATTCAAATAGGAGGTTCTCGCCCACCCTCCATAAAGTCCGGACCTCTCTCCCTGTGATTACGCCATTTTTGGTCGCCTTGAAAAGGCTCTGAGGGGCTAACAATTCACCTCAGACGACGACGTCCAGCTGTACGTGCGGAACTGGTTAACATCGCAGCCCCGGGAATTTTATGAGACAGCCATTCACAGCCTTGTGTCACAGTGGGACAAGTGTCTTAACAGCCAAGGTCGATACTTCTAACATACAGGTACTGATTTCTGTATGTATGCCTCTGGCTCGTTTCTTTTTGAACACTCCTTGTATACCTCGTTCTTTGCATGGGTTAACGTTACAGGCGGAGAAATATATACTGTCGTATGGTGTTCTGGAAGATAGACGATTTCTGAATACGAAGCACAGTGTACAGGTATACAAGTGAAATGTTCTGTGGAAAACATGATAGCGATATGATTCCTATATTTAGTAATATGTGGAGATTTTGGTCTTGAATGATATTCTGATCGATGTGTTTTAATGAAGGATTTCAATAAATATTCATTTCAAGTCTAAATTCAGTCATTACAGATACGAGGGAGTATCCGCATTGCACGGCTTTGGATATAAGCGCGAACATGTACATTATATAACTTTTAAGGCGTTCTTGATGATTATCTGCTAGTTCACATTTAGATATCTAGCTACACGAATGTCATTTCCATTGCATCTACATTAAGTGGACGTGCCTGTGACTGTTTCGTTAAATATTTGCAGTCAGATTGTGTTTTTCACTTTGTTTTCTGATGCATAAATAATGGCACATTAAAGTACAACTTAATATTTGAGACTTCACTTAGCTGCTAATGGTAGTATTCATTTTTATTACCCAACATACCGATTACATATGGCGTACCCTATCACGATTTACTTCTTGTGTTCTTTTGAATGCTATACAGTCACAGTTTATTTAATTTTTTTCATGTCGTTGTAGACCGTTTGCTAATATGCTTCCCCGTACATCTCCTGATTCACTCTATTATGAGTCACTGTATTTTGTGTTTTATGAAGTCAGTGTTTACCAAGCTTCTCTTTCTGTCTGTTAAAAAATACATTTTGTCTGCAGTGATTATGAGTTTTTGCATAATTTTTTGTTTTATTTTATCACTACCCATGCTGAGACCACATAAAATAATACACTAACATATATGACGGAGTTTTCAAATAACTTTATTGGTTCCAGAATGAGATTTTCACTCTGCAGCGGAGTGTGCGCTGATATGAAACTTCCTGGCAGATTAAAACTGTGTGCCCGACCGAGACTCGAACTCGGGACCTTTGCCTTTCGCGGGCAGAAGTAAAGCTGTGAGTACCGGGCGTGAGTCGTGCTTCGGTAGCTCAGATGGTAGAGCACTTGCCCGCGAAAGGCAAAGGTCCCGAGTTCGAGTCTCGGTCGGGCACACACTTTTAATCTGCCAGGAAGTTTCGACTTTATTGGTCTTTCATTATTTATGTCTTTTCTAGGGTTTGAATGCGTTACTTTTTAATTAATGAAAATGGAATTCTTTGGACTTAATGTTGAACTTTCTAGGGCAGTTAAATGAAAGTTAAGAAATATATGCATGATTTAAGAGATCATAATAAACTAGGACAGAAAACAGTGTTAAACAACTGCCACTGATATATGTGAACAACTGTGGTAAGTAATGATATTATGGCGGACAACTTTTCTCTTGCTTGGTGTTATTTACTCCGTGAGACCTTGTCTGATTCTGTAGGAGGAAGAAGTATGTAACTTGGTTGAAGACAACACTGAATTTTTTGTGTTAATATTTTTTCGTGTGTTGCAGTACTTACATGGCTTGGACAAAAATATTGAAACACCGAAGAGCAATACATTACCATGCCTAAAATGACACAGGAAATACGTATACATTCAAAACAGCTTCCAGTCATCTCGTAATGAATAAATACAGGCCATGTATGGTTTTCAGGGCACTATTAAGACATCCTTCCATAAAAATAGCGGTAAGCTCAGGCAACGAGGATGAAGGTGGCAAAGCGATCACGCTCTTATCTCTCCAAATCATTCCACAAAAGTTTATTAATATTAACATGTGGTGGATGTGGTGGCCAGCGGAGATGGGGAAATTTATCCTTGTGCTCAGAAACCAGTGCTGGATGATCCGAGCTGGGTGAACAGCGGCCCTGTCGTCTTGGAACACAGCTTGACCATTAGGGAACAAAAATTGTGCCATGGGATGGACCCCATCAGCCAAAATGGTCACACAATGCTTCGCAGTAACGGAACCTTGCAGAATAATCAAGGGCTCCATGGAATACCACCGTGTGGCTGCACAAATCATCACTGAACCCTAATCAGGTTTAACTGTTGGGACGTAAACTCGGTCAGAAGATGGAAACAGTGTGCAATAAGACTCATCCGACTATCTAACTTTCTCCATTGTCCCGTAGTTCAGGTTTTACGGCTTTGGCACCACGTTTTGCTGTTACAGGCGTTGCCGTTTCAGACGCACAGTTCTCGAATTTCAGCTCGCCTAGCAATTCCCTTCTTCTAGAGCTCCCTTCGTGTTGTTTTGTTGCCGACAAGGCTCGCGAGTGAGCCTCTCAGTTCTGCAGTGACTTTTGCAACTGTTTTCCTTCTTTGTTTCATCACAATCCTATTCAATGACCATTTGTCACGATCACTCAACGCACTTCCGCTCACGTTTTGACTTAGCGGATGATGTTTTCCCCTTTCCCGGTATGCGGCATAAAATTTCAATTGCTGCCTCTTGAAATAACAAATACTTCGGCTACCTTCACTCCGGAAGCAGTCGTCATACGAGCACCAACAATCTGTCCACGTTTGAAACCACTTAGAACCGACGTAATGCACTCACAACTACACAGAACACTGTTCTGACCATGTGTGACTCTTGAAACGTACTGGTAACACTGCACAGGTGCCGTTCGGTGTAAAATGCAACAGTGCAATCTGCAGGTTGGTTCAAATGGCTCTGAGCACTATGGGACTTAACTGCTGAGGTCATCAGTCCCCTAGAACTTAGAACTACTTAAACCTAACTAACCTAAGGACATCACACACATCCATGCCCGAGGCAGGATTCGAACCGGCGACCGTAGCAGTCGCGCGGTTCCGGACTGAGCGCCTAGAACCGCGAGACCACCGCGGCCGGCACAATCTGCAGGCTTCTGTAGCATCTGCATCTATGTTCAAACGTGCATTTCTCTGGGTGTTTCCACATTTTTGTCCAACCCCTGTACATGATAGTAGGGAAAGACATACCTGGCATTCCAATGGTGTTCTCCATCAGTTGACTGTCTGGTAATATAATCAGTGGTGTAATAAACTCGATGATTCAGTATTTGGAACTTAAGGTGTAGAGTTTAACTCCTCCTCGCAAATACGAATATGCATTTGGGAGAATGACTTGTGCTAGAGGGTTGAGTAAGGATCTATTTTCAGGTGATTATAGGATACACTGAGCTATGTTTCGCCACGACCTAGATGGAACTGAACTGCCTGGAGCCAATGCATAACAAAGACGCCACAAAGACAGCTCCAGAAGATATAGGCGTCTGCCTGAGAAGAAGATTGTGCGCAGGCTATCTGTCCTCTTTACACTACCTTCTGACCTCTTGGGTGACTGCCTCCTAACTGCATCCACCACCCTAGTGAGACGCATGCTCGAGTCTGGACTGGTAGTTGGCTGGCTACGCTGTCTCTTCTCTCCAGTCGTTGTGTACCACCTTGATGCTGACCACTGCTAAAGCCGAACACATCCTTCCACATCGATCATACTGAGGGCCGCAGTTGGAGTACCGTCTGCCCCCGTGCCCAATGTGGATGTATGCAACTTACGTCTGTCATTTAAATAAACCCCATCACAAAGAAAACACGCACAACGCAGGAATTATCCGAATCGAATGGAAGTAAAACGTACAAGTACAGACAAACAAATAAATACAAGAGAAAGAGCTTCAGAGTTTGAGCAAGTCAGAAACTTCTCAGCCAACCTCTGGCCCTTACGCAAGCAGTTATCCGGGTTGCCATTGATTGACACAGCTGCTGGATGTCCTCCTGAGGGAAATCGTGTCAAATTCTGTCCGTTTGGCGCATTGAATCGTTAAAATCCCAAGTTTGTTGGAGGACCGTGGCCATAATGTTCCAGACGTTCTCAATGGAGCAGAAACCTGCCAACATTTCCGGCCAGAGCAGGGTCTGGCAAGCACGAAGATAAGCAGTAGGAACTCTCGCCGTGTGCGTAAGGGCAATATTTTATTGAAATGTAAGCCCAGGGTAACTTGCCATGGAGGGCAACAAAACAGGATGTAGAAAATCGTCGACGTACCGCTGTGTTGAAAGGGTACCACGGATGACAACCAAAGGGGTCATCCCCAGACCATCACTCCTGGTTGTTGGACCGTACGGGGGTGACAGTCAGATTGGTATCCCACCGCAGTCCGGGCCGTATCCAGACACGTCTTTACTGGTCTCGTGGCTCAGTTCGAAGTGGGACTCCTCACTGAAGACAATTCTATTCCAGACCCTGGTGTCCAGCAAAGACGTGTCTGGAGATGCCTCACACAGCGGTGGAATAGCAACCCGAATGTCACTAACCAAACGGCCCGACAATCCGCAGAGATGGTCTGGGGTGGCCTTTCATTTCACAGCAGGACCCCTTTGGTTGTCATACGCGGCACCCTCACAGCACAACTCTACGTTTTGCGTGCTTGCCAAACCCTACCTTTGCCAGCACGGTCACCAGATCTCTCCCCAATTAAGAACATTTGGAGCATTATGGGTAAGGCTCACCAATCATCTCGGGATTTTAACTGTCTAACGTGCCAGTTGGATGAATTTCGCAATATATCCAACTTTCAGCAAGTCTTTCAATCACAGACAAGCCGTGCAACTGCCTGCGTACGGGCCAGGGGAGCACCACACATTACTGACTTGCTCAATTTGTGAAGCTCTTTCTCTCGAATAAATCATCCAATGTTGCTGAAATTGTAATCATTTGTTTGTGTGCTACAGGTATGTCACATCTACATATTTCCGTCCAATTGGGTTTATTCCTTCTCTGTGCGCCGTTTCATTCATTCATTCATTTTGAATGGGCCATCTTTGGATCATGTTATTTCAACTGTAATGCTCTACGTGTTCTGATGTTTGCCCAGTGCTCCAGCATTCGTTCTCGGTGTTGCATCTTTCTCTCTTGGGTCCAAGCCTTTCTTCTTTTTAGTTTTGGTTTTTCTTGGAAACCCTGCCACGCCACACGTTTCTCCTTGAGTGGGACACGCTCAAAGATGTCATCATGGGTGATCCCCAGTTCTTAAAGATTTATCTCCACCTATATGAACCAGGCCCATTTTCTTTTCTTCTCCTGAAAGTAGGTGATCATACGATTACTTAGTCTTTTAGGGTTCATTCGGGTCATATGTCCATAAAACATAATCCTTCTTTTCCGGATGGTATCGGTTATCTTCTCTATGCGGGAATTCAGTTCATGATTACGACGTCCCCTTTCTCTTTTATGGACCTAAGATATTTATCAAAATCTTCCTTTCCCTGGACTCTAGTTTTTCGATCAGGCCTTTTTTGTCCATTACTATGAATTCAGAAGCGTACAAGACCTCTGGACGAATAACACTCCAGTAATGCCATAACTTTCGTTGAACATGTTTTTGGTTAAATGAAATGCCATATCCATTTTGTTCATGCGTGATATGAAAGCTTCTTTCTGTGATAAGTTGGCTGTTATCAATTCTCCGAGATGTTTAAACTTTTCAACTCGATTAATTTTGCCTTAACCCACTACAAGCTCCCATGGTGGTGAATTTATGTTCGTTATAAGCTCAGTTTTCTCAAATGAAATTTGGAAGCCAGTCTTCTGTGCTTGTACGTTAAGCTCATTAATCTGTCTCTCAGCTGTTTCCATGGAATCATAAAAAATTGCAAGCTCATCTGCAAAATCGAGACAATCCATTTCAAGTTTTTGTTTCTTGAAACCCAGCCTGAGACCATTTTTAATACCTTGGTTTTCAAGTTCTTTGCGCCACTCACGAGTCACCTTCTCGAGGGCACAGTTGAAGAGCAGAGGTGAGAGCACAACTCCTTGCCTCACTCCAGTCTTTATTTCAAAAGCTTCTGATGTTTCTCCTCTAAATACAGAATATCGACACTAACCAAAGAGATCACTATGACGGAAAGCAATAGATGGGGCAGGTATCTGCAAAAGTTTCGTGTGGCTCTAAGGAAGTATTCCGGCCGTGTGCTGCTGATCCGCTTGCGACAGCAGAATGCCGCAGCGTGATTTTTTAAAATTATTTTTGTGGCAAGTTGTGTCCAAAGAGTGACCGCCTTTGGCGATTTTTTCTTCCTGGAGTGGCAAGGTGGGAGAAATAGTTTCACTTTGTTGTGCATTCGCTTGCAAAGGGACTTGGGCTCTCTGTGGGTCCTTGAGTCCTTTGAAGGTGTTGGTCAGGTAGTTGTGCGAGTGAGTGACAGTAACTATTTACGTGTAAAATACTGAATAACTGATTATATCATCTTTGATGGTCCTGAGGAGATACAATAATGGCTCGAGGCACCTTGTATTTGTGCCGGTGTCGTGGTACGACCTGCCCTACATTCGCAAGTTGGCGAACATTTCCCCGATACTCGTCTAATTTGTGAAAAAGCCCAGTTGCTTGGTCTTTTATATTCTCAGCGAAGTATTTCTCTCCAGTCAGCTCGTCTATTTCAAAAAATGTTCAACTAGCTCTGAGCACTATGGGACTTAACACCTGAGGTCATCAGTCCCCTAGAACATAGAACTCCTTAAACCTAGCTAACCTAAGGACATCACACACATCCATGCCCGAGGCAGGATTCGAACCTGCGACAGTAGCGGTCGCGCGGTTCCAGAGTATAGAGCCTGGAACCGCTCGGCCACCCGGGCCGGCAGCTCGTGTGCTTCCCTCATCCTGGCCCATCTTGGGGTGCCTAGGGTCCACTTCAAACACCTGTTTTGTAGTGGTTGCAAACTGCGTATATTAGAGTCACATGTTTCCAGAATGAGATTTTCACTCTGCAGCGGAGTGTGCGCTGATATGAAACTTCCTGCGAACCTTCGCAGGAGAGCTTCGGTAAAGTTTGGAAGGTAGGAGACGAGGTACTGGCAGAAGTAAAGCTGTGAGTACCGGGCGTGAGTCGTGCTTCGGTAGCTCAGATGGTAGAGCACTTGCCCGCGAAAGGCAAAGGTCCCGAGTTCGAGTCTCGGTCGGGCACACAGTTTTAATCTGCCAGGAAGTTTCAGAGTCACATGTTGTTCCCCAAGACGTCGAACCGTATAGCAGGGAGGGTTGGACCGTCGCTCTATAAAGTTTTAACTTAGTTGACTGGTTGATATTCCTGTTCGTGAAAAACGGCGTGAGTACCCGGATCATCTTCATAGTATTCAATTTTATATCTCTTATATGTGGGGTAAAAGTCATCCCTTTATCCAGTATCACTCCTAGGTATTTCGTTGTCGTAGTCCAGTTCATTGGCTCTCCATTCATGGCAAGTCGTGTAATCATTTCCGGCCGTTTCTTTGCAAACAGTATTGCTGTCGTTTTCGTAGGATTCAGGGTGATTTTATTGCTATTTGGCCATTGTTCGGAGACGACAAGTTATCATGTTGACAAGTTGTTCGATGTTCCTTCCAGAGGCTGGGAAGACCCTGGCATCGGCGTACAGGCTGGCGATGTCGTTTTGAATGGTCGGAATGTCGTTAATGTACAAATTAAACAGGCATTACGATATCACCGCTCCCTGTGGGATGCCAGCTGAGACAGTTTTCATTGATGACTTCTTCCCATCTGTTTGTACAAACAGACGCCTGTCCTGCAGAAAGCTATCAATCAGTTTGATGTAACAGTCGGAGAGACGGGTTTGATGGACTAGTTTGACTATAAGCTTGCCACGCCACACACGATCATACGCCTTTTCTGTCGCAGCGTGAACGACAGGTCCGCGTATATATCGACTGCCCTCCGGCACACAGAAATCGTGTACCGCTGACATGTATACTTCCGGCACGCGGCCGTGTCCCACGGGAGCTGTTTGTAGTTACGCTCGGAGAAATGGTCGTTGGCAATCACAAGTCGTTTGTTCGTCCAGTGGAAGCTGGATTCACCGTGCATTGGCACGGATCCAATCTGTCCTGCACTCAGCGTAGCGTTTGAATGTTTGAATGTTCGATACTGCCGTTTATTACGAAGGTTATGGCTCCGTTCAACAACTGAAAATTGCGTTTCTTCTGAAATGAAATATCGAGCAGCTACGCGAGTATTGAAAAGTAATTTATAGCACAATAAAACAGAATCTTAAGAGAAATGAAGAAACTATAATGACGCAAAAGTCTTTCTATTTTCCAGTTAGATATCATAGTTCTAGTGTCATGGCGGTTGAAAATTCAAACGAAAACGTTCACTACGGGACGAGAACCGCATATAGTGATACACTAGTGCTGTAACCGTTGTACGATAGTTTCGAATTCCAACTCTCCGTAAATCCTTACAGTGATGGTCACGGATTCGACGCACATCTCGGGAATGTCTGTGAGATTCAAATGGCACTGTTAACTGCGCTCATCCTCTACGGTCGTAAAACCAAATGAGGTAGGCATAAATGTATAATAAAGAAATCATTTCTAACAACAAAAATTAAGTTGCTGAATTTCGAAAGCACAAAATACCATGTACGTATGGTCTAGCAGTCAAATCCCACGCAAAATCTTCATTACGTAAGTAAGAGCAAATCTGTGTATGTCTTCTTCGATTTGATTTCAATTAAACTGGGTAAAAATTCGCACCTGAAAAAAATTTGTGTCATGTAAAACACTGGTACCATGCGTTGCGTTGGATATGTACACTGAAACACTTACAGCACTTTCAAAAAATCGTAGTTCACATGTGACTTACTACTAAGTGGTGTGGTTATAAGAAACCGTTAGTGCCTCTAGTGTTTGGTGTGAGACTGGAAAAAATTTTCTTCTTCTTTTTAAAAGAGAAGCAAGTCTCTCGCTCTTAACACTCCAAGGGGCGATGATACGACGTTGGGAATGGATAGCGAAGTGTAAAAATATCGACAACTGATATTTGTGGCAAATCTCTTGCTTTTTGGTAGGTTTGCTGATAAAGAAAAAAATATCAACAGCATTTAACGCCCAAGATGAATAGACCTAATGAACAAAATTCTGTAGAATCTCCTATATGGAACTACATCTGTAATACATCCAGGCTGCCAGGAAAAACCAGGTTTCGTCCAAAAACATTTTTCCGGAAATATCTCTTGTTGATTTTCGTGGAACAATCAATTGGAAGGACTTTTCCGATGTTCATTAGTTAAAACTTCAGGGCTGAGAGACCGTGGTCGATTAGTAAAACTTCTTCCTGACGTTTCGTTGCCAACTGAGCGCAACCTCTTCAGAGGTGAGTCGTTGACTCTTCCGAGGTCGTTGGTTCACATCGGAAGATGTTGCTCGCAGTTGGCAACGAAACGTCAAGAAGAAGAAGTTTTACTGAAGGACCACGGCCTCTCAGCCCGGAAGATTTAACTAATGAAGACGCCGGCCGTGAAAGCCTATACGTTATGACTTCCCCACGTTGTTAATAACAATGATCTGGACTCTTATAGTTACCTGGAAGAGCTTTACATTCTAAGTAACGTATTTAGGGCTTTATGCGACTTAGTCTAATTCTCCCGCACAAAAAACTGGAGTTATCCTATCGTGACTGCAGAATACGATAACACATAATTTTAAGTGATGAAAATAAAAAGAGCAAAAGAAATAATAACGTCTTCGCTTAAAACAGGCTCAGTACAGAATCTACATGAGGTTAGCAGCATCAATTCCGTCACCATGGAATTTTTCTATGTAATGGTACTTTCCCTCATCATCATTTATTTCGAGATCTTTGAAAAGTTATGGAATGTAGGTGAGGAAGTGGGAGGAGATCCTAAAGGTCTTTCTCTTTTTAAAAGAAAAATCGGCAGTGTACCACGATAACATTTTACAGGCTGTTGTCGAACACCTATCTTCCCTCTGCAAATTAAACTTATTGACTGAAATGGCTTCTCCTCATGAAGACTCTTTTTGAAAAATATTGATCATACGTTTACGTGAAAAGAAACCATCTAACATCTTGGCACTGAAATTGATTTTTCTGTGTATCTTTGCAAGGTATCTTGGAGAACGCGAGCAAAATGCAACAGGTCAGTATGTGACAGTTCTACAATTCCAAATTTCCTTTTCTTGCCAGTTGAGTGTACCAGTTGATACCAATCATGCTGATGAGACACCGCTACTTGCATCTTCTTGTTCTATTTTTCGATAATGGCCTTGCAACATTAACCAAAACGGCCTTGCTGTGTTGGTACTGCGAACGGCTGAAAAGCAAGGGGAAACTGCCGCCGTAATTTTTCACGAGGGCATGCAGCTTTACTGTAAAGTAGTAAAGGAGTTTTGCTATTTGGGGAGCAAAATAACTGATGATGGTCGAAGTAGAGAAGATATAAAATGTAGACGCAATGACAAGGAAAGCGGTTCTGAAGAAGAGCAATTTGTTAACATTGAGTATAGATTTAAGTGTCAGGAAGTCGTTTCTGAAAGTATTTGTATGGAGTGTAGCCATGTATGGAAGCGAAACATGGACGATAAATAGTTTGGACAAGAAGAGAATAGAAGCTTTCGAAATTTGGTGCTACAGAAGAATGCTGAAGATTAGATGGCTGGATCACATAACTAATGATGAAGTATTGAATAGAATTGGGGAGAAGAGGAGTATGTGGCACAACTTGACAAAAAGAAGGGACCGGTTAGTAGGACATGTTCTGAGGCATCAAGGGATCACAAATTTAGCATTGGAGGGCAGCGTGGAGGGTAAAAATCGTAGAGGGAGACCAAGACATGAATACACTAAGCAGATTCGGAAGGATGTGGGTTGCAGTAAGTACTGGGAGATGAAGAAGCTTGCACAGGATAGGGTAGCATGGAGAGCTGCATCAAACCAGTCTCAGGACTGAAGACCACAACAACAACATGATTAACGTCACATTCTAAGTGGCTGTGGCAACTAATCACGAATTTATGATTTGCTATATTTACATTTGGTTTTCCCTGCATGGCTAACAAGAACATTGCAATCACGTGAGAGCTTGTTTTCTGTCTTCCGCAGGATTCAGAGTTCAATGTCACTTGTTTCACTTCTGAAGGAATTGACATCAGTTCCTTGAGAAACACACGCTGCAATCTAAGTCCCACCACGAGTCTCCTCTATTTCATACCACATCTACCAAATTAGGCTACCCTTTGTCGTTTCATGCATGGTAAAATCGCATGTCGACAGTGGCTGTTTAGAAAAACGTCTGAAGTATTCAAAAGCGGAGTCGCCAGACACTGTTGTTAGTCGGAAATGTAACATAGCATCGAACTATATGAGCTGGGACGTTTCTTGCCTGTGTCCATTTGAACATACGCATTGTCTGCCTCAGTGTGATGAGCAGGTAACTCGGCGTCGATTTCTTCCATAGTAACGTCTTTCACTGTTGCAAAGTTCTTTCTGGCGTGTAAAATATCACATTTGTGACACGTATACTCTTTAGGCTCTTTAATTTATGGTTCATCTTACGCAACTCTCTCTTGTACATTCCTTTGGAAACTGGCCTATTCTTTCCCTCACAGCAGAGCTTCTACATAGTTTGTAAATTCAGGTATGATGGTAGATAAAATCTGTTACTTTCTCTATGTGTATAGTGAGATTTATAATGAAGAAATGGTGAAATGTGATCTCTTACTGCTTTTAGTTCCGTAGGAGATTGTTTGATACTAGGTGTTGTGTTCTGCCTGTTGTCATCACGTTAGGTCCCAGATCGACTGCTATGTGCAAGTGAGATTAATATCTGGGACTCATCAACGGTATTCATGAAACATCCTCTCCAAACACAAAACACAAAATTGTTCTCCTTTCTCTCGGAAATGAAACAAATGAGTAACAATTCAGCATTGTGCTTTGTCGGGATCGTCGGTCCTTTTCCGTGATGCTGCAGCTGCTTTCGAGTCAATGAGGCCGACCACATAGCTTACCCTTTTGTCTCGATCGCCAAGAGACCAAAATTCATTAAATATTTACGTCCCAACTGTGTTCGGTTGATCAATCATTTTGTCTAGTTTTTCTTTACATATCGAACGGAATATGTTTTGGAGGTTTTGGAGCTCTACCTTTAACTTCTTTCCCTTTGGCCGTTATATATTTTTGTCCTGTGTTTCATTTTTGTTCTCGTACCTCTCTCGCTTTTCGAGAATGAGTATATTTCACAGCATTTAGTGCAGCTGATTCAGCAGCTACGTAGCCAGTTTCCTGTGCAGTACTGTTAGGTTTCTTCCCTTTTGAAGATCTCACGGCAGTCACTATCTTACACAAATTTGTATCTTCATCCAAACTTGACTCTCTCCTCCGGTACATATTTTTCATCGGTGTCGCCATCAAAAAATAGGACTGACAAAGTATCACTATCCTTGCACCCTCAGCACCGTGGATTACTCCTAACTGCTCCTCATTTAGCTCAGATGACACACGTGAGAACGGATCTTCCTGTTTTCCCGGTTAACCACCATCTTTCTCCTACTGGTTTCATTAAGAAACAGATAATAATAATATGAAATTTTTCCGTGAAACATCTACTTATGATAACACTCCTCTGCGTATTCACTACTGAACTTTATCAAGAGCAATTACCTGTTCCATCATTTTTGTCCTGTGTTAAAGATTTCTCGGCACATTCTAATATTCTTAATGAGCTAACAGACATCTTCAAAAGTGTACTGTTTTCAGTTACGGTTACTCTGTCTTATTTATGTGATCAAATTACCACATAGCACTATACTATACATTAATAATACTAATAATTAATATGTTTTCGTACTCTAACCAAATGTTTGCAACTTGAAATAGTACTCAAAGAGGTAACAGGACATCATAGATATTCCATAATGATAGCAAGCATTGCGAAAGAGATTAAGTCATGACCTGCTTCTTATCCCATGACTAGGTCAAGGAGTATAACATGACTTTTACTATGCTGCACTGTGGCACTAATAATATAAGTTGTCTTGTGCTGTTATTCCCCAGAGAGACGTAAACATGTTTACTTGTACTATTAGGATCAAGTGGCGTAGGGAATATTCTATTCAATTCTGACTTAAACTACTTACAAAAACGTTGAAATCTCTTCCAGGATTCTAGCCGTGGATTTATCTTCTTTTGACCAGTTTCTGACTTACACTCTTTTCCCTGGCAGCCTAGACATTATTTTCACTAGACGTTACGCGTACCGAGTTCGCAATATCGCGAAAATTGTGGGAGGGAGGCTGTTATAGCGAAATGAGGTAACTAGCTTATAAATTTACAACGAGTTTAAACTTGAGATTGATATAACTTCTTTTCCTGATGAGACTTGCAACTAGTTCTTAATGAGCAGAAATGAAAAGTTGTGCAACTCATAAGACCTAAAAATATAGTTGTATTTGGCAACATTGATCATTCTGAAGATCAGTAAACTCTTACAAATACTAAATACTAATATACAACACTCAAAGTACATTAATGGAAGAACCACATAGATTTTTCTGTACGCAGAGGAAACGGTTGGCTTCAGCTTGTGGTTTGTGCAGTCAGTCTCCCACTGCTTGTACATATTTAAAGAAAGTCATTTTATTAAATACTTAGAGCTGCTAATAATCATTGTTATTTCTCAGGTTTTCTGGACGACGTTAATAAATGGTTTCTGCGCTGTACATTATTAAACAAACCTTTATTTTGTATCATATATTTGCATCCATTTATTGATGGGATACGAAATCTACGAAACTAGGGTTGTTTACCGAAGGTATTGTTTACCAAGCTGTTGTATAACACATGTATGAAGACTGCTAATAAGTAAGGAATCCGTTAGAAGACGAGCAGCACACATTGACACAGGTTAGCTTGCCTCACGGAAGAGCATAACAGAAATGGCTCTGAGCACTATGGGACTCAACTACTGAGGTCATTAGTCCCCTAGAACTTAGAACTAGTTAAACGTAACTAACCTAAGGACAACACAAACATCCATGCCCGAGGCAGGATTCGAACCTGCGACCGTAGCGGCCTTGCGGTTCAAGACTGCAGCGCCTTTAACCGCACGGCCACTTCGGCCGGCGCATAACAGAAATGTTGAAAAATATCAGCCAACAGATACTCAGGGGAAAACGGCTTCCATCAGGCCCCACTTGACTAGGAAACACCAAGACTCTGTTTTCGGTGCAGGATGCCCGAACATTATTGAATTCCTACTTATTAGAGTAATAACAAATCAGACAGAGACTTCCATCCATCTCCGCGGATAGAAGACAAAATTTACACGTCACTATTTCATTGAGGTTCAAAGGACATAGATGTAAATTAGGAAGCAATACATTTAACATGATATTACTTATAAAAAGGTGGTTGAGTAGCTTTGTTCACCATCCAAATATACAGCTAATAACAGATTATGCAATATTTTTTCCTGTTGTTGTTACAACACTCTTCCGACACTCCAAGACGAAACTTCTTGGTTGTGGTATTACACCAGCCGCGAAGCTGTTTCTGAAAACTTACTACTCGTGTAGTTTTTATCAATGGTTAACTAGTTTCTTAATCCTCTACACCCAAATTCCTGTCGCTGCCAACGTCTTTCTCCGACTGCAGGACTAGACTGACGATACCACACCTTTGCCCGACATACTTTTATAACTTTATCAGTCTGACAAACAGAAGAAAACGAATTTTTTAGACTCTTTCGTTTTATGAGCATTTTCTCCCCTCAATGTGCAATCCCAGAAACCTATGGAAACTGTAAACTTATTGTACGTAACTCTTCTCTGCGGAAATCGATGGATTTCATAATTTCTCTGTTCAAGTTGTGCTTCCGTTTGTTCCTTATGGAGAATGCAAAAGCGTGAGAAACGGTGACTTAGTGCGTTATTTTCTGTCGTCTTCCCTGTTGTGTTCCTCACTTAAACCGCTTAGTTTCAGTCGCCGTACTCTAGTCGTTACTTAGTGGTTGAATGGGGAAGTGTCAGACGACAACGCCAAAGGTTCGACCAACATACGTTTCCAAGGTTTTTTTCTATCAGTTTTGGCTTCTTCCATTTTTCGCAACGATTTGTGTATGTTCAAATAGCAGACTACACCATGGTTGATTCCCCGTGAGACCACAGACCTCCCGGTAAGTTACTGAGTAAATCAGATTGGAGGTCGAAAGAAAGCAAGCACATAGTGCCCCCTAGAAAAGCTATTTTGTGTTCGGCTCAGCATTACCCTGAAGAATATTTTACCTTTCATTTATATTTCTTGTTCCAAATACCTGAATTGTGCTATAACGGATAGCAAAAAATCAGAATGGTTTAGAATGGACTGTGGTTTCGCAAGGAAGGGGTGAGAGTATCACTGATATGACACGCGAGTTGGGGTGGCAGTCACTGAAAGAAAGGAGGTTTCCTTTGCGGCGAGATCTATTTACGAAATTTGAGTCACCAGCTTTCTCTTCCGAATGCGAAAATATTTTGTTGACACCCACCTACGTAGGGAGAAATGATCATCAATATAAAATGGTTCAAATGGCTCTGAGCACTATGGGGCTTAACATCTGAGGTCATCAGTCCCCTAGAACTTTGAACTACTTAAACCTAACTAAGGACGTAACACACATCCATGCCCGAAGCAGGATTCGAACCTGCGACCGTAGCGGTCGCGCGGTTCCAGACGGAAGCTCCTAGAACTGATTGGTCACTCCGGTTCCTGATTGGTCACATCCAATGATGCCATGGCGTGCAGGGTGGCATGGCGGTAGCTCAATGGCTAAGTTTGGGGGCAGAAGTCCAAACGCAGTGGATCCAACGATTTTGTGTTATCGCTTCTTTCACCTTTGGTAATAATTTATATACGTAAATAATACGTAATTGCGCCGAGGTTCGGAGTCCACATTTAATTAGGTGTTACTCTATAACTGTGAGGATAAGTCAGTTCAAAGAAATTAGGAAAACATGGGCGTACTACCGCCAATAGGAGTATCTCTGGTAAAGCACTGCAGCGTTCACACAAACTTTGTAACTGAGAGGAGCTGTACGTTGCTGACCAATAAAACAGCACACCATGAAAGTGGCATGCGACAAACTTCAGACTGGTATGAAGTGTGCTGCATGTTAGGATATGCAAATGACCGGTATTTCAGCGCAAACGCACTAAGGAGGGGACGCACAATGCCATCTACATTATGTATAGAAGAAAAGGCTACGCAGCGGATTTTTCATTCACAAATCACCTTTGAATATTAGTTATGCTTCGTGAGAGAAGGAGAAATGTGGCAGGACTGTAGTCTACCAAAAGTTCGGGTGATCGTTCCGCGATATTGTCACCCCACTGTGCGACTTGTCGGCCAACGCATCGTTTGTGGTTCTCTACGGAGCCGTGGTTGAACCCAGGCCTCCAGCGAAAGAGTTGCTGCGTAGCGGAAATAAGTCACGCTATATTCGGCGAAATTATGATGACTTTTTCTTTGGCAGCAAGGGCCATCTACTGATTGACTTTCTGGAAGACAGTCCCACAATTAACGCACAGTGGTAAATGGACTCTGCAAAAACTGAAGCTCACCATCAACTCCAAGGGTCCGGGTCTCCTGACTAACGGCATCATTCTGTTGCAGGATAATACTCGGCCACATGTTGCCAAGGTTGTTTCGAATACTCTCCAGAAGTTTCTCTGGCAAATCTTTACATATCCTCCACACAGTTACGATCTCTCCCAATGAGATTTCCATATTTTAGGAACCCTGAAGAAAGGCATTCGTGGACGCCGATTTGGTCCGGATGAAGAGATGCATGCCTGCGTACAATCACGGTTCCACAGACAACCGCAAACATTTTTTCACGAAAGCATTGACCGTCCTTTCTCACAGCGAGATAAATGAATGAACAGCTATGCCGATTATTTTCGAAATAATAAAGCGCGTGCTTTCTTTTTTTTCCATCTGTCTCGTTTTCATCCGACCGTCTCTATATACATGGTGGTCAGAAACAGTCTGAAAATCTTGTAAGGGTGTTGCAGAGTAGCTGTGGTGAAAATAATTATCAAGAAAAAAGTTCTATATGTCACCCAGTTTCCGCAGTGAAGTTAGCCAATCAGGCCATTGCGCGAGCGAACTGAAGCGTCCTGCCAGATGCAATTAGTGCCAGTTGTTATCTTAGCGAAAATGGTAGCAGACGAGATTGCTCAGACTTTGACTCGGTTTCGACCCTTTCTACCGTTCCAAGTCCATTTTCTGTGTCGCCTTATGATTCGGTTTTAGGAAACCAAACGAAGAACACGTTTGGCGACACCGTCTCTGGCGGGCCGTTTGCGCGTGCAACTGCCCAAATAGCTAATTTCACTACTACTTAACTCGGAAACGGCGCCACCTATTGAATTTTTCCCTTTAAAAATTCTTTCTCAACACAACCGACATCGCAACACCTCGCAAGCTCTTCAGACTGCTTCAAACCACTCAGTGTAGACGGTCAGCCTAACCTCCGCTGACAAAATTTCGAAGATAGTTCAGGGACGTTCTCTCAGTATTTTGGTATAAGGAACTCGTGTTCTCCGGTGGTTTCTTACAGAGTAAACAGATTTAGCTCGGTTTCTTACCCCCATTTATGTTTGTATCTGTACTGCACAAATATCTACACAGCAGTAAAAATATAGATAGTACGTGCAGTATATCTTGTTTGCAATTAAACTTGTTCTTACACTCACGATCCCTTTGCGAACAACAACAATAGTCACTTTACTCGTCATCCTCAAGCTGGCATTCAGTACTGATCAGGCCTGTCTCGGGTCTGCATACTCGACAATGTCAACTGTACGTAAATAGTGATAAACATCTGCATGGAAAAATTCACTGGCGAAGAGTTCGTAGACTTGCAGCACGCACAAGGGTTCAGTGAAAGCAACAGTAGCGCGGTACAGCGACGATATGTTTAGCCGTTTCCGCAGCAGCAGCAATCACATCACAGTATTTTTGCATTTGAAACTTAATGCATCGATGTATGATCTTATATGCTGTACGTTCACATGTTCGATTAATACGGGTTTTATCACAGTTGTGAAGTTGTTTTCACATAAATAAGTGCAATCGAGATAACAAACCGAACAGATAATTATGTTACTACTTTTTATCGAGTCAGTGGAGACCACGGCAGCCTTGCGTGACAATACTAAGAAAACATCTCGGAACAACCTTAAAATTTGTTGGACTATCCTGTATAACATAAGTAAAACAATATCTCGATTAGCACAAAATACGAATGAACGAAGGACCCTCTACATTTACATTTACCTTTGTTCTCCACAAGAGGCGTCATGGTATGTGGTGAACGTCACTTTGTGTACTACTGTCACTCCCCACCTCCACCCCCACCCCCTTTCCTGTTTCAATCACGAATGTTGTGCGGGAAGAATAAGAGTCAGTTCTTTAACTGTAGCTCCGTGGTCTTCCCGTTACATACAATCTCGTCGTACAAAACGTTAGTCACCCCCTGAGAAGTCATTACAAGCGTCATTTAATACCGGATAATTTCACCCCTGGACTTTATAACCGTGTGAATTCGATTACAAAATGAGTCCACTAGGTTGTGCACGTACGTCACATCCAGTTTAAGCCACTCGCTGAGGATTTGATTGCACAATTCCATCACATTTCGGGCATGATTGCGTCGACGATTTACCCGCTTTTCGAACATGCCCCACAGATAGTCTATGGGTTTCAAGTCTGGCGATTCTGCAGGATAGTCGAGTTATAATAGTGTGGGGCAGTATTCAGGAAAACTGATATATCTTTCCAACCCGATGAACGTTGTCGTCTTTATGTGTCTGTGTGACCAATGGCCTCATACTGGGTGACCGACTCCAGATGTTGATTGCCTGCGTTTCCGACCCAATATTCGCTCGCTAACAGGGGTAGGGTCCGCCTCCGGTAGCTGAGTGGTGAGCGAGACAGAATGTTAATCCTAAGGACCCGGGTTCGATTCCCGGCTGGATTGGAGATTTTTTCCGATCAGGGACTGGGTGTTGTGTTGTCCCAGTCATCATCATTTCATCCCCATCGACGCGCAAGTTGCCGAAGTGGCGTCAAATCGAAAGACTTGCACCCTGTGAACGGTCTATCCGACGGGAGACCCTAGTCACACCACATTTACATTTAACGGGGGTAGGGATGGAAACTCATCCATTGCCTGCAGCAATTCCTGTCGCATATGGAAGCGATTTGGATTCACAAGCCGTGAAACGCGTATTCGGTTTCTCTTTTTTTTACCACAAATTTGACGTTGTGTTTCGTGGCCACGTGTGTTACACCACTTCCCCTAGACACGTTGAGCAATCGGCCGCGAAACGCCAACAAATATATCAACTTCACATGCTATATGGTCATGGGCACGACCAAACACGACTGCCTGCAACTTTTTGCCACTCTGTCACGTCCTTACATTAACCATGTTTACGTACAATGTCAACTTGAAATATAGATATCTCACTGATCGCCTAATACACCCCGTAGAGGTAGTGCGCACGCTGTTGAGCACGTGGTCGATGGCTTAAGAATTCATCTATGCGTTACACAGGGGTAATTAATTATATGACCGGTGAGCTTCCATAGGAGGAATCAATAGATTGGTTGACTTTTCCAGAAACTTCTGCTCTCGAAATCTGTAAAGCGACTGTGATGCGTAGCGTCTCTCTTGTGTCGTCACCGCTGGAGTTGGATGAGCATCTCTGTGACACTTCCGCGCTGAATAAACAAACCTGAGACGAAAATCGCTGCTCTTTTTTGGATCTTGTTACCCTACTAACTCCATCTGGTATGGGTCCTAGACTGGAGAGAAATATAGACCTGTCGAAGGAGGGTTTTGCAAGCTACCTTCTTCGTGGGTCATTCCACTTTAAATACTCATAGTATTTGTAGCTGCTCCTAGTGAAGGTTCGGCATTAGAGTAATAGTATAATAATGGCTCTTTCAACCTATTTACGCACAATACGTTGCATTTGTTTGTAGAGGTTCCACTGCCAATCACTGCACCAAGAATTGGTCGATCTTCTGCAGGTTTTCCTGCATTTCTCTACAATTTCCTGGCGCTGTAACTTCTATATACCTAACACCATGAACTGCGAAAAGCTTCGTGATGATTCTATAGGTATGAATAGTGAACAGTATTGGTAGTAAAACACCTACCACGTGTACGCCCGATTTTAGTATTTTGGCCGAAGATTTCTCTCCGTAAAGTATGACGTCTTGTGTTGTGTTTTTTTAGTAACAACTCAGTCCAATTATAAAATCTGTCTGATATTCCATGCCCTCTCTTTTTTTTTTCATTTGAATACTGTATCGAACACCTTCCGGAAGCCAATGAACGCGGCATCAACCTAACCACTTGTAGCTGCCATGTTCTGAGTCTCTTGAAGACAGAGAGCGAGATGGGTTTCTTACAATCGTTGTTTTCCTAATCCCTGTTGAATCCCACACAGGAAGCCGGCTGGAGTGGCCGAGCGGTTCTAGGCGCTACTGTTTGGAACCGCGCGACCGCTACGGTCACAGGTTCGAATCCTGCCTCGGGCATGGATGTGTGTGATGTCCTCAGGTTAGTTAGGTTTAAGTAGTTCTACGTTCTAGGGGACTGATAACCTCAGAAGTTAAGCCCCACAGTTCTCAGAACCATTTGAACCATTTGCACCCACACAGGAGATTATCGGTCCTCGAAAAGGTCACAAAACGCGGCATGAAACGTGTCGCAGAACTCTACAACAGAGTGACGTCAGCGATACGGGTGTCTGTTCGAGGATCCTTCCTGAAAACAAGTACGACGTGCTCATGTTTCCATTCACTTTGGATGCATCGTTTCTCCAGCGACCTACGGTACACGGCTGTTAATAGATGACCAAGTTTCTGCTTTAAATAAATGAAATACTACACCGGTTACACATTTTTCATGCTTAGCACGACGCATTTCAAGAACTTATTATCATGTTCAGTAGCAAATACATACATAAGTATTTTCCGTGATGTTTGCAATATGTTTTTATGCCCTTCTTACGCTACAGTCATCTTTTTCAGATTATAAGCTACTGTGTATCCTCCACTTACGCAAAATACCACACAAACATATTTCGATTTCAGAAACGAAGAATTTGAGTGACAGTTTATGCGTGTGTGTGTGCTTTATGGCGTAATTCAGGAGTTACAGTACCTTATGATCTCAAGAACACGACTACAGTGCAAGAAAGGCAGAAGAGCACGCAAGCAAAAATAACACAAATTACTTATGTAATATTTGGGCTTGACAACGAGAGAAATTCTCGAAATTCGTCGTGCTAAACACAAAAAACTACGTAACTCGACCAGCGTCTCATTATTTAAATCATGGGTGACACAGTCACACGATTTCGATAAATGTCGATCATCATGAATGAAATCAAGAGCTGCAAGTTCTTCTTCTTATTCTGTGTAGAATCGTATAAGTATCCCATTAGGCGCTGTCACCTATCCTGTGTTCGTTGATTTTTTATTCCGCAGTCACTTATTTCAACACCTGGAGGACTCACGCACACAGATACACACACTTATTGCTTTATTTCTGTCAGGAATAGTGAACATTATTGTCTCAGCTTCGGTCAGAGTTTTCGATATGTTTCCCTTGGTCATCAGGAGAATGCCGGAACTGGAAATAATCTCCAGGCTATTCCCAAATGGGACGTCTTTGCCCCACTCCCAGTCCACTGGGATATCTAGCTAAAAGGAACAACGTTCTACAACATCTCTTCGAACTGTCAGAAGTAGGGAATGAAAAATGTGGAATCAAAATCGCAGTGCAACGTTTTAAAAAATGAATTTACTATTGCAACCTACTCCCGTCATCTTACGTAAAGAAGAAATATGATTAGTCTTGAACATAACTACTGGCAATTAAAATTGCTAGAAATGCAAATGATAAACGGGTATTCATTGGACAAATATATTATACTAGAACTGACATGTGATTACATTTCCACGTAATTTGAGTTCATAGATCCTGAGAAATCAGTACACAGAACAACCACCTCTGGCCGTAAAACGGCCTTCATACGCCTGGGCATTGTGTTAAACAGAGCTGGAATGGCGTGCACAGGTACAGCTGCCTCTGCAGCTTCAACACGATACCACAGTTCATCAAGAGTAGTGACTGGCGTATTATGACAAGTCAGATCATTGACCAGACGGTTTCAGTCGGTGAGAGATCTGGAGAATGTGCTGGCCAGAGCAGCAGTCGAACATTTTCTGTATCCAGGAAGGCCCGTACAGGACCTGCAACATGCGGTCGTGGATTATCCTGATGAAATGTAGGGCTGCACAGGGATCGAATGAAGGGTAGAGCCACGGGTCGTAACACATCTGAAATGTAACGTCCACTGTTCAAAGTGCCGTCAGTGCGAACAAGAGGTGACCGAGACGTGTAACCAATGGCACCCCATACCATCACGCCGGATGATACACCAGTATGGCGATGACGAATACACGCTTCCAATGTGCGTTCCCCGCGATGACGCCAAACACACATGTGACCATCATGATGCTGTAAACAGAACCTGTATTCATCTGAAAAAATGATGTTTTGCCATTCGTGCACCCAGGTTCGTCGTTGAGTACATCATCGCAGGCGCTCCTGTCTGTGATGCAGCGTCAAGGGTAACTGCAGCCATGGTCTCCGAGCTGATAGTCCATGCTGCTGAAAACGTCGTCGAACTGTTCGTGCAGATAGTTGTTATCTTGCAAACGTCCCCATCTGTTGACTCAGGGATCGAGACGTGGCTGCACGAGCCGTTACAGCCATGCGGATGGTACGCATTTCTCCTCCTTACACGAGGCATCACAACAACGTTTCACCATGTAACGCCGGTCAGCTGCTGTTTGTGTATGAGAAATCGGTTGGAAACTTTCCTCATGTCAGCACGTTTTAGGTGTCGCCACCGGCACCAACATTGTGTGAATGCTCTGAAAAGGTAATCATTTGCATATCACAGCATCTTCTACCTGTAGGTTAAATTTCGCGTCTGTAGCACGTCATCTTCGTGGTGTAGCAATTTTAATGGCCAGTAGTGTACTTTCGACATCGAGGTCATTAGAGACGGAGTACATATTCGGGATGATTCAAGGATGTGGAAGGAAATCAACCGTGCACTTTTAAATGAAATATTCCGGCATTAACCTGGAACGATTTAGAGAAGTCAAGGAAAACCTATATCCGGATGCCTGAAGCTGATACGAACCGTCGTCCTCCCGAATGCGTGTCCAGTGTGCTGAGGACTGAGCCACCTCTTTCGGTCCCACCCCGAATGCGGGAACACTGTGCTAACCACTGAGCCACATCTGTCTGTCCCATCCCACGTTTCCTACCGCCACGCTCACTGAGCGTCTGGCCAGATGGCTTTGCTCCAACTGCTGCCTCAGCTCGAGACCAGAACTTAGGATTTTTCTGTCCGTGTGTGGAACAGATTACGATTCCCCCCTCCGGCTGCACACCTCTTGCAGCGGGTGCTCACGTGTCGGGCGCCGCGCGACCGGACACACAGCAGCGCCGGGTGGGCGCACCGCGCCGCGCGGCTGCACGGCTCGCCTCAGCTGTCAGACGCACGCGTCGTCCGGAGAGCTCGTCCCGACGCTGCGCAGACAATGGCCGTCTTTCCCAGGCGGGCGGCGCCGCGTCCTCGGCGACAAAGACCTGCTGAAACTCCGCCGCAGGCAGCCTCCTCCGCTCTCTACTTGTACGACACGCCACTCAGCCGAAAGCTTTCCTCTTTCCTTTGTGCAAGCAAACTCGATAACGATCACACGAATCCCCTGTATAAGCCCTCGAGACACCAGTTCCACAAGCGAATTAGTTTCCAGCGTAAGACACCCGTGGACTTCTTTCGACATTTATGTCTAAAACCGCCACGACGTCGTAGTTACACCACCAAGGAAACATTATTAGCTCGATGTCATATTTCTAGGAGGAAAAAAAAAGCACTTGCAAGAGAAAAAAAGCACGCTTGTAAGATATGCATCCTACAATCGACCCAGCGCGAAATTTTGGGCCATAATTGTGACAGTATTTGGCTATGACCTTCCGAATGTACAGCTCTTAAACTTCCGTGCGCACCGGTTGTCTGTCACTCGCTCTGTCCCACTTGTAGCCACCTACACTACTACCCATTAAAATTGCTACACCAAGAAGAAATGCAGATGATAAACGGGTATTCATTAGACAAATATATCATACTAGAGCTGACATGTGATTACATTTTCAAGCAATTTGGGTGCATAGATCCTGAGAAAAGGTAGAAGACAAAGGAACTAGGTTGTGGGAAGAGTAAACACGTAGTTTACAAGATGCTGATTAGAGAATTTATAAAAAAACATAATTAAAAAAATGATAAAACATAAAAAATGTGTTAGAGTATACGGATCAATAAATTATTGCAAAGAATTTGTTCTGAAGTATTGGGAAGAACTCATATACAGAGGGCAAGGTTTTCACCTTTCAACTTCTATCTGAATGCTGGCATGGTCCACAAAGAAAAGACCTACTGTGCTCACACTACCATTTATTATTGCTACTGCGTCATACACAACAGAATAAATTATATTTTCCCTGCAAATTTTTTTCTGAAATTCAACTGCAAGCCTGACAACAAATTACACTACTGGCCATTAAAATTGCTACACCAAGAACAAATGCAGATGATAAACCAGTATTCATTGGACAAATATATTATACTAGAACTGATATGTAATTGCATTTTCACGCATTTTTGGTGCATACATCCTGAGAAATCAGTACTCAGAAAAACTACCTCTGGCCGTAAAACGGCCTTGATGCGCCTGGGCATTGAGTCAAACAGAGCTTGGATGGCTTGTAAAGGTATAGCTGCCCATGCAGCTTCAACACGATACCACAGTTCATCAAGAGTAGTGACTGGCGTATTGTGACAAGCCAGATCATTGACCAGTCGGTTTCAGTCGGTGAGAGATCTGGAGAATGTGCTGGCCAGAGCAGCAGTCGAACATTTTCTGTATCCAGAAAGGCCCGTACAGGACCTGCAACATGCGGTCGTGCATTATTCTGCTGAAATGTAGGGTTGCACAGGGATCGAACGAAGGGTAGAGCCACGGGTCGTAACACGTACGAAATGTAACGTCCACTGTTCAAAGTGCCGTCAATGCGAACAAGAGGTGCCCGAGACGTGTAACCAATGGCACCCCATACCATCACGCCGGATGATACGCCAGTATGATCATGACGTATACACTTTTCCAATGTGAGTTCACCGCGATGTCGCCAACAACGGATGCGACCATCATGATGCTGCAAACAGAACCTGGATTCATCCAAAAAAAAAAATGGCGTTTTGCCATTCGTGCACCCAGGTTTGTCGTTGAGTACACCACCGCTGGCGCTCCTGTCTCTGATGCAGCGTCAAGGGTAACCGCAGCCATGGTCTCCGAGCTGATAGTCCATGCTGCTGAAAACGTCGTCGAACTGTTCGTGCAGATGGTTGTTGTCTTGCAAAATTTCTCCTCCTTACATGAGGCATCACAACGACGTTTCACCAGGAAACGCCGGTCAACTGCTGCTTGTTCATGAGAAATCGGTTGGAAACTTTCCTCATGTCAGCACGTTGTAGGTGTCGCCACCTGCGCCAACCTTGTGTGATGCTCTGAAAAGCTAATCATCTGCATATCACAGCATCTTCTTCCTGTCGGTTAACTTTCACGTCTGTAGCACGTCATCTTCTTGGTGTAGGAATTTTAATGGCCAGTAGTGTAATTCCCGATTGCAGAGTACTGTACAGCGTAGTGACAACCAGAGCCCCCTTTTTCGATCTGTCCGCAATCTTCTTCACACCGATCGCGAATATCTGTTGTCCGAGACGTGGCGCATTCTCATCCATAAAAATTCCGTCGTGGTCTGGGAACAAGAAGTCCATTACGGCTGCAAACGGTCTCCAAGTAGGCGAACATAACCACTTCCAGACAATTATCGGTTCAGTTGGACCAGAGGGCGCTGTCCATTCCATGCCAATACAGCCCACACAACTATGGAGCCACGACCAGCTTGCACACTGTCTTGTTGAGAACTTGGGTCCACGACTTCGTGGGGCCTAACCACACTCGAACCATAGCATCAGCTCTTACAGCTCAAACCGGGACTTCTCTGACCATTCACAATCGTCTATGGTTCTATCGACGTGGTCACGAGCTCACGAGAGCCGCTGCAAGCGATGTCGCGCTGTTAGATTCACAATGGTTCAAATGGCTCTGAGCACTATGGGACTTAATATCTGTGGTCATCAGTCCCCTAGAACTTAGAACTACTTAAACCTAACTAACCTAAGGACATCACACACATCCATGCCCGAGGCAGGATTCGAACCTGCGACCGTAGCCGTCTCGCGGTTCCGGACTGAGCGCCTAGAACCGCTAGACCACCGCGGCCGGCGCTGTTAGATAAGGTATTCGCGTCAGACGTCTGCTGCCATAGCCAATTAATGCCAAATTTCGCCACACAGTCCGAACGGATGTATATTCGTCGTATGTCCCACATCGATTTCTGTGGTTATTTAACTCATGTTGGTTGTTTGTCAGCACTGACGACTCTACGCACACGCCGCTGCTCTCGGTCGTTATGTGAAGACCGTTGGCTACTGTGTTGTCCGTGGTGAGAGATAACGCCTGAAATTTGATATTCTTGGCACACTCTTGACACTGTGGATCTCAGAATATTGAATTCCCTAACGATTTCCGAAATGGAGTATCCCATACGTGTAGCTCCAACCACCATTCCGCGTACAAAGTCTGTTAGCCCATTCGCACGGCCGTAATCAGTCGGAAATCTTTCCACATGAATGACCTGAGTACAAATGACAGCTCCGTCAATGCGCTGCCCTTCCATACTTCGTGTATAGGATACTACCGCCATCTCTACGTGTGCATGTAGCTATGTCGTGACTTCTGTCATCTCATTGTATGTCAATCACAAGCATGTATACGTTGAATATTATTTTGAGAGTTTTCTCATATTGATATTGTGCAATTATATAGACGCTTCAAGGTCAAAATTAAAAATTTGAGCAAATGCGCAAGTTATTATCAAATGGAGTTAATGATTTTAGAGCTAGAGTTTAGTCATGCCAATCAAGCTGGAGAATAGGAAGCCCCAGTAAATGCACTTTTCTTCAATAGTGCCAACTCTAAAATGCAAACAGACTACCCATTATAGAGGCGTTAATATTACGCTACTTCTTTAACGGCACATTAATTCGTTGTTACAGCTTTCGGCAGGTGACGGTTGAAGTCATGAATGTAGTATATATCTGGCTCCTGCTGTGATCACAAGCGAGGTAGATTCTGTCCTACAAGTTAGTCAGGGGCCTGAAGATGGCGTAGTAAAACGCTCAGACTGGTTGTCAAATAAAATAAGGTTGAAAATTGACTGCTGAAAGATGTTTAATTTGACATGCTCTATCGAATAGCAGAGTTCCGCAACCATCTCTAAGAAGATGGACATGCAAAGACGTTTCTAACTTTAGTTCTTGACGTATTGTCTTAAACCTTTGATGTAAGATTAAATCTCTTAAGGAGAATATTGTGCCAGTACTATGATTTTATCAAATTTAGTACAGAATTATTTAAAGCTTTGGGTACTGGTGCTGATGGACAGAGCGGAATCAAACGCCTTGACATCCTTGTCATTGTGGGGAGCGGCGTGGCGTCAGCACACAACTCTCTTAGCCGTTGTCAGTTTTCTCGATCTTGGTGTTCAAATGTGTGTGAATTCTAAGGGACCAAACTGCTTACGTCATCGGTCCCTAGACTTACACACTACTTAAATTAACTTAAACTAACTTATACTAAGAACAACACACACATCCATGCCCGACGGAGGACTCGAACCTCCGGCGGGAGGGACGGTGCAGTCCGCGACATGACGCCTCAAACCGCGCGGCCACTACGCGCGGCCTCAATCTTGGAGCTGCAAATTCTCACTCAAGTAGTAGTTGGTTGTAATTAAAGTGCTACTACTTACGGAGGTCCAGTAACAGCTGTAATTATCGTATCGCAGCGAAAGTTGGGTTGGGTTGTTTGGGGGAGGAGACCAGACAGCGAGGTCATCGGTCTCATTGGATTAGGGAAGGACGGGGAAGGAACTCGGCCGTGCCCTTTGAAAGGAACCGTCCCGGCATTTGCCTGGAGCGATTTAGGGAAATCACGGAAAACCTAAATCAGGATGGCCGGACGCGGGATTGAACCGCGAAAGTTGGTAGATATGTTAATCCATTAATGCGGAACCAATTTATGCTGAAAAAATTAGTTCCATTTTCGGCCACAGGGTGTAAATCTGGCGCCGTATACTTTTCATTTGACGTTCTGGCATCCACACTGTCATTTGACAAGCCATAACGAGAGTGAACAGTGTGGCTGTCGAGAACAGATATTGTGCGCTGTTAGTGGGTCTGTTTTATACGAACAGCAGCAAAAACGGTGCTGCATTGAGAGAGTATCGCTGACCGAAAAGTCTGAGGGGAGGCCCGATGTCATTAAATGGTTTACAGAAAATGATAATGAAATTGGAAAACACGGGTTAGTTCGGTATAGCGCCTGGAAAGGAAGACATCCTATCCCTATGGATAATAATGAGGAGGTTTCTGTTGGTGTAACTGATCACGAAGCACATTCCCGGACAGTCTGAATGGAGGCCTTTATTTGGGACACGTCCGGTCTCTACCTGATCTGAAAGCTGTCGAGAAAAACGGTGCCACACAGGAACACGTTACTCAGATTCTACCGGAACTGTTGATCACGTCGTTTTACCGATGCAGCATCTCGTCGATGTGGTGCTCACAATGAACAAATTGCGTAAGTGGCTGCTAATAATGAAATCAGCATTATACCTTTCTTACTTGTTGTGATCTTTTCTATCTACGTCCCGTTTCTAATTAATTCCGTATGGAAACATTTTCATAAGTCTTTCTTGGATTTTTCAGCGTAAAACGGTTCCGTGAGTAGTTATAACCACTTATTAGCTCCTCAATTGGCATTACGAGGCTGTGTGCACTCCGTTCCACTTTTCCCATCCGCAGCGAACGAAGATGTTCTTAGTAGTGTGCTATATTACGATCAAAGACATAGAATTCCATAGAGAGCCGCAATACCACGACCATAGTGAAGTAAACTGAACAATCCCCGCCACGTTTTGTGTAGTCAAAACAAAGGGGCGTGTTAAATGATGGAGTGTAAGGAAATTAAGGAATAACTTTCAACTCTCAGCGTTTACCAGATAAAAAACGAATAGAAAATAGTTACTAACAAAATACAGTTGACTGTGACGATACTTTCGATGTACTGAAGTAGGCGTGAATCTCTTGTAACACCTTTCTTTCTATGAGTTGACGACTGTGTATTTTTTTTTTGTAGTTTTTGCAGGTGATTTGAAAAATCGAAAACTCTAGGTACAGCATAGTTACATAATCGCCTTTTGTTATTCACTTCCGACGTAAATTCGTCTTCACAACGTGAAGAACGATGTGGATGTGTTCTGTCGGAAACAAATTTTCTGTTACATCAGAAAACTCAGGTTTTCGTCAGCAGCTTATTTTTCAGTGGAGACTAGGGCCAAATAACAAATCCACATATTCAGTTAAAATTAAACGGTAAAAAGTTCTTGGGTACTGGTGTATAAGAGAAATGCACAAGGCCGCTACCAGACAATATTTTTAAACAGTACTTGGTTGAAATAAGAAATATTCTTAGTTTCATTACCTCTATGAATGAAATTACATGCTATGCAAACGGCTGGCATTATTTCGAATACATTTTCTGCAATCGCCTGTCTTATAAAGTCACACACGAACGCTTTTGCTTACAGACCAACAGCAGAATGACCGCACAAGGCATGGTGCGTAACAGTACAGCGTGGGTACTGCAGGCAGCACTGATTAACCTGGCACTTTGGTTAAGATGGGCATTCCCATTAAGATATATAAAGTTGATCCAAAGGTGTCTATAAATATGTAACATAAACTATCAGAAACACTCTTACATTAGGATGTAGGCCAAAATTTCATTCAACCACTATACGTCGCCGCCCCATGGGAAAGTACCTTGAGCGTATTGGCTGTTAATCCCTAGTGAAATGTAACGTTAACTGCGGCTTAAAGCTAGCGGACGATACACCTTTAGCAAAATTACAATTTAGAAAAAAGTTTCCAGGAACATTCTCATAACGTTCCATCGGTTTATAGCATCATACTTTAATTTAAAACTTTTCCAGCAGACGTAATAAGCTGTGTACTTATGTTATAGCCACTTCAGGAACCTCTCTGGATTCTCGATAGTTATGTCCACATTTGCACACAGGGAGGTTTAAGAAAGGGAGGTTGTGCTACAGACTTATACGCTGCAAGTTGCTCTAAAGCCAGCAGCTGCCCTAAAATTTTTCAGATCCCTGTCTACGATTGCTTATGGTTCTTAATTACCGTCGTGTGCACATAATAGGTGTTTCAAGTACTAAATATTAAGGCGACTTCCTAAAAAAATACAGACATTTTCTGGACTTACATACTTACTGATCTCGTAATATGGCTCATTTGATCTCGTTAATGCTACTTTGTTTCTGTTATGCGTTTCGAATAGCAAAGAATAGGAGTATGTGATATGACAAGAATGCTTTCCAGCTTCTTCCTCAGTACGGACTAACAAAACTGAAGTCCGGTGTATGACTTTCCCCGAAAATGCTAAGAACATACAACGCCGGAAAAAAAAATTAGTACATCTCCAAAGATGACGCCAGTTTTGATCCGATGATGGCATATGCCACCTGGGGGATAGTAGATGTGTTGATAATGGCTGCAACGTCGTCCGCCAACAGATAGCGTAGGGGGATACCAGAGCGCCATCTGTGTCTACCCTCTAACACGGAATGCTCAGAGCCAGAAGGCTCAATGTCGTGCAGATGTGAATAGCACGCAGGCGACCACGCCGCGGAGATGCACTCAAGCTTCGGACTGCCAACAGAGCCATTTTGAAAGGGGTCAAGTTGTGGCATTCCTAGTGGTGGGTTGGTACTTTCGGATAATTGCTGGACGTCCTGCGTCGGTTGTGCAACGATACTGGTTTTAGTGATCACGTGAACATTCTCAGGCCCATAGGCTAGATTCTGGACGTCCATGCATCACAGACACCCGCCATTATCGTCATATTGCAAGGGCAGCAGTGGCGAACTGTACAGCTACCACTGCACAGGTAAGAAGGCAAGTGATCCCAGACGTGTCAACACGTACTGTAACGATAATGATATGGTTATTAGCAGTGGAACTCTGGGCACACACATCCAGTGGCGGATTTACATATAGGCCCACTAGGCACGCTCCTAGAGGCGACACCTTTGGGGGGTTGCATTTTTTGCTCTGTATTCATTTTAAACTTTTACGCTTTAAAATAACTGCGCTTACAAACGAAAAAAAAATTAATATTGTTAAACAACTTTCTAGTTTATGTAAGCCTTAAGAACGAAATTCGACAGTACAAGCTAGGAAATATACATAGTTTACTGGGTGATTGAATGGAAATTTGACATAGCGTTTCTGTCTGGTATCATCTTCACGATTATTCACAATATTTTGGTCAGCACGGCAGTCTACAATACAATGTTACAATGAAGAATGTTGTCGGCTTTTACTTAACCCTTCCATATTTTTCCCGTGAAAATACCGGGACCCCTGAAAATCTCTGATAAACTAGTCAGCAGTTTCTTAAATTCTGTAACATGTGTGGGCCTCAGTAAGTAAAACCCGATTCCACTTAAGTTTCTTGTAGAAATTACAGGAAAGTACCAATTCAACCCTCCATTACTATAATTATAATGTGAAAGCTCTGTGGCCTTCAGTATCTGAGCTTTGACTTAATGACACCCGTTTAACAAAACATATTGACTCTGGGAATTTTTTAACATTTTTAAACACATGTTTATACAAAAAGAACATAAACGCAATATCTGATAATGTGTGAAATACACTTCACAACAGTTTAAACAATTTATTTATTTATTTATTTAGTTATTTTTTTGGCGAAAAAAGAAGAAGAAACTTTTGTTAGTCTCATTTATTGTGCTGCAGCTTCCACGATATCAAAAGTTCCTACTCTGTGCAATCGAATGGTACGTGGTATTGCAAATATTAAACTTCTTAACTAAGCTTTTTTTCTTCGAGGATAGGTTATTTTTATTTTATGTTGGAACTAAATGTGCATTTGCGTGTAGACATAACATCAGTGTTCACACAAATGACAACACACCACATCAACTGCCAACAAGACTACTTAATCCTTGTAGTCTGTCTTCTCTGCCCACAGAAACCGCTAAAATGTTATAAGAATAAGTGGGATAAGAGGCGATCCAGCACACCTCACTGCAAGAAATTGCAAAAGTTATTTGCCTTTTAAATTAGAAAGACCATGTCAAGAATATTCAGAACATATCTGTGTCCCAGCTAAAATTCCGGCGACGCGGGAAAAAGAAGCCAAAAAAGGGACTTCCCCGTTTTCTTTACGAGACGAATTCCAGCCGGCAGGTGAGCTTCTACTGTTCACTGACAACAGAGAAACAGGCGACTATGAAATTACATTATTCTGCATTGTCGTTCTTTCATAGCACAGTTCGTCGAGTAATCAGAGTTGGTCAGTTCATCGCTCCGTGTTTAAAGGAAAAATCTTTGTGCTCGTGTGCCGTGTTTAAAGTAAAAAAGTTTGTGTTCATGTGCGGTGTAGTACGAGTGGAGCTGGATACAGTCTTTCTTTCTTCCCTTTTACAATTTCCTTTTCTTTTATGTTGACTGTTGGTTGAAAATTTTGTAATTGCCTTAACATGAATAACAGTGAAAAACGCAAATGTGCAAAATTAAATGGGTCGGAATTCCGGAAATTATCGACAGGAAGACGATAACGAGAAGCCAATGTTCTAAAAACGCTTGGCAGAGTAGATAAATATTTCGCAAAAAATGTTGCTGGTCCGACTTCGAGTTCAAGTAGTACGGATGATATTTCTGACACTGCAGCTGTTGTAACGGAAGTAAATACAGATGAAACAAAAGCTAAAAATGAAGAAAA
This sequence comes from Schistocerca cancellata, assembly GCF_023864275.1. Lineage (NCBI taxonomy): Eukaryota > Metazoa > Arthropoda > Insecta > Orthoptera > Acrididae > Schistocerca > Schistocerca cancellata. The sequence goes on along the minus strand of NC_064633.1, from coordinate 177,264,885 downwards.
GCAAACTGTTCCTGATTTCGAGTTTCACGAAAAACTAAGTGTCAAGTCAGACATGACAAAAAGAAATAACCTTGTTAGTGATGATCCCACAGAATGGTGTGTCAATGAATCAACAATCGACGTTCTCTTACAATGTAGCATTAATCAAAATTGTAACGGTAATTTTTCTAATTGAAGAAGATAAATAGGCGATAAAACCGGATATTTGAACATAAATGTATTTTACCTCAAACTTTGAAATGGTGAATCAACTTTGCGTGAATTTCTAGTGTACTCCTGTAGCACCGGTTTTTTTTATTTTTTTTATTTTTTTATTTTTTTTATTTTTTTATTTTTTATTTTTTTTTTTTTTTTTTTGCACGATGTAAATTGTTCGGGGGTTCGGAGGTAAGGCCGCGATTGCTACTAATTGTATAGCAGATTGGAAAAATATTTCTAATAAATTATCTCGTCATGAGAATTCACTTGAACACAAAAATTCTGAGTTATCACTCTTAACAAGAAAAAAGTCACCTGGAACAATAGATAACCATTTCGAGTCATATGTTGAGACAGAAAAAATGTATTGGCGCAGTGTGTTGAAAAGGGTGTTTGCAGTAGTGAAGAAGCTAACAAGTCGTGGACTTCCCCTACGTGGACACGCTTAAAGATTTCATTCATTACATAATGCTAAATTTATGATGTCTCTTGAACTTATAGTCGAGTTTGAATCTATTCTCGCAGAGTACATTGAACAATATGGATATCCATGGCAGGGCACACAAGTTATCTTTCTTCAACAAACTGTGATGAAATACTAGAGCTTCTTTCTGAACGAATAAAAATAATTATAATAAGTGAAATAAAACAGGCCAAATATTTCTCTATACCAGTAGATTCTACTGCTGATATTTCACATATTCGTCAATAATCTTTCATATTACGTTGTGTGAACGAGAATGGTGAGACTGTTGAACGGACACAAGTCCGAAAACTTAGATGAGGCCGTTGTAAAAGTCCTGTCTACAAATTCCATTGATATTACTGACTATAAAGGCTAGTCAAATGACAACGTAAGCAATATGTCACGAACCTACACTGGTTTGCAGGCACGCATTAAACAACGAAATCCGAAAGAGCATTATGTGCCTTGTGCAGCACATACTTTGAATGTAGTCGGCACTAGTGCTGCAAGCTGTTGTCGGGAAACATGTTCATTTTTCAGTGAAGTGCAAAACCTTTATAATTTTTTCTCTGCTTGTACACTTCTTTCTTTCATGAAACCACGAAGCAAAACGCTAAAGTGTTTATCAAAGACACATTGGTCAGCAAGAGAGAAAGCGTGTGTAAGTCTATATGAAAACTGGAAGGGCATTATCAATGCCCTCACACACAATGCCAATAATACGTTTGAGAAACCACTTGTGCGAAATGAGGCTTCAGCTTTATTGAATCAACAGTACTCATAATGACAGTTTGGAAGGACATACTCCAGAGATTTTTATAGTATAAATCTGAAATTGCAAACTGTAAATACACAGGGTGAGTAATAAATGAGGAAAAATATGTCGAGAACCGCATGCTGTTTCCCGCGTAACACGTGACGCACAGTTGTCAATTTCGTTCTCCTCGGTGTACTGTGTACGTAAAACAAAAACACCTGTTAACCGTTGAAAAAGACACCGACGAGCCTCACGATCACGACATCTCATTCACCCGTGGATACAACACATGACACACCAGTGAGCTGATGTGTATCTGCCAGCGTTTGAAAGATACGAGAAACAACAAATACCATCGTAATGTATGTGAAATTGTATCAAAACTTGTGAATCACACGTTGAGGGTGGTAAAGGAGTGTACAGTCCCATGTTAACGAACGTGTGTCCTGTATGCGGAAAGTGTGTTCAACGGCGGAAGTAAAATCGCGGCGTGCATGAGGTGTTTACAGCACCTCTGCTTTGCTCACTCTGCCCGATAATCGCCATGTCGACAGCTACTAACGGCCGCGTCGCAGTGTTACTACAGTACCATGGCAAGTTTCACAAACGGGGAATGCGCCGACATCCACCTCACCTACAGGCTTGCAGATGGAAGAGCTGACGTTGCAAGGCAGTTGTATCACGAGAGGTTACCTAGCCTGCGCCTTCCATCCGCAAAAACGTTCTGCTCTTTAGACAGGCACTTGAGGGAGTATGGTGCATGTGTAGCACCTCCAGGATTTAGTTTTTGTGGCCGACCGTCGACGTACAATGCGAATGACGAAGAAAAAGTGTTACAAACTTTTGCGGAGGACCGAACAATTAGCACCAAGTCTCTCGCCACTGCGGTCGGAATCTCACAATCTACTGTTATGCGAGTACTCCATAGAAACCATTACCATCTCTTTTGCATGCAGAAGGTACAGACGTTATTGCCGGAAGACTACGAGAGGAGGCTGGACTTCTGCAACTTTATCCTACGGCGTCAGACCCACGACCAGAACTTTTCACGAACAATACTGTTCACCTGCGAGGCCTATTGTACGAAGGAGGGTATAGTGAATTCGCATTATTGGCACGAGTGGGCGGAAGAAAACCCCCATAGCACAGTGATACGAGGGTATCAACAACGATGCGGTGTCAATGTCTGGTATGGTGTTATTGATCACCTATTCATAGCGCCACACGTGCTACCACAAAGGCATACAGGAGAGCGGTATCTGCGTTTCCTGGATGCTACATTGCCGGAATTGTTGGAAGACGTTAGTTTGGCCTCTCGTATGAACCTGTGGTACATGCATGCGGCGCAGTGCCTTCCCTTCGAAATGGATCGGCCGTGGAGGCCCTGTAGCATAGCCAGCAAGATCGCCAGACCTGAAGCCACTCGATTTCTTTTTGTGGGGCCATCTGAAATCTATGACTTACGAAGGAGAGGTTGTTGATGTGGTTCAAATGGCTATGAGCACTATGGGACTTAACATCTGTGGTCATCAGTCCCCTAGAGCTTAGAACTACTTAAACCTAACTAACCTAAGGACATCACACACATCCATGCCCGAGGCAGGATTCGAACCTGCGACCGTAGCAGTCGCGCGGTTCCGGACTGCGCGCCTAGAACCGCTAGACCACCGCGGCCGGCGGTTGTTGATGTCAACACCCTTCAACGCAGTATACAATATGCCTGTGATATTACACAAAGAGATACAGACATGTTGGATCGTGTTCAGCAATCCTTCCCGCGGAGAGTTCAACTTTGCCACACACATCGTAGCCATCATTTCGAACAGTACATATAAACCGCCACTGCAGCTTCTGGTCATGTGTTTCTATGTTAGTGTCGATTTGTACAGTTGTTTTGTATTCGTTTGTGTTAACTACCACATACCTGTGTAGCTGTATTTTGTATTCTGCACCTATGTACTCGGTTCTTAAAACTAAGTCTGGGACACAAAAACTAAATTATAAAACATGCATGTACAGTAGGGCAGCCCCTCCTCACGTTCCTTTCCCTATGCCAACTAACCACGGTGCATAAAACCGGCCAGAGTAACCGGAACGAGATAGATGTGGGCACGGTCATTACTCGCAGTGTCACGCAGACCGTCGCTTGACGCCGCATGCCTCGCCTTCACCTGAGGGCTAGACTACCTACAGAACTCGCATGTTGTGCCCTGTTGCCGATCTGTCCCCTTGGCCAATATCGGCCCACAGGAACACCCAAAGTCCATTTATTATTTCCTGATTTTTTCCATTCAACTGCATTGTCACTTATTGACATAGGAACAAGCAGAAAACGAATTTATGTTCGTAGTTCAATGTGTGACAATTTGCACGACATATTTTTCCTCATTTATGACTCACCCTGTAGATACTAAAATACTGCATGAATTATACGTAGGCTGGAACTTAAATAGTGGCAACACTGCTGTGGAAACACTATGCAATAGAATCTACTACTGTCGCTGATAGCACACGTTGTTGACATATCTACCTTACCCCCGAGCAAATGGACTCGCTCAACCCACGTCACCGGCATGCGCACAATCGTGGGAAACAGAGTCACTTGTGAGCGAGTGGTCTAACGTAACGATGTCACTGTGTTTTCGAAACAGGAACAACAGAGTTTGATCAAGACTGAATGTGCCAGAGGTCGTACAACAAGACAGTGTCATCAAGATCTTCAAGAGGCATGCGGGGATCGGCATTGCCATACAGAACAATGGCACGTTGGGTAAAAGCTTTCAACGAAGGTCGGCAAACTGTGGCAGACATGCATCGGGCAAGTCGCCCTAGTGTGTCTGAAGAAGTGCATGCTGTTGCTGCATTAGTGGACGGTGACGGTGTACGATTCGTGAGCTCGCCCACGAAACCGGATTAGCACATACGACTGTGCTTCACACCCTGAAGGAATGCCTGGGCATGCAAAACATTGCATCACGAGTGGTTCCGCATGGACGGAAATGCAGAAATGGATGCATTACGTCGTTGCTCAGGCGCACCTAGAGCACTACGAGTGCGAAGGAGAGGTTTTTTTATGCCGTATCGTAACACTGGATGAGACATGGGCCACAACTGCAACGCCAATCCAATGAATGGCGTCATTATGGGTCGTCGCAAAGGTCGAAAGTGCGTCAGAGCCCCATTATGGTGATATATGGGATGAGAATTGAAATTCTACCTTATGCAAGACACCTTTTTCCTTGTTTTGTTTCATTGGATTTACAGACTTCGTATTACCTGTTTATTTTACAATTTCCGATGGCAGAACGCGGAACTAAACTTCGTTTACGTGCAGACGTGACCGAAGGTGCCAGACAGTACTAAACAATACCCGAATCTCCTAGGCCGCTCGGCGCTGAACAGTCAAGTCATACTGATACTGTAGTATATTACAACTGATGCGTATTCTTGGCGTCTGCTGAAATGTATAGTTATTGCGGCAAGTCCGCCTCCGTAGCGCAGCGGTAGCGTTACCGCCTACTTCACAAGAGGACGCGGGTTCGATTCCCAGGTGTTGTGTGTCCTTCATCCTCATTTTCATCATCACTGACACGCAAGTCGCCGAAGTGGCGTCAAGTAAACAGACTTGCAACACGGCGGCCGAACCCCGAAGAGGATACCCCAGTCAATAAATGCCACACCGCGGAAATATACGTTATCGGAGAGTACGCTCAGATGAAAAAGTATTAATAAAAATATAGTTCAGTTCCGTCGCTAAATACCTAAAAGCTTTGCTAATACCGTTAGGAAGAGCTGTATTGTGAGCAGTAGCTGCAATACAAAACTGTTCAGCCCTTACATGGAAGGAAGTTATTGTGTACGCTTATTATGCAGCATTTAGCTATACAGACCCTAATGCTTTACACGTTAACTTTTAGATTATAAAACGAATTCGGTTTTTCCACACTAGTCTGCAAAATTATGTAATAGCAAATCCAGTTCCATGTTTGTTTGTCTGTTTTAGTTATTACTTCGTACACCGAAATCTCTATTTCATTTTCATTTCTTACGCTTTCCTATAGATTAATACCGAACGCGTTTTTTTATCTTCTACACATTCAAATTATTAGGTCGTAAAATGGCAGTTTAATTTTAATTTTGAAGGCATTTCTGTAAAAGTACGCATTAATTTCTAATGTATGACACGTTCACTTCAATTTTTAGATCGTAACACAACTTTTTTTTATTTTCATTTTCAACTGTTTCGTGTAAAAGAACATATTAAAAGTGAATGTATAACAAAAATTCGTTTTGTCTCCTACACGCTCTGCTGGATTTTTAGGCCATAAAGGAAAAGTTATTTTCCTTGTGTTTGTTTCTGTTGTCTTTCAACAGAAGAATGTGTTAACACAATGCAGTTTTAAGTTTGTTTTATCCGCTGCCATATACACTTTGATTGAGCGCGACTACACCGCTAACGCACCCTTCAGAACAACGAGTAGCAGAGAACGGAAACAGCTCACAGTGCTCTCACCCAAAACCGCAATTGTCAAGTGATCGGGTATAGTTATTATTTAAAACATGTTTTTTTTTGGGGGGGGAGGGGGGCGCATATAATATGGTGTGCCTAGGGGCGCGCAATTTTTAAATCCGCCACTGCGCACAATTCTGGCCAGTCTTCAACTCTCGCCACAGCATTGACGTGCATGACCTGACTGCTCCCATCAGAGGATCACTTGGTAGATGGAACGACGCGCCATCATCTTCAGCAATGAAAGCGGATTCTGCCTACACGTTCGACGTAGACCTGGTGAGCGCTGTCTCGAAGAGTTCATTCGTCCAAGACATACTGCCGCCACCCAGGGCCTTGTGTTCTGGGGTGTGATTAGCTACAACTCTCGTTCATCGTTGGTGTTTCTGGAGTGGACCAAAACCTGCACTCGGCAAGTACAGAATGCTGTTAGACACTTTTTTGCCGTTATTGCAACTGGAAGGTGATGTATGGTTCGACTAGGATAATGCTCGCGCACACACTGCCCGTGACACCCAACGCGGTCTGCAAAACGTGCAGCATCTTCCCTGGACAGCACGACCTCCGGATGCGTGTCCAATAGAGCACGCCTGGGATATGATGGGACGAGAAGTGGCTCGTGCGATTCGTCAACTAACAACTGTTACACCACTACTTGAAGGGATCTAGGAGGCGTGGCATAACGTATCCTGGGACATTATTCGCAATCTGTACGATTGATTGGGTGCCAGTCAGCGCCTGCATTGACGCCTGTGGAGGCAACACCACATAAAGTATGTGTGTTTCAGCTTGGTTTGATACCTGATTTGTAAGAACCACTTGTGCTTTTGATCTGTAAATGTAATCATTTCATGTATTTCATATGCACTAGCCGGCCTCGGTGGTCGAGCGGTTCTAGGCGCTTCAGTCCGGAACCGCGCGACTGCTACGGTATCAGGTTCGAATCGTGCCTCGGGCATGGATGTGTGTGACGTCCTTAGGTTAGTTAGGTTTAAGTAGTTCTAAGTTCTATGGGACTGATGACCTCAGATGTTAAGTCCCATTGTGTTCAGAGCCACTTTTTTATATGCACTGATGCTAGAATAAACCTGACGTCACTTGGAAAACTCTAAAAGGGTGTGGTAATTTTTTTCCCGATACTGTATTTTGCTATGTTTGGTCCGCTTCCAGTATTTCTTTCTCACACAGAGCCTCTTAAAGAGCTTTATGAGTTGGTGTCATAGGAAACATAAAACCAAATGACCAAAAATAAAACCATTACTGAAATCTCGT